>NC_083447.1:20478754-21678754 GCF_020745735.1 Hemiscyllium ocellatum | reverse complement strand
CGGACAAGCTCAAGCTGAGGTGGCATAGTGGCTCATTGCTTAGGACAACTGCTTCAGAGTAGCAGGAACATGGGCTCAATTCCAGCCATGAGTGTCTGTCTGTGTGGCATTTGCCCATTCTCCTTGCATCGGCATGGGTGCTCTCTGGGTGCTCCAGTTTCCTCCCACAGTCCAAAGGTAGGCGAGTTGGAAGCTCTTTGCAGGGTTGATGTCGGCTTGATAGACTGAATGGACTGTTTCCACACTGGAGGAATTCTATGAAATTCAAAATCTCCTCAGTTGTAGAATATTGCTGTTGATGATTATTCAATTTTCTGGGCAAGTATCCAATGGATATTTCTACCTTTGGTTCGTATGCTGCGCAGACAATGTTTGTTTTTGCTTCATATGCTACTGTACAGAACCGACCTGTTCTGGTGACTATGACTGAAATAAAGATATTATGAAGAATAAATTGTGTTTTTGGAATTTGAAAACGGAAATAGAGAGACCTTTTGAGTTCGTCCAGACTGATATTCTGGAGAAGAAATAGTCATGATATGCCTACTTGTCATAACTGACATACCATTCCTGATAAAGGGCTTATGCCCGAAACGTCGATTCACCTTCTCCTCGGATGCTGCCTGACCTGCTGTACTTTTCCAACACTGCACTCTCGACTCTGATCTCCAGCATCTGCAGTGCTCACTTTCTCCCATTGTTTGTCTACTTGTCAATGCACTTGTGTCGAATCCGGAATCCAGACGTATTTGCTTGCATTTTTATGAACAGCGACTGAGGAGGATTTTCAACATTAATTCAGATTGGATAGAACGAGGAAGATGGCGTATAGAAACTTTCTTCACTTCTTTCTGATCGTCAAGATGATTCCTCAGAAAATCGGCGTCTCATTACAAGATCCCATACTCTTGTTCTCGACTTATCGCTTAAGTAAGAGAAAATTGCAAACACAAAAAGTACCTGTTTCTGGGCATTATGATCATGTTTTCTGTTGCTTAGCTTTACTTTCTATGTTGCTTGCTGTCTTTCTTTCATACTTCCAACTCACTTTCGATGTTTGGACGTTGATCAGGATGTTCCAATTTACTGGTTTTCTTTCTTCCAGGCGCCGACTCGCAGACTATCCGACAGACTCCGCAGCTGACTCCAGCAATCCTCCGCAGTGAATAGAACTGAAGTGCACCGTGCTGTTCACCGGCGATCCTTATATTTACTGGTATAGACAACAAGCTGACGTTTCACTTCCTTACTGCACAGTCTGTGATTCGAAACCAGCCAGTGGACGATTTTACCGCCGACAGACCGAGTGACTCTGAGTTCTACCTGCAGACTTCCAGTTTGGACTGAATCACTAAAGTGTGTACAACTGCGCCGAGTTCACAACGTCTCAGAGTGAGGGGGCACTTCAACAAAAAAAAACCTAAAGGTAGCAGGGAACGGCTGCCTTCGTCAAAACTGTGCTTTTCTTTGATCTTGCTTGCTATTTGCGAGAAAGAGTGTGTGAGAGCTAAATTGGGGAATACTGGGAAGCGTGAGAGGCAATTACACAAGGAGGTTCCCAGAAATGAGCAATTACAACTCAATGACTCAAAGTAATCCTTCCATTTCTGCTGAAACTGGAACATTAAGAACGTATCTAATAAAGCACTTTATAATTATGAAAGGATTCATGTTAGAAAATATTTCTGATCTGGAAGGCCAGAACAGAATGATTATGAGTCACAAGTAATCCCAAAGGGAAATTCAGGAGAAACATGGCGAGTATAATGTTAAGCAAAATTCTACATGACGTGCAGGAGAAGAGTGGTCTGCGGGTATATGTGTGTAAGTCATTAAAGGTGATGGAGAAAGCCATTGTTAAAACATATTATATTCTCACCTTTATAAATAGGGAGGTAAAGTGCAAGAGCAAGGAGATTTTTATGGGTTTATTTAAGGCAACGGTTAGAGCTCAGCTGCAGCACTGGGAACAGGCCTGGGCTTGAAGCAATGGATGCAATCGGGAAAGTGCAGTAAAGTTTTATAAGAATGGTTCCAGGAATGTAACATTTCAGTTCCGAGGATAGACCGAAAACATTGAAATTGGTCTCCTTGGTGAGGAGAAGGCAAACGAGGATTTGACAGAAGGTTTGAAAGGCGACGAATGTTGACAGGGTTGATAGGGAGAAAAAGTTTCTACTTTGAAAAAGATCGAGAACCAGAGGATACGTGTTACAGCTGGTCTGTAAAAAAAAACAAATGTGTGCCAAGGAAAAACATTTTAACACAGCGGGTAATTGGAATATAGAAGGCAGTACTCGGAACTGTTGAGGAGGCAGATTTTGCTGAGGTACACAAGACGGAGTTAGATATGTGTGCAAACAAAAATAATACGCATGCCTACAAGGAAACAGCAGAAGACTTTAAACCAAGTTAGGATGCTCGGAAAGCCGTGCAGACTTGATGAGCTAAATGGTTTCCTTTTACACTGTAATGATGCTGTGATTAGAATTTGAGTTGGAGAAGATGGAACGGTGCATTGAATATGTTGGCAAGGGGTCCAGAAAGAGGTGACAGAAAAATTTAACTAGGAGCTTATACAATCAGACATTGATAGTATCCAATATGATTTGTGTATGGGTTGAGCTCGTTCAGCCAGTAGACCATGTCCATTTTGAACAGTTGATGAATTGGGTCACAGAAAAAGGCGTAATAACAAGAAATATGTCAAGAAGGAAAGCAAAGAGCTGACGTTGTCTTTCAGTAATTGTACAGCCAAGGGTGTCTTTGGACCATGTTGGCAGCAAGAAACAGGAATCATAAACCTCATAATGCCCCTGGAGTCCCTTTCACCTCTCTAATGAAGTTACAGCTGATTATTAACTTAATTCATTAATCCAGCTCCCACCCTAAATATTATTCATGATGTAGAGATGCCAGATTTGGACTGGGGTGGACAAGGTCAAAACTCAAATGATACCTGGTTATAGTACAAAGGGTTTATTTAAAATTGCAAGCTTTCGGAGCTCTGCTAGGTCCACCCACGTGCAGTGATAGGGAGGCATAAGCCACAGTACTTATAAGTAAAATGTTAACAAAATTAAAACTTACTGCCCTTGTTGAGTGTTTTAACCAGTTAGGAGAAGTCTGCTGACTAAAATTTTTAAAAATCAGATTCCGTTCAAGACTTTGTTCCCAGACAATTAAAGGTCGTTTCAAGCTACAATAGGTGATACCTCGGATTAGACAATGTATTTTTAGTGTGAGGTCCTGCTTTGAATCTATCTATGCTTTAAGCTGAGGTCTGGTTGGCTTTTGTTGACAGAAAACAACCTTGAATGAAATAATACCCCCGAGCGTGAGTGTATATGCATGTACAGGGTAATATAGTGTGAGAGAGTGTGTGCATGTGCGTCTGTGTCTGTCCCTGTGTGTGTGTGCGAGTGTGTGTGTGCCTGTGAGTGCGTGTGTGCCCGAGAGAGAGTGTATTTCTGCCGAAGTGGAAAAAAGCTTCAATGGTGGATCACCCTCAATATTCTGTACTCATCACAGGCAAGACATTGCAAACTGTCCTTACTATTAAATCCTTAAAGCTCTGTGGCATACCACTAAATCCACTAAGCACTCCCTCTAAGCCTAATGCATCCTCCCTGTGCTACGTGCCCAGAACTGAAATTTTCTCGTTGGAATCTGCTCAGTGTTTTCAATAATAACCTCCTCCATGATGAAATCTGTTTTCTTGAAATAGAGGCTAGTCTTTGAATAGATTTCTAAAATTATCCAGTAGCTCGATCCAAATTACGAACGGGAGACAATGTAATTCATTCACACTTCCAGAGGTACTCGCTTTTCAACTGTTCATAGTACACTAACTTCTCTTACTTTGGCAGATTATGGATGACCTGAGAGGTGTGGGACAAGTGCCAGGAAATGGGACTAGATTAATTTAGGATATCTGGTCGGTAGGGACGAGTTAGAAAGAAGGATCTGTTTCCATCTCTATGTCCACGTTAAACTATGTGTCCCTGCTTTTTGTCGATCTACATCCACTGTCTCTGTCTCCCTTGAAATCCCCTGCTCGTATCTGCTTTCCTTCAGCCAATCATGGAGAGAGAGGGGTGGGATTTTCAGAGAGAGTGGGTATGGCTATACTATTCAAACTTGCATCACTTCGTTGTTCCCTTTACATGTTCTAAGTCATTTAAACGCTTTCGTAATTTACTGATTGGATTCCATCCATTTGACTACTTTTCAGCGACGAGAAAACTTGCAGTAAAAAATGCATCTGATTGTGTGCCTCATGATTTTATTTCGTTGTTAGTGATATTATCATTCTTTTCTTAACATTGTTATCGGTTTAATTTATCTCACGTTCTCCAAACATTTGATTGACTTCCTCTTCTCTCCATCTCCTCCTCAGATGTGAACCCAGTGACTGTCCACCAGACTCCCCTTCCTGTTTCCAAAGTTGTTAGCGACAGTGTGGAACTGAAGTGCACGGTGAAGGTAACCAGTAATGAGTACATGTACTGGTACAGACAATACCCAGGGAAGGAACTGAAGCTTTTGTTTTACTCGAGAACCACACAGTTTGTGATTCCAAATGGAACAGTGGACGATTTCGCTGCTGAGCGTCCAAGTGCTTCCGAGTTCAACCTGAAGTCCTCCAACCTCCGAGCGAATCACTCGGCTGTATATTACTGCGCCTGGCGTCTTCACAGTGACTCCGAGAGAAGGTGCATCTCAACAAAAACGTCCAAAGACAATAGGAAACAGCTGTATGGAAGAAAAGCAGACACAGCTTTGCTTACCTTTTGCAGAGTCACCGTGGCGATTACAATGAGGATAGACTGCTCGAATAAAAAAAAATGAACATGAAGACACTAGAAGTGGATTAATGAAGATGAGCCCGCACTGATGTCAATGACTGTTGTCCAGTAGAACTGTAAAAATGTTTCTTCTCCCAGGATCAGCAGATGGCGGTCTTAGTCAATGAATTACACGTGTGTCTCGTCCGTGGTTCCACAAGAACATAGATATTGGACGAGGCTATTCAGACCTTGTGAATTTGGCAGAAAAAAAGACCTCGGAAAAAGTGAAGACTGCAGATGCTGGAGATCAGAGTTGAGAGTGTCGTGCTGGAAAAGCACAGCAGGTCAGGCAGCATCCGAGGGGCAGGAGAATTCACTTTTAGTGCATAAGCCTTACATCAGGAGCCCTGGTTTATTCTGGAAAAGTGGGAACTACTCAGTTGTTCTTGAAGTTATTACTTAGGGATATTAGACAGTAATTTAACTATTTGCACCTATGAAGGGAGGGATTCAACATCTTCAAACTGTTATGGAAAAATGGCAGATATATATTTCAACTCTATGTCCTTTATATTTAATATTTCGCAAAGTTACAAGTACAAGTCAACAGCATGAAGTTTGAAACGTTCAGTTGAATCCAAAACGTTGGGTAGTGTATAGACTTCCACTCTATATGACCTTTACTATTAGTAGTCTGCCTGGTATCGAACTGCAATTAGTCTACAAAATGCTGCTGTTTGACTCCTAGCTGTTTCCATTCTGAAAAATAAATTCTTTATTTACATCTTAAGAAATCTCTGGCCACCACGCTGACAGTTGCAAGCTTGAATGACACTTTGTAATGACTAAATGATGTGCATGAATTCTCTGAAGAATTTCACGTATTATTGCGCCTGCTATCGTCAATTATCCTTTAAAGATTGGAATGTATTTGATGATAGTAAGGTGTCTACACCGCTCCAAATACTGGAAGACGTTGGAAATATTGATTATATTATCTGGGCAGTTCCATCGAGTACTTAGGGTAC
The DNA here is from genome assembly GCF_020745735.1 of Hemiscyllium ocellatum. Taxonomy (NCBI): domain Eukaryota; kingdom Metazoa; phylum Chordata; class Chondrichthyes; order Orectolobiformes; family Hemiscylliidae; genus Hemiscyllium; species Hemiscyllium ocellatum. Next base: position 21,672,936 of record NC_083447.1, on the reverse strand, counting down.
ATTCTACTTCTACATCATTATTGAGCTTCTTAGAATTTCTAGCTTTCTTTCGACGCGTGATAAATCTTTTGAGTCTTCTGAATTTAGACTTCAACCTCCTAAATGATGTTGAATGCTGCTTTCATTCCGTAATTCGTGTTATCTTGACTGGTATCTTGCACGTCACCAGCACAGACTCAGCGACTGAGCCACACGTCATCAGCCTCAATCTGAGCTCTTGAATTCTGTGGTGGCGTCTCAACTGTCTCTATTTTGTACTCAGCAGAGTGACCATTGTTTTATAAACGGTTTAATTGAAAACTATAGTCTTATTACATAATCAGACTTGTTATTGCATGCCCACGCTAACATTTCCACTTCAATCTTTGCATATTGCTGGTCCGTGTCAATGAGTGGTCGTTTTGCTGAAAACAGCTCTTTTGGTGAAGAGCACTCTCTTGCTGGACTTTCACCTGTTGAAGGCCATTCTGAAAATTTAAAATATATGTTTAACCAAATAAATAAAGCAGTGGACTGTCAGATTTGCTTTAGATTCAGATTACCATTCAGATTCTTTTTAAATGTAGCAATTGCATCAGCCTCTATCACTTCCTCTGGCAGCTCATTCCATACATGCACCACCCTCTGCTGAAAAAAGTTGCCCCTTTGGTCTCTTCAAAATTTTTCTCCTGTCACTCTAAATCTATGCCCTCAAATTCTGCAGTTAGGAGTCCTTGTCTATTTACCCTATTCATGTCCCTCATGATTCTATGAATCTCTGGAAGGTCAGCCCTCAGCTCCAGGGAAAATAGCCCCAGCCTATTCAACCTCTCCCTATGTCCCAAAAACTCAAATGTAAAGAGGTGTTGTCTCGACTGGCAAAATCTTTGTAAGTCTTTTCTGAACCCTTTAAACTTTCACAACATCCTTATTCCCATCTAAATGTATTAAACTTATCTTGAAATATATTACCTAGTTTATATTAGCTAAATTGGCACACCCACATGCAGCTCTTTACAAATAACCATCTTCATAGTTCTCGGTAATTGTGGTAATGAGTTCGCAAAATCGAACACTGGATCGCATCAGAAAATACTGTTCTTTGGAAGCTCCAATGTGAAGGGTATAGTCCTCTCTATGACTTCTCCCATATCCATGAAATACAATTGAATACATTAGCACCATTGGCTGAACGGCGCATTTGCGACCCATATTTGCAAGTTCGTTTTGGGGATCAGCTGAGGTCGGTATGAAGGACTCGCTCCCAGCCCGGGAGTTGAGTGAGGATCGTGGAGACATGCACACCGCATCCCAAAGGGTACAATTAGACCATCATCGAGGATTTTGCAATGAACTAACGCTTTGCCCCCTCAGCTGATTTATCATCTGCCTTCGATGTTTGCTGGAGGCGGGAATGTCGCAAGTAGTCCACAACCCAAGTTAATATGCTCGGGATACCGTTTCGATGGGGAAATTTTAAATTAATGAAAATAGATAGATTCCCTACAGAGTGGAAACAGTCCATACCGACCCTCCGAAGAGCAACTCACCCAGACCTATTCTGCTACATTCACCCCTGACTAACGCACCGGGCAATTTAGCATTTCGGATTGTGGGAGGAAACCGGAGCACCCGGAGGTAACCCAGGCAGACCACGGGGCGAACATGCAAACTCCACGCAGACAGTTGCCCGAAGCGGGAATTGAACCCGGATCGCTAGCGCTGTGAGACAACAGTGCTAACCACTGAGCAACCGTGCCGCCCCACCCCAAAGTTGGAATAAAAAGCAAGTCTCGCGGCACCAGTGTCGATTGTCTCAAAATAAATTCCACTCTAAGGAAGTCCCTTCGGGCAGAAAGAAAATCAGCTGGTCTGGCCTAGATGTGACTCCAAAAACAAAAAATGATGGAGATCACAGCGGGTCAGGCAGCATCTATGAAGAGAGAGCAAGCTAATGTCTCGACTCGAGATAACGCTGCATCAGACAATTTGACTAAAACGTAACTGTCCTCTCTGTAATTAAGGATGGCCAATGAATGCTGCCGTCGCCAACGCCACCCACGTTCCAAACACGAATTTTTAAAAAGCCGTGTTTCCCCCAATAATCCAATCGGAGATTAAGGGGCGGAGCTGATAATGGGAAAGATAATTGGGAGTAGCTGGACTGTCAATCACAGAGTGAGAGGAGGAGCACTGTATTTCAATGCTGTCTCACCAATAGGTTTGTTTATACAGGAACCTTGTCGTGGAAGATGCGTCTGTTGCTGGCTCTATTCATCATGTTGCACCGTAAAGGACTTTCCACATAACTATTCTAATTGAACAGTGAATTCTCCTTGCTATTTGCAATCTTTCCTTCTTTCTGCACTTTGGTTTTGTATTTCTTTAAGTATCGATTTATTTCTCTTTATAGCCTTTCTTCCTTCCTTCTCTCGATCTCATTGCGTCCCGTTTTCTGATCTTTGCCTTTCCCTGCCTTTTCCTCAGGTGTGAAGTCGCAGACTATCCGACAGACTCCTGCTGCCGCCTCCCTGTTTGCGGAGCAGGGAGTGAAACTGCAGTGTCATGTGGAAGGAGCAAGTACTCCCAGAATGTTCTGGTACAGACAGACTCCTGGAAAGGGGCTGCAGCTGATATTTTACTCTATTGCTACCAGCATGGTAGATCCAGAGGGGTCGGTGGACGGGTTCACCGCCAGGCGGCCGAGTGATCTTGAGTTCATTCTGGAGACCACTAACTTATGGGCGAATCAGTCGGCCGTGTATTACTGCGCCTGGAGTATTCACAGCGACTCAGAGAGAGGGAGCAGCTCAACAAAAACCCCAAAGGTTGCACGAAAAACCGTGAACGCTAAAATGGACAGTGTTGCGTCCGGTTTCTCTTCCGCGCATTAGAATACATTTTGACAAAATAGAAAACGCGATGACAATAAATCGCGAGCGAATAACAATAGAGATGATTAGTAAGGATTCGGCTGAATTTGAGAGTTTTGGTTCCCATAAACATGTTTAGAATATTTTCCGGCGACAACGTGCCATTCCGCAGAAGAACAGCAGGTGGCGCTGGAAGATCACGGAAAAGACCAGTGCAGAGCACGTCGTGAAAGTGGAACACTGATCCAGAGCTGAAAATTGTTGCTGGAAAAGCGCAGCAGGTCAGGCAGCATCCAAGGAACAGGAGATTCGACGTTTCGGGCATAAGCCCTTCTTCAGAAGGGGACACAGCTCCCTATACTCTCAGCCGCCCGCATCCAACCTCTCGGCTCCTTGTTCCTCATTCCCCTCTGGTGCACAAAACATAGAACAGTACAGTATTGGAGCAAGCCATTCGGCCCAAGATGTTGTGCCAAATCAAATTAATCACTTCTGCCTGCCCGTGGTCGACATCAAATTATTCCTTGTTTACGCATGTGCTTATCTAAAAGTCCATTCGATGCAATTATCGCTACCCCTGGCAGCGCGTTCCTGAAGAAGGGCTTATGCCCGAAACGTCGAATCTCCTGTTCCTTGGATGCTGCCTGACCTGCTGCGTTTTTCCAGCAACACATTTTCAGCTCTGATCTCCAGCATCTGCAGACCTCACTTTCTCCTCACGGATCCAGAGTAAATCCCAGTCAAGTGATAAGATAAGGAGAGAAAGAAAGCCGATTACTTCCCTTGAATTTGTTGTTTAGGAGCTGGAAGAAACCTTTGAAGGTTGCCAGGAGAAGCAAGATTTCTTTTATGCGTATTTGCGACGTGGACGATTCTGGCCAGGACAGCATTTATTTCACCCTCCATTGAAGCCATCGTTGCGGCTATTACACAGGATTACGAGCAGACTATTCAGCCATTAGCGTCTGAGAAGGACCTTGATACTGTTCAGTCATTCCCTTCGACCAGGGGTCATCGTAAATTATTGTTTTCTTAGCTTCACTAATTCGCCTTTTGACGCTATATCTGGATGTACGAGTACAGCAAAAATCTACTAATCCAATGTTGTTTGTTGAAACCTACAAGCATCACCACCACACTCCGACATATGTCTTCAGTAATACCCAATGAGCCTGGTTTAGAGTTGGTGATTGTTCCCCCATGTTCCAGACACAGCTCCCTATACTCTCAGCCGCCCGCATCCAACCTCTCGGCTCCTTGTTCCTCATTCCCTTCTGGTGCACAAAACATAGAACAGTACAGTACTGGAGCAAGCCGTTCGGCCCAAGATGTTGTGCCAAATCAAACTAATCCCTTCTGCCTGCCCGTGGTCCATATCAAGTTATTAATTGTTTACCATTCGATGCACTTATCGCTGCCCCTGGCAGTGCGTTCCATGTACCTATCAATCTTTCTGTAAAAAAAAACTTGGCCCTCACGTCTCCTTTGAACTTTCCCTCTCTCGCTTTAACTGCATGCCCTCTGGTATTAGAGATTTCAACTCTGGAGAACAAAGTTTCTGTCACCCCTATCCATGCATCTCATAATTTTATAAGCTTCTATTAGATCACCTCTCAGCATCCACCATTCCAGAAAAAAACAACCTTAGTTTATCCAGCCTCTCGTTTTAGGTCATAGCCTCTAATCCAGGCAGACTCCTGGTAAACCTCTTTCCGCACTCTCTACAAAGATTCCATTCTTCCTGTAACGTGGCCACCAGAATTGAAGACAATACACAAAGTGCAGCCTGACCAAACTTTTATAAAGCTATAACATGACTTCCTGACTTTGGTGCTCAATTCACCGACCAAAACAGGTAAGCATGTCATATAATTGCTTTGCCACTCTACTTGTGTGGCCACTTTCAGGGACAGTTATAGTCCCTCTGTACATCAATACTGTTAAGGGCCCTGTCATAACTATATCATTCCCCTTAATACTTGATGTCCTGAAGTGCACACTTGCGCGGATTAAACTCTATCTGCCATTACTCCGCCTATATCTGCAACTAATCCATATTTCGTTGTATTCGTTGACAAACTTCTACACTACCCACAACTTCTGCGATCTTAGTGTCGTTTGCAAACTAACTAACCCACCCGTCCATGTTTTCGTCCAAGTCATTCACACAAATCATAAACAGCATAAGCCCCAGTACGGATCCCTGCGGAATACCACAAGTCACAGACTTCCAGCCAGAAAAAAACCACCTCTCCACCATTAATTTCTATCTTTTACGGGTAAGCCAAATCTGAATCCAAACGGACATGTCACGATACCTGTTATAACTTACGAATCTTCTTCTCCCCATTATCCTTAAAATAAATCTTTTAAAACGAAGCTGGTTAATGATTCGCAGCACGAATCAAATGTTTTGTTTTAAAATTGTTGTGAATGATGATAAAAAGCCCAGTCTCTTTTAAAGATCAGAAAGAACGATCTGAAGTGGGTGGTTGGTTGTGGGGGTGGGAGTGCGGCAGTGGAGGTGCGATGGTGATGGTGGTGTTGGTGGTGGGCGTGAAATTATACTAAACACCCCCGGAGGCGACATATGATATAGTTGCAATCAGGAGCATCTCCAGTGTATATAGACTCAAGAACAATCTCTGCAATTGCCTTTGAAACTTCTTGCTCCTGATATTCAGTCAGAGAGTGACGGACGGTGCGGGTAATGGAGCAGGGCACGGCTATCATCTGAGTGGGGAGAAACTGGACTGCCGATCAAAAAGAAGAGGTAGGCGGTTCGTATCTTTTCTGTTTATTTTACCAACAGTAATGATTTTCTGTGCAGTAAGAGCTGTGTCCATTATGTTTCACCGTAAGCTTATTTATTCAAAAAACAGTTCTTTTTCTGAGCTCTCATTTCTCTATGTTACAAATATTTTAGAATTGTTGCTTTATTTTCGCCTCAGAATGTGTACTTCAGAATCTGCACCAAAGAGCCTTGGTAACTAAGATGGCGCTGAAAGCGGTGACTTGTAAACTCTTCATTGTACTCGTTTTAGTTAGTGTGACAATAAAGTCCTAAATTCTCAAATTCTCTGTTCGACGCCTCACATTCGTTTGCACAGGATTCGTTCCTCCCGCTCAGTTTTTGTCCGATTTCTATTTCTCTTAACTTATTTTTTTCTATCCTTTCTTTCTTCCTTCTCCACAGTTAGTTATGTCCCCATTTTCGCACATCTTCCTTTCCCTGCCGTTTCTTCGGCTATGAGGTCACAGTCCCCACCAATTTGCCTTTGCCATCTCCAAATGTCCTGAGTACAGAGTGGACTGTACACTGTTGAAAGGAGTGATACTTTTGGTATGCAATTGTATGGACAATCCCCAAGAATGGAGCTGCACATCATGCTTCACTCTGGTGCTGCATATCATGTGAATCTAGGGAGTCAGTGGATGGTTTCACTGCTAAAGGACCAATAGGCTCCAAGTTCGAGTTGAAGACTGCCAACCTACAGGTGAATCATTTAGCCATGAATTATTGTGTTTTGAGTGTTCACAGTAAGAGACAGATGTGAGCAGTTCAACAACAACCTCAAAGGTGGCAGAAACATCTACTGAATTAAAATACCATATATCTGTTCACAGGGAATGCTGAGAGAAGAAATAAGGGAATGGATTGCGTTGGGTAAAGGCCCAGCTGCACATAAACACAGAACCAGAAATTATAAAGTTGGAAAAGGAAGGCATGGGCTTAGTGGAATTTTGAGGGGATCACTGCATTAGAATTTGTATTTAAAACAAGTGGAATTGAACATATACAAAGCCATTACGCATCATTGTCTCATTTCTCTAAGACCAGAAGATCGCGGAACAGAAGTAATCATTCAGCTCATCCAATCTTCTCCACCATTCAATAAGATAACGGCTTATTTGATAAACCTGAAGCCCACTGTCCCGCCTTCTCTCATAATTATTGATCCCCACAATGAAATATGGTGTATCTCAGCCTTACGTATACGTAACGACTCAACTTCAATAGTCCTCTGTGGTAAATAATTCCCAAGCTATACTAACCTCTGAGAGATTCATTTCTCCTCACCTATGTCTGAGTGTGTGAATATTTGGAGATTATGACCTAGATCTTAGCACGAGGAGAATCAACCTTCCCACACTTGGCCTGCCAAATAAGAATCTTGCATTTGTCAAATAAGTTAACTCTCATTATTCTAATTTCCCAACAACTGCAACAACTCACTCGACCTTTCATTATAGTACAGTGCTTCCATATCTGGTATCTGCCTAGTGACCCTACTCTGGACAGCCTCTAATGCCAGTTTGTCTTTCCTTAGAAAAAGGACTCAAACTCTTCACAGAGTAGATGACAAGCGCCTTGTATAATTTTAGCAATACCTCCCTTCATCATTCTCCATTCCCTTTGAAATGAAGACCTACATTTCATTTGACTTCCTTACTAACTAATTGAGTGGGTCACAAATTCTCTTTTAGGAACACAGCTGTAGTGCTTACCTGATCTGTTCTGTGAATCTTTATATGCATTTGGTGATTGCTCAATGTTCAACAAGGATTGAGGAAACTGGTTTCACAGGTTGTCTTCTGGTGGAGTCACAAAAAGGCACGGAGCATCAACACTGCTGAATGAACTGATCAAGTCAGAAACGGTGTTAGAATGGTCTGTGGTAGGTTGTGAGCCAACATGAGGTAAAAAAAGAAACTTACTTGACGTTCTAATGAATGTCACTCCTTCAGATGCATCAGTCTATGATAATGTTTGCAACATTGGCCTCCAATAGTTCTAGTGGAGATGAAGTTGTGCCTTCATATTGAGATACTTTCCATTATAGGTGTGGTACTGTGAACCTCTGAAATAAAATAGATCTTGAAATTCAAAACCGAGTATTCCAGACTCTCTGTAGGCTGGCAGCATTAGTAGAATTGAACTCAAGCATGATCTGCAAACTCAGGACCGAGTGTATCTCCCATTCTACCATTTCCATGAAGACAGGGCATCAATCCTGACTGAATGAAGGGTACAGGAGAGCATGCCAGGCGCACCTTTGAGCAATCGGGTCAACTAACAATGCAGGACTATTTACATATCAAATAGCATAAACAGGACGTGATTAACAGAGCTAAGCAATTCCACAACCAATCTAGGCTCGGAGATACTGTTGTATCTAGTATTGAATCATGATGGAAAACTTAACAACTCACTGGATGAGGCTTGGCAACTATCCCCACCTTCAATAACAAGGGATGGGGATTTTTGTGATGATAATGCCACCAGTGCAAAAGATAAGATGATCCATCTTGACCTATTCATGAGATTAGTTACAAATGCCAGGCTTCAACCAACTGTATTCACACCACGCAATTACAAAAAATAACCGGAGGACCTGGATGCTGAAAAGAACCTGAATACTTGAAAGTAAATTGTTCTGACAACACTTGGCAATAACAGTGACGACATGTGTTCCTGAACTAGCTGCACTCCTAGACCAAGTTGTATCTATACAGCTGAAGCACTGGCATTTACCTGACAATGTAGAAAGCTATCCTGTATGCACAGAACAAGAAAATTAAAACACAGCCAACTACTGCCCTACCAGTCTACACTCAATCATCAGTAAAGTGTTGGGTGTGATCATAAGCAACGGTCGTTTGGAAATAACCTTCATACTAACATCCACTTCGAATTCCACCAGAGACACTCAGATCCTGAACTCACTACAAATTTGATTTAAACATGGCAAACAGAGATGAATTCCAGAGGTGAAGTAAGAGCAACTGCCTTGACACCAAAGCTTTGACTGAGTGTGACACTAATTAATCTTGAGAAAAAATATAATTAATGTGAACTAAAACGAAACTCCCCACTGTTGGCCGTCCTAGCTGGCACAAAAGAAGACTGTGGTGGTAGTTGGAGGCCAATCATTTCAACTGCAGGACATCTCTGCAGGAGTTAGTCAGTGTCACATCCTGAGCCCTACCATCTTCAACTTCTTCATCAACGACCTTCCCTCCAACATCAGGTAAGAAGTTATGTCATTCGGTGATGATTACACATTCTTCAGCAGTTTAATGACTCCTCAGAAATCGAAGCAGTTATTCTCTATGTGCAGAAAGTTTGGGAAAACATTAAGTTGGGCTGACAAGTGGCAATTAACATTCCCATCACACAAATACCAGATAATAATCACCTCAAATAACAGAGGACCCAACTAACGCTGTCTGATGTTCAAAGACATTGCCATCTCTGAATCAGCCGCTAACAACAGGCCTTAACTGGCCAGAAATTAAATTAGATTATTCATATAAATTATGTGGTATCAACAGTAGGTTAGACGTGTGGAAGTTTGCTGAGAACAATTCACTCCATGTTTCCCCAGCCCCCCATCCATGTATAAGGCACGAGTCAGGAATACACACTACTTGCCAGGATGGGTGCATTCCAATAACGCTCAAGAAGATCGACACCATCCAGACCAAAGCAATCCCATTTGATGCCTACAACCTTTCACGTTCACTCTCTTTTTTCACCAACTGGCAGTGAGCACCACTCAAAAGATGCAAAGTTATAACTCACCAAAGCAAACACACAACTACTGCCGTCTGGAAGGACAACTGATGCTTTGAAACATTACCAACTGCAAATGCCGATCCACATCATGCACCATCCTGACTTGGAAATATGTCAGGGGTATTTGCAGGCACTTGGTCTAAATTCTGCAAATTTTGCTTTCTAGCACCGTCTCCACTTGGTTCAAAAACGGCTGGCACATGCTATGGATTAATTAGGGATGGGCAATAAATGCTAGCGTGGCCAACGGAGTGAATTGAAAGACTTAGGTATAGAGTGGCAAAGTTAGAGAACCTACAAAATAATTGTGCGTTCGTGATCGATGGACGAAAGAAACTGATTAAGCAAGAAGGAAGGACAGAAATAATCTGCAAAATAGCAAAGCAATGAAGGAGAGAATAGAAAATAGAAGGAGATGAAGATAACAGCATGTGGGTTTATGTGCTGAAGACAAAAAATATTGGAAATCACAGCGGGCCAGACAGCATCCGTGGAGGGATAGCTAACGTTTCGAGTCCAGATAGCTTTTCGTCAGGAAGAGAGGAGAAGGAAGAGTTTGCCCACTGAGCTACGTTAAACAGAACAGGGTGAGAGGAGGATGCAGTCAAACCATTCGCATTTCTTAGACTGGATCAGGATAAGATCCTTTCAGTTCTTCGAAGCTTTCGCACAAAACTTTGGGAAATCATCCAGATAAGACTTTCCAGGAATTCTGTGTGTAATTGGGAATGCAGATATGGTTATTCGAGTTTTCCTTAACAACAGCCAAACAGGAATGCAGCTTAATATGTGCACATATTCTGATAGGGTAGGACGACTAGGGGCGTGTCCATACTCTTAAAATCTTGGGCTTTTGCTATTTGATTTCAGAACAGCAGGTTGGCTCATCAGAAGGCTAAGCACTCCTCGAACACTTCACTTACTAAAAGGAAATTGTAAATAAAAGATGTATCTGTTACTAGGTCTACTGACCATCCTTCACAGTAAGCAAGTTTTTAAAAAGACAACTGCTGTTTTTCATCACTTCTTTCCATTTCTTTTCATGTTTCTTTAATTATTTCTATCTCCATCACTCCCCTTTTCTCAGTGATCCGAATGATCAAATTGACCAGTTTCCTCTCTGTGCAGGTGTCGATCCGCAGACTATTCGCCAGATTCCAGCAGCCGTCTCCAACGATCTTCGGGAAAGAGTGGAACTGAAGTGCACTATGTCGGGGGGTATCATCAATCCTGGCATGTACTGCTACAGACAACACCCCGGGAGAGGGCTACAAATGATGTTTTACTCCATGCTAAATGGTTCTGTGAATACGAAGAGAGAGGTTGACGGTTTCACCGCCAAGCGACCGACTAACTCCGAGTTCTACCTGAAGACCTCCTGCCTGTGGGTGAATCACTCGGCCGTATATTACGGTGCCCGAAGTATTCAGTGATTCGGAAAGAGAAAGCAGCTCAACAAAAACCCCAAAGGCTGCAGAAAATAATACATCTGAACAAAACTGTGCATGGGCTAGGCCAACCATATTATCTTGTATAAGGAGAAAATGAAGACTGCAGATGCTAGAGATCAGAGCTGAAAAATGTGTTGTTGGAAAAGCGCAGCAGGTCAGGCAGCATCCAAGGAGCAGGAGAATCGACGTTTCGGGCATAAGAATTCCTGAAGAATTCCTGCGCTTTTCCAGCAACATACTTTTCAGCTCTTACCTTGTATAAGAACAACTTTCTCGCAATAAGAATTAATCTGCAAAGAATAGAATGACATATTGGCGCGGTTATGGTAAATGCACTTTATACTTGAAAATTGAATCAGCAGACCAGGGTGATTTCGAACAGTTGACGAATTTACCTCTGTGTAAAACATTAATATACCAAAACACAGAAAGAAAAACGATAGAATCAAAAAAACAATTAATAGATATGAACAAATCGAAAGGGAACAAAACTTAGGGTTTTGGTCGACGGTCAGCATAGGCCGCCATAGCGTCGTGCAATTCATTGATGAGCACTGGAGGAGGTGAAAGGGAAAAGTAGCCAGCGATTGTCAAAACTAAGGTGTTACACATATCATGCAAGACCCTTTTTTTTTGTAATGCGAACATGTAAAAAGATTGAGTGCAGAACCGATCGGATTTTGCCTGTACAAGGACATTTAAGAATCGCTGGTGCCTAGCAAGGTGCTCTTCAATTCCAGTCCTCCATGAGGATTGTGAGAGACGACTGCTCGAGTCTGGCTTCTCATCTGCAAATCAATGCTTGGGACAAAGACAGAGAATTGATACAAAGGACACACTTTTAAGGTGAAAAGCTTGAACTTTATAGGGCACTTGAAAGACAATCACCGAGAGGTAGTAGGGAACTAAATACATTGTCTGGGAGGTGAGTTGAAGCGAGTAGCCACACAACCTTAAAACAATCCTAACGTTCACTTGAAATCTCATAATACTCAAGGGTATAGGCATAGTGCTGTTAAGCAGAATAGTGTTGTTTTGGTGGTACAGACTCAATGGACCAAAGAGCTTCTCCTGTACTATATGGTTCTATGATTTTTTTCAGTCTTTGAAATTATGAAAATATTAATTATAAGAAGACATGATTATTTATTCGGGAGATGAGGACTACAAGGTGACAAATGCAATCTTTTCGTGGTATTTGAATATTTTAACTATGAGTACTAATTCCAAAAGGGAAATTCAGGTAAAGAGTCTTCACTCAGAGAGTGATTAGAATGTATATCTGTTACGAATCGGGGTAAATTCTCCTGCTTAATTTAAACCAGCAACATAGAAAAAGCTGGCATGGTGGCTCAGTGGTTCGTACTGCTGCCTCAAAGCGCCAGAGACTTTGGTTTGATTCCAGCCTTGAGTGACTGTCTGTGCAGGGACTTGCACATTCTCCGCGTGACTGAGTGGGCTTCCTCCCACAATCACAACGATGTGTGGGTTAAGTGAATTAGCCACGTCCATAGTCCATAGTCGTCAGGGATGGGTAGGTTAGGTGCATTAATCAGGGTTAAGTATATGGTAGAGGAATGGGCCTTGCTGTGTTACTCTTTGGATGATCGGTGTGGACTTGCAGGGCGGAAGGGCCTGTTTCCATACTGCAGGCGTTCTAACTCTGAAGAAAACCTTTATCCCATGCAGTAATCTGTGAAAATTTGAGAGGCCAAGTGCATGGCTCAGGTAGTTGGTTGCTTAAAGTTAAAGTAACAACTTTATTTCTTAAAGTATAACAAAGAATAATTAACTTACAAACTATTTACAACTCCTTCCTCTTGACTATCTTTTACCTTTCCCTTCTACAATACAAGTCCAAAAAAATCTTCCCAATAAAGATTTATTGACTAAAATTCAAATTCAAAACCAGCCTTCTTTTCTTCTTACGGAATTCTGCTTCACAGATTACTGATCGATAAAAGTACCTGTAAGAGAGCTTCTGGGTAGTCCCGACATGCTGGTGGCGTGGCAGTTCTCCTCCCAACTGTTCAATTTTCCCCGGTCTTATTCCCCCAAAACATTGGATTGTGTCATTGGCTTTCAAGATTTTCAATATGCTAAATGCAAATTTGATTGGTGTTTGATGCTTTTGGTGGTTCTAATTTAAACTGATTGGCCTACTTTGGATCTGTTTTTGTCTCCAAGCAACCAGCTACCTGTCCCATGCCAGTAGCTGGACCACATGTTACATTATATCTTATTCAGAACATTTGGTACTGTCAGGTTGTTCTGCTAGCTTTTAACTCTCTTAAAGTTATAATACACCCACATCACACAGCTGAGGAGAACAGCTTCAATGCATTGAATAGATGGGGAGGAAGGGATTCAATAAAGTCATGTGGAGGAAGGGAACAGAATTATATGAGCGGGTTCACGATACGTGTACTCTGAACTTGAAAATGGAGTCAAGCTAGTTTTGATCCATTATATAAAATATATGAAAATACCAAGCACAAATCGAATTTCAACATTTCTGTTCTCAAATGGTCAGCACATGTCGCCATATGAACCCGAAATAAAGTAGCTTGAACATGATTCAATCATAATATTGAATCATGGGAATCTGTACAATTATTTAGGATTGCTCTATCAATCAATTAGATTGGTTTACTGGTCCCTTTCTTAATTTTGTTCAGCAGCCTCCAGTTGAGATCACTGTTTCTAAACTTCTGACTGATTATCAGTTAGCATAGTCATTTCAGGCAGTGAGAGTTTTGACATCACTCCTGAAATGTCTACTTCTTAACATGAAATGAAATCACGTTGCTCTGCTCTTAGCGTGAAGAAAATGCTATAACTGTTGGAAAAATACTCGCCTAAAATTCTGAAATAAAGCCTTTAACTGAGCTCACGTTCAATATTCTGTACTCAAGACAATACAGTTAGGTTTGTGCAAATCGTTTTCGTGATTAACACCATAAACCCGGTCTAATTCTGTTTAAAGCTGCCGAAGATATAAAGACATTTTCCAGGTGCAGTCTGCTCTGGATTCTCAACAACAACTTCCTTCATTCTACGAAGGTAGTGTACTGCCGATGTTGGGAATCTGAAACAACACAGGACAAGCTGGAGAAACGCAACTGGTCTCTCACCTCCCACAGAGAGAGGAAAACAGAATTAACTAAAGTATGAGTTAGTAGGGAGTGGCTGATTAGGGAGGGGCTTTTTCCCTAAGTTCTAACTGCATGGACTAGGTGAATAGCAAATGTCTGTTCCCTAGTGCAGATGAGTCCAAAGGTTTAAAGTGAGAGGCGAGAGATTTAAAAAAGAACTGAGGGATAAATTTTTCTCACAGAGCGCTGTGCGTGTATGAAGACAGGCAAAATTACAACATTTCAAAGGCACGTGGATGGGCATTTGAATGGGAGAGGTTTAGATGAGATGAACCAAGTGCTGGGAAATTGGACAAGGTCAGATTGGCATGTCTGATTTGCTTGGTCGAATCTGTTATCATACTGCGTGACTCTATGATTAATTCTCAACGACTCTTCCGTAGAATAGTTCTAAAGAACATTCATCTTCTGAATGGACTTAACCTATTCATGCTGGTGTTATCACTACATTTAAGGAGCAGTGACCCCTAATATTCAGGTGTCAATCAAAATGGTACAAATTCACCTAAGCAACGCAACAACAAAGAAAGAAAATAAAGAAGAAAGTAATGACGAAATAAACAGAATGATTACAGAAAGAACAATGGAGAAGTGAGACAATGGAATGATTGATAACTTCTGAGACGCTAAAATTTCATTTGTTTCTTAATATGGGAGGGTGCTAGGGTCTATAACCGATTTCAATGGCTGGGATTTGCTGACCAGGTTCAAAGTAACCAAACTTCTTGTATTCCACTCGCAAATTTCTAAAACACCATTAATCCTATAAACTTGCTGAAAAAAATGGTTGATCTCTACTTTCTTTTCGTCCACCAACCCCCCTAGTCCAGATACTTCGAACTAGTGACACAGTTAAATCATTCTCAGTCTTGAGTTGTAAAAATGACCCAACTATCCACAGCTTTTTGCCTGGTGATGGTTTCAGATTTTCACCATTTCCCATGCAACAGAATACCTCCTGATGCCACCACCGCTTAAAGACATGAATATTTTTGTGTGCTTTGTCTCATGATTCTGTGTGGAATTTGCATGTACTCTTTTTATCTGAATGTTTTTCCACTACATCCTCTGGCTTTCTCGCAGAATCGAAAGATGTGCAGGTTAGGTCGATTATCCATGGTAAATTGCCGTGTGACGTCCATCAATGTGCAGGCTAGACGGGCTAGCTACAGCAACATGGGATAAGGTGGAGGTGCTGCACATGGGTCTGATGCTCCTCAGAGGGTCGGCACAGATTCAGTGCGTCAAATGACCTCTTTCTGCACTCTCAACATCTATTCTGTTAATAAATCAACGCTTCATACCGAAGGTAAGACAAACAATACTGGTCAACTCATCATCATGATTTATCTCTTTGGGGCAAGATTTCATTCCCTTGAATCAGTTTTGCCACATTTACAAAATCTATTTATTTTCTTTCCCAGAGAATCTGCCCAGGAGTTATGTACCTGATGGAAATTGTGCAGAGTTTTGTCCAACTGAAGCAGAACATACTCTGTTTTGTTTTCCAATTTCATTGAATTAAAAATGCCAGCATTCAATTATACTTTTCACTGTAGTACTATACAACATTTTTGCGCAGGACTTTCTTTTTTATATAATTTCTGTATCTGAACAACTACATTCCTTCATAAAACAAATTGTTCTAAGGCTATGAGATAATAAGAAATAGGAATATTAAGCTCTTCGGGCCCACAAGCCTGCTACATCATTCAATAGGATCATGTTTGATTCAACATCCTCAAACCCATCTTGCTGTCTTTTTCCAATTAACCTGTGATTTCTTTCTCATCAAGGATCTATCTATCTCAGTTTTAAATATAAGCAAAGGCTTATATTTAAGTGGCCCCTAATATTTAGGTGTCTGTGTCAAGAAATTCCAAGGAATCAGAATCTTCTGACAGAACAAAATCCTCTTTATTTCAGCCTTAAATTAGCATCTATTTATTCTGAGACTATGTCTTCTGTTCCTAGATTTTCCCATGAGGGAAATACCCTCTTAGCTTTTTGCCTGTAAATCCCCCTAAGATTCCTAAATGTTTCACTGAGACCACATTTCATTCTTCTGAGCTCCAGTGAGTGGAGCAGTGAATGTTTTAGCCTTTGCTCATAAGACAATACAAGGTGTCGTCTAAATTAATCTACTCTGAACTGCCTCCAATGAACGAAAGGATTTTCTTAAATACGGGGACCAAAATTACTCACTGTACTCGAAATGTGGTTCTCATTAGCATCTCGTACAGTTGCAGTAAGACCTCTCTACTCTTATTCGCCTATCCCTTTGAAATAAAGGTCAACATTCCATCAATCATCCTGATTAGCTGGTGCACCCATATGTTTGTTTCCTGTGTTTCATGCACAACTATCCCCAAGTCCCTTTGCATTGTAGCTTTTGGCAACTTTTTTTTCTGTTTGAATTGAACTCACTTCTTTTGTTGTCCCTTCTAAAATGGACAACCTCACCATTTCCCACTTTATATTCAATTTGTTTCCTTTTTGCCCATATCATTATCCTAATGATTTTGCTCTACAAACTTTTTGTATCTCCTCCACAATTTGTCTTTCCACTTCTTTTTGTGTTGTCTGTAAATTTAGCTACAATACATTTGCGCCCTTCTTCTAAGTTATTAATACATTTATTGTAAACAGGTCCTGTTCCAGCTCTGGTCCCTTTGCAACTCTAGTGGTTGCAGGTTGCCAACCCGAAAAAGAACCCCTTATCCCCACTCACTGTTTCATGCTATTTGGCAAATTCCCTATCCACGCCAATATTCTATCTCATACAGCATGGACTGTTATCTTTTGGCTTAGTCTTTTGCGAGGTACCATATCCAATGCCTTCTGATAGACCAAATACAATACGTCTACTTGTTCCCTTCTTTCCACTCTGGTTGAAACTTTTTGGAAGACAGACACGACTACACTTTCATGAGGCATGCTAACTCTTTTTAATTAGATTGTGATTCTCTACTATTATTATTATTATTTGCTTACTAATTAATTCCAACACTTTTTTTCAATAATAGATTTTAGGCTAACCGGTCTATAGTTACCAAATTTTTGCATCCTTCCTCTTTTGAATAGGTTTGTCACATCGACAGTTTTACAATCTTCCAGTACTTCTCTGGAATCCAACGAATTTTGGAAAATTACAACCAACGTATTCACTATCTCTGTAGCTACTTGTATTTAAATCCTCGGATGTAAGCCACTAGGTCTAGGGAATTTATTTGCTTTTAGCCCCATTAGTTTGCTGAAACTGGTTCTCTCGTATTAGTGATGGTACTTAGTTCCTCTCCTTTATTCTTCAGTAATGACGGGATATTGATCACTCCTTACCAGTTAGAAAATACTCTCAACTCTCGAATTAATATGGCAGAAAATAACCTCCGAATTTCCCATGTTAAACCACATCTGCCAATGCTTTGCCCACTCATTGCATTTATCCTAGTATCTTTTGAAAATTACTGACACGCTTCACTTTTATCCAATCTTGAGGGGATCGATGCATGATTTCAATCAGAGTAGGAGAACCCTGACCTCCCACAACTACATCACTTCCTTAACCCCTTCATATTTAATCAATGACTTCAAAAGAGCAGTGAGCTTCCTCGGAGGCCCAACACCTGTATTTTTGCTCATATCTCTATTACAAGAACAGCTTACAAGATGTATATCTTATTGACTCTCATCAGCTTATTTCAATGTAAGTGCATTTTTCAGATGATATTATTTATTAACAGACATTCTTTTTCTTGGCTTTCATTCACTCGTTATATATTTCTATCTTTCATTCTTACCTCATACTTTAGAGATCCACCCCTGTTCTGATTTGGTTCTCTCCCGCTTCTTTTTCCTTAGTCGTGAACTCACAAACTATCCGCCAGGTCCCAACCGCTGTTTCCAAATTACCCGGGAAGAGTGTGGAACTGAAGTGTTTTGTTGTTGGGGCTAGCAGTGACCCTACTATGCTCTGGTACAGACAATACCCGGGGAAAGGGCCGCAGGTGATGTTTTATTCCACTGTTGTCAATTATGTGAATCCAGAGGAAGCGGTGGACGGTTTCACCGCACAGCGACCAAGTGGTTCTGAGTTCAACCTGAAGACCTCCAGCCTGTGGGTGAATCACACGGCCATGTATTTCTGCGCCTGGAGTCTTCACAGTGACTCAGAGAGAGGGAGCAGCTCAACAAAAACCCCAAGAGTTGCAGCTGTTTTAGAAAATGCTGCCGGTACCTCCTCCTACATTACTGAGTTCATGCAAAACAACAATATTCATAATTACAGCGGGTTAACATTGAGCGTCATTGATCCAGTATACAGTTGCACTAGATCCGAGAGCTTAAGATAACCAGAAGAGAGTAAACATGTTCGTTTTTCCCAGAAAACAATAAAACTCACTGGTGAGCAGGTCTTTACGATTTTGAAACGGGTTTTATTGACAGAGAGAAACTGTTTCCCCCGGTAGAAAACACAGATTGAGGGAAACACATATATAAATCCCTATAAAAAAACTTACGCTTATGCGGGAGAGGCCACGTTACGTAGACAGTGGTGGGAATGTGCAAATAGCTATTGCAGGGACAAAGACAGAAATGGCTGGAGAAACTCAGCAGGAATGGCAGCATCTGTGGAGAAAGAGCAGCTTTAACGTTTCGAGTCCAGTAGCACTTCCTGATGAAGGACTTATTCCCGAAATGTCTATACTCCTGCTCCTCGGATTCTGCCTGACCTGCTGTGCTTTTCCAGCATCACACTCTCGACTCTGAGCTCCAGCATCTGCTGTCCTCACTTTCTTCCAGTAACACTTGGAACGGCTACATTAAGGTGTCTGACATTGTTGCAGTTTCGGAAGAAAATGGATAAACACGTGATAGAAAATAGATTGGACAAGTTGTGGGATATGAATGTAACCCGACTGGAGCAATTCTATTAGAAGCATTCAAGTATGCAGGTCAAGGTTAATTCTGAATGAAACAAATAATGATAACACACGCAAACAAGATGAAATACAAAGATGAAAAAAGTGAAGAAATTTAAATTTGGGGAGGAAGGTACTTTCTCCCTTCATGGAGGCAACAGGGGGCACTCTTGGACCACGAACTGTATTCTCACCTCCTACCAGTGCGAAATTCTGCCCTTCTAGTCTGATACTGAATTTCTCTTTCTGATACTGCTTCTAAAATGCTGAAATGGTAGTCAACATTCCCTTTAAAGCTTGATAATTTATTAATGAAGGACAACCATGTGTCTTTTTAGTTATTGTCCCGAAATAATTCGGCTGAATGTGTAACACAGTGATGGTTGGTTAAAGTATCTGCTCTGGAGTGCTCCAGCTAACACTGAGGGCATTGTTCCACACACTGCAAAATAACTGATCAAGCAGTCCACTTCCCCCCACCTCTCCCCGTTTTGTATGTTATTCTATCGATCAGAAGGCTGAACTCTATTTGACCTGGAATCCCTTTGTGCAACTGTCCACCTTTTTTCAGTTATGTGGAGTTGAGCAATTAAATGCCTTTGTTATTTCTTGTCAGTTAGAAAGTGCCCTGATCTATTTTTACTCCAAGTACCTTTGATCAAACCCAACCCCCGTTATTTTTACCTTATTTTAGTAATCGGCTTCCATTTTCCTATTCCACTCTCACATCCACATCCAATGTTAGAGAGCGCTGAGGTGGACTGGAGAAATTTCAGTCAGAGAAAGAGGACAGCGCAGTCAGAGAGTGGGATGTCCAGGCAGCCAATCAGAGAGAGGGAGGCCTAGAGTTGTTGGAGTGTGGCGTACTGTCCAACTACTTCACTTCTGTCTAATCCGTGGATGCTGGAATCGGAAGTAGCCAAGCAGGAGGCTGAAGCAACACAGCAAATCAGGCAGCATGATGGGCGGAGAATTCGACGTTTCGGGTTTCTGATTTCTACAGTGATTTCAAAAGAGCGGGATGTCCCTCACAGGATTCTACACTCCAGTTCTAGCTCTCAACTTAAAATCCACCGACGCCCGACTGCTGAATCTGCCTTTCCTGGAAAGGGAAAGGAGCCGCGGTGCAGCAAGGAAGAGCACATTAGGGGTTGCATGCACGAGTACAGGCACCAGTCCATGTTTGTCTCTGTGGCTGCAAATAAAATGGACCCGATGGAGGCGGTGGATAGGCTCATTGCCGAGCGAACGAATGGTAACACGTTTAATCTGAAGTCCTCCGGGCTGAGGATAGAGCATTCGCCCATATATGATTGGCCTGGAGTCTTCAAAGTGACTCTGAGTGATAAAGGCATTGACAAAAACAAATCTAAAAAGGGCACTTTAAAAGTGTGCGGAGTTTCAGCAGGTGTTGTTGCTACAGAGCGGAAGCGTTTATGACAATAATAAATAATTAAGGCTTAGAATAAAAAAGACAGAGTAAATGCAGAGATATTGACGAAATTTTAAAGCACGATCAACACAAATGAGGGGCCACATGTTTCAGGAAAGATTGCAAGTTGAGAAACAGAGTTTTCTGCTCAGGGCAGGAACGTTGAGGAACAAAAGAAGGGCATTCAGCCCTCTTCGGATTCCCAGACAGGGACACAAATAAGTCATTCAGTTCGTTCTGATTCTGTCAGATATCTACTTGACACCACCACACCCTCGACAGTGACATACGCAGGAACAGTGCATCCCCATCCGTCACAGAAGGGGACAACCTTGATGACTTGAAGCTGTGACAGATTAGGTTTCGGATCAACCTGCTTAGAGGCGTTGTTACAGACAGGTAGGGTTTGAACCCAGGCCTTCTGGCTCAGCAATAATGACAATGCCATCGCACCACAAGACTCCTTCTGAGGCTGCTAGACGGGAACTGAAGGCCCAATAGGGCTGGGCTAACTTAAGTTTTATATATCTACAAGTTATACATCTTCACCTGATTTTCATTCTTTTTTGTTTCGACTGATGGTGGCGAGTATGCCATATGTCTTTTTGACCACCTTATCCACCTGTGTTTCCACTTTCTGGGAACTTTGGATCTGTGTGCCCAAATGTCTCGGGAAGTTTGAATCCATTACATGTTCTGCAATTTTCTCTATATGTCTCTGCTGCATTGAATCTTCTAAACTGCATCACTGTGCATTTGTCTGGATAAAACTCCATCTGCTGTTTCTCTGTCCAAGTCTCCAGCCTACGTGTATTCTCCTGTGTCCTCTGGCCGTCCTCTTCACTGACTGCAACTCCCCCAGTCTGTGTATTCCAAAAATGTATTAATCAGTACACCCACATTCGCTTTCAAATCAAATAGATATTACAAACAACAGGAGCCCCAGCACTGATCCCTGCATAAAACCACTGGTCACAAATTTCCAGTCAGGAAAACACCCCTCCACGGTTACTCTGTCTTCTACGGATAAACCAGTTCTGTAAACATCTTAGCAGCTCACCGCAGATTTCGTCTTTTGTTTCAGCATGCCATGCGAGACATTGTCAAAGGTGTTTGCTAAAGCTCTGTCTTTATCAAGCATTTTTGTCAATGCTTTAAAAAACTATCAAGTCTGTGAGAGTGACCTTCCCCGCACAAGACCATGCTGCCCACCGCTAATAAACCCTTATTTCTCCAAATGTAAATAAATACTAACCCTAAGAATCTTCGCAAATGATTTCTCTACGACAGACGTAAGGCTCACTGGCCTGTAATTTCATAACTAATCCCTGTTGCCATTCTTAATCAAAGGAACAACGTCAGCTATTCTCCAGTCCATCTGGACTTCTTCCGTGACAGAAACGTTTCGTACAGGACCCATCAATTCCCTCAATTATCCCCTTCAGCATTCTGGGACTGATCCTATCAGTTCCTGCGGATTTGTTTATCTTAAGGCTTTTCAAAACACACTAACACATTTTCCTTTTTATTGACATTTAGCATCAAGTGATCCATTTCTTCCTTTCTTAAATGATTTCCTCACCATCGCCCTACCCTGAAGAGAGTTCATATGTTCACCATTCTCTGAGTGAAGAAATTACTGCCCGCCTTAGTGAGAAATGATCTGAATTGTATTCAGAGATAGCGGCTCTCATTCTAGATTCCCATATCCGCAAAACAGGGGGAGAACGTCGCACTATCCTGGCTGTCCCAAACGTTTATACATTTTACTGAGATTCCTTTCAAATCTGTTGAAGAACAATGAATGCAGTGCAGTTCTTCCATTCTGTCCTCAGAACACAAACTTACGATACCATCATCTGGAATGTATTTTACACCATACACAGTTCAATTAGAACACCCCTCGATCTTCTGAATTCAAAAGAATGCAAGTCAGATTTGTTTAAATGCTCTACTTAAAAGGAAAATACTGCGCTTGCTGGAGAGTTGAAACTTTTTTTAAAAATGGAAATTGTTGGAGAAACTCAGCAAGTCTAACAGTAATGTGGAGTGATAAGCCACATTAACAACATTGTGGTTAATTTCAAGTCGAATGATTCTTCTTCCCAACATTTTGAAAAACTTTCTGAAACAGACTCATTGAATTGGAAACCTAATCCCGTTTCTCGCTCCATAAATGCTGCCAGATCTGTCGCGCTTTCTCCATCACTTTCTGTGGTGATTTAGTCTGTGCCGACACTTTGTTACCGGTAAATCACTACATCTGCCTTCTCAGTTCATCTCTGACAGTCCTTTCCCTCTGTTCCCAGCAGTCTTCATGTTCAGCCAATCAGAGAGAGAGTAAGGTCTGTGACCCCCCCCCCCCCCGCACTTCATATTGTCTTCTTAGCTTTGGATCCAGCCGGTTGATTTCTCGCAACACCCCAGATTCCCGTTCACAATCCTACCGTTCTGAGGGAAAGATCATGCTAAAGATGCACTTATTACTGGGTCTGATGATCATGTTTCGCTGTAAGAATTTTTGTTCAACTTTTCTGCCTTTCTTTTCTCTTTCTTTATTTACCTCTCTCTTTCTTTCACTCTTGGTTCCTTGTCTTTCTTTTCTCCCAATTGTAATTTCTTTACTTCCACTGCCTCCAATGTTACTGATCGCCTCCACTCCCTGCAGTATTTCCAGACATGAACTCACAAACTCTCCGCCAATCACCCGCCGTCATCTCGAAATCCTCCGGAGAGGGAGTAGAACTGACGTGCGTCCTGGATGGCAGCAGTGCAGATGCAATGTACTGGTACAGACAATTCCCGGGGAAAGAACTGCAGTTGCTGTTTTACTCCGTTACTACCGGTGCTGTGGATCCAAAGGAGACAGTGGACGGTTTTATTGCCGAGCGAATGACAGGGTCCATGTTTAACCTGAAGACGTCCAGGCTCCAAGCCAATTACTCAGCCATGTATTACTGCGCCTGGAGTCTTCACAATGACTCAAAGAGATAAAGCAGCTCAACAAGAACTCCAAAGGCCGCAGGAAACGTATCACTATGAAAAATAAAACTACGCCCATTCGGGTTATGTCCGTGAGTTTTTACAATAACAAGAGACAAAAAAGACAGAAAGCAAGTTAGCAAAAATAAATAATGTGTTTGAAAGATAATAAGACAGAACACAAAGTAGGATGTAAAATTAAACGAATGAAGGGAGAATTTATTTTTTAAAAGATGTTCTGAAATGACAATGCACTTCTGCAAAAGAACAACAGAGGTCGATCTAGGATAATGAAACAAAATTCTTCAATAAAAGCTTACCAGAGGCCAATAATCCCTGACGATACTGGTTACACAACATAGGTAGAAGCAATTTCAACCTCCCTTGATTCTGTTGTACCAAAGTAGAAAGCACTACTTTGATCCTATTACCTAGACACATGTCATTTTGCCTCGAGGCAACATTAAAAAGATCAATTCGTTCATGAAAGCCGCTTTGCTTTTCAACTTGATCATGAAATAAACATGTCGTTGCTGTAGCTTCCTGCCTTTGTTTTATATACTCGCCTTGAAAGGACCATTTCACCTGAACACCAATAACTCACCCGATAACGTGTGCAAAGGAATGAATCCTCTTAGTACGCTTGGAGCCTGTAGTATTTAAGTTAATGTTTGCCTACTTGTCGAGATGTATCATCACAGAGAATTGTTTTTCTTTATCAAATTTATTGGCACATTTTAACTTTCTTTCTAATCTTTTTTTCTTAACCAGTAAAAATGCATTGTATGACCGGGGATAAAGACCAAGTCTATGCAAACCTAAGTAAAGCTGCTTGAAATTCAAAGGCATTACCACCCAATGACCCAGCATCAACACCGTGTGCTGCATCACTGACCAGAAACATAATTAGACGAGCCATTTAATTTTGAGTCAGAAAGAGCAGGCCGGAAACCAACTACTCTGCTGGACTAACTGACATGAAAGAAAGTTCCACTTTTTCAATCACAAGTCGGGAATGTGGTGGAAACTTCTCCTCTCGCCTGGATGAGTCGAGCTACAACAGCTCTTGAGAGGCTTTCTGTCAACCAGGATAAGGCTGCCACAATAACTTGGCAGCTTATCCACAATCACAAACATTTAATATCTCCACCAAGAGCAGACAATAGAATGGAGTGCGCCACATACATGAGGTGTGAGAGCAAATCACAAAGTTTCAAGCAAAAGTACAGTTCGGAGCAGGAGCAGTCTATTCGCCTAATTGGGAAGAAAATTGTTAATTTCAATACGTCCCTTAACTCAGCTTAACTGCCTAGCCCCGTTGCTCTTTAAGTACCTTGTTAGTCAAGAATCTGTCTATCTCTGCCTTAAAAATATTTAATCATCCTGTTTCCACTGCTCTCTACAGAACAGAATTCAATAGTTTAAGAACGTTCTGAGAGAGAAAATATGTTTTAAACGGGAGATCCCTTATTGTTAAACTATGGCTCCTAATTTTAGTCTCTAAAGCAAGAGAAATATCCATTTTAACTTCTAACCTGTCAATTCCCTCAGAATCATATGAAGAAGATCACCTTCGTTCTTTTGAATGCAAATGCATTAAAGATCAATTTGTCGAAATGTACCTTATAAGATACCCCCATTTTCCTGAAAATCCACTTCTGAACTGCTTTTGCAATTATGTCATTTCTCAAATGAAGCAACAGAACTGTACTTGGTATTCCAGATATGGCCTCACCAACTCTCTGTACGACTGCAGCAAAACATTTTTAGCTTCTATTTTCCATGAAATAAATGACACCTTTCTATTGGCATTCTTAATCACCTGTTGCAAACCAGTTGTCACGAATCATCAGTGCACACACATTCTCCTGTATGCTCAGAGTTCGCTCAATTACAATTAACATACTGTGTTACTATAGTGTACAAAAGTGGATATGCCCACATTATGCGTCATTTGACAACCTTTTACGCATTCACTTACTTTCCTTTTCGGACTCACTTACTTTCCTTTTCGGACTCCTAATTTCCTCTTCTCAATTTACTACCCTAATTAACATTCAGATTAGATTCCCTACAGTGCGGAAACAGGTCCCTCGGTCTAACTAGTCCACGCCATTCCTCTGAAGAATAACCCACCCAAACCCATTGCCCTCTGACTAATGCACTTAGCACTATGGCCAATTCACGTTTGGACCGTGGAAGGAAACCGGAGCACCGGGGGAAAACCCACACATACACAGGGAGAATGTGCAAAAGCCACACAGACATTCGCCCAAGGCTGCAATCGAACTCGGGTGCTGTGAGGCAGTAGTGCTAACCACTGAGCCACCGTGCCGGTGTTATCAGCCGATTTTACCGCTATGTATTCTAGCTCATGAACAAAATCATTGATATAAATAGTAAATAGTCGAGGACTAAGAAATGATTCTTGTGGACTCTACTCGTTTCATGTTGCCAAACCAAAAATGGCTCTTTCATGCATCCTCTCCAATTTCTGATAGATAACCGATCCTCCATCTAAGGTCAACACTCACATCGTGAGTTCTTAGATTGTTCAGTATCCTTTAATGTGGCACATTATTAAATGTCTTATGCATATTCAACGAAAACACAGCTATGATCACTTTTTATGAATGTTGTTTGTTACTTCTTAAAGAACTTCAATAAATTCGTTCATCACAACTTCTTTATTACAGAACTATCTTAATTTTGCCTGATAGCCGTGGAGCTATTTTAAGTCCTCTATTATGATCTCCTTAGGTTTCAGTGTGATGTCAAGCTATCTGGCCCATATCTTCCTCCTCTCTGCCTTCCTTAAGCAGAAGAGTGGCTTTGCCTTATTCAATCCCATGTTCCAATTCGGAACATAAGAAATTTTGCAAGAATAAAGCCAAATGTATCAATGTGTCAGCAGCCACTAGTTTTAAAGATTTGAGGGTGAATTCTAGATCTGTAAATTTTTAGTTCAGACATTTTTTCTTCAATATATCTTCCGTGATTGCAGTTGCTCCTAGTTCATCATGCCCTTT
Organism: Hemiscyllium ocellatum; assembly: GCF_020745735.1. NCBI lineage: Eukaryota > Metazoa > Chordata > Chondrichthyes > Orectolobiformes > Hemiscylliidae > Hemiscyllium > Hemiscyllium ocellatum. The sequence continues at coordinate 21,646,533 of NC_083447.1, read as the reverse complement.
CACGCCCCGATCCGTGAATAATTCTGACGTGCAATTGGTCCCCTCTAAAATGAAGGCTCATGTAAAAAATCAATTTAATTCATCTGCCAGTTTCTTACATTCTACTTCATTAGATTCTTTAGATTCATTCCACAGAGAAACACCGCTCATTTTATTTTTAAGTTTCATTTTTAAATGTCTGTAGATTTATAATTAGATTTTTCTTGAACCATAGCTTCTTCATTCTTATAATTTAGTTTTTTGTTATCCAATTGAAGCAATCCAACTGACCACTAACCTTTAGAATTGCATGGTTTTTTTTCGTTTATTTAACTTCCCTAGACAGCCACAAGCAGTGTATTTTTTCATCAAGAGTCATTCTTTCTCGCTGGAATATATTTCATCTGCGTTTTATGAAATACGTCTAAAATGACTGGCTTTTTCTCTCTGTTGATCTATCCCTTAAAATGATTTCAATTCAATTCATCCGTTTCTGTCTTAAGCAGACAATAACTGCCGTGATTGAAATTTTAAAACATGAGCCTTCGTCACATTCTTTGTCCCTTAAATTAAAGTTAACTACATTATGATTATTGCTGCCTAGGGGATCCCTTGGTAAAATTACCCAAACTTGCAGTATCGATCTCCCAACTCCAGCAGATGCATTGAAACATTACCATTTTAAGTTCACCTCCAAGCCAATGTAACATTCTGGAAATGTATCATTGTTTCCTCCCTGTTGCTGCGTCAAAATCTCAAACCTCTTTTCCAACAGTATTGTGGACACCTCTACACTATGCGAACTGAACCAGTTCAATAAGGTAGCTTACCACTACTGTTTCCAGGAAAATTAAGGATAGACAACCGTCACATGAATTAATCCTAGAAGGGAAATATGCATGTGTTCGTTCATTGAAAGTGGTAGGACAGGGTGACAGAGTAGTTAGTCAAGCACACAATATCTGAATAGGGTTTTTTTGTGATGCAATGATATTGTCGCTAACTCGGGACCAAGATATTGGGTTCAAATCCCACTTGCTCCATAGATGTGCAATAACATCTCTGAATAGTTTGATTGTAAATATCTGCACCATTGTAGTCTTCCTTATTAATGGAATACAGACAAATGTGAGGAGATTATATTGAAATTGTAACAATCATTAATTAGACCTCATTTAGATCATTGCATCCAAGTTAATCTCCTTGCTTTAAGAAGGATCTGAAGGCATTACAAACAGTTTAGAGCTGATTGATTAGAATTGATTACTTTTTGAGGATGTAATAAAAATGTCGTACAACACACTATGAGGCATGATCAAGAAACTTGTGATAAAGGATAATATAAAATATATGGCAGATGACTAATCTTTGCTGAAACACGTAGTTTTGCAAGAGTATTTCAAATTAGGAAAATGAAGTAGAGAGGCACAGAGAATACAACAGTAGGCCCAACGTTAAAAATCACAGAACACCAGGTTATACTCCAACAGATTTAATTGGAAGCATACGAGCTTTCGGAGTGCCGCTCCCTCATCGGGTGATAGGCGCCGCTCCTTCAGCATGACAACGATAGGCCCAAGGGCTTATTGCCTCATATTTGTAGCAACAGTCGCCTGGAAATCTAGAATGGTGAACAGACAAGAATTATCATAGAATTTTGGAGCTGGAGAAGAATGCATAGATAGAGAAGTTGTAGCATTTGCAGGGGATTACAGGGACAAGGGGTTTTGGAAGGAGTGAAGGAACGTGCACAAATAGGGTTTTTTTCTAAGGCCTGGAGCTGGTTCCCGAGACAGGAACAATGCAGGGCGAGTGGAAGAAGCAGTGTGAAGGAAGTCTGAGATCCTGGAGGGATTTAAAACACACGCGAACAGTCCTAAAATCAGTGTTTAAATATAAAAGCGGAGATGTCAGGCTAAATCGTGCAGAGAACTGGCGAATCTACACCTCGAGTTCTTTGGACTGTCTTGCTTTTCATAAGGGGGGATACACGTGCAGTAGAAGCCGTCCAGAGAATATTTATTGGGATCATTCATAGGATGTAAGATTGATGAAATAAGACATTTGTGCTTAGCTGCACTGGAATCTAGAAGAATCAGACGTGGTCTTATTGAAATATATGTAATTCTGACGGGTAACATAGAGAGAAACTGCTCTCTCTCAGGGGAATCTTGAATCGAGAGAACAACTTCATTTAAGATGGAAATGAGGAGACACTTTTTAGAAGGACATAAGAATCTGGAGTAAACATGGAAATAATCTGTGTCAATATGAACCTGCTAGAATGAACAATCATGCAATTCAGGTCTGGAGAAGCTGTTCATTTATATTATGAGAAGCAACAAAATCCAAAGGGTATGAATGCAAAACATTTTGGTACCAATTTTCAAAGTAAAGGGGAAATATTCAAGATAGCAAATATTGAGGATTTTTTTTTAGATTACTTTTTTTAGATTAAAAGTTCAGCATCTCCTCAAATCTTCAAAATATGGGAGGGTCAGGGATCAGGATAGGCATGCAAGTGAAAGCACCATTAACGCAATTAAATGTCCCATGTGAACTAATGAAGGACTATCTCGAAAGAGAATACAACAATGCAGAGAAGCCTTATGAATGGCTGAGAGAACGTCTACAAAGAAATCTTGACCAGAAACAACAGGACTGGTCATTTACACTTCTTGGCTCCAACAGTGTTTCAGAATTCTGTGGTGTCCACAACCTAGAAGGAGCAGGGAAGACAGTTCGATGGGAAAAATCTCAGGCGATCCTACAATCCCAACTTGGAATTATATTGCCAAACATTCACTGTTGGTGTGAGGTCAAAATCATGAAATTGTCTGGCTAGCAGTACCATAGGTGTTTTTACAGGCCGGAACGTGGAGTTGAGGCCATAATCTGATCACCAGTGATGTTATAAAATACATAAATAGAACTGTACAGTACACAATGAGGCCATGTGACCCACCGTATATATAACACCACAGAAGAGATACCTAGCTAGTCTTACTCTCCAATGCTATCTCTGTAGCCCTCTAACTTAATCCCTTTCTGATATATATCCAGCTCTACTCGGAAACCTCCACCAATCTCCCAAGGAGCGCATTCCAAATCTAAACAACTCTTCGAATATTGACGTTTCTCCTCATCTTGTTCCAAGCTCTCCTGCACACAAGCTTGAAGTTGTGACTTCAAAATACCGACATACTAACCAGTGGAAGTTAAACTATCCTTCTTTCCCTTGTCAAAATTGTCCACAATTTTGAATGCCTCAATAGAATACCCTCTTAATCTTGATTTTGAATAAAGGTTTTTTCCTCTCTTAATCTTGATATTGCTTCAATTGTTCTAATGTTCTACATCTGCTTCGATTTCTAATGCTATTACTGTAATCACCTAGTTCACCAAACACAGTAAAGATGGTCAGTGAAATATATCACCCCGACGATGTGGTCCATTCCACTTTATCAGAGTGCGGGTTCAAGTCTTAGCTGCCCCAGAAGTGTGTCAAAATATGTCAGAACAGCTTGTTTAAAATTAAGCTACATCAGACACTGCTGAGTTTATCTATTTGAGTCTTTTGAAGCCTTGCAGCCCCATAAATTATGCCTACAGTGTATATGATGAGAAGAGCTATGCAATGTGGGTGGTGTGGACTTGAGCTGGCAATTCGGAATGTGGGGGCGGAGTTTTATGACGATCACTGTTCATTTCTCAAAAGGTTAAGTTGGTTATGTTCACATTGCCCGGATCAGGCCTCCAGGCAAAAGTCTCACTGGCATTCACAGCCCCCTTAGGACATGATGCGGACATTGCTTCTATCCTGCCTGTTCCTGTTCATCTATTTGGCAGGTAGTTAATTTAATTTCTCGACACTTCGAGGTATTTACAGTTTGGAGCAAAAATCTGTAAAGCAGTTTACAAAATAAATATTATAAAACGGATCTATATAGAGAGAAATAGATATAGAATGAGACAATGAAAGAATGGGACAATGAATAATGGAAAGAAACAGGGAATGAACAACGAACAAATGTCGGTCACAAAACAGCTATTTTTTAACACGTCCATGTTCTGGCGAAAGTATCTTCAGTTTCTAATTACTTCTGTTTTATTTCGAGGATTCTGCGAGTCTCAGAAGATTCTGCAGTCTCAGCAGCATGTGTCGGTGAAATTGGAAGGATCTGCAACTATTCCTTGCACCCAAAGCGGCAGTGATGCTTACATGTACTGGTATCGTCAGATCCCGGGCCAGGGATTGCATAATCTCTTGTACGCAGTGCACGGAGAAGACCCGACGAGGTCGGACGGGATCACAGAGAGATTTTTCGCCAAGAAGACAAAAGACGGCTCTTTCGACCTAAACATAGAGAACGTGCAACCAAGCGACACGGCTCAGTATTTCTGTGCCTGCAGTGATGCACAGAGGTAAAGTGGGGCTGAACCGTGTGACAAAAACACATCTAAGACACTACCATTTGATGAAATTTAATAATATGTAGGATAGATTCAGAGTCCAGAAGTCTGTGAATCAATCTGTCTCTGCAATCAAAGATGAAATTGTCAATCTTCTATTTATTTATTATACATTTATCGCCCATCTCTAGTCTATTGTCGATTTATCTTTCTATTTATCCTACTACAATCTGTTTATCTTCCTGTCTATCTATCTCTCTTATCTATCTCGTTGACTATCTGCCTCCATACTTTCTCCCTACCTTCTTCTATCCATATGTCTAACATTGGACGTACAATTTGAACTAAATTAAAAATAGATATATTTGTATCAATATACATAATATTGTTCCTTTGAGATACAATTTAAATTTAAGCAAGTAGGTTATGTTATTGGGATAACTGTGTTAACAAGTCACAGTAGAAATGATAATGCACAGAATTTAACAGAATCTTCTCTTCTTATGACATCAGTCTTAGCTGGCATCGAACGAGGTTTGGTCAGACTGCCTGCTTCTACCACACTTAAAACTTAACGTTGTGAAGAAGATTAAAAACTCACTATATAAAGGAACTCCATTTCGCTCCTCCAATTATTGTCCTTTGGTTGTGGAATCATTTGCAGGTGGAAACAATTCCTCTTCATTAACTCTATCAATTGCCTTCAGGATTTTGAGGAACTCCATCAAATATTCCCTTAAACTTCTCGGTTGCAAAGAGAAGTATGTTGGCGTCTCCAGTATCTCCAAACAAGCATGTCTGATCTTTCACATTGTACAAAACCTGATACAGATAGGTTTATTATTGAGACACCTGCCCTCTGATGGCAGTTTCAACACCTGTTAGAAACCGTTAACTCAACTGAAATCTTGTTTGATGAGGTTAACAAGTGTTCAGTGTAGGCAGGGACGTATATTAAACCATTAATTCATTTGTTGCATATTAGCCGGAACTAGATGAGCGCATTTGTCTAATTAGATATTCATGCTCTCTTCAAACAAACTATCAACATGCCACCATTACCTTCTCACTTCTCCAGCTTCTCTACATTAATCATTTCAGTCCTGTTTATTTGATCAGCCTTCATGTTATTAAGTTACACATTCTTGACACCTTCTGAACAAAATATTTCTCCTGAATACGTGATTGGATATATGTGACTTTCCTAAATTTATGAAGCTAGATCAGACCCTTCCATCATTTAGTCACTCTTCCTTATTCTTTGTCCATTGCCTTCTTTTATTTGACAAACATCTTCCATTCAAGTAATTATTGAATTCCATTCAGAAAGCCACGATTACATCCACAGTGAGAAGAAATTGAGGACTGCTGACTCCAACCTCATAGTCCTGGAACTTCACACCGCCTGGTTCTACCTCTTCCCCAAAATTCACAAACTTGACTGAGCCAGTCAACCCATTGTCTCTGCCTGCTCCTGTCCCACCGAACGTATCTCCTTATACCTTGACAACTCCATGCCCACTTGGTCCAGAATCACCCCACATACATTTGTGAAACCACCCATGCCCTCCACCTCCTCTGTACTTTCGGTTCCCCGGCTACCAATGCCTCATCTTCACCATGGATGTCTCGTCCCTGTGCATGTCCATCCGCCATGATACAGGCCTCAAAGCCCTCCATTTCTTTCTCTCCTGCTCCAAACCAGTACCCCTCCACCGACACACTCATTCAATTGGCTGAACTGTTCCTCACCCTCAACAATTTATCCTTTGAATCCTCCACTTTCTTCAGACCAGTGGGTTAGCCATCTGCACCTGCATGGTCCCTAGCTATGCTTGCCTCTTCCACGGGCACATGGAACATATGTTGACTATATCTGCTTCTTCCGGCACCTCACCTGTGACTATTGATGATACAAATATCTCAGCAAGAAGCTCAGCAATCACTTCTCTAGCTTTCCACAGAGTTCTAGGGTACACCTGATCAGGTCCTGGGGATTTATCCACTTATATGCGTTTCAAGACCTTCAGCACTTCCTGCTCTGTAATATGGACATTTTGAAAGATGTCACCATGTATTTCCTTACTGTCTATATCTTCCATATCCTTTTTCACAGTAAATACTGATACAAAATACTCATTTAGTACCTCTCCCATTTTCTGCAGCTCCACACAAGGGCCGCCTTGCTGATCTTTGAGGGGCCCTATTCTCTCCCTAGTTGCCCTTTCGTCTTTGATGTATTTGTAAATACTCTTTGGATTCTCCTTAATTCTATTTGCCAAAGCTATCTCATGTCCCCTCTTTGCCCTCTTGATTTCCCTCTTAAGTATCCTCCTACTTCCTTTATAATCTTCTAAGGATTAACTCGATCCATCCTGTCTATACCTTACATATGCTTCCTTCTTTTTCTTAACCAAATCCTCAGTTTCTTTAGTCATACAACATTCCCTATACCTACCAACCTTTCCTTTCACCCTAACAAGAATATATATTCTCGAGATTCTTGTTATCTCATTTCTGAAGGCTTCCCATTTTCCAGCCGTCCCTTTACCTGCAAACATCTGCTCCAAGTCGTCCTTCGAACGTACTTGCCTAATACCGTCAAAATTGGCCTTTCTCCAATTTGAACTTTAACTTTTAGATGTCGTCTATCCTTTGCCAACATTATTTTAAATCTATTAGGATTATGATTGTTGGCCCCAAAGTGCTCCCCCACTGACACCACAGTCACCTGCCCTGCCTTATTTCCCAAGAGTAAGTCATGTTTTGCACCTTCTCTCGTAGGTACATCCACATACTGAATCAAAAAATTGTCTTGTACGCACTTAAAAAATTCCTCTTCATCTAAACCCTTAACACCATTGCAGTTCCAGTCTATGTTTGGAAAGTTAAAATCCCCTACCATAACCACCCTATTTTTCGTATAGATAGCTGAGATCTCCTTACAAGTTTGTTTCTCAATTTCCCTCTGACTATTAGGGGGTCTATAATACAATCCCAATAAGGTTATCATCCCTTTCTTATTTCTCAGTTCCACCCAAATAACTTCCCTGGATGTATTTCGAGCACTATCCTCCCTTGGCACAGCTGTAATGCTATCCCTTATCAAAAAGGCCACACACCCCCTCCTCTCTTTCCTCCCTTTCTATCCTTCCTGTAGCATTTGTATCCTGGAACATTAAGCTGCGAGTCCTGCCCATCCCTGAGCCATGTTTCTGTAATTGCGATGATACCCCAGTTCCATGTTTCTAACCATAGCCTGAGTTCACCTGCCTTTCCTGTTAGGCCCCTTGCATTGAAATAAATGCAGTTTAATTTATTCATCCTACCTTGACCCTGCCAGCCCTGACTGTTTGTCTCGCTTCAGTCTCAGATTGATCTCTTTCCTCACTACCTCGCTGGGTCCCCCCCTTCCCGAGCAGCTCTTGCAAATCTCCTTGCCAGCATATTAGTCCCTTTCTTTCATCCCAATGAGAAAGGAAGACTTACTCACAAAGAAGAGTTAGCCAGGAACATTTACGGATGTAAAAGATAGTGTCAAAATTTAAACAAAGAAATAAATTAAATATTTATTTTAATTATAAGATTATTTGTATTTTTGGAACCATAAAAGAATCACTAAAAACACGGAGAAAGTAGGTATGAGTGAAAGCCAACTTAAACATAGGTAGTGAGGCATTGCGGGTGCAACTGAGAAATAAGAAGGGCGCAGTTACATTGTTGGGGCTGTATAACAGGCCACCCAACAATGCATGTGAGGTAGAAAAACAAAAAGTTAATCAGATTATAGAAAGATGTAGAGGCAATAGGGTAGTGGTGATGGGAGATTTTAATTTTCCCAACAATGTCTGAGATTCACTTACTGTCAGAGGTATGGATGGGGTAGAATTTGTAAGAAGCATCTAGGAGAGTTTTCTAGAGCAGTAAGTCAATAGTCCGACGAGGGAAGGGGCCATATTGGACTGGTATTGGGGACTGAGCCAGGCCAGGTAGTAGAAGTTGCAGTGGGGGAATTCTTTGGGAACAGTGACCACAATTCTGTAAGTTTTAGAATACTTGTAAACAAAGATGAGAGTGGTCCTAAGGGAAGAGTACTAAACTGGGCCAAGGCCAATTATATCAAACGTGGCAGGAGCTGGGAAATGTGGATTGGACACAGCTTTTGAAGGAAAGTCCACATTTGATATGTGGGAAGCTTTCACAGATAGGTTAAAGGTAGTGCAAGATAGGCATACCCCGTTGAAGGCAAAGAATAGGAAAGGCAAGATTCGTGAACTGTGGATGACAGGAGAAATCGTACAACTAGCCAAGAGGAGTAGGGAAGCGTACATAAGGTGGAGGCAGCTAAGAACAGAATGGGCCCTGGAGAAATATCAGAAGAGTAGGCCCAGTCTTAAACAAGGAATCAAGCAGTCTAAAATGGGTCATGAAATAGCTTTAGCGAGCAGAATTAAGGAGAATCCCACAGCATTTTATTCTTATATAAGAAACAAGTGGGTAACTAGAGAAAGAAATGGTCCACTAAATGATAATGGAGGAAGGCTGTGTGTTGAACCTGAGAGAATGGGTGAGAGTCTGAATGATTACTTTGCATCAGTGTTCACTGAGGAGAGGAACATGATGAATTTTGAGATTCGAGATGAAAGTTTGATTAGTCTGGATCACGTTGACATAGTAGGGAAGATGTGTTGGGTAGGCTAGAGATTATTAAGGTGGACAAATCCCTAGGACAGGGTGGGATCTATCCCAGGTTGCTGAGGGAGGGGAGAGAGGAAATAGCTGGGGCCCTGACAGGTATCTTTGTGGCAACAATAAACACAAGTGAGGTGGTAGAGGACTGGAAGTTTGCTCATGTTGTCCCTCTGTACAAGAAGGGTAGTAGGGATATTCCGGGTAACTACAGACCAGTGAACCTGATGTCAGTGGTGGGGAAGTTGCTGGAGAAGGTACTGAGGGATAGGATCAATTTATATTAAGAAAAGAATGGGCATATCAGTGATCGGCAACATGGCTTTGTACCGAGGAGATAGTGTCTTACCAACTTAATAGAGTTTTTTGAGGAAGTGACCAAGTTGATAGATGAAGGAATGGCTGTAGGTGTCATACACATGGACATTAGTAAGGCGTTTGATAAGGTTCCCTATCGTAAACTAAAGGAGAAAGTGAAGTCACATGGCGTGCAGGGTGTTCTAGCTAGGTGGATAAAGAACTGGTTGAGCAACAGGAGACAGAGAGCAGTAGTTGAAGGAAGTTTCTAGAAATGGAGAAAGGTGACCAGTGGTGTTCCACAGGGATCAGTGTTGGGGTCGCTGATATACATAAATGATCTGGAAGAGGGCACTGATGGTATGATCAGCAAGTTTGCTGATGATGCAAAGACTGATGGAGTAGCAGAAAGCATAAGGGATTGTCAAAGAATATAGGAGAAAATAAATAGACTGGAAAGTGGGACAGGAAAGCAGCAGATGGAGTTCAATCCAGACAAATATGAAGTGATGCATTTTAGGAAGTCTAATTTTAGAGCAAAATATACAATGAACGGAAGAGCCTTGGGAAAAGTTGATGAGCAGAGAGATTAGATTAGATTAGATTACTTACAGTATGGAAACAGGCCCTTCGGCCCAACAAGTCCACACCGACCCGCCGAAGCGCAACCCACCCATACCCCTACATTTTACCCCTTACCTAACACTACGGGCAATTTAGCATGGCCAATTCACCTGACCCGCACATCTTTTTGTGACTGTGGGAGGAAACCGGAGCACCCGGAGGAAACCCACGCAGACACGGGGAGAATGTGCAAACTCCACACAGTCAGTCGCCTGAGGCGGGAATTGAACCCAGGTCCCTGGCGCTGTGAGGCAGCAGTGCTAACCACTGTGCCACCGTGCCGCCCCAAGATCTAGGAGTTCAGGTCCGTTGTACCCTGAAGTTTGCTGCACAGGTGGATAGAGTGGTCAAGAAGGCATACGGTATGCTTGCCTTCATCGGTCGGGGTATTGATTATATGAGCTGGCAGGTCATGTTAAAATTGTACAAGACATTGGTTTGGTCACATTTAAAATATTGTGTACAGTTCTGGTTGCCACATTACCAAAATGATGTGGACGCTTTGGAGAGGGTGCAGAGAATGTTTAGGAGGATGTTGCCTGATATGGAAGGTGCTAGCTACGAATAGAGGTTGAGTAGGTCAGATTTGTTTTCATTAGAAAAAAGGAGATTGTAGGGGACCTGATTGAGGTTTACAAGATGATGAAGGGTATTGACAGGGTAGACAGAGATAAGCTTTTTCCCAAGATGAAGGACTCAATAACGAGACGTCACGCTTTCAAGGTGAGAGGTGAAAAGTTTAAGGAGGATACACGCAGCAAGTACTTTACACAGAGGGTGGAGGGTGTCTGGAATGCGTTGCCAGCAGAGGTACTAGAGGCAGGCACGGTAGATTCATTTAAGATGCATCTGGACAAATGTATGATTAGGTGGTGAGCAGAGGGATTCAGATGCTTAGGAATTGGGAGACAGGTTTAGACAGTAGATTTGGATCGGCTCAGGCTTGGAGGGCCGAAAGGCCTGTTCCTGTGCTGTAAATTTTCTTTGTTCTAACATAATAACAATAGAATTTGTGCAAGTATTTAAACAAGAAAACAATAACTAAATCTAGAGTTAGTCTCCTGCAGGGTGAGCCTGGGAATTTATAATGGAAAACAATCCAATATTAGAAGCATTGAATAGTTGCTTATTTCTGTCCTCATAACAGAGGATGCAAATAACATCATAGATATACTAGCAAATCAGGAAAGAATGGGGAGATGTTCTTTAAGCGATTCCAATTGCTAGGGAAAATGTGCTAAGAAAACTTGGGCCTTATGACTGGCAAATCCCCAGGATCTGTTAGCTTGTACCCTAGGGCCTTAAAATAACTGACTGGATGAGAGTGAAAGAGAGAAAGAGAGATTATCCTTTTCCAAAATTCATCAGGCTATAGAAGGATCCTAACCATTTGAGAAAATAGCTAATGTAATGTGTTTGTTCAAGAAAGGAGAGAAACAGAAAATATGCTAGTTGGCCTAACATTCATCTGTTATTAACCTGTTATGAAAGATGTTATATTGGGATGTCTAAACACTAACGATGTGGTCAGATATAGTCAATAAATTTGAATGTTGTGTGAAAGGCAAATAATGTTCAACTAATTTATTAGTTATTTTAGTTAGGAACAAGCAAAATTCAAAACAGAGGACCCAGTTGATATTGTGTTTTTGGACGTCAAAAATACATTTCATTACGTTCAAGATAAGAGCACATGCTATATGAAGTAACATCTTAGCACACATACAAGATTGTTTGGCATGGTCTTTTTAGATTGCCAAGTTGTAACTAGTACAGCACGACAGAATCAGTTTTGATATGTGAACTATTTAACAGTTGTGTCAATTACTTGGATGAAGGGGTAGTGCAGAATGCAACATTGAGGAAATACCCCCAGTGTTCTGGCACAATTAAACAGAAAGGCTCACATTCAGGTACAGCAAGTGATTTGGAAGATAAGTGGTGTGTTGGAACTTCTTACCATCAGGTTGCAACTGTTTTGAATGAAGCCAGACTACTCAAAACATTCTTAAGCAGGCATCCCCAGAGCATAACTTTGCAATTTGCTTCGGTAAGTGCACAGTGAAAATTACTCGGAGTAAGGTGGCTAGGTTGACGACTAGATTTTAAAACAGGCAAAAGTTTAGGGTGTAGGTTTGCTCACTGAGCTGTAGGTTCGATATCCAGACGTTTCATTACCTGGCTAGGTAACATCTTCAGTGGCGACCTCCAAGTGAAGCGAAGCTGTTGTCTCCTGCTTTATATTTATATCTTTCTCCTGGACGGGGTTCCTGGAGTTTGTGGTGATGTCATTTCCTGTTCGTTTTCTGAGGAGTTGATAGTTGGCATCTAGATCTATGTGTTTGTTTGTGGTTGGAGTGCCAGGCCTTTTTAGCTCTAGGAATTCTCTGGCATGCCTTTGCTTAGCCTGTCCCACGATAGATGTGTTGTCCCATACATCAAAGAAGTTCCAGAAATGACAGCCAGACTACTAGGACCCCTCAGAATCCTACTAGCACACAAACCCACCAACAGTCTCAAACAAAAACTAACAAACTTAAAAGACCCAGTACATCCCATGGACAAAACCAACGTCATCTACAAAATTCCATGCAAGGACTTCCACAAACACTACATAGGATAAACAGGAAGAACGTTAGCCACCAGGATACACGAACACCAGCTAGCCACAAAACGACATGCTCCTCTCTCCCTCTTAGAACAGGCAAAAGTTTAGGGTGTAGGTTTGCTCGCTGAGCTATAGGTTCGATATCCAGGCACACGGATGAAAAAAAACACCATTTCGGCTGGGGCAACACATCTATCCTGGGACAGGCTAAGCAAAGGCATGCCAGAGAATTCCAAGAGGCCTGGCTCTCCAACCACAATGCTCCGCTAGAGAGCTGACCACCCCCTTTTCATATACAGGTCATTTCTAAAACATCATCACTTTGGCCTGAAGTCTCATCTGTTTACACATAAACAAAAGACTTTTCAAAATCGTTTTCATCTCTGTACCAAACCAGGCTGATTGGAGCCAGGACCAGTTTATTACCCTATTGAAAAAGAAATCAAGGACAAAGTCTCCTTGAGTCAAGGAACTGCTTTTAGAAAAAGGAAAAGACTAGCTTCGTGTCACAACATAAATGTAGAGAAATTTTATTTCAACTGTACTGAACTTTGTTGAGACCACACCTGGAATATTGTTTAAATTTTGGTTTCCTTTTACTAAAAATAATATCATTGCCTTAAAAGCAGACATGGTTCAGATGACTCAATCCTATCTTGACCGTGCTATTTTATAAAGGTTGAACAGGCTGGATCAACATGAATTAGAGTTGAGAAGAATGAAAAATGGTCTTGTTGAAAAAAAGGAGCTCTTCAGGAAAATGATTAGATGGACACAAGAAACATGTTTCCTCTTGTTGCAGAGACTAGAATAATTTAAATATTATGATTAAGAAGCCTCCTTTTTAAACAGATGAAGAGCTTTCTTTTCTCGAAGCAGATGGATAATTCGTAGATAATTTCATTTTCATGAAAACTAATTAGCTAACAATAACTCAAAGGAGAATTTTGGTACGGGAGGGAACTAAGGAGAGGCAGACTGGAAGCAGAAGTCATGCCACTTGATCTTCATTTGAAAGTAGATCCAAAAATGAAGTAAATGTTGGTGCAAATGTTCCTTGCTTTCCTGCCTCGGAGATACTGTCGCTGGCCTGTTCCTAATGTCGCACGAGGTGAATGGATCGCTGAATCTACAATGCTTCTTGTACCGAAGGAGGGTTGAAGTCAGAATAACAACGCACTTAAACATGTGAATATGTAGGGGATAGTCTTGGAGAAAATCTTAAATTAAGCTAGGCCAGCATTCTGGATGAGTTTTGAGGAAGAGTCACTGGACCGGAAATGTTAACTCTAGTTTCTCTCCGCAGATGCCAGACCCGTTCAGCTTTTCCAACAATTTTTGTTTCTGTTCCAGCATTCTCTATATATGAGCAGAGTGGTTCTGGTTCCGAGTTTTTCTCATTTTCTTTAACATTTTCTGGGTGAGCAAATGATTGATTTGAGGCCTTAGTCATTAGCACCACTTCGGTCATTTCATTCAACTTCAACAAACAATTCATCGTGAACAACTCTGTCATAGCAACATATAATTCTAATCTCTAATAAGGGAGCTGCCCATTCCGTGTTCTCGAACTCCGTAAAGGTGATGCACTGTCTGAAGAATGGGGTGGAATGTGCAGAAGGGAGGAAACCTACATAAGCGTGCTATTTTAACAGCTAGAGAGTAGCTCCACAGGTGGTCTTGAGGTCTCTTCCCTCACATCGAGAACGATTGGATTGAATCCATTATCTAACATTGATGATATCACTAATCCTTCGTAGGTCAAAGCACCAAATATTTAGAGATGTCTTTGTGGTGTTTTGCATCATAGTGGGAGTTTTCAACTCGCTGGTAGCAGTATTGCTGCTGAATTCAACGCTGCTGGTGCCGACTGCTTCTGTTGACTGTTGAGAGCACAATTTTGATTGATGTTCTCTGGGCTCGTGCCTCAGTAGTGTGACACAACAATTAAACCGAGCTTCACTCTCCAGTAGGTGTAAATGATCACTTGGCACAACTGATAGCGTATTCGAGAACTCACAGAAATTGTATTGAGGCAGCATGTTCCCTCGAAAAAATGTCAAAAAGAACTGGATCGTGGTTATTTATTTATTGTGATTAGTGGTAGCTTGCTGTACTGAAATTGGTCGCCTGGCATCTCAATCACAACAATGATTATACTTTGGCGAACTCACACAGTGCTAAACAGGTTTGTGCTTTCTGCAATCAGTTTTATAGATGGTTGTTGTAGTTTCTCTAAATATTTTCTCTGCTTTAATCTAAAATTGACTTAAATAAGAGTCTAACCGACATCAAATGTGACAGAAACACTAGCCTCTTCCTTGGCGCAGACATCCTTTCTGGAGTCAGTGCCGACAGGCAAGCTAGACAGACTCAAATGTACGCTGTTAAATACTGGCCATAGCATTCCGTTCTGGTATGACAACAACCAGATCGGCCTTTAGGAGCTCTTTTCACTACGTCAGAGTAGGTTTTGTTTCCAATTAGATCTCCGAGATTGTTAAGGCAGTCAGGATCAGCTGTTTGATATGGAAGTTAGAGATGCCCCTCCGTCTCACACTGATGTCTACTTCTACGCTCGTTTTATCACACAGCATCTGAGAAAGATGGTCTATAGTTATAAAAATAAACAATACGCAGAACTCATTATCTGACATTCCATGTCATTCGATCCTCATTTTCTTTCGCCATAGATGGATAGGACACTTAAGAGTTGATTTTGTCCGTATGGCTGTACCAGTGTTTCCAAACATGTTTGCATTGCCCTAAACTCTGCCCTTTCCCTAGAACTCTGCAATGGTTCCGTTTGTGAATGCTTACATTTCCTTTTGTTCTTGAATATGTTTTCTTGAGCCACTGATATCCTGTGTTTAGTTTGCTATCTGTGTTAGTTTGCATATTCTCCCGTGTCTGCGTCGGTTTCTTCCCACAATCCAAAGATATGCAGGTCAGGTGAATTGGCCATGCTAAATTGCCCATAGTGTTAGGTGCATTAGTCAGGGGTAAATAAAGGGTAGGCGACTGGTTTTGGGTAGGTTTCTCTTCAGAGGGTCGGTGTGGACTTGTTGAGCCGATGGCCTGTTTGCATACTGTAGGGAATCTAATCTAAACTTTCCACCTGCTAGCAGCCCATCTCGAAACCTTCACACACAAAGCAAGAGTCGGCACCTTTCACAGTATAAGCATAGCACCACGACAGGCTCACCGACATGTACTGTATAGCATTGTATGAGAGATGCAGACAGTAAAACTCAACTGAACGCAGACGTAATTGTGAATTCGCCCAAGGATTCTGATGTATTCACAATTAACTCCTGCTGGTATGTCTTGCCATCACCAAAGGCTTGAAGTACAATCTTGTGCATCCGTAGCAGAAGTATACATTTACTTCATAATGTTTTTCTTCAAGCAACTTAACGTGCTTGCAGAGGTGTCACATTTAATCATATAGATGTCAGTAATCGCAGGTAAGCCGTGTGCTTGAGAGACTGCAAGAGATTTGCTGCAACAGGAGGATCCCCCAGTATCAACAACCCGAGAATCCTAATTGAACACAACCCCAGAACTGGACCAGCCATAAAACTACTCTGACTATAAGAGCAGATGAGAATTCACTGGTTGGTAGCTCAATTCTTGATTTTCTAAAGTTTGTATAACGTGCACAATGTAGAAGTCAGAGGAGTGATTGAACACTCTCCACTTGCCTGGATGCACACACTCCAACAACCACCAAGGAAGTCAATGCCATCCAGCACACAATTGTTCATTGGAGGTACTATATCCACAAACATTCAATCCCACCATCACAAATGCACAGTCTGTCTCATCGATAGCGCCTTCCAACCAGAAGATAAACTTGATGTCTAGGAGGACAAAGGCAAGATACGATTGGGAACTTCGCCAATTTGCTTTCCCAGTTAGATGCCATCTATCCTGGAACTACGTCTGAGTTCTTCATTTCACTGGGTTATGAATGCTGGGATAGGAAAGTGTGGCAGAATGGCCCATTTCAGATACTATTTCCCATGGCACGACTTAACAACTGTGGACCTTGCCAGCATGACCATAAAGACGCTTATTGAAGCCAGCTTAATGTCATTTTTGGCAAATTTTATTTCAATGATATGCCATATACTGTATGTGGCATAGGACATGAATTTTGTGTGCTTATTTAAAACCGTTTAACATATATAACTACATCTTTTTGGCAATTCTGGTATCCATCTTTCTTTTCTCTGGATAGAGAGAATGAGACAGGCACAGATACAGATATGTTTCAGGCAACATACCTACATGCTAAGCAAAAGATCAACTAACTCAGAGCTTCAAGAGTTCTTACTTAGTTGCTGTCATAAACTATCAAAATTCCGACATTACTAATTTTAGTATGCCCCAGAGCGTATGTGATAGTGTCCACCATATTCAATATGATTGCCAGGTTCCTGAACCTCTTTAGGGCTATCCTGGGCAACATATTCATTTAAAGGTACCAAACCCATGTGCTCGTTCCACACATCAAGAAAAAAGGCTTCCACTTGCAAATACCAAAATTGTTTTCGATCAACATGTGCAAATCCTCAGTGTAACCCTGTGTTCTCCTCTGTTCAGGTGGCCACAAAAGTGCTTACTCTTCCTTCATCTCGGGAACTGAATGTTGAGTCAGACAATGGATGTTTAGTATCGAATTTCAGAATGGTATTAGGTGACAAGGGACTTCACTGAAATTGTGGTTTAAGGCACAGTCCACAGGACTAACTGGTAAGGCAGACGAGCTTACAGCATTGATTGGGTCTGGGGACTGGGATACTACAACCATAACAGAAACAGGCTGAGAAAAGGGCATGACTGGCAGTTCAGTGCTAGAGGATGCAGAACTTACAGACGTGGCAGAAGTACAGTACAAGTAAGCAAGGAGGGGCAGTTTCCATTTTGATAAGTGTGGAAATAAAAACAGTACATAGAAAGGATATTCTTAAGAGGGTAATCAAATAAGGCCTTATGGTTAGAACTTCGAAACAAAAAGGGGACGGCCACTCATTTGAGACTGCATTATAGACCTCCAAATGGCCAGCGGGTGTTAGAGGAGCAGATCTGTAGAGATATTACGGATACCTCGAGTAATAATAGAGTATTATTGGTTGGAGATTTTACTTACCCCTGTATTGACTGGAGCGTTCAAAGTGTAAAAGTCCAAAATGGGGTGGAATTTGTTATATGTGTTCAAGAAAGTTTCTTAAATCAATATGTAGAGGACCTTAGTCGGGACGGTGCAATACAAGAGTTCCTCAAATGAAATGATGTCGGGCAAGTGACAGAAGTGTCAGTCAGAGAGCATTTTGGGTCCAGTGACCATAACTGTCTTAGTTTTAACATAGTCTGGAATAAAAATAGGACAGGTCCACAGGTTAAGGTACTAAACTGTAGCAGGGTCAATTTTGGGGGCATTAGGTAGGATCTAGCAGAGGTCGATTGTGTGAGTCTGTTTGAAGGAAGATGAATGAATGGATAGTAGGAGGTTTTTAAAACTGTGATATCAAGAGTCCAGGCAATGTGTAAGGAACATTGAAGTTCTAGTTAGGAAAAAGAAGGTAGACTTTAATTTAAGCTCTCAGGCTCAAGTGAATCATACATGATTATAAAAATGAAAAGCTTACTTCAGAGAGAAATCAGAAGAGGAAAAGAGGGTATCAGTTGGATTTGGCAGACAAGATTAAAGAAAACCCCAAGACGTTCTCTGATTATATTAACAGTAAAGGGTAGCTGGGCAGAGAGTAGGTCCCCGTAAAGATCAGAATGGCCGTCTATAGTGTCTATAGTGTCCACCAAATTCAATATGATTGCTAGGTTCCTGAAGCTCTCTAGGGCTATCTTGGACAACATATTCATTTAAAGGTACCAAACCCATGAGCTCGTTCCACACAACAAGAAAAAACGCTTCCACTTGCAGATACCAAGATTGTTTTCGATCAGCAGGTGCAAATCCTCACCTTCAGCCACTGGTGAAGTTCTGGAAGACTGGAGGGTGGCTAATATTATTCCACTTTTTAAGAAAGGAAGCAAAGACAAACCAGGGAACTACCGGCCAGTGATCCTGCCATCAGTGGTAGGCAAATTGCTGGAGAGGATACTGGGTGACAGGATCAACAAACGTTTGGATAGTCGAGGTCTAATTAGGGGTAAAGTGAGCACTGCAGATGCTGTAGAGCAGAGTGGAGAGTGTGGCGCTGGAAAAACACAGCCAGTCAGGTGGCACCCGAACAAGAGAATCGATGTTCCGAGCATTATCTCTTCATCAGGAATGAAGCTTGTGCACCAAGGGGGCTAAGAGATTAATGGGGGTGCGGGGGGGGGGGGGGGTAGCTGAGAATGCCGTAGGCAGATGAAGGTGGGGGTGATGGTGATAGGTTGCCGAGGTGGGTGGAGCGGATAAGTGGAAACGAAGATGGGCACGTAGGACAGGTCAAGAGTGCAGTGCTGAGTTAGAAGATTGGATCTGGGGTAAGGTGGGGGGAGGGGAAATGAGGAAACTGGTCGAATCCAAATTGATCTCATGTTGTTAGCCGTTCCTCAGGCAGAAGATGAGGCATTCTTCTTCCAGGCATTGGGTGGTCAGGGTTTGGCAATGGAGGATGCTCAGAACCTACATGTCCTTGGGAGAGTTGAGGGGGAAGTTAAAGTGGTCAGTCACAGGGTGGTGGGATTGTTTATTGCATGTGTCCTGGAGATGTTCTCTGAAGCTCTTTGTAAGTAGGCGTTCTGTCTCCCCAATGTAGAGAAGAACACATCCAGAACAATGTGATCCAATAAATGACGTGTGCAAAAGTGCAGGTAAATCTCTGACAGATTTGGAAAGCTCATTTGGGGCCTTGTGAGGTATAGGCACAACTTTTGTAATTCTTGCAGTGGCAGGGAAGGTGCTGGGAGGGGAGTGTGGGTTGGTGAGGGGCCATGGACTTGACAAGAGAGTCATGAAGGGAATGGTCTCCTCTACATTGGGGAGACAGGACACCTACTTGCTTCAGGAACATCTCCAGGACGCACATGTGAAACAACCCTCACCACTCCATTGCTGAACACTTTACTTGTCCCTTTTACTCCCCAAGGGCATGCAGGTTCTGGGCCTCCTCCACCGCCAAATCCTTACCACCGACGCCTGGAGGGAGAACACCTCATCCTCCACCTTCGTGCCATCCAACCACATGGGAACAACATGGATTTCACCAGATTCTTAAATTCCCCACCCCTCACCGTATCCCATATCCAACCTTCCAACTCGGCACCTCCCTTTTGACCTGCCATACCTGTCCATCTTCCTTCCCACCTATCTGCCCCACCCTCCTCTTCGACCTATCACCTTCCACCCACCTTCATCTACCTGTCTAATTAGGGATAGTCAGCATGGATTTGTGTACTGGAAGTCATGTTTGACAAATCATTTAGAGTATTTCAAAGAGGTAACCAAGATGATTGGCGAGGGTATGGCAATGGATGTTGTCTAAACAGATCTTAGTAAGGTCTGCATAGCAGGCTTGCGTGGAGGTCTCAAGGAGAACTAGCTAATTGGATTCAAAATTGACTAAATGGTAGGAAGCAGGGGATGATGGTTGAAGGGTGTTTCTTGCATTGGAGGCCTGTGACTAATGATGTGCCACAGGGCTCGATTCTGTGACCATTGCTATTTGTAATTCATATAAATGGTCTGGATGTGAATGTGCAAGGCATGATTAGTAATTCTGAAGATGATACAAAAAAAGAGGTATCATTGATACGGAGGAAAGTTTTCAAAAATTACTGAGGGATCTTGATCAGATGGGGAAGTGGGCTGAGGATTGCCAAATGCAATTCAATACAGATAAGTGTGAGGAGTTGCACTTTGGAAAATCAAACCAGTATGGACAAGTTCGAGCCAAAGGGCATGTTTCCATGCTTTATTACTGCACTCAATGGCTCGCCAGCCAATGCAGGAATAGCGGAATAACATTTCTCGACGCATCTCCTGTGTCAACACGCCACATAATACAAAGGAAATCAGCCTGCTGACACACATTTCTGGTATCTAAACTTCAGGTAAAATTTGATATGCTCTCCTAGTGAGATGTTAAAAACTGTACTGGAATATTAGGTATCGTGCTGATTGTTATACAAGAAGGACACGGTCTTCATCCCAATGATGTCAAGGTGCTAGATGTGAACCAGATGGAAGTGGTCCATCGACAGCCTGCACCGACTGTCTTGACGCTGACGTGACCTCTGAAGTATATAGCAAGGCCAAAGATTCACTAAAGACTAGCAAATATATTCAGCATCTCGATAGCTGGTAAGAAATATCAGATAGATGGCTCTGAGTCTATCAGTTTCGTGATTCCTCTCATGCGTTTCTGAAGCCTTAAATATCACCACAGCAGTAGAACGCAACGTCTCAGCACGTAAACTTAATTCTCACTGAATGGCAAAGATGTCATTGCCGATTAATGAAAAATGGGCAAGAATTGTGTGAAAAAGCAGGCGAGCGGAAAGTAAAGGGTTTAAGGAGAAAAAAACGTAGGTAGCGTTTACAGATTAGGACGGATTTGCGAGAAAAAAGACATCAGTAGAATATGTTGGTTCAGTCACATGATTGACTGGGTAACTGTCAATCACAGTTCACCAATCTAGTGGTTTATCTATGGCAGCATTTCAAAAGCGCCCTACTATCGACCAGTAACGCTGGCGCTCAGTTCCTGAAAAGGGCTTTGGCAATGTCAGTTCAAGCGATCACAGTCTGTCTCACCCTGTCGCTCGCACAATGGATTCAGTGTAAGTATTAGGGGTCGAACTCACCTTTCGCAACAGTGAAATTGGAGAAATCTTAATTATACCCATTTGGAGGATATTCAATACTACGTTTAAAAAAATGGAATTGGATCAGTGCTTGGATCAGGGAGGGAACTAGAAGGTAATACGTAAGAGTAGAAATATAAAAACAACTGAGCAGACAGCTCACGGAAACGGCCATCAGAGGAAAGTGGTCGAATTACCTCTCCTGTAATTGTAACATTCTTTGATTTCATTCGATTTGTTGCCTTCACCTATAACATTACCCTTCTTGGGATATGTTCTAGGGATTCGAGCTGCGCCGACTGTAGTCCAGTCTTCAGCAGGGGCCACGATTCCACACGGACATCCTGCCACTTTGACCTGCAGTGTGAAGGGACGAAGCATGAGCAGCTATACTATGCAATGGTACCGCCAACAAGGGGCAGCAATAGAATGGTTGTGCAATGAATATAAAAGCTGTGCGTCAGATTTGGATGATAGATTCGAAGTGCAACACGAGTCTTCAAATAACCGATTTATTCTGAAGGTGAAGAATGCACAGTCGGTAGACTCTGCAACCTATTACTGTGTAGCTAGTACAGCACAGAAACACAACCTAACCACAGACTGATACAAAAACCTGCTTGTTATGCTAACACGTACCTAGCTCCATCTGTGACTAGTGCACTCTAGAGAGTTCAGTAAACCAACGAGCATGTTGATATTCATTTGGTAATGGTAATGTGTGAGTTTCTACTTACAAACACTTCACAGCCAGTCATGGAGTCGCGAAATTATTGCAGAACAAACAGAGGCAGTTTCACCTGTCTGATCTGTGACAGCTCTCTATGGAACAATAGTTCTATTCCTCGTTCTACGCATGTAGCTTTCCATGTTCACGTATGCATCGAGTTTCACGTTGCTATGACTTCCTGTGTAAAACTGTTCATTCCCAAATTCAATCCACAAAACCTTAGATCTATGTTTCATCATTTCTGTGTCAACAGCTAATGGGAACAGCTTTTATCAACCATCCTTATTTATACCTGTCCTAAAATTGTCCACTTCTATTAAGTTCCCGCAATATCACTTTGCTATAAGGAAAATAATTTCAGATTCTCGTCCTGGATTTTGGAAACATTTTGTAAAATCTCCTTTGCACCTTCTGATGGTCCCTCCTATGTTTCCTAATGTCTTCTGAACGAAATTGAGTGAGTCTTCTCGATGTGACTGGAATAACTTGACAAAAGTTCAGGATTACCTCCATGTTTTGTGTTTATGCTTAATATCTCCGTATGAAACCACAAGTGCTAATCTCTTATGTTTTGCCACCAATTCTTAGGAGTTCAGGTAAAAACTCAGGAAACACGGCAGGCAACATTTCTCAATCAGTCCCACAAAATGCCAATGGAATATGCAAATAATGTTTTCTTTCCAGATGTCATTTGAGAGGTAGAAATTGCTAAAACAACATTCTCAACGGGGTTTGTTCTTCTACCTTCCGAGGTGGGCCTTTGTACAGTTCAGGATAGTGCCTAATACAATAGCAACAAGTGTTCATTTGTTGGAATTTTGACCTGACTTAATTCCAGTGCACGATTGGTTGATCCGTCCCCAGTTGATGCACTTCCGCTCAGTAGGATATTTTACCTTGATTACGCTCATCTAGGTAACACATTGTCCTTCAACATCTTTGGGTCGCCTCATAAGAATAGCAATGGTTGCCACACCTGGAACACGCTTATTAGTCTTTATGTCTTTATTACTCGGACGGTGGATGTACTGTAAGTGTTGAACAGTGGAAAGCTGTTTAGCAAATGGAAAAAAATTAGAAAAAAAATCTATATAGAAACTGAAACTGATTCAGCAATAATTTTTATGAGAATTTTCGGTAAATTATTGAAAGGAAAATTGTAGAGCTGTAAGAAAAGATAGGGTTTTGGGACTGATTGGATTGGTCTTTTAACTAGTTGACAGCGTCATGACGATGCTAAATTATTCTATTATTCGAAATCATTTATTTTTGTTTTTTTTTCAATCTAGGGGTTAGGGCTGCACCTAACGTGGTCCAGTTTCCTCCCGCGGCTGCGATTTCACTGGAACAGACTGTCAGTCTGGCCTGCAGTTTGAAGGGAGATAGCATGAGTACATACACCATGTTTTGGTATCGGCAAAAGGGACGCCTTATAGAGTGGATATGCAGTGGCTATGGCGGCTGTGGGATCGATTTCCAGAATCGCTTCGCCGTCCAGCTCAAAACTGGAAGCAATAAATTCAGCTTGCAACTGAACAACCCCGAACAGACAGACTCTGCGATCTATTTCTGTGTTGCCAGTAAAGCACAGCGGTACAAAACTGCACCGGACAGATACAAAAACGTTCAGAAAGCATTTAGAAACACCCGTGGAAATTCTCAGTAATGTACGTTCCGGCATTTCTGTGATTCTTTTCAGAAAACGCGACATTCCAAAAAACGCCCTGTCATCAATTGAATCGATTCTTTTGATGTGCGTCATGATTGCAAACTCGGAGAAAAGGCAGAAAAATACACAGCAGCTCCAAAACATAGCAAACAAGGGTTATGCACACGCCTTCGTGTTAAAGGAGGAACAAAACATCCCTCGGTACACTGACAGTACTGTAAAAACGCTACGCCCACAGCCTACAGTATTTCACGAGTAGCTAATCGACGTGCCGCAAATGTTCAATATTATTTGACAATATCAGACTGGGCACTGCTGATGTAGTCTCCTAATGTGAATTTAACCCAAAATCCCACAACTGAGAGGCGAGAGTGCTGTCAAATGAACCACTCTGCACTGGACATGGCTCGATGTTGCCGAATGTTTCTCTGTTACTTACGAGAGATCCTTTATTATAGACCACACGTTACATAATGTTTCTTTAGTGTGAAATCCAAGCCCAGTCAAATTGAACCCTGCTTAAACCTGTTACCAAAACTCACAAACATTATCAAATTTCGACCATCTGGTTTGATGGCAGCTGGCAACGTCACTTGGGAAGTGTCATTTTCGGAAGCACCCATTCAGGGTGCACCCGCACCGAAGTTCACTCAGAATTTAAGTAATTCATTCATTGCAATAAACAGTTCTGGCATTTTACATCTGGATAAACAAATGTATTATCACAACAACAGAAATTGCTGGAAAAGCTCAGCATGTCTGGCAACATATGTAAAGAGAAATTAGAATTAACGTTTCGGATCCAGTGACCCTTCCTAAGAACTCAGTAATATGCTGCATTCCATTACTTGACCAAGAATGCAGATATCCTGCATAAAATTATTTTAATGTCCAGGAAATAATGCAACCGGTTTTTAGACCGTAAAACGCGAGGTGGAAATGTAAGGTGTGAGATTATAAACTGCAAAAGGCGATTGTCAGATCAAGTGATTAAACACAAGGTGAAAGGCGAGTATGTAATGTGGGTGTAAGTGTAGTTTGCTACTAAAATTAGTCAAACCATTTAAAAATGCTTGAAACTTTTTAGTACTGATTTTCGAAGAATGTACTAATACATGGAACAGAGAAGGTCAGAACGCAGGAAAGCAGGTATTGTGCAAGGAAATGGAAGCATAGGAATATGGATATAATTGCATAGGATTTGGTGCAACTTTAAATGTCCAATGTTTTGCTCTCATTTAGGAAGGATCTGCTTGTTTTAGAGGTAATACAACGAAGTTTCACCACATGTTTTTCTAATATTAGGAAATTTCGGTATTTCATAACATCCCTTCATTTTGGCATCCCCGCCATTGGTTGGAATGTTTCCCTTTTCGCAGGACCAGCCTTTTGTTAATCTGAAACATCTCGTATGTTCGCCACTTCATCTTCGACCCTCGAATGACTCGGATGTGAGAATATTGGCGGGAAGATGCACTCTAGTCCACTCACGCTGCTCCACACCTAAATTGTACACTGCAGCATACCAACTGCTCGTGCATCCAAAACATTGGAAACTGCTGAGACAGAGAGTAAGAGCAAGAGAAGACAGGCCAGTTTCAGCAAAGAATCCGCGACTGTGAAACTTAACAATTAATGGGTATGTACCCTGTGTTTGCGCAAAGAATGGAGAATCTGGATGGAAATACTGTGGAGAATACGATATCATAGAAATCGATAGAAATAAAAGTCAAAACCTACAGGCTGGTGCTAGTGAGCAGCAACCAAAAATAAAACAATGAACTGCGGATGCTGGAAATCAGAAACAAAGTTCGAAATTACTGGAAAAACTCAGCAGGGCTGACATCATCTATGAAATGTCAACATTTCGGGTGCAGTGGCTTCTTCAGAACTGATGGCAGCTAGGAAAAAATTGGTATTTATATTATTAGAAAATGAGTGGGAGAGAGCAGAAAAAGTAAGCAATAGGTGCAGAGGAAGCCCAGATAGACAGAAACGCTGTTGGGCAGAAAAGGAATGGATAAACGTCAGCCTGGGTGCATGAATGAGGGCTATTAGTGGCTGATAATAGATCGTTTGTGGTACCAAACGATGACAAGGCCTGGTGTTCAGGGGTAGGTTTAAAGAAAATCGACAATTTGCTCAGGCCCTGAAATGATTGAACTCAATGCTGTGTCCAGAAGGTTACAGGGTTCCCAAACGGACAATGATGTGTTGTTTTTCCAGTTTCTGCTGAGTTTTGCTGAAGCACTGCAGCGAGCCCAGGTCAGAGGTGTTGACCAGAAAACTCGGTGATGTGTTGAAATGTCAGGCTGCTAGAAGGTCAGGGTCACGCTTGCAGTCAGAACATAGGTGATCAATAAAGCGGTCACCCAGCCTGCGCTTCATCCCCCCCATCCCTTCTCTAACAGACTTGTCAGCTAATTTCCATTCTACATAAGGGTCATTTGACCTGAAACATTAACTCTTCTTTCCTCCCACAGATGCTGTCAGTCCTGCTGAATTTTTCCAGTAATTTCTGTCTTTGTTATTATTGTACTGCGATTCCCCACTTATATTCCCACATCTCATAACACCAACGATTTATTTTGTTGTCTGTATCTTGCAATGTGAATGCGTGGGAGTGCATGAGTTGATAGCTCATGCTTTTTTTACATTTGATTAGAATTAATTTATAAACACTTAGTAATAGTTATTGTCACGTACAAGAGCTTGGTCAGTGTCTTCTACTGATTGGGTTTCGTCAGACAGTTAAATTGAGGATTTGCTTATTTAGATTGAATTATTAACTATTGTGGCGAACCCCGGAATGGGGCTTGAAAATCAGCGCACTTAACCAGGTGGCTTGTAACTCCACTTTCGTGAATAAATGAGCCAATCTTGGATAACTAAGATATTTCAAAATGGGAATTTGTCTCGTAGTCCACCATTGTACTCATTACAAATGTTTTAGTTGCATCGGGACGTCAAATCTGAGTAACGTATTCTCAGAGGAATACCCTTTCGAAAACACCCAACACTTTATTCACTCTTGTTTTCACTTAAAAACATTCTTCTTGTATCTTCAGGCATTTATGTCCTCGAATACTCTGATTTCACTTCCTCTCTTTTCCTTTTGTACCTTCCCCAGATGGTTGTGTGTGTCTGTCGGCTCTGGTTTATCCCACATACATACTACTACGTCTTTCCAAATTAAACATCAAAACCGAATGGGATCCCATTCTCTCAGCACATCTAGAATGTCGTAGAACTTGATGTATGATCCTGGAACTTGCGTAGATCCGCATGTATCCTGCCATTTTCTTCCAATCGGTATTCAGTGTAGCTTACTAAATCACCCCTAATATTTTTGGTTTCGACCTTGCAGCAGGAATCCTGAGTGAAACCTCGGTAAAAGATTTTTAAAGTTTGTATGGACAATATTTAGAGATGCCGGTGTTGGACTGGAGTGTACAAAGTTAAAAATCACATAACACCAGTTTATAGTCCAACAGGTTTCATTGGAAGCACACTAGCTTTCGGAGCCCCGCTCCTTCATAACCCGGTTGTCAGGAGCGGCGCTCCGAAAGCTAGTGTGCTTCCAATTAAACCTGTTGGACTATAACCTGGTGTTGTGTGATTTTTAACTTTGTGTAAGCACTAATTGTTTGCTTTTCCTCAGCCACAGTCTTGGTCTTACAGTGACAGTCTTACTAAGGCATACCTCGAAATCCTACATATGCTGTTCAGCTCTTGGCAAGGGCCACCAGTTTCAACTATACTGCACAAAGTGATCGGAAAAAATAAAGAAAGTTTAATCATCGTTCTCTTGACATGCACTTAAATAAATAGAAAGCGTATTCCTTCCCCAATGAGTCCATTACCTGTTTCAACTGTAGACCTTGTAGTTTCAAAATCCTTTACTGTTATTAAGGAATATTAGTTATTTCGACATTTTGCCACAGTTTCTAACCCTGAGCATGAAGCACGAAGGACTTTCGGAAAGGACAAGGCAGAATACCCTCGCCGGGCAGGAAGCTGGAATTGAGAGCACATGATCTTATTGATAGGGGCAGCACTAAACCTGTTCCCGAGTCTCATATTCAAACGATGCTGTTAAGCTAATGTCGATTCCTTTTTCAAAATAAATAAGACATCTAAAGTTTATGAGACATGAAGCCTCCTTATGAATCAATGTTGGAAGGCGATGAAACAGCCATCTCTATTCTATAAGGTACATAAAACAAAAACAGAACCGTCTGAAGGACCATCACTGCTTTCTCTCCACAGATGTTTCCAGACCGGATGAGTTTCTCCAGCAATTTCTGCGTTTATTATATAACAATAACTCTCTATCTGTATATATTTTTTCAATTACTGGTATCAATGGATACATACTTCCGCTTTTTCATCGATTTATTTTAAAAGGGTGACAATCAATTTCACTTTATATTAAGCTGCTACAAATTCAGTGAAGTGGATCCCAAAAAGATAATTCATTTGTCTCAAGACCACCTATCCGGACTGCTTCATCTGCTTTCAAATTATTAAGCTCAAGCTTCAACAACATTTGCATGTATTTCAATATTATACGAACTATAACTTAAATGCTAAAGAGACACCATCATCTTCAAGAATGTAAAGTGTTAATTAAATATTTTCGGTATACTCACTACGTCCTTTGTAACATTTCCTTAAATGTTCTCAAATAACCCAGTCCAAAGCTTCTGAATTGTCCAGATATTCTGAGAAGCCTTTGGATTTGCTAGTTATGATAAATGTGCCATTAAATGCAAGTTATTTTTGTTGTCTTCACCATTCTTTCATTACACCACCAGAGGGAGATGTTGACTAAGAAATACAAATTATCCACGACACATTTTAACAAAAGATTATTGAGATCATTCATTTTGTGATTTCTTATTTGCACATGTGTGAAGCAATTATTGAGATTTAATGTCGAATTATATTGGATAACTGAGGCGGAGCATAGGAGAAATCGGCAAAAGCAATGCAAAAAAGAGCAAGAATGAGGGACTCAAAGAAGAAAGTTCGAGACAGACATAAGGGCCTAAACTTATGGAAGTTGGAGTGAGAGGGATTTACAGAAGGCGAAAAAACGCGATTGGGGAGAAGTAGGGGAATGAGCTAACTCTTAAATTGAGGTACTCCCATTCCATAGGATCTTGCAACGCGGCGAATTCTATCTCTATATTTACTATTTCTCTTTCAACCTCATAAGAAGTTTTGCCGACGATAATTTTAACTTGTATAGATATCATTACCACAAAAAAACTGCCGAGAAAGATTCAGGGAGATCTTAATAAATAACGAAATTGACGGAGAGAAACATGAGGACTGCAGATCAGAGTCGAGAGTCTGATGCTGGAAAAGGGCGTATGCCCAATACGTCGACTGTCCTTCTGCCTGACTGGCTGTGCTTTTCCAGCACCAACTCTCGACAACGATATCGACGAAGTCTAACTGCTTAATGAATGACACTTTGTTTTAGATGTAGGCAAACGATTTCTGTTAAGATCAAGGTTGTGGAAAACCGGTTTCAATTTTGCCACGTGTGTGGTAGGGGTGGGGTTTATTTAATGATAATAGGTGGCTTCTATTTGTCTCTGCCTCTATCTTATCTCGCGCAAAACCATCATCTAGCTCATTTGTTGACCTGAGTTTCCTCCGCGTGGACATGACTCAATTTCAAGTTTATTATTATCACCTTCGAATCCATTTATGACCCGATCGCTCCCTTTCTCTGAATTCACATTCGGCTGTACAACTGGGCAGATCTGCCCCTACGACCAGAATTATAGAACAGAAGGCATAGATATACACGTTTTGACCCATCGAATCCATTCCGCTCCGCAATGAGATCATGGCTGACCTGATAATTATCAACTTCACTCTCCTGCCTGTCCCCAAAACCCTGGCTCCTTTACTGCTTAAAAATCTATCTTAGCTTTAAATATACTTGAAGAAAACAGCTTTGACACCCCTTTCCAGTAGGAAAAGTACAGTTTCATCATCGTCTTAGGAAGAAAACTCCAAATTTTCATCTTAAATGGGTGAGTCCTTGTACTGAGATTATGCCATCTGGTCCTAGATACTCACAAAAAGAGAATCAACCTTAGTGCATCTATCCTGTCCAGCTCTCTAAGCATCTTATATGTTTCAGTTAGGTCTCTTATATATTCTTTGTTTATACTCTTCTGAAATCCAGTGAACCTTCTCTGAACTGTCTTCAAAACCAGCACATATTTACCTTCATAACAAGATGAGAAATTTTTCACAGTATTCCAGCTATGGCCTGATTAGTGCCTTGTATGTATTTTTTTTTAGCAAGGAATCCCTATGTTTCTACTCTGTACACTTTGAAGTTAACAGTCAACATCCATTTCACTTCCTAATTATCCAATGAACTTGGAGGCTAGCTTTTATTTTGATCATAGACTGCAAAATTCCTCTTTGATGTAGATCTCTCAACATGTTTCTTGTTTAAAAAATGCCCTCTTATTCTTTCTGTGAAAGTGCTTAACTGCACATTTATCCACATTATATTCCATCATCCACATTTTTTCCCATTCATTTAATCTGTCTATATCCCTTTGTAAACTCCCTGTTTGTGCCATCTGCAACTTATATTCACTTCTGTGATCAAAGTAATTATTATATACCTGTATTGTAAATAGTTGTGGCACCAACACTGACCCCTTGTGTCGCTCCACTAGTTACAGGTTGCCATTCTGAAAATATTCCTTTATCCCAACCCTATGAATTCTGTTGGTTAACGAATCCTCAACCCCAGCTAATCAGAGAATCATACAATACAGAAAGGTCCTTTGGCCCATTCAGGCAGTAATGCTAAAAATACACTAAATCTACTGTCATCCTATTTTCCAGCACTAGGGACATAGTTTTGAATGTGATGACACTTCAAGTGGTTTTTGAAATACTTTTTACGATTGTGAGTTTACCTGATTTAACTACTCTCGCAGACACTGCATTTAAGACCCATACACCCTCTAAGTTAAAAGCAAAATTTCTTCCTCAAATCCTCTCAAACCCTCCTGCCCATCCCCTTAAAACAAAGCACCTTTGTCACTGACCCACCAACTAAGGAAAATAGCTGCTTTCTATCCATCCTATCCATGCCCCACAAGATCACATACTCTTCCCCCTCAAGGATTCCTGATGAAGGGCTTATGCCCGAAATGTCAAATTTCCTGTTCCTTGGATGCTGCCTGACCTGCTGTGCTTTTCCAGCAACACATTTTCAGCTCAAGGAAAATAAGCCAAGCTTATTCAACTCTTTTCACAGCTGAAATGTTCTATCCCAAACAGCATCCTGGAGAATTTCCTCTGCACATCATTTCCAGTGGAATCACATTCATCCTAATATGTGATAACCAAGACTGAATACAACAATCCAGCTGTGGCCGAACCAAAGTTCTGTACAGCTCCAACATAAATTCCTTCTCTATGCCTATGTTTTCTAAATTACCCTTTTAGTCTGCCCTATTAACTTCAGGGATCTGAGGACAAGTACCCAAAGAGCACTCAGTTCCTCTGAGCTTCCCAGTGTCTTGCCATTCATTGTATATTCCATTGTATTGTTCCTTCTTCCAAAGTACATCACCCCACACATATCAGGGTAAAATTCCATTTGCCACTGATCTGCCAATCTGGTCATCTGTCTGTACCCTCATAGAGTCATGTGACATAGAAACAGTCTTTTTGAATTACCATGTCTGTGCTTACCAACAAGCACCAAGCAACACTAACCCCTCTTACCTGCCCTTGGGAAATAGCCTACCTATGGGCAGCACGGTGGCACAGTGGTTAGCATTGCTGCCTCACAGCGCCTGAGACCTGGTTCAATTCCTGACTCAGGCGACTGACTGTGTGGAGTTTGCACATTCTCCCCGTGTCTGCGTGGGTTTCCTCCGGGTGCTCCGGCTTCCTCCCACAGTCCAAAGGTGTGTGGGTCAGGTGAATTGGCCATGCTAAATTGCCCGTAGTGTTAGGTAAGGGATAAATGTAGGGGTATGGGCAGGTTGCGCTTCGGCGGGTCGGTGTGGACTTGTTGGGTCGAAGGGCCTGTTTCCACACTGTAAGTAATCTAATCTAATCATCCCCCAGCATTTTAAGTGTAATCTAGATGGTCCTTAAATGCTGCAAATATTGCCTGTATTACTTTCTTAGGCATTGCATTCCATGTTTCTACCATCCTTTGAATGATAAAAACGCTTCCTCAGAATGCCTCAAAACCAATGCTAAATGCATGTCTGAGATGCATATGCTACAGGAGAATATTCTCACAATCTACTTTGTCTATACTTTTCATAATTTGTATACCTTAATCAGAGTTTGCTCTCTGGTTCCTCTGCTCCAAGAAAAACAGACTATGCACAGCCAGTCTATCCTCATAACTAGACTCTCCAACCTAGGCAACACAATGGTGAATCTGCTCTGCACACTTGTGGAATCATGTGGTGACCACAACTGCTCACAGTATTCTATCTGTGGCCTTACCAATGCTAATAAAGTCGCAAGAAAACTTCTTTGCTCCTATGTTCTACACTGGGTAATGAAAGTAAGCACCCCCTGTGTCCTCTTTACTACCCTATCTGCACTGAAACTTTCAGGGATCTAGGGATTTTATATACCAAGGTTGCTTTGCTCTTCAGAATTCCCTAGGAATTATTGTGTAGATCCTTCCCTTATTAAATGTTCCGACATGCATTGCCTCACATTTATAGAGTTATAGAGTCACACAGCAGGGAAATAGACTCTTCAGTCCAACTCTGTCCGCACCAACCAGACATCCCAATCTGATCTCTAAACCCTTCTTATCCATGTACCCATCAGATGCCTTTTGAATGTTGTAATTGTTCCCATCCCTACCACTTCTTCTGGCAACTCATTCCATTCATGCACCACCCTCTGCTTGAAAATGTCATCCTTTATGTCCTTTTAAAACGATTAGATTCCTTACAGTGTGGAAAAGGCCCTTCAGCCCAACAAGACCACACCAACCTTCCAAAGCGCAACCCACCCAAACCCATTCCCCTACACCTAACAGGCAATTTAGCATGGTCAATTCACCTGACCTGTACATCTTTGGACTGTGGGAGGAAACCCACGCAGACGCAGGGAGAATGTGCAAACACCACACAGACAATTACCCAAGGCAGGAATTCAGCCCAGGTCTCTGGCACTGTGAGGCAACAGTGCTAACCACTGTACCACCATGCCACACACCTTAAACCTATGCCCTCTAGTTTTGGAAACCTAACCCTTGGAAAATGAGTTTGGCTATTCAGCCTATCCATGCCCCTCATAATGTTATAAAGCTCTGCAAGGTCAGCCTCCAAAACTATGAGGAAAAAAGCCCTAGCTGATTCAACCTCTCCACATAACTCAAATTCCATCTGACAACAATATGAGATGGTAGCTTGAGACCATCCTCCTCACTATCAACAAAACCACTAATTTTTGTGAAATCTGTCAACCTAATAATTATACCTTCTAATTCATATTCAAGTTGTAATGCACATAACAAACAGTGAGGTCCCAACACTGATCCATGAGATCCATGACTGATAATATGCTTTCAATTACAAAACTAACCTCAAATCTAGTTTATCAACTTGGGTTTGATCTCCTAGACTCTGATGTTTTGGACCAGCCTTCCATGTGGGACCTTGTCAAAGGACTTGGTGAAGTCCACGTAAATCATATCAACCGCATTACCCTCATCAATACATTTAATTGTCTTTTCAAAAAGCTCAATAAACCTAATCAGACAGGATCTTGCTATAACAGATTCGTATTGACAAATCCCTGATCAATCACTTTTCCAAATGCTGAATAATCCTGTGCTTCAGAATTTGTTCCAACAATTTTTTGATCACTGTCATCAGACTAACAAGTCTGTAATTACATGACCCTTCTTTGCCCTCCTGATTTCCTTTTAAGCGCGTTTTGCACTCACTGTAATTTTGAAGGGCCTCCTCCATCTTCAATGCTCTCTACTTAATGAATGTTTCTTTCTCAAAAAGTTCTGAAGAAGGGTTATTTGACATGGAATATTAACTATGATTTGTCTCCACAGATGCTGCCAGACCTGCTGAGCATTTTCATCAATTTCTGGTTTTGTTTTTGACTTCCAGCGCCCAAAGTTCTTTCAGCTTTTATATGTTTCCTTTCTTTCTTTATCAAACTTCCACTATCCCTTGACATTCAGGGTTTGCTGTCCTTGCTGCCCTTACCCTTCACTGTTAGGGGAACACACTACCCATGAATTATCGCTATAATACTTTTTAAAAACACCCAATGTGCAAATTTAGACTTACCTAAAAGTAGTTGCTCCCAGTCAATGTTTGCCAGATCCTGTCCAAGATTGAAATTTGCCTTCCTCAATTTAGAAACTTAACTTGTTCACTATCTTCATTCCTTTTCATGATAATTTTGGAGCTTACACGGTGATGGTCACTCTCCCCAAAATGCTTGACCACTGAAATCTCTATCACTTGATTGGCTTCATTCCCACAGATTTGGTCTAGCACTGCACCATTTCTCATAAAACTATCTCCATACCAGCACAAAAAAGCTCTGCTAGATATGCTTAAAATGTTTAGCCTGTCTACTCCTTTCATGATAAGCCATTCCCAGTTAATGTTAGCGAAGCTGTAATTAAAATCCTATTCCTCTCAAATCCTGATTTGCCTGTGTATCTGCTCCTTTATATCATTCTGACTGTTGAGAAGCAAGTAGTAAAATGTCAATTACCAATCACCTCCTTTTTTTATTTCCAAGCTCTACTCAGATGACCTCATTTGAACAGCCTTCTAAGGTATCCTCCCTTATTAAAGTGGTGATGGTTTCCTTTATCAATAATAAATCCCCTATTTTTTGATTTCAAAAATATACTTTATTCATTGAAAATAAATCTTTTGTACATGGACATTTAATGAACTGATTCAAATCTATACTTTTCTTACATATGGACGACATAAAATGTTTTTGATGTCCACCATACTCTACATTTACAGTCAACCTCTTGGCCCACAGCAGAGGTGACAGCAGAGCCCAATTACTAAATGGGCTTCCCCCTCTTATTCTTCAGCAAAGGGACCTTGCATGGTGGTCTTTCCCCACTGCACCTTGGTGGCAGCTGTCCCAAGCTTCAGCACGTCCCTCAGCACTTAGTTTGGACCTTGGAATGTGACAATCTGCAACACTCAATCAAGGTCAACTCCTTCAACTGAAAGACCAGCAAGTTTCGGGCAGACCAAAAAGCATCTTTTATTGTGTTGATGATCCTCCAGACACAGCTGATGTTCATCTCGGTTTATGTCCTGAGGAACTGACCATAGAGCATGGCATCCCACGTCATGGAGTTGCTCACGACGAACCTCGACAAAGGCAGTGTGCAGTGACGCAGAGAGACAGGCATGCATAAAGGATCTCACATCAGCCAAGCAATGTCTTGGTGCTTGTTTGAAAGTTCTGGCGATGAGGCATTCTGCCAAATGACTTTGATGGCCTTCTCAGGGATCGACAGGATCCGCCTTCTCTTCTTTCCAAATGATCTCAAGGACACTATGTGCCAACCACCTCCTGACGGACTTTTGGTCAAAGGCGTTTTTCTTCACAAATTTCTCCATGAAGGACAGGTGATATGGAGTGTTCCACAGTAGCGACGCCAAGCCCATCCTTTGCAACACCGAAGATAGGTAGAACCTCAGTATATAGTGACACTTGGTGATTGTGTTCCAGGGATATATTCACTTAATGCAACCACACACGAAGGTGGCCATCTGGGTAAGGGTAGCATTGGATGTGTTTTCCCCACCTTTCTCCAGAACTTTATACATGATGTCTCTTCTGACACTATCCATCTTTGATGTCCATATGAAGTGGAAGATGGCCTGGCTGACTGGCAGTGCAGGTTCGGTGAATAGGCTAGACCTGCGCCATGTATAACAAAATTGAGACTACCTCACACAGGACGACCAGATTTTTACCCATAAAGGAGAGCTCCCATCTGCCCAGTTTCTGCCTCGCTTTGGTGACATGCTCCTTCCAAGTCTTGGTGCAAGCCCCAGTACCACCAAGCCAAATACCCAGCACCTTCAGGTGATCTGTCCTGACGGTGAAACGGAATAGAGGATTGGTTGGCCCAGTTTCTGAAGAGCATGGCTTTGCTCTTGCCTCAATTTATCTTAGCCCCTGAGACCCGTTGAAACTGGTAACAGATGCACATGAATCTGCACACTGACAGTGGATCTAAGCAGAAAGCAGTGATGTCATCCATGTACAGGGAGGCCTTAACCTGTTGACCTGAAAATGTGTTGCTGGAAACGCGCAGCAGGTTAGGCAGCATCCAAAGAGCAGGAGAATCGACGTTTCGGGCATGAGCCCTTCTTCAGGAATTTCCAGTAACACATTTTCAGCTCTGATCTTCAGCATCTGCAGTCCTCACTTTCTCCTATTTGAGTTTTAACCTGTTGACCCCCAAGATACAAGATGGCAGCAGTCTGAGTGGTCTGCTGTGCTGGGCTCTGTGCCATATCCCTGATAAGGCGGACCTTTGCCCATGCACCCCGCCCCCCACCCCACCCCCCGTTAACTATCCCACGGAGAAAAATTGATAATATAAAGTTACTGAACACCCATAGCTGCTAAAATTGTGGTTTGACAGCTCTATGATCAGAATGAAGGCAAATAAAGAAACAGTGGTGAAACAAGTACAGCATTTGCCAAGCTCTAAGAAAAGATTGAAGCAACAATGGAGCCAATACCTGCTATGCTGAAAAAGGAGCAAGAGATTCAAACCCTGGACCGAAGAGTAGTAGCAGTGGAGCAGAGGACAACAACCTTAGAGACTGTGGCGGAGGTCTTGGGAGTAAGGATCTGAACACTGGGAGACCAGGTTTGGGTCCTTCAGGAACAAGTGAATGACCCGGAAATCAAAAGTATAAGAAAAAAATCTTATGACTCGTGGGTCTCCTGGAGCACAAGGAAGGCAGGGACCTCATTGGATTCCTAGAGAAATGGTTAACAAAGTTCTTGGCCTGGATTTGGAGTTGGGCCTGGTGAGTGTGGAGCAGGCCCACTGGATCACAATGCTAATGCAGCTCCAGCATTATAAAGAAAACCAGTTAGTGGTTGAAACAGCAAGAAGACGGGAAAAGATCCACAGGCTTTAAGGCACAAAGGCTCAAGAATAATATTTTCTCAAGTCTTCTCAGGAGCCATAGTTAAGAAGAGGAAGGCATTTGAAGTAGTTAAAAGAAAATTAAGGGATCTGAACATTCAATATTCCATCAGCTACCTGGCTATGTTGTGTTTCGCTCACTGGGGAGACAGTACATAATTTTGATTCAGCAGAAAAGGCCAAGGACTTTGTAAACTTTTTGAAATAAAGGACTCGGGTTGGGATTGGTGGGGGTGGGGGGAGTGGAAGGGGCACCATTACAGATAATGGTACAGTCTTTCTTTACTTTTTCTGCTCCTCTTTTTCTCCTCTCTCCCTCATTTGTGCTTATTCGTTTGATAGCTTTTGTATTGTCTTGCTGTAAAACCTGATTTATTTACCATTTCAGTTGTTTTTTGTCTGGGTTTTTTTTTGCTGTTGTCCTTTTTTATTGGTTTGGGGGTTGCTATGTCTGTAGTTAAGATGTATGGAGAAGAGGTGTGGAGGGGGTTGGTTGGGCGTCCATTGTTAACTCTCAGAATGTAAATGACACACTTTCTTTATCTGTGCATTGCCTGGGGCTACGGCATGGCCTCAGCTGGAAGGAGCCAGGATGGTTGCAAGGATTAGGAGGATTGCCCCTTCAGGGCAAGGTTGGAGATCTCTAGTGAGTTGGAGTTTATTTGAGTGCTGGTTTAAGTTAAATGTAATGGTTAGTTTTTTAGTTGCAGTTGTTTTTTATATGGGAGTAGTTTTTAGACTTTATAGAGCTAGTGTCTTTTTTACTCGCAGCACCTCAGATAAACCTCCTTCTCTTGGGAAACCACGGGCTGCCCTGGATGACCATGGTTAGTGATTTGTTCAGGTGGTGCAACCTGGAATGTGAAAGGGAGCAATTCCCCCATTAAAAAAAGGAACTGTCAAGCCTTAGGAAGGAAAGGGTTGATATTGCCCTGCTGCAGGAGACACATTTAACTGATAAGGAACATCTGAAGCTTCAGCAGGGGACCTACAATAGGGTATTGTTGTCCTCTTTTAGCTCCAAGAGTGGAGAAGTGGCTATACGGGTAAGAAGGAACCTCCCATTCCAGGTAACTGTTTAATTAAAGACAAACGTAGATGGTTCATCATTCTTAAGCTCTAATGCATGGCATCCTGAATGTTTATTGTCCCTCTGCACACCCTCTTAAATTTCTAATTGATGCAGTTGCTACATTAGTGAATCTTGGGGCATGCCGCACAATCGTAGGAAGGGATTTTAACTGCCTAATGGATCGCGGGGTAGACAGGATGCCAAGGGAGCTGGCAGATATGCCTGTGCAATCTAGACAGTTGGTGAACTTGTGTGAGGTGTTGGGATTAGTGGATGTGTGGAGGCATCTGCACCCTAATGGAAGAGATTTTACTTTTTTTCCTATCCACACAAGTGCCACACGCGAATTGAAATGTTCCTTATGCTGTCAGTTTGTTTGGACAGAACCTTGGCTTGCAAAATTTGGGTTATAACTATCTCGGACCGTATGTCAGTGTATTTAGATGTGAAAATCAAGGGTGGTGGGATGGATGCACGGCACTGGTGCATGGGCCCATTCCTGTCAAGGGATAGCAAATTTTTTGAGTACATTACAAGTGAGTTCAGGGCCTTCTGGAATATCAATTCGGGTATGGCCAGTAATCCGACAATACGTTGGGAGGCCACTAAAGCATATTTGTGAGGCCTGATCATTTTGTATTCAACGACTAGAAGGAGGCAGAGAGAGGAGTAGTAATGGATGCTGGAGACCCGGCTGTAAGTAGCTGAGGAAACATATTACAATAGGACTTCATTGGTCAAGCTGCAGTGGATTACGGCTCTCTGGGCTGCACTCGACTCATTGCACACACACAGGTGGCAAAAGAATAGGTCTCCTTTGCTAAACAACGATTGTTTTAATTTGGAGATAGGTTAGGTAGTAATCTTGCATATCTGGTTAGAAAGAAAAATGTTTCCCAATTCATTATGTCTGTTAGAGAGAAGGCTGGCACAGCTACCTGTTGGTTGAAGAAAATCAATGTTAGATTTAGGGAATACTTTCCAGAGTTATACTGGTCAGAGGGCAGTAAACACAGTGCAATGTGAATGCAGTCATTTTTGGAAACCTGGATCTCCCCAATATAAACACAGAGCAGGTCTCCCTGTTAAATGCGCCTATGACCATAACAGAGGTATAGGAAGTAATAAAACATGTCAATGGATTCCTGAGTGAGTTTAATAAGGAATTCATAAATGTGTTGGTGAAGGCACTTTTGGGGATGTATTTACACAGGATTGTCTTCCACCCTCTTGGAGGGAGACTAAAATCTCCCTCATTTTAAAGAAGGAGAAAGACACCAAAGAATGTGCTTCATACAGACCAATTTCGTTGTTGAATGTAGACTTTAGAATTCTGTCAAAGGTGCTGGCCCTGAGGTTGAAAAAAGTATTGCCCTATAGTATGAAAGAAGATCAGATGGGTTTTATCAAGTATGGGTTTTACAGTCAAATAACTGTAGCATTGGAAGAGGTAGTTGACAGGGGTGTCCTTTCTCATCGCTGTTATTTAGTTTAGCAATTCAGCCATTAGCCAAGACTATAGGATGGATCCTGAAATAGTGGCGCCAAGGGTGGGAATGGGGGAGCATAAGATCACCCTATATGCTGATGATGTTCTTTTGTTCTTGGCCAATCCGGAGGAGTCCGTTCCTTGATTGATTCAAAAAATTAATTTATTTGGCAGTTTTTCAGGATACAGGATCAACTTCACAAAATCTGAAACTATGTCAGTAGGGGGGATTAGTGGAGGTGATGGATCTGAAGGATGGAATGCAGTTCACATTTAAATGGGACTGGGATATCATAGCAATTGCAGAAACATGGCTCAGGGATGGGCAGGATTGGCAGCTTAACATTCCAGGATACAAAATGCTACAGGAAAGATGGAAAGGGAGGCAAGAGAGGAGGGGGAGTGGCATTTTTGATAAGGGATAGCATTACAGCTGTGATGAGGGAGGATATTCCCGGAAATACATCCAGGGAAGTTATTTGGGTGGAACTGATAAATAAGAAAGGGATGATCACCATATTGGGATTGCATTATAGACCCAGCAATAGTCAGAGGGAAATTGAGAAACAAACTTGCAAGGAGATCTCAGCTATCTGTAAGAATAATAGGGTGGTTATGGTAGGGGATTTTAACTTTCCAAACATCGACTGGGTCTGCCATAGTGTTAAAGGTTTCAATGGAGAGGAATTTCTTAAGTGTGTACATCCGTATGTGGATGTACCTACTAGAGAAGGTGCAAAACTTGACCTACTCTTGGGAAATAAGGCAGGGCTGAAGTGTCAGTGGGGGAGCACTTTCGGGCCAGCGACCCTAATTCTATTTGTTTTAAAATAGTGATGTAAAAGGATAGACCAGATCTAAAAGTTGAAGTTCTAAATTGGAGAAAGGCCAATTTGGACAGTATTAGACAAGAACTTTCGAAAGCTGATTGGAGGCAGATGTTCGTAGGTAAAAGAACGGCTGGAAAATGGGAAGCCTTCAGAAATGAGATAACAAGAATCCAGAGAAAGTATATTCCTGTCAGGGTGAAAAGGAAGGCAGGTAGGCATAGGGAATGCTGGATGACTAAAGAAATTGAGGAGCAAGAGAATCTTTTGCAGCAGGCCAGGCAGCATCCAAGGAGCATGGGGAAAGTGAGGACTGCAGATATTCCTCGGATGCTGTCTGGCCTACTGCGCTTTTCCAGCACCACACTTCCAACTCTGGTCTCCAGCAACTGCAGTCCTCACTTTCTCCTAAAGAAATTGAGGGTTTGGTTGAGAAAAAGAAGGAAACATTTGTAAGGCATAGACAGGATAGATCGAGTGAATCCTTAAAAGAGTATACAGGAAGTAGAAGTATACTTAAGGAGAAAATCAGGAGGGCAAAAAAGGGGACATGAGATAGCTTTGGCAAATAGAATTAAGGAGAATCCAAAAGGTTTTTACAAATATATAAAGGACAAAATGGTAACTAGGGAGAGAATAGGGCCCCACAAAGATCAGCAAGGCGGTCTTTGTGGACCCACAGAAAATGGGGGGATAGTGAATGAATATTTTGCATCAGTATTTACTGTGGAAAAAGATATGGAAGATTGTGCGCGGCACGGTGGCACAGTGGCCTCACAGCGCCAGAGACCCGGGTTCAATTCCCGCCTCAGGTGACTGACTGTGTGGAGTTTGCACATTCTCCCCCTGTCTGCATGGGTTTCCTCCGGGTGTTCCAGTTTCCTCCCACAGTCCAATGATGTGCAGGTTAGGTAAATTGGCCATGCTAAATTGCCTGTAGTGTTAGGTGCAGGGGTAAAAGTAGAGGAATGGGTCTGGTGGGTGCGCTTCGGTGAGTCGGTGTGGACTTTATGAAATAGATGGTGACATCTTGCAAAATGTCGAGATTACAGAGGAGGAAGTGCTGGATGTCTTGAAATAGTTAAAGGTGGCTAGGTCCCCAGAACCTGATCAGGTGTACCCAAGAACTCTGTGGGAAGCTAGAGAAGTGATTGCTGGGCCTCTTGCTGAGATCTTTGTATCATTGATAGTCACAGGTGAGGTGCCAGAAGACTGGAGGTTGGCAAATGTGGCGCCACTGTTTAAGAAGGGCGGTAAAGACAAGCCAGGGAACTATAGACCAGTGAGCCTGACCTCAGTGGTGGGTAAGTTGTTGGAGGAAATCCTGAGGGACAGGATATACATGTATTTGGAAAGTCAAGGACTGATTAGGGATAGTCAACATGGCTTTGTGCATGGGAAATCATGTCTCACAAACTTGATTGAGCTTTTTGAAGAAGTAACAAAGAAGATTGATGAGGGCAGAGCAGTAGATCTGATCTGTATGGACTTCAGTAAGGCGTTCGACAAGGTTCCCCATGAGACTGATTAGCAAGGTTCGATCTCATGAAATACAGGGAGAACTAGCCATTTGGATACAGAACTGGCTCAAAGGTAGAAGACAGAGGGTGGTGGCAGAAGATTGTTTTTCACACTGGAGGCCTGTGACCAGTAGAGTGCCACAAGGATCGGTGCTGGGTTCTCTACTTTTTGTCATTTACATAAATGATTTTGATGCGGGCATCAGAGGTACAATTAGTAAGTTTGCAGATGACATCAAAATTGGAGGTGTAGTGAACAGCGTAGAGGGTTACCTCAGTTTACAACAGGATCTGGACAAGATGGGCCAATAGGCTGAGGAGTGGCAGATGGAGTTTAATTCAGATAAATGCGAGGTGCTGCATTTTTGGAAAGCAAATCTTAGTAGGATTTATACACTTAATGGTAAGGTCCTAGGGAGTGTTGCTGAACAAAGAGACCTTGGAGTGCAGGTTCATAGCTCCTTGAAAGTGGAGTCACAGGTTGATAGGATAGTGAAGAAGGCATTTGATATGCTTTCCTTTATTGGTCAGAGTACTGAGTACAGGAGTTGGGGGGTCATGTTACAGCTGTACAGGACATTGGTTAGGCCACTGTTGGAATATTGCATGCAATTGTGGTCTCCTTTCTATGGGAAAGATGTTGTGAAACTTGAAAGGGTTCAGAAAATATTTACAAGGACGTTGCCAGGGTTGGATGATTTGTGCTATAGGGAAAGGCTGAACAGGCTGGGGCTATTTTCCCTGGAGCATCGGAGGCTGAGGGGTGACCTTATAGATGTTTACAAAATTATGAGGGGCATGGAGTCCAGAACTAGAGGGCATAGGTTTAAGGTGAGAGGGGAAAGATATAAAAGAGATCTAAGGGGCAACTTTTTCAAATAGAGGGTGGTATTTTTATGGAATGAGCTGTCAGAGGATGTGGTGGAGGCTGTTACAATTGCAACATTTAAGAGGCATTTGGATGGGTGTATGAATAGGAAGTGTTTGGAGGGATATGGGCCGGGTGCTGGCAGGTGAGACTAGATTGGGTTGGGATATCTGGTCGGCATGAACAGGTTGGACCG
Organism: Hemiscyllium ocellatum; assembly: GCF_020745735.1. Taxonomy (NCBI): domain Eukaryota; kingdom Metazoa; phylum Chordata; class Chondrichthyes; order Orectolobiformes; family Hemiscylliidae; genus Hemiscyllium; species Hemiscyllium ocellatum. Next base: position 21,603,522 of record NC_083447.1, on the reverse strand, counting down.
AAGGATCTGTTTCCGTGCTGTACATCTCTATGTCTCTATGACCACAAAACAGAACAGTTTTATAAGGCATGGCTGCCCTTTCTAAATTATACTGAGGTAGACTTGTTGGCAGTATTAATTAGGTCTGTGATATACCCGTGGGAATGAGTTATGGCACCCATGGGGCCTGGGAGGCAGAAGCTGGAGGAAAAAATGTGGGTGCAATGTCTGGGTTGAGAGCTTTAGTGGAGGTGCAGTGAATGAGACATAATAAAGTGTTATAATTTAACTTAAGCTAATTTTAATTAAGCTTAACTTAATTTTTATTTAATTGATTGTAGATATGTTTGTTCTGGTAGAATAGTAGGTAGTTTATCACTAATAGTATTGTGATATGATATTGTTGTACTACCTCAATTGTTTTGTATTTTGGTTTTTTTAAATATATAGTAGTTTTGTTAAAGATGTGAGAAAGCTTTTAACTAAAATATTTACTGAAAAAGACTGTAGACCCCCACTGTCAGGAATAGCCACCCCTTTCAGTCTTGCATCCTTCCTGATGGACTCGGCAAATGGCTCTGTACAGCACACAAGTAAGGCAGGAGAGAGTGGGCAGCCCTGCCTGACACCAGATCTGTAATGTTCTATGTTCTATGTTCATTCATTGCTGCTTGGGCTGAGCTTGATTTAGCCCTGCACCTCAGGCTTTTATTTGGTAACTCCATTGCTGCTATTAACCCCTAGGTTCTGCCATTCCACTCCTCTCCCACTGCTAAGCTTGATCAAGGCTCTGTTCCTCAAGCTTCTACCTGGAATGTCCACTGCCACATTCATCACTTTGCTCTGCTTCTCTCTTGCTGCAACTCTGACAGTAACCTAAGGCCTTTTTTCTCACTGCCAACCACCTGGCCAGTCTTTGAGTCATACGCAAACTTCCACCACAAAACCAATTTTGGATATAACTTGCCACGTTACTCTGAATCACATGTGCCTTTACCTTCTTTATTAATCTCCCATATGAGGCCTTGTTGAAGGCTTAACTGAAATCCTTTATAAACTATACAAACTACATCCTGCCATGCCTTCATATACACACTTGATCACCTACTTGAAAATTCAACCAGATTTGTTACGGCATGACTTCCCTGTGAGAACACCATGCTGTTATTCCCTGATCAAACCTTGAAAACATAAATTGAGATTAATTTTCTCCTTCAGAATGTTCTCCAAAAGTTTCACTACTACTAATATGAAACTCATTGATCTATTGTGTCCTGGTCTGTTTCAAAAATCATTTTTGAGAAGTGAAAACATTGGCAGATGGAGTTTAATCCAGATAAGTGTGATGTGTTAAGGGAAAGTATACAGTTTATGGCAAGACCCTGAACAGCATAGGAATTTTGGGGTTCAAGACCATAGCTCCCTGATAGTGGCCACACAAGTGGATAGGGTGGTAAAGTCAGTGTATGGCATTCTTGTCCTTATTGGTTGGGACATTGAGTACAAAAGTCAGGAAGTGATGTTGCAGCTTTCTAAATGTTTATCGGACCTACTTAAGGTAATAGCTTCAATTCTGGTTGTCACATTACAGGAGCATTTGGAGAGATGCAGATGAGGTATACCAGGATGTCGTCTGGAGTAGAGCTATAAGGAGAGGCTGGAAAAACTAGGGCTGTTTTCTCTGGAGCAGTGGAGGCCAGAGGGAGACCTGATCATAGTTTATAAAATTGTGAGAGATGTATATAAATTGTGAGAGACTTACTGTGGGCAGCATGGTTGTTGAGTGGTTAAGACTGTTGCACCAAAGAGCCAGGGGACCGACTTCAATTCCAGTCCTCCTACTGTCCAAATATGTGCAGGTTAGGTGCATTGGCCATTCTAAATTGCCCATAGTGTTCAGGGATGTGTAAGTTAGTGGCATTAGTCAGGGGAAATGTAGACAAATAGGGTATGAGTATAGGTCTGCATGGGATACTGTTTGAAGGGTCGGTGTAGTCTTGTTGGGCATAACAGCCTGTTTCCACACTGTAGGGACTCTGTGATTATAGGGTTGACAGTCAGAATCTTTCTCCAAAATTTGGAATGTTAATACCAGGGGGCATTCTTTTAAGGTAAGGGGAGTAAGTTCCTAAGAAAGGAGATGTGAGGGGCAAGTCTCTTTTATGCAGAGAGCAGTAAGAGTCTGGAATGTGCTGCCAGGGGTGTGTTGGAAGCAAATACAATAGGACCATTTAAGGGTCTTTTAAAGAAGCATATGAATATGCAAGGAATGGAGGGATCTGGACCAAGGGCAAACAGAACGAATTAGTTTAATTTGGCGTTATAGAACATAGAACATAGAAAAATACAGCGCAGTACAGGCCCTTCGGCCCTCGATGTTGCGCCGATCCAAGCCCACCTAACCTACACTAGCCCACTTTCCTCCATATGTCTATCCAATGCCCGTTTAAATGCCCATAAAGAGGGAGAGTCCACCACTGTTACTGGCAGGGCATTCCATGAACTCACAACTCGCTGAGTAAAGAATCTACCCCTAACATCAGTCCTATACCTACCACCCCTTAATTTAAAGCTATACCCCCTCATAATAGCTGACTCCATACGTGGAAAAAGGTTCTCATAGTCAACCCTATCAAAACCCCTAATCATCTTGTACACCTCTATCAAGTCACTCCTAAACCTTCTTTTCTCCATTGAAAACAGCCCCAAGTGCCTCAGCCTTTCCTCATATGATCTTCCTACCATACCAGGCAACATCCTGGTAAACCTCCTCTGCACCCGTTCCAGTGCCTCCACATCCTTCCTATAGGATGGCGACCAAAACTGCACACAATACTCCAGATGCGGCCACACCAGAGTCTTATACAACTGCAACATTACCTCAGGACTCTGGAACTCAATTCCTCTACCAATAAAAGCCAGTACGCTATATGCCTTCTTCACAGCACTATTTACCTGGGTGGCAACTTTCAGAGATCTGTGTACATGGACACCAAGATCCCTCTGCTCATCCACACTACCAAGTATCCGACCACTAGCCCAGTACTCCATCTTCTTGTTACTCTTACCAAAGTGAATCAATTCACACTTAGCGACATTGAACTCCATTTGCCACCTTTCTGCCCAGCTCTGCAGCTTATCTATATCCCGCTGTAACCTGCCACATCCTTCCTCACTGTCAACAACTCCACCGACTTTTGTATCATCTGCAACCTTACTCACCCAACCTTCTAGCCCCTCCTCCAGGTCATTTATAAAAATGACAAACAGCAATAGTCCCTAAACAGATCCTTGCGGAACACCGCTGGTAACTGCACTCCAAGATGAACCTTTACCATCAACTACTACCTTCTGTCTTCTTCCAGCCAGCCAATTCCTAATCCAAACCTCCAACTCACCCTCAATGCCATTCCTCCATATTTTTTGCAGTAGCCTACCATGGGGAACCATGGTATGATCGGCACGACATTGTTCCTGTGCTATGCTGTTCCATATTTTATATTCTAACAGTACAGTTGCATTTTATCCAATGGTTATTTCTACCATTGGTTACCTCTACAATTTTGAAGAATGAGGGTGACCTCGTTGAAGGGACTACAACTTTCAAGGGCTTTAACAAGTTCGATGCTGAGAGGAAATTCCATCTTATCTGGAGCATTGGAATTTTGAAAATAATTCATTCATGATGCATGGGTGTCAGCAGTTATTGTCCATCCTTAATTATCCAGAGTAATTAAGAGTCAACCACATTGCTGTGCACCTGAAGTTACATTTTGGCTAAGGACAGTAGCTTCCTTCCCTAACAGTTAGCAGTAAATCAAATGTTTTGCTTTCCCCTGCCGACAATTGGCATGGTCATTGTTAAACTTTTAAACCCAGATTTTTAACTTAAATTCCACCATCTGCCATGTCAGGCCTTGAACCCGAGTCCAGCTAACATTACCTGGGTTTCTGGATCAATGGTCTAGTGACAGTACCACTTAGGCTGTGGGCTCATTTTATACTATATTGTGCTTCAGGGAAATATATAGGATGTGGTGCTATATAAGTGCAGGTTATTGTTGTGACTCAGATAGCTGCAAGAAGTTGCAACTTGAGGCATGTTATCATTGCCTTATGTCTGTCTTTCAGTGTAGACTGACCAAAAACACTTTACACCAGAATCTTAGTTACATTCTCACTATCACCATTGAGGTGTTAAAGGTAAAGTTGTGAGTCATATGCAGACATTTTGCTCAAATGTGATATCAACATCAATGCTCTATTCCCACAGCTGAAAGCTCTCCAGGTTTTCATACCCTATTAGGATGTGATAGCAAATTGAGAGAGGGGAAACAACTAAGGCCCTGTGTTGGCAATCTCTGAATTTGCACATCTCCTCAATGTGTAACAAAGTAACAAGGACAGATTCAGGAAAAATGAGGTGGAAAGATGAACAGAGAAGTAAACAAGAGACTTAAGCAAAAACAAAGGCACACAGGTGGAGAATTTTTAAGACAGTGACATATACAAACACAGGTAAATAAACAGGGAGAAAATAAAAATAAAGCGAAACAATGATACAGAGAGATGTTCAGATAAGAAAACAGTGAGATGGAAATTCCAAGAAAGAGACTGAAAGAAAGAAACATGCAAAGAAAGAACAATAAGGAGACAGATGTGACAAACAGAATTATGTCGTTCAATAAAGTGAACACTAGAGTCAATGAGAGAAATTGACAGACAGGCACAAAAGTACAGAGAGGAACAGAGAGACAGAAACAACACTTAGGGAAAGTACAGACAGAGATAAGTTTTTAGATTAGATTACTTACAGTGTGGAAACAGGCCCTTCGGCCCAACAAGTCCACACCGACCCGCCGAAGCGCAACCCACCCATACATATACCCCTTACCTAACACTACGGGCAATTTAGCATGGCCAATTCACCTAACCCGCACATCTTTGGACTGTGGGAGGAAACCGGAGCACCCGGAGGAAACCCACGCAGACACGGGGAGAATGTGCAAACTCCACACAGTCAGTCGCCTGAGGCGGGAATTGAACCCAGGTCCCTGGCGCTGTGAGGCAGCAGTGCTAACCACTGTGCCACCGTGCCGCCCTAAAAGTTGAAAAGGAGGGAAAGACAGAGATAGATAGATAGAGAGAGAGAGATAAAGTCAAAGACTAACAGGATTGTTGGAGTAAATTACATGAATTAATTTCATGTACATTCTACTTCAGAAGTTAAAAAGAGACCTCGTTCATTTCCTTAATCCTTCTCTGCTGTTCTATCCTACAAACCTGGTTGACATTCCACTTTCAAATACTTATCCAAATCCCTTTATAGAAGCTGCTTTCGAATTTGCTTCCTCCACAATTTCAGACAATGCTGTCAAGTAGTTGTGTAATTTAGAAAAAATCCTTTCCCTCTGGTTCTTTGGTCTACTGCAATAAATCTGCTCTCACCAGTTGTATCAAGTGCCAATTTGAAAGACACATTCTATGACTAATTTAATCACATCCTTTTCCAGTTTGGAGTAAAGTTGTTGAAAAAAATGAATTGACTACATTCTTCAATACATATCCTAGAAAAGGGAAGGAGAAAATGATTCAGTTGTGTTTACACGATTGTCCTGATGTTATTTTCTAATGGCTAGTTATTGTATGGCAGGTTGAGAAACATTGCTGAGGAAGACTACCTCCCACAAGAAATAATCTGACATACACTCCTTGATCTTCATTGGGAATATCATCACTGTTTTTTTCCCACTGTCAAAACCTGGGAACATGTATTGACTAAACATTTAATTGGATTACCCATACTGTGACTGCAACAGCAGTTCAGAGACTGTAAACCCTGTGGTGACTAGCTCAATAACTTGTTTCCAAAGTCTAGCCTCCGTCTACAAGGCAAATTCAGGGGTATAATGGAATGCTGTCAGCTTGCCAGAATGAGCGTACCTACAACACACTCAAGTGGCACAACAACATGCAATATAAAGTAACAAGATTGATCAGCACATTTATACATTCGGTCCCTCTGCCAGCAACACAAGATGTAATTAACATGTACCATATTAAATAGCAACTTGTTAAGGTTTTTTTTTAAAACACATCTGAATCTTAAACTTCTACAGTCTCTAAAGAAACATCACCTGAAATGTTCCCTTTGATTTACAAATTATCTTGTATCACCATTCCCTCACTTGACTAAAATGCTTTGTTTCCACCCCTCCCCCACAATTGCACACTGAATGTACCTACACTCCCTAAACAGTTCAAGAAGAAATTCAGCACCAATCCCTAAAGGACCGACACAAACATAAATGAAGTGGCACTGACATCTCAAGGATGATTGTTTGAAAATCCTCCTGTTTCTTGAAAACCCGATGACACTGAAGGCTGGATTGTTACTGGTCATCTTTCCACCTAAATTGCTATTGATGCCTCTTAAACAGGTTACCTGAATGACAGCTGTGATCTTGCTAATAGTACAGTTACCATATCTTTCTAGTTCTTTTAGCCTGCCATGGCTGCATCCAAAAGGTATACAGATTGATGATCAATTTGAGTTGCTTATGAAACACCTTGTTTGTCCATTGAGTCCTGAGGTGGAATTGGAACAAATATCCAAACTCAAGGCTGATGATGATATTGTTGCCATGTAAAGATCTACCTCCTTGAGATAGTTAATTATATTAATGAGTTAAGTGGTATATTTTCTCATAAATGAGTTTTGCAACATTATTTTATTTCTTGATCATGAACTCTTTCGAAAATTGTATTTGGAACATATGTTAAACATATAGTAAATGATTTATTCGAATTATGCATTGTGATAAACTAAGCCTTCCACCAGTTGTTCTTTTTTACAAAACAATATAATTCAGCACCCCATTTGAGGGATATTTACAATGTGAATGCAAGAACTGGGGAAAATGCACAATAAAGGCAAGAATAAGCTCTCAAAATGGGAAACACATAGCAGACGTAGGACCTAAATCTTTAAGAAATTTGCTTGATAAGTGTTTCAAAATGAGAAATCAGCAGCTGCTGGAAGTTCACAGTAGATGCAGGAGCTGAAATATGCCAGAAAGCAGTGGAACCACAAAATATTAAAGGTAAATGTAAACCTACCAACTGAGCGAACTGACCCCCTTCCAATGCAAGGCGTACAGGCATAAACAAACAATTTAAGAATTTATACAGAATTATTAATGAACCCACATACCTTTCACATTTCCATTAAAAATGGTAAATTAGTCACATAAATTGATAACAGGTCAAAAGATCAAAAGATTGATCAAGCAGGTTAAAAGAGTAATTTCAATGAGGAAATAACATCCAGGTCTGGGGAGTGTGGAGAGGCAGTGGAAAGAGTTAATTGAGTAGCCCAAGAGACCACAGTTTGGTGAATTGAAGAATACAAGTATCTTAGAGGTTTATGGATTTGGAGTCAGGGAGCATTTCAAATATTTTCAAACAAGTCCAAAGTTTTTCAAAACAAGATGCTGATTTATGAAAAGGTCATGTATGTCAGTGAGCACCATATGGATAGGGGAATGTGACCCGATATGAGTTGAGACTTAGGTGACAGTCATTGGTGTAAGATCAAGTTTATAGAGGGTAGAAAGTAAGTCAGCAACCAAGCAAAATGTAAGAAACACTTTAGAGTTCAAGGACAAAGGGACAACCAAAAATAGGTCAAAATATGCAAAGGATAAATCTTTCTGGAAGAAATAATATGACAGATACATTAGCATGCTATGTAAATTCAGGATTTAGTAATGCAGGAGACAGCACAGATACTAATGAGGGATATGGGTGGTTGACAGCACGTTAAAGTAATTGTAGATTGGTCACTCAAATGAGTATTGAAACACAGATCATTGAAGGGAATGATGGAAACATACAAGCACCTTTTGTCTTAGTGGGAAGTCTAGAGATGGGATACTAGGTACACACATGTTTAGGTACTCATGGTTTGAGTAAGCCCTTTAATTTTCATTCACTATGCAAGCATGCGGAAATTACTGAATTTATTGTCAATTCTATTGTTCTTGTAAAGATAATTATGACCTACTTTCCTGAGCCAGACAATGTGCGCTAGTTACAGATCTTGCTGACAGTTTTGTGGTTTTCTGTATCATTCTTGAAAGCAACCACATAGTGAGTATGGACTCATAGACCAGCTCATTTAAGACCAGCAAGCTACCATGCTTTAGGGACATTAGTGAAGCATTAATTCGGGACATTACTTTTCTGTAGAATTTAGAAGTTTGAAGTATGATTTGATCGAAGACTTCAAGATAGTGACATGAAAAGACAAGGTAGATAAAGACAAATATTTTGACTGTTTGAGGATACCAGAACTAGGGATCATTGTCTGAGAATTAGGACCAGATCATTCAGGAGACATGTTAAAAAGCACATCTACACATGAAATGGAGCAGATGTTTGGCAATCTTGTCCACAAAGAGCAACAAATTCAGGATCAGTTGTTAACATAGATTTTGGGATTTATAATGTTTTGTTAAGAAAAGTCTCAAGGAGTAATGACTAAAGCTGGATACAAGGAATTAAGCTTCAGATCAGCTATGAATGATGGAATCACTGAGAGAGGCTGAATGATCTCCCCCTGTTCCAATGGATTTCTGTGATGAACTACGGCCCCATTCTAAAACTATTTTTTAAAATATCAATACTGGCATTCATTGCACAGATTAAATTATCTGTCATGACAGCTTCTGATCTCATATCCCAAGATTGGTTAGGCCACTTTTGGAATACTGTGTGCAATCCTGATCTCCATCCTATTAGAAAGATGTTGTAAAACTTGAAAGGGTTCAGAAAAGATTTATAAGGATGTTGCCAGGGTTGAAGGATTTGACCTACAGGGAGAGGTTGAATAAGCTGGGGCAACCTCATAGAGGTTTATAAAATCATGAGTGGCATGGATATGATAAATAGACAATGTGTCTTCCCTGGGGTGGGGGAGTCAAGAACGAGAGGGCATAGGTTTAGGGTGAGAGGGGAAAAATATAAAAGAGACTGAAGGAAACTTTTTCACTCAGAGTGTGGTACATGTATGGAATGAGCTACCCGAGGAAGTGGTGGAGGCTGTTACAATTGCAACATTTAAAAGGCATCTGGATGGGTATATGAATAGGAAAGGTTTAGAAAGATATGGGCCTGGTGCTGGCAGGTGGGACTAAATTGGGTTGGGATATCTGGTCGGCATGGACAAGTTGGACCGAAGGGTCTGTTTCGTGCTGTACATCTCTATGGCTCTATGACTATTATTAGCTCACACGTTTAGATTACTAGCTTAGTCAAATGATTACTCTGCTAACTTACCCTTTAAGGTAATGTTCTGCCTCATTCTCGCCGGTGGAAAAACACAATGGCTGTGGGTTTGCTTCTGTAATCAGCGTTTGATGTTCTAACTCACTTATTGTTAAACTCACACACCAGGCTGTAGTTCTGCACATTTTGCACCTGTTGACCTATTTAAAACATTGCAGCTGTTCTGTGATAACCACACATCCTGCATGTTTGCATTCTGTTTTTGCTTTCTGTGTAAGTTGATAATGTTGCTGCATTTTATTAAACGTTTCCAGATGAGCATTAAAACTGAAGAGTACAGACAGATTTGCAGGTGTTCAAGCTAACTAATTGAAATGATGGGTAGATAGAAAACTGGGACTTGCTGAATTATTCCTATATACAGCCGGCATTGACTCAGGGGCAGAATGATCTACTTCTGTGTTGTAACAATTCTGTCACATTAAGAGGCTGGGTGTGTTTTCTCTTCTGTAAGAGAGTATTTAGAATCATATGGTCAGGAGCTCAGCCAAGTATTTTCCTAATGCTTTCTTTTGTGGCATTACATTTCTTTGAGATGATAAGACTTCATATTGATCAGATGATTTGGAAGTTAAACAGAAAACAATTAATTTTTCAGGGTGGCTTATAGAATAAAACCAAACATCATTAAACTGTGATAGGGTTATCCCAGATGATGTTATGATCTACTTCTTCACACAAACAGCAGTGGAATTTGACTTGCCCAGTACATTCTTGAGGCTGCACAGTAATTTGAAAATATTTTAAATATTTTAATGACAATGCTTGCCGGTTTGAACTTAGTTGGAATCACGCTATGATGCTCTCAAGTGGCAGTAGATGCTCAAAGGACTGAATGGTCCTGTGATCGCATACTAGGGCAATTGGGTGACAGCTTGGTAACCCAACAACACAGTAAAGAAATTAACTTGATATGTACTTGTGCACAGTATGTATCACTTCATGTGATTGCTCATTAATGCCAATATCACAGTTAGTACAGCCATAATAATAGAATTTCTGGCAAGCATTTGCTCATGCTTCTCTCATTTGTAATTTCCAAAATTCACAACTACAGTCACCAAATGATACAGCACAGAATGAAGTCCATCCTAAGAGAGATCTATTCAACTTGCAAATTGCTCTGTGCTCAGCATATACATGTCAAATTAAATTTTCAAACTTATTTTTCAATTTCAAAAACCCTTTCACAAAAAGGTGCCTCCAGCTCCTTTGTCTGAAATCTGTGTCATCTTTTGACTGACCTCACTTCCAAGGAAGCAGCTTCTCTCTAGTCTCGCTATCAAGTCCACTCTTATGTTCAGTAGCTCTCTCACATTCCTCCATCTTAACTCCTTAACATTGCCACTCTCACCAAATAATCACTGCTTTTCTAATCCATCCAGTAACTGGAAGTCCATCCATGCTGGTACCATTCTTGCAAATGCCTTCTATATCATTGCTAAGGCACTGGAGACTTCCCTAATGTGTAGAGCCGAAAGCTGAGTAAACACGATGTGATATTCCCATCATCCCAGTACCTTTGATAAAAGACAGCTAAGTTTTCTACACTCTGATCAGAACTTCAGGTTTCTCATCATGGCAGATAAATGATATTTCCTTGCCACCTAACCCCTGCGCCTTACATTTGTACCAGATAGGGAATTTCACTGTAGATTTATTTGCTCTGAATAACTGAACAGCTGTTTCTACAGTCTCTATATGAAACTTAAATCAAGAATTAATGGAAAAACCATGATCATGTGACACAGATGGCAAACTAATCCTTTGCATAAACATCAAAACTCAGCACAAAATATTATCCTCTCAGGCAGCATCAGAATAACAGTCAAAATTTATGTTTTTTTTCACAGAGTTGGACAGATTTGTTTACATAAAGCAAATAAAATACATTGATGATAAACCAGTACCAGATGAAAACCCTAATATGTATTCAGGACTTACTACTAATTGAATAGATCTATAGATGTTTGCATTTCCATACCCTGATATTGTAATTCATTGTTAAATCGTTGCTCTTTTGCAGACAGCCTGTATTTCCTATTATTGCATTGCAAGTTTCAGTCCCAAACTTTATCTACTTATCCCCTCTATCTTTCTCCTGATTTACCCATGTGTCTATTTGTCTGCTAACTGATCACTCTATCTACCTAGTTTCCTAACTCTTGTTGTCTTCTTTCTCTTTCTCTCTGTCCCATCTTTCTATTGTTTCCTCCCATTCTCAGTGTCTCATTTTCTTTCTCTCTTATTCACAGCAAATTTGAGATGACAGGGTCATAATGTGATGCTTGAGGAGCAATAGAAACCATTATTTCAAATGTGCGTTCATCCTGAGATTCAATAACAAAGATGAGATGGGAGAATGAAAGCAAGGTGAAAATAAAGGCAATGATGAGGTTTTTTTTGATAAGATGGAAGTGAAGAAACAAATATGAGGCTATGGTGAGAAAAGAAGTGAGGAGGAATGCCAGTTTGAAATGATTTAAATGCAAAGGAACAAAAAAATGAATCAATGAGAAAAGTGGGAAAAGGAGGCCATGGGAGGAAATGTAATGGACTGAAGACATGAAAGGAAAGCTGTCAGAAAGGCAAACAACCAGAGAAGAAAAAATAGATAAAAATTAAAGAGAAAGAGTAGGATAGAAAATAATGGGCGAAGAGTTGATAGAAGCAAAGTAAGGCAGAAGGGGCAAATGTAATTTTGCAAAAGAAATTTAAAAAAGGAACAAAAGAATCAATCAGTACAGTTATGAAAACCAGAATGGATGGAAAAACTGATTATATGGGAAAAAAGAAGTGAAAATAAGAAGCATGTTTGTAATAAAAAAATGGTAACTGTGGATATTTAGCTGAAGAAATGTGTCAATGACTTCATAGCATCCCCAGCAGCTGCATTGCTTTCCATGGAGGTTTTGGATTAGTGGTGCTGGAAGAGCACAGCAGTTCAGGCAGCATCCGAGGAGCAACAAAATTGATGTTTCAGGCAAAAGCCCTTCATCAGGGCACCACTAATCCAAAATCTGGTTTCCAGCATCTGCAGTCATTGTTTTTACCTAGTTTTTTCCATGGAGGTGGCAGGTGGTAGGCATTCATGATTCTTATCACTCAAAAAGAGAAGAGACAGCACTATCTCAGTCAGTGCACCTCCAAACAGAGAGCAGCTTGACTGTAGCTAGCCCATTCCGTTAAACCACAGAGAGAAACTTGTATGCAATGACCTACATTTGAAACCTCTCAAGCAGAAAGCTGTACCACGCCAATTGAAAACTCAGATCCCACAACTTCCGTTCAACATATGTTTCACTACACTTCAGCTTGTTTTTCTTTCCATTTGCAATTCAAATATTGTTTTGAAGCAATATTTTTCAGCAATGTGTTTTCCTTGACATCATCTTTAAAGTCAAAAGACATGGTTGCCTTATCAAATTTTGTACTTAGTTTATAGCTTTCCCAAAAGCAAAATTACTATTTTTATAAAATGCCAATAAGCTTTCTCTTCACTCTTCCTTCTTCCACTGTCAAAAGACATTTGTTGCACTTTGCATTTCGCTTGAAGAAAATATTCAGAGTGACTGGGGGAGCTGGGAAAGGTGGGTTTTTGGTGGGTAAGAAGGCAATGAGGGAATAGTATTGGAAAGGAGAAGGTACATGATTAGGAACACAATTGAATTCATGCGAGAGAGTGTGGGGACAGTGGGCAGAGAGAGAAACAGAAAAAGTAAGAGACATTGGCATGCAATGAGGGATAGTAAAAGAAAAGCAATCAGAGATAGATAGATAGATAGACAGATAGATAGATAGATACATACATACATACATACATACATAGATACATAGATAGATACATAGAGAGACAGAGAGAGAGAAAGAGCAAGAAATAAACAAGGCAAGAATTGGATGGAAATTAAAAAAAAGGATAATGAGACTCATTCAGAAACTTTTAACCTCAACTGCTTTCTCTGGAAAAGAATTCCATAGGTGAACTCTAACACTAGCCCCTAACACTGTCATAGGTTTCCCACTCTCTGGGTTAAGATGTTTCTCCTCATCTCAGTGGCCTACCCTACATCCTAAGAATGTGAGTCCTGGTTCTGTACTTCCCAGTAATTGGGAACTTCCTTCCTGTTTTACCCACTTTAGTCCTGCCAGAATTTTATAGTTTTATTTATGAGATGCCCCCATCATTCTTCAAAACTCAACTACATATAGTCATAATCGATCCACTCCATCTTCATACACCAATCCTGCCAACCATAGAATGAGTCTACTAAACCTTTAGGACAATCACTCCATAGCTAGAACACCCTACTTTAAATAAGGAGTCCAAAACTGCAACTAAGACCTCTGATATATTTTTTACCTGTAAAGTTGTAGTAAGGCATCTTGCACTTGTACTCAAATCCTCTTGCTATAATGGCCAATATATATTTGCTTTCTTCATATGCCTGCTGGCACCTGCAAGCTTACTTTCAGTGACTGGTGTACAAGGTTATCTAGTTATCATTGCACCTAGAGTCATAGAATCATACTGCAAAGAAAGAAACTCTTTAGTCCAACTCATATATGCCTATCAAGTTTCCAAAACCAAACTAGTTTTACTTGCTTGCATTTGGCCCATATCCCTAAACCTTTCCTATTCATGTACATACCCAAATGTCTTTAAATGTTGTAACTTAACCGCATCTAGCACTTCAACTGGCAGTTCATTCTACCTTTGACACACTCTGTGTCAAGAAGTGTCGCTCAGGTCCCTTTCAAGTCTTTCTCTTCTTACCTTAAAAGCATGCCCCCTAGTTTTGAACTCACCCACCCGAGGTTTTTATTCACCTTATATATGCCCCTCATGATTTTATAAACCTCTATCAGGTCATCTCTCAACGTCCTATGCTCTAGTGAAAAATGCCCCAGCCTATCCAGGGTGTCCTTCTAATTCAATCCCTCCATTCCCAGCAACATCCTGGCAAATCTTTTCTGAATGATTTCCAGTTTAATATTATCCTTCCTATACCACCCTAATCTGTCATTCTTTGGGTAATAATCTTATTGTTATTTTTATAATTTTTATTTTTGCTGCCAAAGTGGATAACCTCACACTTATTCACATTATACTTCAAGCACACTGCATTTGCCCATTCACTCAACTTATCAAAATCGCACTGAAACATCTCTGCCTCCTCATTATAGTACATCCTCCACCAAGTTTGGCTCTGTCTGCAATCTTTTTAGTTTCTTATCTAAATTATTAGTATATATTGCAAATAGCTGGGGTTGAGCACTGTTCACTAAGAAACTCTGCTAGTCAGTGCCTGTCACTCTGGAAAAGATCTGTTTATTTCTACTCCTGTCTGTCAATCAGTTTTTAAATCTAGGTCAGCACGCTATCCCCAATCCCATATATGCCCTAATTTTCCACACTAATGTAAATCTAATATCTTATGTGGGAAGTTTTGTGGACCTCAAGCTCTTGCTCACCCTTTTCAACTCTATTAATTATCCTCACAAAAACGAAATAATATGTCAAACATGATTTTCCATTCATAATTGTGCTGACTCTAAGCATTCCATCATTGCTTTTCAAGCTATCAAACTGCTTATCACAGTTGTCATTAGACTCCCAATTTTAGACCTTTTTTTAAAGAATTCTCCTTCTGCCATAGTAGACTTACAACCCAGGTTTCCAGAAAATTATCTGGGTCCCTAGATTAATATTCTAATGATAACGCCACCATTCCATCTCTTCCTTTTGAAGGATAATGAAGGTAACTTCCCTGTACATCATTTTCCATGTGTTATCCTTTGATACTTTCATCGACAGCATTCAACAAAATACATATTGTAAGATACCTAGGAATTGTAATGCAGAGGACGTGGGACAAAATTCAAATAATAATGAAGAGAAGTTCAATTATTTTTTTTAAAATGTTCTTTTTATTTCTTAAACAATTAACAAACAGCAATATGTACAAAATTACACATTACTTGACTATACTTTACCTACTGAACACTGTTACAAATGATGCATGATTCTAATTTCCGTTTTCATTGCAATCTATGAGGTGATTAGCATTGACAGTTGCAAAAGGCATTACACTACTTCATAATATGCATTGCTTTATGAAAATGCAATTTCGCATGCAGAAATTCACTTGCATGGATGGATTAGAGAAACTGATACTGTTGGCCTTGTAATTATTGGAACTCATGGTTGACATTGAAAGAACAGGCACATGCATGATTCATTGAATATCCTCCTCTTGCATTTTAATCTCCCTAATTCTACTTAAAGGTCTTTTTTTTTAAATGGCTAGCGTTTGATAATGAATGACAGACTGGAATGGGAATGGTGCACCCTTAAAATTTAATCTATTCAAAGCACAGACACTTAAAGAAATTAGACTATGAAATAATTATTTCTGTTGAAAAGGCAAGTCAAGGCATAAATTTAATTTGATAGTCTCAAGCAACACTGTTGGAGAGTCCGGGAAAAGATCAAAGTTTCAGGATTGCAGCAGGAATGGACTGGATAAAGTTAACCATCGATATTCACAATTCACTTGCTTTGTCTCTTCTCCCTCTTTCATGTGTTCGGCTATTATCCATTTATTAAGTTCGGTGCTTTATGATGATCAGTCAAACCGCTTGCTGGAAGAGATCTATTGCCAAATAAGAAAACAGACGTATTACCATCAGGAGGATCATATAATGACAGAATATTTAATGAAGATATCTTGCCCGTTGTATCCCTTCTAGTACTTTGAATGAGCTATCCTGTTATCCTGTTCATTCCCCACTTTCCAAGTTCTGTCCCTGCTCAAAGGAGTTCTTCTGCTCTCATTGGAAAATTATAACTGAATCTCCTTCTATTAACCTTCCTTTTAAGCAGTGCTGTCTAATCATAACACTTCTCCAATAGTAAAATATCTCTCATATTCTCACTGCTGCCTGCTAATGCAAATCTTGGTCATCTTTGAGGGGAATGCATTTTGGGAGACAAGGTTTTATGTAGGTTAGGAGATTGGCCAAGAAGGTGGAAGACAAACTATACCATGAAGTTGCGCAAAGCACTTGGTACGGCATGGTGGCACAGTGGTTAGCACTGCTGCCTCACAGCACCTGAGACCCAGGTTCAATTCCTGTGTCAGGCAAATCTCTGTGTGGAGTTTGCACATTCTCCCTGTGCCTGCATGGGTTTCCTTCAGGTGTTCCGGTTTCCTCCCAAAAGAAACATATGCAGGTTAGGTGAATTGGCCATGCTAAATTAGGTGTAGGGGAATGGGTCTGGGTGGGTTGCGCTTTGGCGGGTTGGTGTGGACTTGTTGGGCCGAAGGGCCTGTTTCCACACTGTAAGTAATCTGATCTTTAAAAAAAAACCCTCCAACCAAGCATTCACTCGTGCTATAGTTAACAGAGCCCTTAGCCGGGTCGGACCTATCTCTCGGATATCAGCTCTCACCTCCTCTCTTTTATCACACAACAGCAATAGGTCCTCCTTGCCTTACCTACCATCGCACCAGCATCCACATCCAGAGGATCATTAGCTGCCATTTCCAGAATCTCCTGTTGGATGCCACCACCTAACACATATTCCCCTCCCCTCTCTTTTCAGCCTTCAACCTTTCAGGACATCCTGGTCCACTCATCCCTCACTCCAAATGCCCCCCACAGCACCTTCCCCTGCAAATGCAGAAGGTGCAATACCTACCTGTTTACTTCCTCCCTGATCAGTATTCAAATTCAAGGATAAACCTGACTTAGAAAGGCATGCAAAATAATTGTGTCCCAAGATGAAAGGATGGGCCAAAGGTGAGAGAATTAGTAGAAAAGCATTATATTCCATGGAATTTAGAAGAATGTGAGCTAACCTCAAAAACAAATGCAACTCTCACAAGGTGACTGAGCATGTACCCCAACAGATTAAATTAAAGCAGGGATTAACAGAATGAAAGATTTAAGGATTGGGCAGAATTAACCATTTATTGAATTAAATGGAAAAATGAGGTTGATAGGTCAAAATAAATTCTGTTTCTGCTTTTCATTTTCATCTGCAATTGTGAAGAGTTGCTGAGGTGATAGCATAGATATCTTTATTTGAAAGGTAGACAAATGCAAGAGGATCAAGTTACTAGAAAGTTTAGATTAAATGGAATCGAAGCAGGTTAGTGTAGTGTATGCGCATTGGATAGGACAAGATGGACCAAATGATCTCTTTCTCTGTTATTATTTTTTCATAATTCTAATAATGAGTAGGTGAGTTTCCACAATAACTTCAGAGATATCAGGAGCAGTTAGAATGAATGTGGAATAGAATTTTATTTGGAAAAGTCCATAGCATGGGATAAAATACAAATGTAAACTGGTGAATCTGCATGTGAGATGAGAGTGACAGCCCTTGACATTAAGGCAACAATTGACTGAAGATAGCAATATTAAGCATTGGCAAAACTGAATCATTGGGTATCAGGGAGAAACAAGAACTGCAGCATTTCAAAAAGGCAGCTCACCACCAGCTTGTTCAAGGCAATGGGATTGCACAATAAATATCCTTTTCAATAATACCCACATCACATGAATCAAAAAAAAGACCTGTTTAGCAAACATCATAGAATCATACAGTATAGAAGAGGCTCTTCAGCCTATCAAATCTGTACTGCCAAAGATACACTAAATCTACATAAGTCCCACTTTCCAGCACTCGCCCCTCAGTCTAGTAATATTGCAAGTGCTCATTCAAGCATTTTTTAAACATTGTGAGGTTATCCATTTCCATTTCCCTTATAAACAGTATATTTCAGACACCACCATTCTCTGGGTAGAATGCATTTTTTCATTCTTATTTCAAATGCACAGTTTACATCTATCATACATATTTCAAAGATCACAAGACAGTCCAATCCAACCTTAGTTTTCCAAGCAAGAAATGACACGAACACTGCATACAAGATGCTTTTGCAGAACAGGATCAAGTACGTCAATTTTGCTGTTCCCATGCTTTGGATTCTTTCTTCTGTGAAATGATCATAGTGAACAACATTTAGATTCTCTCAAAGTGAACAACATATATATTTAAAAGTATAACACACTTGAACTTCAGAAGCCTACTGTTAGTGTCAATTTTCAAGAACATAAAAGATCTAGCTTTGACACGAGAATTATCGCTAGGGCCTACCTGAATATATTAAGTTCATACAAACAAGGTGGGGGTTCCTGGGCCACAGTGTCTCTAATGCTTAACCAAGATGCCTGGGTTCAAGTCCCATTGACTTCAGGGCTGAGTACCAGCATCTCTGAAGCAAGTTGATCAGAAAATGTCTGTTCGAAAATGTCATATCTAATTTTAAACATTCTACTTTCTTTGGGCATCTTTGAATTAAAGTAACTTTTGCACCCTAAAATTTAAAGCAATGTCTGAACTGGGAACTCAGAAGTGTGTAAATTAGTAATCATCGTGATTTGTGTTCATTCCTCTGAGTAACGAGATAATATGTTCATGCCCTTTCTCCAGAGAAGTGAGCTTCATCATTGAGGCCTACACTCTTACTCTTACTAAGAGGGAGATCTGCTATTTGGATGAGTCTCTTTTATGTTGACATGTTAAAAATTGGGATCAAACATCAATTTGAAATGCAAGATCTTGAAGCAGCATTGAGTTCTGTGCAGTTTCAAAGCCAATACCCATCCACTAAACAAGATCAACAAAACAAATGCCATGATCATTTAAAATCTCAGGGCACAAAAGGAGACATTCAACACATATATATGTGTTCACTGTAGAGAAACTAATCAATTCCAGTCTGCTTTTCGGATCATTTATTTCCTTCAAATATTTCAATTTCCTTTTGAAATAATAGCTCATCGCTACTCCCACAAAGGTCCTTTGCATTACTAGGCCATTGCTATGGTTCTGAATCATGAATTTCCACACAGTTCACTTCCCATAGCTTACTCTAGTTCTTCCGATATCAGCTCAGGGAAAAGAAAGAGTTTCTTGATTTACCTTCTCTAATCTGAAATAATCTTTCAAATCTCTCCACAATCTCCTACAAGGAGAAAAATCTCATCTCCTTTAACTTATTAGCTGAAATCTCTCATTGCTAGAATTATTGTGGTAAATTTCCCTTGCATCTTTTAAAGAATCTTCCCCTCCTTTCTCTAGTGTGTTGTCCAGACACAGTTAGAAACAGTCAGAGACTCACCTTTACGAATACCACAGGTTGCTGAAAAGAAAAAAAGAAAGACAAGCCGTTAGCATAAGAATACTTTATGCATCAATTGTGTAGATACAGATAATCAAAGGTGTAAGTCACAAAGCCTTACCAAACTGTTAAGTCTTTTAATTGAGTCTTTACTTTGATATTTGTCATTACAGTTGCAACCCAGTCTAGATTTTTCTGGAATTATCAATTGAATATTTTTAATTGAAAGTCTGGAACTGTATAAATTCTTTGCAACTCACAGAACATTTTAATGAGTTTTACCCAAATACCTACCAATACTGATGCTCAAATATGCACGGCATGTCTTCACTTCTTCTGGAGTATAGTGATCCGCTTTGCATGAAACATTTCTAGGCTGGACGAAATCACGAGCCTCCAATCTTAACCGACTGGTGATGCTGTAGGATTTGCCCCCATCCGCTGATCTGGAATTAGGATCAGTCAGAATCCTTGCGTCATTGGCCTGCTGAATCTCATTATCGATGAACCAGGTAATCTTGACATTGTCTGGATAGAAGTTAGATATGAGGCAAACCACTGTCACCTTCTGCTTCTTATTAACTTCTTCTGGAGAGGGTTGAAAAATAGTGATGCTGGGTTCCTTAATAGTACCTTCTGTGAGGGAATTAAATAAATATTAATGCAAAGAGCATTGATGAGAATGAAAATCTAACGAGAATTTTAAGAAATGGGCCTTTCAATCGTACCCAGAATAATTAAGTTCTTTGGCGCTTTCAACTGAAGCTAACTATTTGCTGACCACATGTTAATTATTATCAATTAATGATCTAATCACATCAGAAACTGGAAGCATTTGAAGTTAAATAATTAATGATAATCTGAATCTTTTCTTGATCTAATTCTTTCTGCCTCTTGCCAGTGTTATTTTCCTATTAATCTGGAAATTTTTAACAGAATTCTGGTCCAATATGCTATCTTACTTACCTTAATTTATTGGACTCTTGCTCACAATGTTTCATTGATGAAGGCACTTCCAAATTCAACTCTTGTCTAATATCTGAAATGTGATCTTAAATATAATGTGTGCGGCCGTGAAATGATACAGCAATAAGGGAAGATACTAGACAAATTGGTGAGCTGTGGCATAGTGGTAGCGAGTCGACTAACAGGCTAATGCCCTCGATGGAATTTGAGCTCAGCTAATAACACTAGACCATAAATCTCATTACAGAAGTAATGATCACGGAACTATCATCGATTGCTGTGGGAACAGAAGGCAACATGTTCTCGAGAAAGATATCTATCATATTTATCTAATAAGGAGAAAGTGAAGACTGCAGATGCTGGAGTACCAGAGTTGAAAAATGTTGAAAAACACAGCAGGCCAGGCAGCATCCGAGGAGCAGGAGAATCGACGTTTCAGGATTCCTGAAGAAGGGCTTATGCCCAAAACGTCGATTCTCCTGCTCCTCGGATGCAGTCTGGTCTGCTGTGTTTTTCCAGCACCACATTTTTCAACTCTATTTATCTAATAAGCCTACATGAGATTTCACACCCATTACAATGTGTTTCCTTCTTTAGTGAATTATCTGAAATGACCCAGCAAGACATTCATTTTGAAAGGTAATTAGAGATGAACTTAGAACATGGAATTAGAATAAAAGAAAATAAAGAATATAATTCATTTCTGGTAACATATTCAATTCATCACCACTCTGCTATCCCCTCAAAAGCCCTGCAAATGATATTCAGTCAAATGTTCATAATGTCTTTTGTGAAGTTTACTTTTTGTTTATTTGTTCTGGCATGCAAGCATTGTTGACAATACCAATAATATTTCTCAGCGCAAATTGCTCTCAAATGATTGAGGTTGACTGCCAACGATTTTAGAGGATAACTGATAGTCAACCACATTTGGTTAGTCTGCAGTCAGAATAATTTAGACAGTGTATACATATCAGATGCACTTCCCTAAACGACTGAACTGAACAAAATACATTATGAGGATGATCCTTAATGTTCAAGGTCAACATTGCTGAGTGGGCCTAGTATTTAATTCCAGAATTGCAACTAACTTGACTTTAAATTTTTCAGATACTGTCATGGGATTTGAAGTCTTGTCTCCAAACATTTGTCCTGCCATTTCCATTTTGAAAAGTCCAGAACTAAAGTTTGAGTCTGTTCCTAATAGTTGTTCTTTTACTGGGATCTTCTCCCTCAGATTTGCATTTCTGTTCAATAGCTGCAATTAACATTTGTTTGAAATATCTTAATGGGATGTGAGAATCGCTGCCTGGGCCACAGAAGTAGTTAAGAGTTACCAGATTGCTATGGGCCTGGAATCAAGTGTAGACCAGACCAGGGTAAAGATGACAAATTTTCTTTCCCTAAAGGGCAATAGTGAACCAAAAGGGCTTTTACAACAAGCAGCAGTAGTAGTCAAAAGGTTAGCTTTTAATTTGGGTTTTGGTCTTTAATTGAGGATGTTTGTAATTCAGTGGAGGCAATTCAGAGAAGGTTCACTACATATTTTCCAGAAAGTAATGGCAAGATTGAGCAGTTTAGGCCAATACAAGCTAGAGTTTAGAGGAATGAGATGAGATCTAATTGAGCTACATGAAGTATTAATGGGAAGATGACAAAGTAGATGTAAAGTAGTTGTTTCCCTTTCTGAGACAATCTGAAATAAGAGGCCATGTATTTACGCTGCAGAATAGCAGATTTAAAATAGAGATGAGGTAAAATTGCTTCTCTAGTAGGATCATGAATCTGTGGAATTTGCAATCATGGAGTAAGATGAATACAGGGACAGTAAATAAATTTAAGGAAGGGACAGATTTTTAAGTAGCAACATGTTAAAAGGTATTGGGTGCAGGCAGAAAAGTTGAGGTGAGGCCAAGATGAGATCGGCTGAATCATGTTACATGACGAGTACAGAATTGTATACACCTGCTCCGAGTTCTTCTGATATTATGTTATTATCGAATTCAAATGCTGTCATATGCCATAGTGTCCATCATATTTGTTAGTGTCACTGCTTACTTGTCTGTATACTTTGCTTGTCTTTTATAGATTGTCTATTATAATTATAACAACAAGTTCAATTTCCAC
The DNA here is from genome assembly GCF_020745735.1 of Hemiscyllium ocellatum. Classification (NCBI taxonomy): domain Eukaryota; kingdom Metazoa; phylum Chordata; class Chondrichthyes; order Orectolobiformes; family Hemiscylliidae; genus Hemiscyllium; species Hemiscyllium ocellatum. Next base: position 21,580,909 of record NC_083447.1, on the reverse strand, counting down.
TTCACTGTCTCTGCTTTAAAGAGAATGATCCCAGTTTCTTTCATGCTTTTGTTAAATGAAAGTCTCTCCACACTGGACTTAATTCAGCAACCAGCTTATACCTTTTGCATTGCCACAACACCTTACCTAAATTGAGGTCACTAGGAATTTGCCATTATGCTAAGGAGAGGAATAAGTCATGCTTCATAAGGTAAATACATTGTTATTTATCTTGTGCAGTTGATGAAATAAAGATTTCACAAGACCATCAACATCAGGGCAAGTTGAACAACGCTTAAGACTGGGTCAAAGATATTCTGGACATAACTAAAGTCTTAACAACTAAAGAAAACTGTATGATATTTATAAATGAGAAGACAGACTTTAATAAATTGATATAGTGACCCAACAGACAGGTGTGGAAAAGTTTATGGAAGGAATTCCAGTATTTAGGTCACAAAGATTTGAACATAAAGGCTCCAAATGTAGGATATATACAGAAAAATTAAAGGTCACATAAATTATGTGTTTCTATGGTTGTCAAACCTCCATGTATTTGAAAACTTCATGACATTGAACACTTATATTAAATCTCTCACTTAGCAGCCTAAGGAAATGGTCTCAACTTCCCCAGTGTCTCCAAGTAATTCAAGTCTTTCGGCTCTATTTCCCATCAATGTTTTTAGCCCTAAGGAGATCCTATGTATACCAGAACCCATTCATCCTTATTAACATTCAGTACTTTAATGAAATGATGGAACAGATTCAAGTGATCAGTGATTACTTCCTGGCCTTATGTTGCTTCCCCTGTTTCATTAAGAAAGAACTGAGTTTGTTGGTTCCTTTTCAAAAATTACTGGTTTTGAGTTACAGCAGTTACCAACTCAATTGCAGCATTAATTTGATTTGATTTGATTTATTATTGTCACATGTACCAAGATACAATGAAAAGTATTATATTTTATCTTGACCAGATAAATCATATCTTACATAAATACATCAGGGTAATTGAACAGAATGCAGGACATAGTGTTAAAGCTACAGAGAAGGTACAGAGAAAGATCAACTCTAATGTAATAAGAACTCCATTCATAAGTCTGACTACAGCAAGTCAAAAGCTGTTCTTAACTTTCTTATTCATGTGTTTTATATTTAAATTAATCATGGAGTGTTAATAATTTTCTTCCTGTCACTCCTCCTGTCAGACTAACAGTGATTTCAACCAGGTGATCTGTTGTTTAACTTCACCCTATTGTTATTCAGTAAAAATATATATTTCAGATTGACATAAGAAGAGTCATAGTGTTATGTAGCAAAGAGACAGAATCTTTAGCCCAATTGATCCATACCATCCAGGATCCCCACTTGCCAGCATTTGGCCCTAATCATTCTAAACCTTTCCTGTTTATGAACGTGTTAACACATCTTTTATACACTGTAATTGTGCTAGCTTCTGCTATTTCCTCTGGCAGCTCATTTATATATGCACCACCACCTGTGTGAAAATGTTTCCCCTCAGGTCCTTTTTAAATCTTTCTCCTTTCACCTTAAACCTATGTCTTCTATTTTTGGACTCCACTACCCAGGGAAAAGATCTTGGCTGTTCACCTTATCTACAGCCCTCATGTAAGGTCACCCTTTGACTTTGTACGTTCCAAGGGGGAAAACTCCCACCCTATCCTTCCAATTAAAACCTTCCAGCTTCATTAACATCCTTGTAAATCTTTTCAGCACCCTTTCCAGTTTAATACCTTTCTTACAGCAGGGTGATCAAATTAAATGCTGCACTCCACATGTGGCCTTGCCAATGTCTTGCACAGTCGTAATATGAAGTCCCAATCCTGTATTCAATACTCTGATTGGTGAAGGCAAGCATGCCAAACATCTTCACCGACACCCTGTCCACCTGTGAGGCCACTTTCAAGGAATTAGGTACCTGCACCCCTACGTTTGTCTGTTCAACAACACATGATGTTAAATCACTTTTGGGCAGCACAGTGGCTCAGTGGTTAGCACTGCTGCCTCACAGTGCTCAGGGCCAGGTTTGATTCCAGCCTCAAGTGACTCTCTGTGTAGAGTTTGCACATTCTCCCCATGTCTGCCGGTTTTCTCTAGGTGCTCCGGTTTCCTCCCATAATCCAAAGATAGTGCAGGTTTGATGATTTGGCCAAGCTAAATTGCTCATAGTGTTTAGCGATGTGTTGGTTAGGTGCATCAGTGAGGGGAAATATAGAGTAACGGGGTGGGGAAATGTGTTTAGGTGGTATAGTCTTTGGAGGGTCGGTGTGGACTTGTTGGGCCTAATAGTTTGTTTCCACACGGTACAGTTTCTATGAATTTCTACTTCCCTGGGCTCCATCATGAACTGTGTAAGTCCTGCCCTGGCTTGTCTTAAGAAAATGCAACATTTCACATCTAACTACTTCAACCTCCATCTGCCATTCCTCAGCTGATTGGATCAAAATACGTCTGAACTTATGGATAACTTCTTCTCAGTCTACTATACTATCAATTTTGGTGTAATCTGCAAATTTACTTAATCATGCCTCCTACATTCTCATCCAAATCATTTATATAAACAACAAGCAACAGTGGACCCAGCGTAGATTCTGATGCCACACTGTTGGTCATAGGCCTTCAGACTGAAATACAATCCTCTACCACAACCCTCATGTCTCCTACTGTGAAGGTAATTTTATATGCAATTGGCTAGATCTTCCTGGATCCCATCTAATCTAACATTACCAAACACTCTGTCATGTGGAACCATGCTGAAGACCTTGCTAATGTCCATGTAGATGAAGACTACAGCTCTGCCTTCATCTATCCTTTTGGTTATCTCTTCAAAAAAATCTCAATTAAGTTTGTGAGACATGATTTTCCACGCAGAAATCCAAGCTGAAATCCAAGCTATGCATAATCAGTCCACATCTTTCCAAACGCATGAATGTCCTGTATATCAGAATTCCTCCAAAAGCTTACCCACCACTGGCATCACCTGTTTGTGCATGTCTGGCTTTTCCTTTAAACTTTTTTAAATAACGGGACTATATTAGCCACCCTCCAGTCTTCCAGCACTTTACCCATGGCTATCGATTATACAAATATCTCTGCTAGGGGCCCCACAATTTTTTCCTTAGTTTCCTGGGATGTCCTGGGATACACTTGATCAGGTTCCAGGGCTTTAACTACCTTTATGTGTTTTAAGATCTCCAGGATTTCATCTTCTGTGATGTGGACTCTTTTCAAGACATCTTTATTTATTACCAACATTTCCTAGCTTCCATGTCTTTCTCCACAGTAAGTACTGATGTACAATAATCAACATCTCATCCATCTCCTATGGTCCTCATAGTTAGCCTCAAGCATATTTAAGGGGCTCTAATCTCTCTCTAATTGCTCTTTTGCCTTTAAAATATTTGCAGAATCACTTTGGATTCTCCTTAACCTTATTTACTAAATCTATTTCATATGCTATTTGCGACTTCTGATTTCTCTCTGAAGTGTGCTCCTATACCCCGTTTACTGCTCAAGGAATTCACTTAATCCCAGCTGTCTGTACCTGACACATATTCCTCTTTTTTCTTAACCAGAGCCTAAATATCTCTAGTCATCCAGTGTTCACTATTCCTGCCAGCCTTGCCGTTCATCTGAGGAGGAATATGCTGCCCCTGAATTCTCGCTACTTATTTTTGAAAGCCTCCCATTTGTCAAATATCCCTTTACCTGCAAACAAACTCCCCAAATCAACTTTCCAAAGACCTGTCTAATACCATCAAAATTGGCTTTGCCCACGCTTTGAACTTTAATTCGCAGAGCAGGCCTATCCTTTCCTCTAACTGTTTTAAAACTAATAGAATTATGGTCACTGGTCCAAATATGACCCTCTCTGACACCTTTGTTCTGCTTTATTTTCCAAGAGGAGGTTCAGCTTTGCCCTTTTCTAGTCAGACCATCTATATATTGATTGAGAAAACTTTTTTGAACATATTTTTAAAAAATCATCCCCATCCAAGCTCTTAACACCGGCCATCCCAATTTATGTTTGGAAAGTTAAAATCCCCTACCAATACAACTCGCTTATTCTTACAGTCCTCAATTTCCCACTGCTTCACATTTGCAAACACAATACTGTCAAAATTGTACGATGTCTGAAGTTGAGAACTGACTTTGATCCAGGGCATTATTTCGATCTATATCAAAACACAGCATCTGGTTCTTGATGATTATATAATAAGAGTCGATCTGACTCTTTTATTCATATTAACACTTTTATTTGATTGACTACAATGTCTTTGAGTTAGCTGGCCTTTTCTCAACTGTCTAATTATAAAGACACATTTGAGAGCAGAAAATTAACTTCAAAAGTTTAGTTAATATTTCTTGGAACATGGATATCATTGAACCACAATATTGTTACAATGCAGAAGGACGCCTTTCATCCCATCCAATCTTCCTGCACTGTGAAATTATTTCAGCACTTTCCCCAATGTATTCACATTTTTCCTATAATGTGGAGCTTGCAAAGTACATAAAACACAAACTGAGGTGCCTTGTACAAGTTCAATATTAGTGTCTTTCTCTCGAACCCATTAATAAAGCCAAGAACACTGCATGTTTTAAGTACAGTTCCCTCCACGTGTCCAGCTGCTTTCAATAATCGGTGTAGATCTACACCAAAGTGCTCGTGCTCCTGAGCCCCCTTTAGATTTGAAATCCTTAATTTATATTGCCTTTCAGTGTTCTTCTGACCAAAGTGCTTTGCCTCACACCTCCCTACATTGAATCTCACTTGCCAATTACCTGCCCACTTCACTATCTTGTCACTGACCTTTTGGAAATCACAAAATTTGCCACACAGTTCAAAGTTCGCCCTGGTTGACTGCCATCTGCAAACTCTGATATTATATCTTGCACATAAAGATCCATAATATAAGCAAGAACACTTTTATTTGCATTTACCTATCCAAACCTTTTGTCCCTCAAATTATATTTCATTGCTGTTTTCAAAACAATTTTACGACTGTATTGCATAACTGCTAACATCTAATCAACTGTTTTGAGGGCGTTCAGTTTCCCAACCTTCTCCTCCATTCAATGACCAATCTGTACCACATTTCCATTTCCTAACTTCGGTCCATATCCCTGATATTGAAAGCATCTAAAACAGTACTTTACTCTGCATTAATGTTTCAGTTGAATCTTAGCACCCACTGCAATTTAATGAGGGAGTTCCTAAGTTCTATTAGAATTTATGTGAAGAAATGATTTCTGAGAACACTCCACTCTATCTCTAATTTTAAGGTGTCATCCTTTAGTCTCAATGTCTCTTGAATTATTTGGGCCGTCAGTCAAACTCAAAAAAGACCATTATATGCTATAAGACATCTCAGTGAATTTCCTTGCTGTTGAAGTTGCGTATAACTTGGAACTTAGAGCAAGGCTAACAATAGGTTGATTCAAATACTAGAGTGTAATGAACATTTACAAAATTTCAGTGATGGTCTATCGAATTATTGAAAATAACAACATTGATGTCACACTCACTGCAAAAAGATAAAACAAAGAATTTGGAATGGAAATACAAGTATAATATTGTGGATACAGTGCCAATCAATCTCTATCATGCAGATATTGAACAGTTTTAACATTGACTTCTCAAACCTACAGGCAGTAAACTGTTCTGAGATCACTTTAAAAAGCAATTCTTCAATCATTCATACATTTCTTTCTTTTCATTTTTCTCTTACTATAGTTAAGTCATTCTCTCTTTCACTGTTTGTTTTTTTCTATTGTGAACTTTCCTCATATTCACTGCCTCCCTCTCACAATGCTTTGCTTTCTTTATCCTTTATTTGACAATGTTTGACTCTACTGCACACTGAGGTCGCAAATGTCACCTTTATCCTTACTACACCCTACTTAGTTGACACTTCCAGTAATTAACAGTGCATTTCTACTAACAGTTGCCAGGAAAGCTTTGCCTCATGAATGACACATGTGAAGAGATTTTTCAATTCAGCAAGATACCCATGTATAAACGCAGTGAAATTCTCCTGATCAATAAAAGATACTGTATATGAGTCTGTCTCCCACTGCATTAGTCAAGAAAGGGAAGAATCTTGCACTGAATATATTCAGTGTGAACAGTAGGCATTTCAGAGAATAGACTCAACAGTGAAGGTCATCTCCACTTGAGGCAGGATGAAATGCTATTCTTAAAGCAAATCAGGATTCCAAAGTTGGCTTTAAACAAAGAGCCAAATGATTAGCTGAACCTATGCCACTACCCACTGGAGATAACGTACAAACAATAATGTTTTGAATTCTTCACCTACCTGAAACTACTAATTTGGTCCCATCGCCAAATGTATAGTCATAGTTATTTGAGCACAGTGCTACAGAACAATGTTAAAACTGCCAACTATTTAAAATGCTGTCCTCTGAGAAGGATTCTCAAATGACACACGTCCTTTTAAACTTAACTTTGACGATGGATAGAAAATACACTACAACACCACACCTTGCATTTCACACAAGATAAAAAATTTCAATAAATAAGTGATGCTTTGCAGCAGTATTGACAGCCAGCGGTTATCATCCAACCCCTTAACTGTATCAAAAACTTTAAGAATTAGTCAAACTAAGAGCAGAATATGATGCTGAAATCTGGAGCTAATTTCTAGAATTTAGTAGCTTAGCAGTCAAGCATACAGCTAAGTGGTGGCTCCGTGGTTAGCACTGCTGCCTCGCAGTACCAGGAACCTGGGATCGATTCCCACCTCGGGTGACGGTCGGTGTGGAGTTTGCACATTCTCCACGTGTCTGCATGGGTTTCCTCCCACAATCCAAAGATGTGCAGGTCAGGTCTATTGGCCATGTTAAATTGCCCATAGTGCTAGGTCCCTTAATCAGGGGCAAATGTAGGGTAGGGGAATGAGTTCAGGTGGGCTACTCTCTGGAAGGTCAGTATGGATGAAGGGCCTATTTCCATAACTTTAGGAAATCTAATCTAAACTCGACCTGAAGAGACACAGAAATGGTGGAGTTCTGCAGAACTGGGGGATGAGGGAATGATGGAGATTGCAAAATTGTATTGTAGTTCAACTTCAGGAATTCTGGAGGAAATCATAACTCAGTTGTCGGAATGTCAAACTTTCTGCAACAGGGAATGCCTGAGATGAAAAAAAAGTATTGGAAATGAAAGCAGATACAGAGAGGACATAGAAGTAGAATGACAGTTTGAATCAGTGAGAATTTTTTTTTAAAATTAGGATGATGTGCATCTGGAATATTGCATTTCGATTATTTATTGGTATATCAATTTTTAGAATGAATAATCCACAAGATCTTTAATCCATCTTTGTGGAAGTGGACAATAATCTTGGAACATTCTTTTTAACAAGGCTCCTGATATCTCCAAAATAATGGACTCCAGGAGTTCAGCAAGGCAGCTCGCTACTAACTTTTCAAGGGCAATTAGTTCTGGGTGATAAATGTTAGCCTTTCCAGAGGTTCTGACAACAGGCAAACAATCAAAAATATTCCTTCTATATTTCTCAACAAATTCACATATTCATATTCTAAATGAATTTTGAAATTGATATTTCCCACCAGAAATGTTTGTCTTAGAAAAATGGCAGAATACCTAACTTTCAATTCATTTATTTATTTTAAAGATGAAAATTTTAACCGTATATTTTAACATGCAACTCACCAAAAACGGTCAGTTTAGTCCCTTCACCAAAGAAATAATTATAGCTTCCAGAGCACAGTGCTTCAACATGGTTACAAAACTATTCCACCTTCTAAAGCATTCGGGAAATTTTAATTCATAATACAAGTAACCTTTTGCTATCTATAAGAAGCCATAACGTGGAATAATAAAAAGCTTTCTTTAAAATAGTTTTCCTTTCATACAATTCTTCAATCAATGATGACCCCTCTCTGTCTTTTAGGTCCCATCTATCCCCTAAATGCATTGAATACAAAAGGCATTTCAGCAATTGAACCGATATCTTAGACCTCTTTACTAGCAAGTTTAACAACATATATTTTCCAAGTTAACCTAACATTTCTAGACTCACCGATTACAGTCAATTTAGTGCCTCTTCCGAAATAATATTGAGTTCCAGAACACAATGTGAGACCCTTGTCAGAAAACTTTTTTAAAGCAGTCTTGCAATTGGCCAATGTTTACTTAACTGATTCCTTATTTCATCTCCTTAATTTATTTTATGTCCAATGCCACGCTAAAAGTGCCATAATTATAAAGCAAATTATAAAGCTCTTTCGAAGTCAGTAAAACTTCGAAAGAGCTATTCATTTAATTTCACTCACTTTTCTGCTTTCTCATAGCCTCATAAATATTTTTTCAATAAAAATGTTTACCCTGTTTCCATTCAACAAGCTTCCAGCAAAACACATTCCATATCAAATCCTCTATGAGAAATCACTCTACCTCATCTTTTATATCAATTACTTCATATCAATTACCTCAAAATCAATAACATTGGTCACCAATCATTCTGCCAATGTGAGCTTTATGATTGTTTACACAACACAAGATGTTAATTAATTTTGAAAATGTTGATGAAATCCCTAATTGTTCTTTACTGACCTGTAGAGAATCATAGAAAATGTCAGGTTCCCACAGCTGTCCCACGTCTGGAGCCATTCTAGTAAATAATTACTGCTCCATATCCAAGGCTTGAAAAAGAACCTACCGTGTTTTGTTCAAAAGCAAACACATTTCTTTAACAGAGACTCAACAACTGACTCCTAAAAGTTGATCAAAACCTATTTTCTTATCTCCTCTTAAATTTTTAATGAGTACTTTCTGCACCCTCAACGCTTCCTTCCAAATATTTTGAGTATTCATTAACACCAATGCCCCTCTATCACAATCCCACCTTGATTTGATCTTGTAAAATTATGTACTAAGTAATCATTTCAAAATCTTGTATACTTGGTAGTTATCACTATCAATTTCCACCTAGTCACTGATTCCTTTGTAAGGAATATTGGAAATTTCAGAAAGATTTGGGAACTTCATTCCAGCTATGGTTAGCATTATTTTTATGTATTAGCATCACCAACCTTAAATACAGTCTTTACCCTGCTGAGAAATGTACAGTCGCAGTTTCTTGACACAATTTTATATTGCTGTATCAACACATTCTGAACCCTTAATTCTCCAGACACATCTAAATAAGCTCATTTGGTCGATTGATGATTGCATTGCATTCATTCATTCTTTCATGGTCTCCATTTTTCTTTATATCTGTCTCTTTGCATTTCAGGCTATCCTTATGGGTCTTCATGCACCACCACCTAGACAAACCCCAATATTTAGTTGTTTTGTTTGCTGCTTCTTTAATGTAGCAATTATTTGTTACTCATGTCCCCCTACACATTAACAGCACAGAGGTGGAACGCGTGGAGACTGTCAAGTTCCTGGGAATGGTCATCAACAACAAACTTTCTTGGACTCGTCATGTGGATGCACTGGTTACAAAGGCCCAGCAACGTCTCTTCCTCTTCAAGCAGCTGAGAAAATTTGGCATGACGGCAAATAACCTTGCCAAATGTTATGGGTGCACCATTGAGAGCATTCTGTCTGGATGTATCACGACCTGATATGGCAACTGCACCATTCAAGATTGGAGATGGTTACAGAAAGTGGTGAACTGATCCAGATAATCACAAAGACCAACCTCCCATCTATATAATCCATCTACTGGGCCTGCTGTAAGGAAAGACCGCCATCAAAGATCCATCTCACCCTGGCAATGCTTTCAACAACCTCTACCATTGGGGAGAAGGTACAGAAGCCTGAACACATGCACCAGCCAGTTTCAAAACAGTTTCTATTCTACTGTTCTCCTTTGGGTGAGTGCTGAACCAGAGGTCACAGCTTAAAAATACGAGGTAGACCATTTAGGACAGAGATGAGGAGAATCTTCTTCACCCAGAGAGTGGTGGCTGTGTGCAATGCTCTGCCCCAGAGGGCAGTGGAGGCCCAGTCTCTGGATTCATTAAAGAAAGTGTTGGATAGAGCTCTCAATGATTGTGGAATCAAGGGTTATGGAGATAAAGCAGAAACAGGATACTGATTAAGGATGATCAGTCATGATCATATTGAATGGTGGTGCAGGCTTGATGGACAGAATGGCCTACCCCTGCACCTATTGTCTATTGTCTATTGTTGTTGGAATACTAAATGGACTCACAAACTCTTAACTTTCACCTATATCTTTGTTTTTGTTTTTGCTGCTGTTTACATATTATTTACTTATCTATGGTCTTTAACTATGTGATCTCTCTGTTTTGCTCGCAAGACAAAGCTTTTCACTGGCCTTGGTACACGTGACAATAAATTCAATTCAGTTTAATTTAATTCAGTTCAATTCAATTTGTGTTCCTAATTTCCAGTTCTCCTTCCTTTCTTCAAACTGAGGAGAGCAAATTGTTTCTCCTGTTTCAAAGCTGCTTGAGTCCAAAAAAGCATTAACTTACTGTTAACTTATTGCCATCACCAAAATGCGATAATTGTGTACTTCCTGCTCCTATATCATCATGTCACAAAACAAAAATTCGAGTGTCCTACTAGTTTGAACTGCATCTTCCATTACTATTTGACTTTAGTCTTCTTGAATTTGACTGCAAATATTCTCAATACCATCTATCCACCTCTCGACATGTTAGCCCTGCTCATACTAGAATAGTTTTCTCAGAAATCTTCATAACTTTTAATTAAACTCTGCACTCAAGTTGAACCTCCTTGATTCCATCATAAAAATAATCCAACTCACCCAAAACTGTTAAGAATGCCCCTTTTCCGAAATGCACAGGCTGAGCATTCCCAACCACACTGCACTAAATCTTGGCATCAAATTGCAACATAAGTAGACAGATGCACAGAAATGCAAATGATTATACAGATTTCAAGGCATGCATAAAAAGGAAGCAAAAGGTGACATTTGCAGGCCAGGCCAGTACAGATAGATAGAGGATAAAAGGACTAATGGATATTTAGACATTTGCGCACTCACAAACTTATTGAAAACAATCAACTTAATCTCACGTCCAAGGTAGCAAATGTCAACAAAATAGAAAGCTAGATGTGTCTATTAAAACATTTCACCTCTCTCTAACACAATCTCTTCAGAATAAGGATACAGGTGGAAATATGGAAACTTTAGCCCAACAAACAAAGCAACATAGGAACTGGAAGATAGACTCCACAGCCCTTGGAGTTGTTTTGACCTTCAACTAGTTATATCATTCGCTTACTTCGATATCTTTTAATATTCTTGCTGGCAAAAAACAAAATCTACCAATCTCAGCTGAAGAAGTTACAATTGACTCCCCAGCTTCAGTAGTTTCCTTGAGGGAAGGCACCCAAATTTTAACACCCTTCAAAAGTCATGAATTTCCTGACATCAGTATTGGACAGTCGGACTTTAATGTTAAAGTTACTCTTCACTATGCAAATATCATTCCATGCTTTACTATGAACTATGCCAACCGTCTAAATAGCTGATGGATTAACTTTTATATTATCTTACACACATCAGTCAAACCAGTCAGTCACCTCTGATATCAGTCACTAAGAACTGTATACAAACCTTTCTCAATTTTAGCTCTGATGTCAAGCTAGTAAATGTTAGTAAATGTTGACAGGTCACTGCAAATCTATCCTAGAATTTTAGTTGATATTTCACGTCTCTCAATAGGATTATAATCTGAAAACATTATTTTCTGTTATCTACTAATCTATTAAAAACTGTTAGATCAATAGGAAATGCATAGAATAATAAAAATCTCCATAACAGAAACAGACCACTCTATCGTCCAGGTTCATGCCAATGTCTCCCGCAACTCTCCCTATCCTATTTCATCACAATATCTCTCTATGCCTTTTTCCCGCAAGTGTGTTGCATCTTAAATGCATCAACTGTAATTACTTTCAATCATTTGATATGATAACAATTCTTAACATTTATTCCAAGTCTTTGGTGAACTTTCTCCTGAATTCCCCGATTGGTTTTATTACCAATTATTTTATATTTATAGCCTCTGAACATGGTCTCAATTGCAATCAAAGTACTTTTCTATTTAAGCTGTTTTGAATAGGTCCTAGTGAGTGAATGTTCGGAGGGTCGGTGTAGATTTGTTGGGCCAAATTGCCTATTTCCACACTGTAGGGATTCTATGATTCAAATAAACTCCTTTCATCATCTGAAAAAAGTTCAGTCAGGTCACGTCTCACCCTACTACTTTCCGCAAAGTGAGCTCACACTGTTGAGTTTTTTTTAATGCATCTCGGACGTAGGGTGTCACCAGCTAGATCAGTATTTATTGTCCATCACTAATTGCCCCGAGTGCAAGTGCTTGGTGTCACATGTAAGCCAAACTTGGTATGGATGGCAGTTTCCTTCTGTAAAGGACACTAATGATCCAACTGGACTTTGCCTGACAATTAATTCATGGTCATCATGAAACTTCTAATACTAGAGTTTGATTAATTTCGGTATTCTGCCATCTGCCATAGTGGGATTCGAAGTCAAGTCCCCAGAACATTACCTGGGTTTCTGGATTAACAGTCCGCTCGGCCAACACCTCCCAGTTCAGATGCGGTCATAGTTAATCTTTATTATGTTTATAAATTCAGCCAATGTCGCTACAGTGTTACAGATGAATACAATTTGAACATGTAAAAGACGTTCAGACAGGTACATGGTTAGGAAATGTTTAGAGGGATATGAGCTAAATGTAGGCAAATAGAACTAGTTCAGTTTAGGAAATCTGAAAGGCATGGGCCACTTGGACGGAAGGGTATGTTTCCATGCTGTTTGACTCTATGACTTTAATATTATATTCCTGGAACTACATAAAGACCAATTGAATCTGATACTTTTTCATTGTACAGTATTGCTTTGCGCTCTTGTTCTACTCTCAGAGGCCAACTTCAACAATTCTGTTTGCAATAATGTTATTTCTATTTCTGTTTATTTTGAGGATGTTCAGTTTTCTTCCAAGGACCTTCAGTTATGCTTTCTCTCAAGCTCTTTTCCACCAGTCCAGTGACTTGTCAAGTCTTCCACTATAAAAGCCGTAATTATTTACCAACTTCCTGCATTTCAACCCCCTCAACCAAACTCTGCATTAAGACATGAATTGAAACAACTTTCTGTAGCGCTGAGAATGTAATCACTTACCGAAAACGACCAACTTCGTCCCATCTCCAAAGTAAGCTTCGCTGTTAAAGCACAGCGGTACCAAGCTGTAGCAAAACCCCATTGAGTCTGTGTTGCTAAGTCAGTTCTGTTGAAGTTCCTGAATTGACCTTACGAACATATGAGTGATGATTCCCTCTTTAGATTCTGTTCCACCATTTAATTATATCGTGTGTTTTTTTGGTATTTTGACTTCACTACCCCGCCATGATTATTAACACGCAATACCTTTGCCGAACAAGCATTTACCGATTTCATAGTTGAGATATCAAGTGGACAGCAAATCTCGGGAGATTTGTTGGAACAACATATTTCTACATTTCACATGCCTCAACAAAATACACTGTTGTTGATTTAAGATGCTGCAAACCGCTCCTTGCTTCTCCATCTCACTGACCAAAGGTATTAAAAATGTAGGTTTTCGATTTCTTTAATCATCTTAACGCATTGACTACATCACCCCGTAATGTGATATATACTTAAAGAATGCAACATTTCTGGTCATGTTACCCACAATATGTTACAATATGTATGCTATCTTCTAGGAAGGGATTATATGCAGCGTTTTCTCTGGACTAGTTTTGCAGAAACCCACGTACTGTCCTTGGAGCCAAGGTGGTGATGGCAGAAATTGAATTCGGTAAAATCGGCAATTGGAAATCGAGAGATGATCTGAATCCACTGTTGTAAAGCATCATCTGGTAAACTAATATCCTTTTAGGAAAGGACAACTAGTCTGCCCTCCCGGCCCACAGCAACATAATTGACTCTTAACTGCCCGTACAGGGCTAACAAGTCATCCAGGTACAAAGGCAACTTGGAATAAGGAGAAAATAGTGAAAGAGTGAATCAGGTTGTAGGTCTCATCAATGTTTTGTTTTAATCTTGAACTTATCACATCTCCCCCCCCCCCCCCCCCCCACATCATGTTCAATTGCAGATTGACATGGATTCTGATCAATACTAGAACCGTAGACTAACTTAACACTGTTTACTTGGTCCCAGGACCAAAGTTTAATTGAACAATGTTCAATTCTAAATCATGAACGGTCTCGGGAATTGTTTCTTACGAAATGAAAGAGATCGGCATTTCACAGGCAAAAATTTAAGAAATATGTATTGAACTGGAGAGAATATGAAAGGCTCGGCTCATTAGTCATCAATAAAGTATTAACGGACACACTGGGAAAAATAAGATAGATGACTTACCCAGAACTGTTAATTTAGTGCCTGGCCCGAAATAATTTACTTCTGAAGCACAGTGACACTACCCCGTCACAGACAGCCTCAAAACAGCGTCACTTTTTAGTCTGCGTGATGCCATTCTAAATGAAGTATACTGATATCAAACCTATGAATCTCATTTGACTCTGTATGCTTCCAGGTTATGCATCCTCTATGTGCATCTTGGATGCTGTAATTGCCTCTAAGACGTTGTTCTAATCGATTGGTTCCATCTGTACCTGCGTGATTAAATGTTGGTCCCTGTCAACCAGTTTATTCTGAACAGATTCTGAATGTGTGGGTAGAATTATAATTTAATTGCATGGCACGTTACACCTACGTTAACATTGCGTTGTTGTATTCTTGTATTGGACAGATTACATGAGCCACCTCCAGCTTGCCCGAGAATGAACCAGGCATCCTTCCTTTGTGAATCAGAAGAGGGAGTCAATGCCTTCTCCAGAATTGAATATTGCTCGGAAGTGATAAATAAATGCTGTCACTGTACTGCACTGGGCGCATTTCTCGAGGTTATTGACACATATCAGAATAGTCTCTGGCGTTTTAAGTAGCTCAGATCTCAGAGGACTGTGAACTTTTATTGCTAGATAATTTCTGAGGTGAATAACATTCATTCTCTTACCATTAATTTAGTGCCCATCCCGAAGTATGTTATTGACTCCACATGTTCTCAGATGCCAACACCACGGAACAGTCACCTAAAATTGGACTGTTGTCGCAATTAAGAGTTACTGGTCAAGTCATGAGAACACACAAAGGGTGGTGGAGCACAAAATACTTTAAAAACGGAGGAGAAGCATTTGAATTCCGTCAAGGAAGTTGCACGGAATGGCAATGTGAGAAATGGCTGAATGATTCTTTATCAAGCTTATCAAAGGAAGTTGGGATGGAGAGTGATCAATGTTCAGAAAAATGGCACAAAGATGAGGCATTTTGTTTCGTTAGAAGTGCCTTGCAGTTACAATTGTCCTTTCATGGTCTTTCGCTGAACCGCTTTAATTGAAACGTGATGGTGGTGCATTCACCTTGATGTCTTCTGTTGAGCTTGTTTCGAAGGAGGTTTTTGTACAGAGGTTGCATTGGAATTAATCACAGTGCCCTGCTGTCCCCACGGTGAAATACTCTCATACAAAAAAATGTCGAAGATGAACGACATAAGACCCCGCCTCTTAAGTCCCTCTGCCCAGCTTTAGTTTGCAATGTCATTTGGGATTGACTAGATCGTAGTTGAACTCCACGACCTCTTCTGAAACTTGGTGCATAAGAAAATGGGGTGGACTCGTCAACCATAGAGCACAGCAGCTTGAGGAGGACATACAACATCAAAGGTCGTTAAAAAATGGAAGAGGAAACCAATCAACTGCACTTTAACTTGTAAAATAGGCATTTAAGGAATTCCTCCAACCAATATAGCTATTTACATCGGAACAAGAACAGGCTATTCAGCATGTTCAAGCTGAAAATAAGAGACCATTCAATTACTTTATCTTCAGTTGCACAGACACTGGAGGAGGTTATTCAACCTCTTTCCATCTGTGACACACGAGTGGGAAGGCCCTTTTAACCATGTAAGAGAGAGAAAGAGAGAGGAACTATTACTTGTTGCATCCTTTCTGAAATGTACAGGACGCTGGAAACCTAACACATTTTCTCAACCGGAAGACCGTTGATATCTACAGTAAATCAAGTGCATTGTAAGCTGGTAATCTTATCACTTGAAAAGCTAATTTTTCTTCCTTCGCTGAAGGACAGGAATGAGTCACATGGGATTTCAACCATCAATTGGCAATGATTTGAAGGTTATATGTAGATTCTTAATTCCAGACTTTTAAGAAGAAATTGGAAGCAGATCCCACCATCTGACGTAGCGGGACTCGAACGTTGGCCACCAGAACATTAGTTCAATTCGAGTGGTGATAATACTACCAGGCCACTGCCTCCCGTAAAGCGTGCGACGCTGTTATCATTTCAGTTGATCTTACTTCAAACTAATCCAGCTCACCATGCACCTGCCACTAACAGCAGCCATGGAGAACTCCACCGTTTGTCGTGTGTCTTAAGGTGTTTCATCTTTGACCGAATGCAGCACAAAACTTCAGGTTGTGGAATTGAGGAATTGGACATGGATGTCAAATACTGGCGGTAGAGAGGTGACGGCTGTATGGAAGTAAGTGCACAATCCTTCATAACGATTGAAACGTTATTAAGAAGAATTGATAACCTTTGCACTAAGTTGGGGAAACCCCTTGTGCCATCTACCAACTTCCAGAACCGGTGCCTATAATCACGCTCAGAACATTCAATGAAAATCATAAACTCGATCGAATTGATATCTCAAAACTGCAAGGTGGAATGATGCAGGTGCAGTCATATTTCTATTACATATTTCCTATTATTAATGTGGTTCAATTCTTTAATGGGATACTTGAATGTTGAAATTACCATGAGAGTCGGTGCCGATAATGTCTATTTACTTGTAATTGCAATATAATCTAAATAGGCATGGCACTTCCTTTAGCTTTCCGTCCATTGTTCCTCAATTCGCTAACTTGCTTTTACCAGATTCTTTTCCTGATTGCATATTCGATACTGAATGTGAGTGGCTATGGAATTAATACTCTAATTAATGTTAACGAATTATTGAATACAATACCATTGATATTGTAGTTTCTCCCCTTGCGAACAAAATATTAAGCCACTATTTCATTGGGAAGTTCTTTTAAGCCTATAAAGGAACTTGACTCGACCATATGTGAATCGTGTATAGGTCTGGTATCCATTTCACAGAAAGAAACGTGATGTCATTGAAGGAGGTGCAAACGTGATTTTCAAAGACAGAAACTGAATGGTTGTACTTTTCACGAATCAATCAGATTGATGCACTGTTCCCTGGATGAGAGAAACTGGTGGTGGCAGAGAGTTTTGTTTGTGGTCAATTGGTTTGTTAGGGTCGGCGTAAAGAAAATGGTTAGAGTGCAAAATAAACATTGATATAAAATAATGATGGATAAATCCAACCGGGAAGTGATGAGAAAAGGCTTCGTCTAAGGCAAGGGTTCTGATTGGACATACATATGAAAGGAGAAGAACGAAATGCTGGCAAAGTTACAGGAAGTGCGTAGGCGGAGGATAAAATTGACATCAAGCATCAACATGTTCCAAAACATCTTATAATACATAAAGCGCGCTCCCAAAATGTTTTAGTCCTATAATGGAACTGATTATTGCTTATGTACAGTAATGAAGGGCGGGGTTAGATTATCGGCGTTTTGTCTTATTATTCTCGCATGAGAGGAGGGCATCGTCGGCAGGCCCTGGGCTTGTTGGTTGACTAAGCCAATGCAGAGGACATTGCTCCGGGTTTAGAATCACGTAGGGGCCAGACCAAGTAAGGATGGCAACTTTTCTTCCCTTATTAGTGAACCAGATGATTTTTGTACATATACCAACAATAGACAGTTTAAAATTCCAGTTGTTCTGTTTATCATATCAGTCATGATCGTACTGAATACCTGAGCAGACTCAATGAGTGGCATCGTCCTGCTTATAATGTGTGTGTTCGTACCTGTGTTTATCATTGCATGAAATAAGCTTTCTGAACTTTTTTTTGTTGAAGAATTGAGCAGCGACAAAGGACTTACACTTGCCTTTGACAAAATATCTACAATGGCTCCAGATTTGTGAATGATCTCGAGTTGTTTTATCATGTTAACCTCGGAAATTGTTGTTTAAATCTTTTTAAATTAAGTAAAAGATAATTCCATTAAAACATCCTCAACACTTTGGGAGTTTTCATCAGTGTCAGCGAGTTTTGAGAAGATTTGTAGCTCAGGCTGATGATAAGTATAAAAGTCAGCTCGCTGAGCTGGAAGGTTTGTTTTCAGACGTTTCCTCACCATAATTAGGGAACATCATCAGTGAGAGTCTTCGGTGAATCGCTAGTGGTATGTCTCGCCTCTCTATTTATTAAGTGGGTGATGTCATTTCCGGTTCTTTCTCTCAAGGCAGGATAGATGGGATGTAAGTCGATGTGTTTATTCTTGGAGTTTTGGTTAGAATGCCATGCCTTTCAGTCACCCGATTGTGCATAGATGTTCTCACAAGCAAAATATTGAACAATAGTCAGGAAATCTATTTTTAATTTTGTTAGCTGAGGGGAAAATGATGGTCTTGCAATCGCAAGCAGAGCTCGTCCTGCTCTTCACTTAAATGATACTTTCTACATTGAAGACGTCAGATGGGCTTTCAATTTGATATATTTTCTTGAATTAAGCCGCTTTGATGATGCATGTAGCACTGATCTTTTGGTAATATAATTATGCAGTCCTTTGACAATGCTTCACCTCCTCGGCACTAACCAGCCATCAGTAAGGGCTCTCTCAGGCATTACAATTGTGCAGGATTCTCCTGCGAGCGAACCACTCCCTCATGAATCAGTCTCTTTCAATTGAGTTCCCACAGCGCTGATATTGACAGTTGAACGCTGTCCCTCTGATATAGAGCACTCTATCTGTATTTATCTACAATGGGGCACTTCAAATTTACTAATTCACAATTCATAGGTTGGTCACTACAGTTCTTCAGACAGTCTACCACAGCCCGGTGCTCTTACTCATCACTGAACACCTGGTACTGTAGCTCTCTGTCAGCATTGAACCTGTGATAGTGTGGCAGTCTGTCTTTGCTGCCTGGCCGTCCTTAGTCCTAACTTTCTGAAATTGCTTGCTCAGTAAGTACTAACGCTTCATTGGTTCCTCCAACCATTCAGTACATCCGCATTCCTAATCCACCAACAGTGTGGTGTTCCACAAGCAGACGTTCCAAAAACGCAGCGCCCTCTCTGCTCTAGTGTTGGGGTTGCCAACATTCAACTCGTATCCAACTCTCAGGAGTCGACCCTCATCTTGAAGCATATGGCTCAGATGTCAGGGGGTTACCAATTGCAGCACATACATCTATGTAATACACAAAAATCTCTTCCAGTGTCGAATTAAGGTTATCTGCTTCCTGAGCAACGTTTGCACATCATATGTGTGACAGAATCAATCTGGCATGAAGTTCTGACATGTGAGCTAGCACTGTAATATTTAATGCACAGATATTACGATGCCAGTTATAACTGATTTTTGCCCAGCAACAACAGCACAGATTGTCACTCAATTCAGAAAGTCAGCCAAGAATTGTTTCGTCATGGAAATGGCAGAGTAGAAGCAAAAAGCTGAACATTTTGCTATTATCTGTAAGAATTTTAAATAAAGTGAAGATCTGGAAGCCTTTATTGTCCAGTGCAGCTGGGAGTAGGTCAAAGGAATGTAACCTGATGCTTGGCGCAGCTATAAACAAAATGGGGCTGAACGAAAATCAGGGGCGATAGAAATTGAAGTCAGGTTGCTAATCGACTACTGTTTGCTGGTTCCCTGAAACTGGAAATAGGTTTCGCTTGGAGCAGCTGGAGATTTGGAATTGTGCCACTGAATGGATGCTAGAGTTCAGTACTTGAGTCTCAACGAGATACAGCCTGGTCGTGGAGCAGCAATTGAACCTGTGTTAAGAAGCTGGTGTATCGCCTGACCATTAGCAGTGACCTAAGAAGTAGAACAAATACGCTGGAAAGGAAGAACAAAGGGTTAGAACATAGAACATAGAACATTACAGCGCAGTACAGGCCCTTCGGCCCTCGATGTTGCTCCGCCCTGTCATACTAATCTGAAGCCCATCCCACCTACACTATTCCATGTACGTCCATATTCCTGTCCAATGACGACTTAAATGAACTTAAACTTGGTGAATCTACTAGGCAAAGCATTCCCTACCTTTACTACTCTCTGAGTAAAGAAACTGCCTCTGACATCTGTCTTATACCTATCTCCCCTCACTTTAAAGTTGTGTCCCCCCATGATTGCCGTCCCCATACTTGGAAAAAGGCTCTCCCTGTCCACCCTATCTAACCCTCTGATGATCTTGTATGTCTCTATTAAGTCACCTCTCAACCTTCTTCTCTCGAACGAGAACAGCCTCAAGGCCCTCAGCCTTTCCTCGTTAAGACAGTCCTTCCGTACCAGGCAACATCCTAACAAAATCTCCTCTGCTTTCACGTCCTTTTTATAATGCGGTGACCAGAACTGTACACAATACTCCAAGTGCGGCCATACCAGAGCTTTGTACAGCTGGAGCATAACCTCCTGGTTCCAGTACTCAATCCCCCTGTTAATAAAGGCCAAATAACTGTATGCCTTCTTAACAACCCTGTCAATCTGGGTGGCAACTTTCAGGGATTTGTGTACATGGACACTGAGATCTCTCTGCTCATCTGCACTCCTAAGAATCCTACCATTAGCCCAGTACTTTGCATTCCGATTACTCCGGCCAAAGTGGATCAGCTCACACTTGTCCACATTAAACTCCATTTGCCACCTCTCAGTCCAGCTCTGCGTCCTATCTATGTCTCTCTGCAACCTACTACATCCTCGTCACTATCCACAACTCCACTGACCTTAGTGTCGTGCACAAATTTACTAACCCACCCTTCTAAGCCCTCATCCAGGTAATTTATAAAAATGATGACCCATCACCGAACCTTACGGTACGCTGCTAGTAACTGGACACCAAGATGAGCATGTTCCATCAGCTACAACCCTCTGCTTTCTTTCAGCAAGCCAATTACTGATCCAAACTGCCATGTCTCTCACAATCACATTCCTCTGTATTTTATATAATAGCCTACTGTGGTGAATCTTATCGAACGTCTTGCTGAAATCCATATACACCACATCAACCAGTTTACTCTCATCTAACTGTTTGGTAACTTTGTCAAAAAACTCAATAAGAGTTGTTAGGCACGACCCACCCTTCACAAAACCGTGTTGATTGTCCCTGATCAGATTATTCTTTTCTAAATGGTTATAAATTCTATCTCTTACAACCTTTTCCAACACTTTACCAACAACTGAAGTGAGACTCACTGGTCTGTAATTACCAGGGTTGTCTCGACTGCTCTTTTCGAACAAGGGAACCACATTTGCTATCCTCCAGTCCTCAGGCACTATTCCTGTAGACAATGATGATTTGAAGATCAATGCCAAATGCTCGGTAATCTCTTCCCTTGCTTCCCAGAGTATCCTAGGATAGATCCCATCCGGCCCAGGGGGCTTGTCTATTTTCACACTCTGCAGTATTTCTAATACCTCTTCCTTGTGAACCTCAATCTCTTCTAGTCTAGAGGCAAATATCTCTGCATCTTCCTCACCAACATTTTTATTTTGTAAAGTGAACACTGTCAAAAAATATTTATTTACTGCTTCCCCTACCTATTCTGACACCACACACAGCTTCCCACTATTATCCTTGATTGGCCCTAATTTACCTCTCGTCATTCTTTTATTCCTGACATACCTATGGAAAGCCTTAGGGTTAACCCTGATCCTATTCACCAACAACGTCTCATGTCTCCTCCTGGCTCTTCTGAGCTCTCTTTTTAGGTCTTTCCTGACTTCCTGTAACCCTCAAGCGCCCTAACTCAGTTTTCGCATTTTGTTCTAACATAAGTTTTCTTCTTCTTCTTGACCAGGGATTCCACTTTCATCGTAAACCATGGCTCACACGTGACAGGTACCTACCTGCACCTGCCTGACAGGTACTTACTTATCTGGAACACATAGGAGCCTTTCCTTGAATAAGCTCCACATTTTTAATGTGCTCAACCCCTGCAGTTTCCTTCCCCATTCTATGTTTCCTAAATCTTTCCTAATTGCATCGTAATTTCCCTTCCCCCAGCTGTAACTCTTGCTCGGTGGAGTACACCTATCCCTTTCCATCACTGAAGTAAACCTGACTGAATTATGATCGCTGTCTCAAAAGTGCTCACCTACTTCCAAATCTAACACCTGGCCAGGCTCGTTACCCAGTACTAAATCCAAAGAGGCTTCGCCTCTTGTAGGCCTGTCTACATACTGTGTCAGGAAGCCCTCCTGCACACACTGGACAAAAACTGACCCATCTATCGTATTCGTACTGTAGTGATCCCAGTCAATATTTGGATAGTTGAAGTCCCCCATGACAACTACCCTGCCTCTCTCACTCCTATCAAGAATCATCTTTCCTATCGTTTCCTCTACTTCTCTGGGACTATTCGGAGGCCTATAGAAAACATGGTGACTTCTCCTTTCCTGTTTCTAACTCAGCCCATACTACCTCAGCTAACGAGTCTACACATATTCTTTCTACAACTATTGTCCCTGATCAACAATGCCACACCTCCCCCTCTTTTACCATCTTCTCTGTCCTTACTGAAACATCTGAATCCCGGAACCTGCAACAGCCATTCCTGTCCCTGCTCTATCCATGTCTCCGTAATAGTCACAACATCGAAGTCCCAGGTACCACCCGATGCTGCCAGTTCACCCACTTTATTTCGGATGCTCCTCGCGTTGAAGTACACACACTTCAAACCAGGTTCTCGCTTGCCAGTGTCAGATTCTTGATTTGGGAACTCCATACTCTCATCCTCTTCTGTACTTGTCCTACAATTTTGGTTCCCATCCCCCTGCTGTATTAGTTTAAATCCACCTATTAGCTTTAGCGAATTTCCCACCCAGGATATTGTATCCCCTCTGGTTTAGATGAATACCATCTGCTTGTAGAGGTCCCACCTACATTCGTAACGGAATTGCGGTGGGTTCATCACATTAGGTGTGGGAATAGATCTGAGGGAACTCTGGATTCATATGCCGTTTGGCTGAGGATCGTAATCTGAAATTCGGCAGGGGTTTTAAACTGGAGAGCAAGCTAGCTCTGGAAAAGAAAAAGACTGCACTTCCTTGTGAAGGAGGAAAACGTTTCATGAGATTTGGGGACGCAGTGACAGTAACGTCTGGGTGGATTGCTAAGAAATCAATGGGATGTGCTTTGACATATGTTCACAAATTGAATCTTATATGTCTGAGATATCAAACTTTGTAAATAGTAAGCAAAAAGATTACTAGCCCCGAATCAATTCGTAACGGAAATGTGATGGGTTCATCTAGGATCATAACAAGCTTTACTTCAGAAAACCTAAATGAAGGGGCTGCAGTGGAGACGGTTTCTTTCTTCTTACTTTCCAAATTAACCAGGTTTTAGCCAATCAACGAGTTACATGCAATAGCGAAAGCAGAGCGATAGGTGTCAGCATTGTCTCAATAATGCATGTAGTTCTTCGACATCTTTTCTCATTCTGGGCCTCTGGTTTGTAACTGCCTCCCTAAAGTTATTGGCCTCTGTCCTCCTCTAAAGGAGGACGATCTCCAAAATTATTATAATTTCTTACTTAATTTCTCCTTCTGAACCCCAGTGTAAATGTTAGTTGACAAAACATCCAAGAGATAGTTTTAAGCTAAGGGATGATAGATTCAAAATTGAGATCAGAAATTACTTATCTCAGAGGGTCTTGAATCGGTGGAATTCGCTATCGGAGAGCATGGTGGACGCCGTGACACTGAGTATATTTAAGGAAGAGCTAAACATATTTTAATTCGTGGTGGTTTAGAGGGAAATGAACAGCGGGCAGGAAAGTGGAGTTAAGACCGAGATAAGATCAAGCATGATGATACTGACTCCTATCGAAGCAGGTTTGAGAGCCTGAATTACCTATCCCCTGCCCTTAGTTTTTATGTCCTTGTGTGTTGACGATTGACAACGTGCGATTCCATTATTATTGTGGATCTGAAAGTGAGAGGTGTGGTAGGTTTTTGAACTGAAGGATCACTTACTTGCGCCTCTGTGACACTACTGGCAGCACAGTAATATGTCCCTTCATCCTCTGTATTCGCCCCAGTTATGTTCAAGTTAATGTTTTGCATACCATTCCTTGTTGCTTGGTACCGATCGGAGACACCTTTCTCTTTCTCTATATTGCTGTCATAGCCATATGAGCGCAAAAGCATTTGCAGTCCTCCACCTTTCTTCTGTTGGTACCAATACATGTACTCTAACGACTGACTTTGTCGGCAGTTCAAGCTCACGCCTTTTCCCCATTCAACAGACAATTGAGTTGGCGATTGGAAGATCCGATGCTCCTGAGAGATCACATCTATGTAACAGAAGAAAAAGCGAAACTTGCTTTTAAAGTTACTGGCAACGCTTTCGAAAACAAACCATTATTAATGTGTCTAAGATACAGCAAACTAGTAGGAGGTTCATCGCCGAGATCCAACAATTGCCTTTTCACAATCACCACTCAATTGTTAAATGTTTCAAAAACCTTTCCCTAATCAGTTCACCACTAACGACAATTAATACTGTAATTCCTAATATTTCCAATATCTCTGAACATGACCTCAATAAACTCAGTGGGAGGGCCAAGTGACTTACACGGCAACAATAAAATAATGATGCATGAATTCGGGCCCAAATGCATTCTATCCCAATCTCTGCCTCCTGATGTTCTAGCTGTCTTATAGAATAACACCAGGTGATATTGCTTTCGCAATTTGCTGAGTTGGAAGGAGCTTAAGCAGTCCTGCGTGTATTGATATACGAGCTGAGACCCCCTAGGCCGCACCCACGCCAATGAGATTATTACATTTAAATCACATGATTGAAACGAAAGCACAACCGTGAGCGACACTCAGTGCAGTGCAAAAGAAGTTCTGCTGGACTGAAAGGAGAAGTATTGACAGAGTGTTACGTTGTCGGTGGGTCAGCAGGGAGGGAGAGTGCATGTTTGAAGGAATATGACAGTTACCTGCGCTCTCGGAAGAACAATACTGCAAAGTCAGAAGACCGGTAACGAGTGGACATTGGATTTGCCGGAGGCTCAGTACTGAGGAAGATTCGGATGTCTTTTTTTTATTGAACTCTCAGAAGACGTTAACATTTCAAGTGCCACAGTTTTGAAGAAAAGCAGCGAATTCGCTCAGTAACCTGGGGAGGCAGTTTAATCCTGAAACGACTTCACGGAAAGCCGTGAAGATCGTTGTTACATTATTATTTGTCGAGACTTTGGCAGAAATTGATTGCCACGTTCCACACATTGCAACAGTGCTAGGCTTCAGAAAAAAGACACCTTTGAAGATTCGTTGACTTGCGATGGTAGTCAAAGACGATAGAAAGTGCTTCAGGTTTAATATAATTATAAATTAAAGAAGGCGAAAGTGAGAAATAATTCCTCTTATTTTCGTATAGACGTCGATGGGAGAGGACATATTTCTCTTGCCCTTCACACAAGGTAGAATTGCAATCAGATGCTGCAGAATAGTATCTTTTTAGCAGGAAGTGACAGTTGGTGTCGTCTGTATTGTACCCATAATGGAAATGATTAATGACTTTTCAATAATAGCAGACAGACAATTAGGAGAAGGAGAGCATCTTCAGAATGGAAACCTGTAACTGGTGGAATGCCATAGGAATCAATGGTGGAGCCAAAATATGTGACTAATATATATCATTTCCGATATATATTAATGACTCAGGCGAGAAAATTGAATGTACATTCGTCAAATTTGCAGATGGCACAAAAATAGATGTAATGGCAAGTGGTACGAATGACAAAATATGCAGGAGGATGCAAATAGTTAAGCAAGTGACCAGAATACTTGGCATATGAAATACCATGTGGGAAAACGTGAATCCCGCATCCTGACATTATAAAACGGAGGAGCTCAACGTTACTTAAATGGAGAAAGACTAAATTTAGCTGCAGAACAGAAAGATTTGGGAGTCCTCATCCATGAATTCTAAAAGTTTGCACCCAATTCAGCGGGTGATATGGAACGTAAACAGAATGCTGGCCTTTACTTCAATGGGAACGTGATATAAAAGAATAGAGGATTTTCTAAAACTATACAAGGCACGCATCGCACCCCAGCTGGAAAACTGTGAACTGTTTTTGGCCAGTATTTAAGGAAAGGTTTACAGGAACTGAAGGAGGTTCACTACGCTGATACCCACTATGAAGAGATTGTCTTACCAGGAGAGATTCATGGACTGTGTCTAAACATGTTAGAATTGAGAGGAGCAAGAAGCAATCTTTTTGAAATATTTTCAGGGGACTTGACAAGTTGGATGTGGAAACGTTGTTTCTCCCTGTGGTAAAGGTTAAAACCAGAGGACATCTCAGAATAATTGGTTACACATTTAAAACAGAGAGTACTTTTTACTCACAGGGAATTGACTCTATTGAATCTCAACAACCACTGAGTTGTGGAGGCTGGGTCATTAAATATATTAAATACTGCAACAGGCAGACTTTTAATTAGTAAAGTAATTAAGGATCATAAGGAAAAAAGCAGTTGAAGATTTTCAGATCCGCCATGGTCTTACTGAATTGTGGGCTGAATGAGCTATTTCTGCTTCTACACTTTAATGTCTTTTTTAGTCTATATTATGTGACAACAGACGATACACCTCTGTCTGCCACGAGCGAACGCCAACCACAAATGTGTGCCTTTTTTTTTAAATGTTAGACTTTGAAAATTATTCATTTCCTGTACAAAGAACTTAGAACAAATGAGGAAATCGGAAATCTTTTGCATTTTTATTCGAGTAATGGGGTACAGATCAACGATATATCTGGAAGCACGTGAACAAAATAATAGTCAACAATTGGAATGCATCATTTGGGAAGACGTGAATTCGGATTATATCAAAGTTACAGTTGAATGATTAAGTTGAGAAACTAGCACTTTGTATTAGAGCGTGCTTAGTAGCCTTGTGTGTGCTAATGCCCTCTCCCGTTGATGCCAGTGCTGTGGAAAAGTTTGTGTTTTTTTTGTTTTCTTTTGAGATTTCAGTGCATATTGTCATTACAAACAGATACAATATGAACACCCTATCTTGGGTTGCTTCGAGGTGGTAGTAGTAAATTGTTTTCCTCAATACAAGATCTGACACGAACCGCTTCACTTTTTTCCTATCTGAGCTATTCCCTTTCGTCAACTCATTCTCATTAACGCATACTCTTATTTAATTAAGTTTAAAATTCGATTTTCAGCTACAAATTTCTCAACTTCAAACTGAATTTCTTCTATCACATTGTAATCATCCATGGTATGAGGATTTTGTTTTGATGTAAGATCATGAATAAGTCCTGTCTCATTTCCGTTTCTGGCATAGTTTAGACCCAATACCCAGCATGAGCCAAACTAACGTAGTTTACAAAGTACCATGCAAGGACTGCACAAAACACTATATAGGACAAACAAGAAGACAGCTAACAATCCGCATCCATGAACATCAGCTAGCCACAAAACGACACGACCAGCTATCTCTAGTAGCCATACACTCAGACAACCAGCAACATGAATTTGACTGGGAAAACACCACTATCATAGGACAAGCCAGACAGAGAACAGCCAGAGAATTCCTAGAAGCATGGCATTCATCCACAAACTCCATTAACAGACACATTGACCTGGACACCATATACAAACCACTACAGCTGAAACTGACACCCGGAAACGGCAAGAACGTCCATCAACAGACATATCGACCTGGACCCCACATACAAATCACTGCAGCTGAAACTGACACCCGGAAGCGGCAAGAACAAACCAATATAAATACCGGAAGAAACATCAAAGCAGCGCTTCACACGAGGCTCCAACAGCACTGATGATGTTCCCTAGCCAGGGAACGAAACGTTTGCAGCAAAAACTTCCAGCTCGGCGAGCAGAACCACAACAATATTAACCCGAATATACAAGTGTACTCAGACATCAGAAGCTGCAAGGAAGGTAAATGGCTGCAACAACTAAATGTAAGAGGAATGCATATCCTATGCCAGCACAACATTTTGACCCTGGTTTCTTTCCAGGGTCAAACTACTGTAAGTATCTGGTTATGAATGTCTAAAGAGATTTGCCAATTTCCTGTTATTGTTTTATACTTTCTTACTTTCATCATGATTTCGCAAATTTCCAGGCAAAAGTCACTGCCTGGTTTTTTTTCTGTGCATCGAGTTTGTTGGGAAATTTTATCCTAAATAAAGCAAATTTGACCGGCATTAAAGGGAATCTTTATGATATAAACCAGCCACTTCCCAATGTACACCCTCCACAGTTGTAATTAGCTATCTCACTCCACGGAAGCAAATATGGCAATGATGCAGTGGGCAATAACATCATTTAATTTTTCAAGTTTAACGCTGGTCGTCCAGGTTTTCCAAGCATTGGCGAACAAGCCAACCGCAACTAGGTGAGGATCTGTAGATCCAGGAGATGAAAACCGTTCCAATACCTCTCGAATTCAGCAGGCCGGCCTGTGGAAGTTCCATGTATGGGCAGCCATCTATCTTTCCTAAACCGTTCTCTGCAACACCCCACGTTGCCTCCTGTTCCCTCCTTGTCCCTCAGCCTTCAAACCCACGACCCACCTCTTGATCCAACAGCCCAAGACATAAGTTTTTCACCATCTGTAGGCAACACCACAATCTCCCATTAAGACTAGCAATGCCACCCCTGGCATCCGATCTATTCATTCCCTCGATCCATCCCAAACCCCTCAGGCTCACAATCACCACCATATTTTCATCACTCCCCCAGTCCCTACATGAATGTACCTCATCTACCAGCCTTCATTCACTGGCTCCCATCAACTCAAAGTCTCTCTGTCAATTAGGCTTAGTTTCTTACAGGTGATGATCTCTTGTATCCGTTGTGTAGTACAAATCCCACCTGCAGTCTGGGATATGATTTCTTCTGGATTCCCCATTACCGTCAGAATCATTCCCCACCTGCTCATGTCCCAGACCCCAACCACAGCTTTGAATATTTCAGGTAAGAAAAAATAGAGGCCTATTTGAAGATGCGAGTCGAAGAGCGTGGTGCTGGAAAAGCACAGCCGGTCAGGCAAATATCCGAGGAGCAGGAGAATCGATGCTTCGGGCATACGTTCTTCATCAGACCTGGTTCATTTATCATTTCATCATTTATTGGATAATCATCTGACCATCTCATGTGTGTTGTTTATACTTCCAAACTGTCAATTACCCTGGCATATGCACTTCCCTGATTATTTCTCTTTTTTACCTTGCGATCATTTCTCTGTATGGGATATCACATTGCTATAGCCATCTTGATACGAATTGCAAACGTATTTTGAGAAAGATACTTAAATTTTCACGCTTCTGTTACCATTTTTCTTCACTTAAACCTTATTTTAGCCTATTTGTATATGCAATCTGTTTTTCTCTCACACCCTGGTTATCATTAACCGTAATGCTATCCTGTTCTTATTCATTCGTGGGATGTGGGTATCGATACCTAAACCTGCAGTTATTTCCCATCCATTGATGCCTTTGAAATGTGATGGTGAGCTGTATTTTTGAACTATTGCAGTCTGTTTATTATAGGTAAGCCCAAAATGCCGTTGGAGGAATAGTTGGCAGTTTTAACACTCGGACCCAGGGATACTGAACGAATAGTGATGTAGTTTCAAATCATCATGGCGAATTGTTTGGAGAGGGACTTGCAGGTGATGATGCCCCCATGTCTCTCCTGCCCATCTTTTAGTCGGTGCCAATCATGGATTTGGAAGGTGTTGTTTATTTGATGAATATTTATAGAGTACGTTGTAACTGGTACACATTGCTGCTGTTCAATGTCAATTCTGAAATTAGCGATTTTTTTGTGGATGTGGTGCCAATCAAGTGAGCTGATTTGTATGTCAAGCTTCTTGAAAGTTTTAAAGGTCCATTCATCCAGACAACTGGGCAGTATTCACTAAATTCCTGATTCAGGCTTTGTATTTGGTTGACAGATTTTGTGAACTATCTGACTCTCTTTCTGTCCAATATAGTTGGACATGCCAACACGTGAGGGATAGCCAGGAACTGACATCGGAAAGGTACAAGCAGGAAAATATAGCTCTTGAAATGCTACAAGATGGTTATTGTCATGCCGCATAAGAGATTTGAAACACTGTGTTCACTTGCAGCGCAGAAATACATCGCTGTATCACCCGGGTTTACAGACAGAATTTTTAGAATGGACGTTTTCAGATTGCGTCTCACCACGTCGAACCCCTTCTCGAATCCTCTCTCGAAAGTGGGTTTATTCCCAGACACGTCAATCGCCACAAGTTGCAGACCCTGTCCACCAGACTGCCGGTACCAGAGCATTGTGATGTAATCACTGTCCTCCTGTTGACAGGTCAACGCTGCGGTGTCCTCTCGGCGCACAGTCAGTTCTCTGGGAATCTGAGACACTGAAACGCATCGACAATGGCCTGAAGTGGAAAATAAGATATATAATTCCGTTAATGTAGCGACAGTAGTCGAATGGATGAAGAACGATGGCTTCCGTACATTACAGTGTGTTTTCTACCGAAAATAATCTTAACAAATCATACGGCACAAAAAGGAAGTCAATTCTCCCAGCTAATTTGTTCCAGCTTTTTGTATAAACTAATCTAAAAGATTCCACAGCCAAAATGTCTCCCTAGGAATTCTATGTAAATTAACAGGAGAGACTTAATGAATACATATTTGTTATATAGCAAAATATTAGTATAACATAACTCATACTTCGCTTTCTACATAGAGAAAGCAAAAGCAATAAAACAAAGGAAAAAGTTACATCGATCATTAATCGTACGTAAGTAAACTTTGTTTCAACGCAAGAACAATGGGTTTGAAGTTAGCTTACAAAACATCAGCAATGCAAAGGCACAGAACAGGAGATTTATTTCCATCTTTCTAGGGAGCCCAATATGAAGTCTGACAAGCGAAGAGATAAATAACATACGGAATCTATTGTTGAAGGCATGTGTGAAAGTTGCAACGTGCCAACTGGAAATGACGCCACGGATGTGACAAGCCTTGCTGAATAAAAGCTGTGTACGGAAGTGAATTAATATTATATGGAATTGGTTCAAATGCTCCGACTTCTGTTGTCTTACTATAAGTGATTTTCTGAGTAGGAAGAACGTTAACTATTTCAGATCCGATCTAAAAGCAAAATATTTGAAGATCTTCTGATTTTTAAGTAGCATAAGACCTGAAGCATTAATTATATCGAATTGACAATACCTTCTAAGCAATTTCAGTACTTTAAGAGTTAATTTCAGGTTATTATTGCTTTGGGTGTTCACTTATGCGCCTAATTTCCTTTCTTTTAACCGACATTCCGAAGTGGTTGGAAAACTGTGACTACACCTTCGTGGTATTTGTGGGGAATTAGTAAAGTGCATTCAATACGTTCAGTAAAGCACAGTAAAGTTTCCAAATGCATTTGCCTTCTACAGAAAGATAGAAAGAAAATTGCCAAATAAAAATACTGTCCAAATGAAGAATTCCGTTGATAATAGATAAATAAATGATTGGATAATTACACACGATCGAAGAATGATTGAATGGGAAATGGCTTAAAACAGAGATAGCACTATGATTTGACAACGTGATTTGAAGGTGCAACTAATAAAGGCTGGCAAAGTTGTGCGGAATTGCCTTGACCCTGCTGTAGATTCTGTGCTGTTCCATGTGATCTGAACAGTTCAAGTGTATTCTGTTTTACGGAGATTGCGAAATTTGTGTTTGATATGTTTAATTTGACAGAGAAGCAGAATATCTTCCAAAACTGTGTAATATAGGTGGGTATTGATGCTCAAAGGCTTTTGGGAGACCGTGCACATGAATCATCTCAAGGTGCCATTTATGTTCAGGAAAAACGTTGAGGCAATAAATCTGTTTTTATTTATCGATTTATTTATTTAAGGTGATAGAATATGAACTCAAGCAGCAAAAATACTTCATTTTTTGTGAAATTGCACACGTTTACTGTTAAACTATACTTGCAAAAGAAAAATCTTACTTCTCTCAGAGGCATTATTATGGCGTGAGTAACCTCTGGAACGAGAGGTTTGACCTGCGAGAAGAGGTTTCATAGGATTTTGTTCTCTCATGGTGAGAATAGAGAACAACAAGTAGAAATGGCCCGACGAGACATCCGATTCCGGAGGTTTTAGGGATTTGCAATATATTCTGAACTTGCCAGTGATGCCTACATCCAACAAATAAGAACAATAACAATAGGTGACAAGATGTTCTAATAATTGATCGACTATTCAGTATTAGCATAAATTTCTCCACAAAAGGAGTTGTGAATTTTTGGAATTCTCCTTCCAAAGAAATGTCCAGTCATTTGTTTTATTCAGGACAGAGATTGGTAGACGTTGTGCCAAAGGGTAAGACAAAGATAATAAGCATAGACAAGAAGAGCTAAGGCGGCAAAAAAAAACTGTTTTTAATGAATGGTAGAGGTGGCTCTAATTCCTGATGAAGGGCTCTGGCCCGAAACGTCGAATTTCCTGTTCCTTGGATGCTGCCTAACCTGCTGTGCTTTAACCAGCAACACATTTTCAGCTCTGATCTCCAGCATCTGCAGACCTCACTTTGTACTCTAAGAAATAAAAGGCTTACTTTTTTTTTAATTCAGTCATTGAGTATGAATTTTGATGTCAGGCCCAACATTTGTGCTAAATCTTGAAGAGTCGTCAGATCTTTCCAATTATTCATTTTTGTTTGCGCTACTGACGCCCACAGAGTGATGCACAGTGTGGTTAGCAAAGGAGTGCCAGGAGTTTAGCTAATCGTAGTAGGGGGTCTTAGTTCTTATGTTCCAGCACAACAATGTTCTGTATAATTCAAATATGTACTGCAGTGAGAATCAAATGTATTTGATCTGGCATTGCCACCTGCTGTTGCAATAATGTAATAGTAATTCATCTGGAATAGCCAAAATTAGGTCGGCAGACAGTTAAAGAGTTCAGGGCTTGTTTTATTTTCATTTTAAAACCCGTCTGCACTCTTCAGCCTCACAAAGAAAACTACTAAGACGATGAACTTATATTTTGTTTGTCACATTTCATGGTGTAGTGCCACGAGATACTTCATTAATCTTTCGGTATGGAAATGTAGGAACATAGAGGCATGAAGATGCAATTAACGTTCTCGAGCTATTCTACAGTTAACATATATAATCACTATTTATATCATAAATAGATTGGTCAGCGTTGATCAACTTCAATAAAACTCGCTTGAAAAGTTCAATTGATGCCCCGAACAGTAACTTTTTTTTGCCGATACCTTTCGGCTTCAATGAGCATTTGCAAGTAGCTTCAGTGAATTACATCGTAACAAACGATCGTAATACTAGTTTAAAAGGATTATTATCTGAATGGTAAAACGTTGCAGCATGCTGCTATACAGAGGGATCTGGGGTTCTTGTGCATGAATCACAGAGGGTTGGTTTGCCGTATAATAAGTAATTAGGAATACAAATGGAATTTTTTCCTTTATTGCTGAAGGGATTGAGTTTAAAAACAGGGCGGTTATGTTGCAGCTGTACAAGGTGCTAGTGAGGCCACATCTGGAGTAGTGTGTACAGTTTTGGTTTCTTGACTTGGGAAGGAATGCTCTGGCTCTAGAGAAGGTACAGAAGTGGTTGACTAAGTTGATTCTGGAGTAGATGGGGTTGTTTTATGAGGAGCGACTGAGTAGACTGGGATTATATTCATTGGAATTTAGACGAATTAGGGAGGATCGCCACAGGAACATAAAATTTTGAAGGGAATGAGTGAGATAGAAATAGAGATGTCTCCACCGGTGGGTGAAACTAGGACAAGAGGGCATAGCTGAAAATGTGTTGCTGGTTAAAGCACAGCAGGTTAGGCAGCATCCAAGGAATAGGAAATTCGACGTTCGGGCATAAGCCCTTCATCAGGACTGAGAAGAGTGTGCCAAGCAGGCAAAGATAAAAGGTAGGGAGGAGGGACTTGGGGGAGGGGCGATGGAGATGTGATAGGTGGAAGGAGGTCAAGGTGAGGGTGATAGGCCTGAGTGGGGTGGGGGCGGAGAGGTTAGGAAGAAGATTGCAGGTTAGGAGGGTGGTGCTGAGTTGAGGGAACCGACTGAGACAAGGTGGGGGGAGGGGAAATGAGGAAACTGGAGAAATCTGAGTTCATCCCTTGTGGTTGGAGGGTTCCCAGGCGGAAGATGAGGCGCTCCTCCTCCAGCCGTCGTGTTGTTATGTTCTGCCGGTGGAGGAGTCCAAGGACCTGCATGTCCTCGGTGGAGTGGGAGAGAGAGTTAAAGTGTTGAGCCACTGGGTGGTTGGGTTGGTTGGTCCGGGCGTCCCTGAGGCGTTCTCTGAAGCTTTCCGCAAGTAAGCGGCCCGTCTCCCCAATGTAGAGGAGGCCACATCGGGTGCAGCGGATGCAATAGATGATGTGTGTGGAGGTACAGGTGAACTTGTGGCGGATATGGAAGGATCCCTTGGGGCCTTGGAGGGAAGTGAGGGAGGAGGTCCAACCGCCACCAAGACAGAATTCCCGCTCCTCCGCCCTTGAGCCCCGCTCCTCCAACCGCCACCAAGACAGAATTCCCGCTCAGAACGGCTTTATTTCCACTACCAAATTGCACATGGAATATTCTTGGTTCTTACGTCACTGAAACTAACAAGCATGTGCAGCAAGCAATTAAGAGCGCAGGTAATATGTTGCTCCTTATTGCAAGAAGAGTTGATTTCAAAAGAAAAAAGTCTTGCTGCGATTAAACAAGAGCTTGACAAGACCGCACTTCACTTATCCTTACAGTTTTTTTTAAAAAAAGACTAGTTTCTGGAATTCTGTGTTTGTCCTATAAGCAGAGCAGGCGTATATTTTGGAAGATTGAAATGCGAATATCATTGAAATACACAACATTCGTAAAGACCTCAAGAAGCTTTTTTTGTGCCACTATCTAGGTTCATGGGAGATGGGTACTTCTGGCTCGGCCAGTATTTCTTATCCATCCTTAATTGCCCAGAGAACAGACTGAGTCAATCACATTGCTGTAGGTCTGAAGTCATATGTTGGCCAGACCAGGTAATGGTGGCATATATGACTGTAAAATGGTAAATACGTGATCATTATTAAATTTAGATCAAAGTTCACCGCCTGCAATGGTGAGATTCGAATTTATGACCCCAGAGCATGGGTTCGAGCTTCTAGATTACTGTTTAGTAACCATGCCGCGATGTCACCACTTCCTCAGGGGAGGTCACAGAATAAGAGATAGGCCATTTTGGACTGAGAAAATGATGACAGTGATAAATCTTTGAAATTCTCAATACACCTACGGACTTTCTTTCATCTTTCCTTCCATCTTTCTTCCTTTATTCTATTTGTTTGTTCTGTAATTATTTGCACTCCAGTTTACTTAGCATGCTGAAGAGATCGGAACTTTCAGGCGGCAAGGTGTTCGGCAGGAATATCAGCTGTTTCTCTGCGATGGTTTTTGTTGGGGTTTCCGATGACTCCATCGCTGGCTGCTCAGAAATAACTTGCCTCATCTGCGGGGCCAACATTGCTGATTGTCAGGGTAGACATGCTCTCGTTAATGGTTCGTGTGATTTCGAATCGTGACTTGAAGTTCTCTTCATACACAGCTTCGTTGCTCCTGTACTGACACCCGATGAGTTTGAAACCTTCTCCAGGTTTCTGGCGATACTAGAGCATGTTGCTACAGACTCTCATTCTGATAGCAATTTAATACGGGCTGTTCACCATTTGTAACAGAGCGCGAAAGTGCCCACTGATGTATTACATCTGCCAGCGGACAGTCTGAAAGAAAAGCGACGCATTTCATGATTAGCTCCATTTTAGAAATTTGTAATCGAAATTCGACATAAAACTAATGCAACCGAGGGCCGCCTCTGGATAAAACAGGTTCATTATCTAACTCCAGTTTATAACAACAGGTAAATCTGGTATTTAAAGGCCGTAGTAAATAATTGACAAACAACAGAAATACGTTGTTATACTAAAAGCATCTGATATAATTATATATTTTAGCAACTAAAATAATGTTAATCGGTTGCAAATCGCAAGTACGGATTGCGGATGCACATGCTGCGGACATTAATATATGAATTGTTTCTCATAATTGTCCATCGGTACAATGCGAAAACAGCGCAATTAAGTTTAACAAATAGATGTCCCAAAGGCCTCCAGTGCAAAACTTTAAAAGTTCCATATATCTTACTCGGGCTCAAAACTACGAGAGAGTGAAGGTGAGCAAGTGGAGATGCATGATTTGGCAGCTGAAATGTCTCAATTCACCACTAAGGATGACGACGGCACTGATTAGTAGTCACAGACAAACGGAATTGTCGGAGCCGAAAATTACTTAAGAACGAACTGACATCCAGTTCTGAGGGCCTCTGATATCTTCAGGAGGGGCATGTCCTTTCCAAACCCAGAAATAACATTCAGGTGAAGGATACATTTGAAAGGAGCTAGCCAATATGCACTGAAGAAGTTGAATAGCATTGTGACCATGAACAGAAATTGCATTGTGCATTTAAAATATTGGCTTGGAAGCAAGGGAGTCTCCAGACGCTTTAGAAAAATGCCCGTAAGAAATTATACGTCCAACAGAGAATAGGACAAAGCGTCAGTTGAATCATGTCCTCGGTATTGACGATCCGATAGCATAGAATAATTCAGCCCATACTCTGGACCGTGTTTTCAGTATAGACTCTTTCAAAATATCTCGTTCTCTCAATACGGGAATTCTGACTCTTCCACCAACCCCTCTCCAAATTCAGTTCTGCACAAGTGTATCTTTCTATTAGTCAATGGCTTCGATTATCGAATGGGGAGAGGGATAAATGTCCTCTGTTTCGGGCACAGACTGGAAACGTTGCATTGCTCTCCTTGGAGCAGAGAAGATTAAAGCGAGATTTGTTATAGATGTACCAAAGATAGGGAAAAGATGGAATGCTTCGCTTTAAAGCAGAGTGGGAGCATTTAGATGATTTGGCACGTGATACTATCGCTTCGGCAGAGTATTTATGCGAGCAATTTTTCCTCTCACAGTAGCAGCTCTCCAAGGAATAGTTGCAGTAGTGCAATTTGCAATTTCCAAGATGCATTGCAGCATCCAACCACATCAACTTTCAAACCAGCGACCTTTTCCACTGAGTAGGAAATGGATAGAAAAAACAGGAAAGTGGCTTTCCAAATCAAACATTGTCCTGAAGTGGTATTATATCAAATTTCCCTCACTTTCGCTGAATCAAATCTCTCGAACTCCATTCCTAATTATGGGCGGCACGGTGGCACAGTGGTTAGCACTGCTGCCTCACAGCGCCAGAGATCCGGGACCATTTCACGCCACAGGCGACTGACTGTGTGGAGTTTGCACTTTCTCCCCGTGGGTATGGGTGGGTGTCGCTTCGGCGGGTCGGTGTGGACTTGTTGGGCCGAAGGGCCTGTTCCACACTGTAAGTAATCTAATCTAACAGCATGGCGGGTGTACCTGCACCAGATTAACTACAGATTCAAACAGGCAAGGAACCACCACCTTCTTAAAGTATTTAGTGTTAGCTAGGAAAACCTTCCTTACCGGCGACGTCTACCTATTCTGAAAGAAAATCTAAAAGTGTCTGTTGCCAGATTACACAGAACCAGAATACTTGACAGAAATATCTAGCTTAAGGGGAGACGGTGTCCAGCCCAGAAGAAAGAAACTATTTGCCTCTTCTGTCGTCTAAGACTTCACTCTTGCAACTTGGAACTCAAGCGTTTAGCTCATTGCCAGCAGAAATCTTCAACTAACCGAAAGTAAAACTAAAAATAAACCTTCCTCGGTCTGTGTGAGTCGTGACTGCGCCCATTCATGCTTCTTTTATCCACAGTGAAATTTTTTAAAAAAGCAAAGCTATTTGGTCCACGTGCTTGAAGCTGATACCTCGCTGCCATGGTGAAAACACATCTCTGCGAGAGAAACACGACAGAACACATCTCCCTTAAAGCCACAATAACGTCACAAATATAACTGGGCTAGTCATTCACACTCATGCAAACTCATCAACGAAATCAACAAACCATCTTATTTGCTAATCCATTTTTGGGAAGAAAGTGTACCTGCCTCGTCCGACCTGCACGTGACTCCAGATCTACAACAACTTAGTTGACTATTAAACTATCCTCTGAAATGGCCTAGTGAAGCCTTCAGTTTGAGGGCAATTAAGTGTGTATAACATATGTTCCCCTTACCAGGTATGTCCACAGGCGATCAAAATATTAAAAGAGAATCAGG
This sequence comes from Hemiscyllium ocellatum, assembly GCF_020745735.1. Classification (NCBI taxonomy): domain Eukaryota; kingdom Metazoa; phylum Chordata; class Chondrichthyes; order Orectolobiformes; family Hemiscylliidae; genus Hemiscyllium; species Hemiscyllium ocellatum. The sequence goes on along the minus strand of NC_083447.1, from coordinate 21,542,389 downwards.
CAAATCCGTCCGAATTAATGAAAATACAGAATGTTCTGCCTGAAAGTGTGACTGAAGTAGACTAAACAGTAAGTTCCAAGTCAGAGAAAATACTTCAACTGGAATCTAACTTGCGAAAGAGGAGATTGCATGAGTACTTGAGGAAAAAAGTAAAAGAAACTATGGACCGACTGTTTAAAATACTGTCAAGATTAGAGTGGCGCTGGAAAAGCACAGCGGGCCAGGCAGCATCCGAGGAGCAGGAACATCGGCTTTTCGGGCAGGAGCCCTTCATCAGGAAGGCTCTGATCCCGTTCCTCGGATGCTGCCTGACAGGAACAGCAAGGGTACAGCCATCTCATTCGGGATTTTCTACAGACCACCTAATAGCAGCCGTGAGATTTGAAGAATTCACATGCAGGCAGATTCTGGAAAAATGCAGATGTAACCATTGTGCCACCATGTTCATCCCCTGTCTAGGTTCCCAAGCACTGAGGATGTCACCTAGGCAGGGGACGAAACGTCTGCAACACAAATTCCCAGCTCGGCGAATAGAACCACAACAATGAGCATCCGAGCTATAACTCTTCTAGAGGCTCCCAAGAACTGAGGATATCACCTAGAACAGGGGATGAAACATCTGCAACACAAATTCCCAGCTCGGCGAACAGAACCACAACATAGTATAAAAGATAATGATAGGAATCGATAGGGTCAATAACCAGAGACATTTCCCCAGGGCAGGATTGACTGGTACAAGGGGTCATAGCTTTAAGGTATGAGGAGAAAGGTATAGAGGAGACATCAGAGGTAGGTTCATTACACAGAGAGTTGTGAATGCGTGGAATGAATTGCCAGCAGTGGTGGAGGAAGCAGAATCATTAGAGACATTTAGACGACTGCTGGACATGCACATAGATAGCAGTGAGTTGAGGGGTGTGTGGGTTCAGTTATTATATTTTACATTAGGATTAAACCTCAGCACAACATCATGGGCCAAATTGCCTGTTCAGTGCTGTACTTTTATATGTTCTATCTGTTTTTGAAATGAGAAAAATTATGCTCTGGGCTGTTACCTTAACATATTTTGAGGGGATCCGTTCTGGTCCATAACAATCACCACTCTCTGTTTCTTACTGTCCAGTGAAACTTGTATCCAATTGGCTACCTCTCCTTGGATCCAATTTTATCTGACCAGACTACAATGCGGAACATTGTCAAAGGCCCTCATTTTGTTCTCACAATCCTCAATCAAGTATGTGAGACTCGATTTCCCACACACAAAGCCATATTGACTATTCCTAATAAGCCCTTGCCTTTCCAAATGCATGCAGATCTTGCCTTTCAGAATCCCCTCTGCAACAACTTACCCTCCACTGATGTCAGACTCACAAGGCCATCATTCCCTGGACTTTCTTCCAGCCTGTTTGTAATAAAGACACAACATTAGCCATTCTTCAGTCTTCCGGCACCTCACCTGTGCTTTAGATTATACAAGTATCTCTGCTAGTGGCCACACAGCATCTTCCATTCCTTATCTTAATGTCCTGGGTTACATTTAAACAAGGCCAGCCGTTTATTACTACTATGTATCTTAAATCCTCTAATCTCTCTTCTTCTACAATGTATATTTGGGGCATAATTATGTATTTCACTGAGTTCTCTTTCTTCTATCTTTCATATTGTTTACCGTAAGCCTACTATTATAGGATCAATAGCATTCCTACCGCTGTCTCCATTATTTTTATTTAACCTATTTGCCTAATCAATCTGTTCAGAGATATTATTACGCAACTCCTGAAAGGAAGGGCTTGAACCCAGATCTCTTGGTTCAGGAGTAAAGGCACTGCCACCGCACTACAAGAGGACCAACAAGCGTCTTCGTCCTCTTCTTATTACTTCACCTGTATGGATTCGACATAATGATGATTTCTTGCTAATGCAATTATTCCATCCATGCAAAAAAACCCTACCATATAATTTTTTTTCTTCCTGTCTGTCCTTTCTAAAAGCCGCATATCTCTGAATATTTAATTGCCGATTTAGACCTCTTTTTACAATGCATCTGTAAAGAATATAAGATCCCTCCTTTGAACCCATATTTGTGGCACAGGAGGTGAATCTTGTGTATCTGGTTCACACACACCACTAAGCCATTTAAGAATTTACTACACCAGAGAAATTGATTTTCAGAAATTAAGAATATTAATGACATATAGTTAGAAACATTTTGTTCCATTTAGTTTTACACTTGTGGATATTCGCACTTCAGCTTATTGAGAGGGATTACTTCTGTGGCCTGGTATACCAATTGTCTCAATACCGTGAGGGTCCTGTGCAATGTTCTCGATCAAGGGAAAGTCATTAGTTCTCCCTGATCCTCCCGTGCCTAAAAATATGCTTATTTCTGCGTGCTAGGAAATTTTTGCAAATTATGCCACTTGTACCAAAAGGCCTTCAGTGACCACTAAGGGACATCTGGTTTGTTGGGAACTGATTAAGGATTCAGTGAAGATAATGTGATAATTGAAAATCTAGATGTGGTGATTTCAATTGTCTAGCACAATTTCGATGACAGGCATCATTTTGTGTAACATTTAACAGTAACTGAAAGCGTCAGTGGTAATTATTTATCTCTGGGCAAGAATGTCTGGCTTCAAGAACTATTTGCTCGGAGGTGTGTCCAAAAAGGCTGATTAAAGATAAATAATTACATTTATAATCGCTAGTTTAGCGACAACGTCCAGTCGGGTTGATTTGATTGAAGGAAGAGGCGTATTCATTGTAATATAATTCATTTTTTCTCTTCATAAATACTCAATTAATTGGAACAGTAGTTCAGTTCCCCGTGTGACTTCATGCAGTGTTCTCGGATTTACAATCTTAAAAGAGAAGTGTTGCGATCAGCTAGGGCTGAAGGAAATGTTTCTCTGGAAAAAGTTTGAAAGCAAATCCTTTCATTAATAATCTTTCTTTATAACTTTCTTTCTATCCCAGAACATCTTAGTTACTGACCTCATCCGCCATGCCATTACAAACGTGGGAGTGTACTGTATCTTTTTGGTAAGTAAGAATATAGATGTGTTTAGTTGCATCTTATTAGCAAGTTATGTTAATTTGGACGTGGGGGCAGAGTGATAAAATCACTGAGCTGGAAATCCAGGGAGCGTGGTTCGGCGTATGCAGAGGGAGTACTGTTAAGAGAGAAAGGACAAGAGAACAGCCCAGAATGAAAATGCGAGATAAAGGAAAATATTAACAGTCAGGTCGATCACATTGGTTCAATTCGAGGAAGGGCGAGTGTAGTTACGTCACGTCCTTTTTCCCTTAACCTTCTTTCCAATCCTTTAAAAGTATTGTTAATCACGTACCCCCCAATTCTGCTCTTGCCTCTTTATAGATCGAGAAGGCAATATACTATATGATGTATCCTTTACTATTGCTGATCATGTGTCATTGTAAGGAATATATATCAATAACAATATGACATAATCAACACTTCATAACTGTTTCCCGTTCTTTTAATACGCGTTTATTTCTCTCCATTAGCCCAAATGACTCCTCTGACCTTCACCCTTTCACGCTCTCTTTTCCAGATGTGAAATTGCAGACTATCCGCCAGACTCCCTCCGCCGTTTGCAGAAATCCTCAGGATAAATTAGAACTGAACTGCGCTGTGGAGGGGAGCACCGATAGCATCTCCATGTACTGGTACAGGCAATATCCAGGGAAGGAACTGCAGTTGATGTTTTATTCCCTAACCACAGAAAGAGTGAGTTCAGATCAGCCGGTTATCGGTTTCACAGCCAAGCGACCAAGTGAATACAAATTCACTCTGGAGTCCTCCAGCTTGTTGGTGAATCACTCGGCCGTGTATTACTGCGCTTGGAGTATTCACAGTGACTCAGAAAGAAGGAGCCGCTCAACAAAAACTCAGGAAACAGTTGTGAGAATCAAAACCAGGCTGCGCTTTGTCTTATTGAGGTTTATTTTACAGAGTGAAATGGTCTTGATGAATACACCAGCCGGGTTCAAATAAAGATTCAGAATGTGTGCGGAGTGCTGAATACAATGGAAACGGATATTTGCAAGCGTGCTAGCTGAAGTGAGTTCTTAATACTAATTGGGAGACTAGGAGTCATTGTGAAGAAAAGACCATCGGGTAACCTCGCCGATGCCTTTTAAAAGTTAAGGTTAAATGAGATGCATGTAGATAAAAGCGTAACAATAATTTCAGATAATTATAATAATATTGTATATGCTATAAGGGTTTTTTTGCAAAAAAAACCACAACGACGTTTTATGCACTGACGCTACATGAACAACAGGGACAGACAAAGGCATCAATGGGCGGTGGTGAGCACATCTGCGTCACAGCGCCAGGGATCCGGGTCCGATTTTAACCTTGGGTGACCGTGTGGAGTTTGCGCCTTCTCCTCAGTCTGCGTGAGTTTCCACCGGGGCTTCGGTTTTCTCCCACAATCCAAAGATATGTAGACTAAGTGGATCAGCCACTTAGACCCGCTTGTCTAGGGATATATCCTATTGTCCATGGTAAGTGTGGCGTTATGCTGATAGGTTAGGGGGCTGGGGTTGGGGGGGATGCTCTTTGGAGGGGCAGTGCAGACTCGATGGGCCGAACGGCCTCCTTTCGCATTGTATGGTTTCTATGAACGGTGACAGGGCCTACATAGCGAAATGCAAGGGCACATGAAAGATGGTTCAATCAGACTGAATGGATAGAAGGATGTAATTGAGATGTGTTATCGAGGGAAAGGACGAGGATATTTCTCTTCTGTCGAGCCTGCTACACAGGTTCTGGAGGAAATCCTTTTCAGGCTGCGAAGATTGCTACATGGGAAAATGAGAGAATCGGCTAAGCGTGCCTGAGGTCGGTTACATAGGAATGGCAGAAAGACATTCAGCCATTCTTCGAGGGATACAGGAGGAGGCCCATCCTGCTTCCACTAGTTTGTAACACAGGAACAAGAGGTGGTATCGACCTACACGAACCCATTATATAGAAATTCAAGTACGCCATTCAACTCCCTCCAATCTGTAATACAAGAGAAGGAGAATGGCACTTAAGCCTTTCTAGCTACTTGAATAGGTTTAGGAGTTGGATCGGTTCCTCAATCCTATTCTAACATTTTATCAAATCCTGTCCAATTTGGACTTGAAGACTTTACTCTAATTTTGTTTCAGTCACATTTAATATACCTAGTGAATAGATACTTATTAATCACATCAGAATCTTCTACAAATCTTCATTATTCACCATGTCAAGTGAGAGACTTTTACTGTTCCCCCACCCTTTATTGCAAGCTGCAGCTCACTTGTTAACCCGATACTAATGCCCCTGTTCTGCAGACTGACATGTTATTTAATTTATTTACTGTCACGTGCATTTCGTTATACAATAGGGAAAAGTACTGTCTCACCATAGAATGCCACTTCTCCATCTCTACTTTTCAAATTCTTGCAACATTTTCAGCATTTGAATTAGATCCCAGCTAAATGTTCATAGCTGAAACAAAAGTCAATTTTACTCCGGGTATCTTTAATTTTGTACGTAAAGGCACAAAAGTATGGTCCTTGAGTGAGGGGGCATGTTAGGGAATGGAAGAATAAACTATTTCAAAAGCATGTTCCTGAATCTTGAAAAGGTCTGGTCTGTCATTCAGACAGTGTGAGAGCATGATGATTCATTAAGAACTGCATCCCATTACACCCATCAATTCCACGCTGGTGAATGGCATCTACTCAACATCTCATCTTCCATCTAGGCAGAATACAGCCCAGAAGACTTAACATTGAGTTGTCCAATTTCAAATAACCTTTCTTCCCATCATCCAACTCCCTTCCATTCCACTCATCAGCCCTTCCTTCGAGCCACCAACCGGATTCATTCCTCCCAACCAGGTGGTACGCTCTACTTATGATCACCTATCCCCATGTCATCACCTTGCCTCTCACTCCCTTTATCCGCAGCTCCCTTACAACTACCCCCAGTCCTGAAGAAAGGTTACACTCGAAATGTTGACATCTTCACTTCCCTGTGTTGCCTGTCTTGTTGTGTTCTTCCAGCCTCCTACTTATATACTGTCTGTGAGCTGCTTTAATGCCCTTCTGCCAGACACTGTTTGCCATACCATACGGACTTTGCTCTTGTTCTGCACGTCAGAAGTCCTGCTAATGTTTCGTGCATAAAGCGGGGGACCAGTGTCACGGGCTTGTTTTGGATTTGGAGGCAGAATATGTTATGTAGAAGTTCGAGGAGGACTTTCAGCTCCTTCCAATCTGTTATTACAAGAGAAGGAAAATGACAGTTCAGCCTCTAGATATTTACATATAAAAAGAAGATTTTTCAGCACCTCAATCCTCTTCTTAGAAAAGACTTTTCAAAAATAATTGGAAAAGATATAGAAACGAATAGATTGATACGCAAATCAGTTAATAGTTCGATTGACATAGAAGAAAGGAGAGGCTGGCAGACTGACACATACGGATCCGCTGAGGGTTTTTGTTAAACATCCCCATCTCTCTTAGTCAGTGTGTAAACTCCAGGCGCAGTAATACACGGCTGTGTGATTCACCCCCAGGCTGGAAGACTCGAGGTAGAAGTGAGTGCTGCCAGATTTCCTGGCGGTGAAGCCGTCAACTTCAGTGTTCGGGGTGATTGTTCCAGCATAAGAATAAAAAAGGTTCTGAGGCTGTCCACCAGGATGCCATCGATACCAGTAGAAGGATGAGCTAGCTGTAGCTTCTGTGCAAACGCATTCTATACTGATTGAAGTGCCTGGGCGTTGGGATACAAAAGCGGGAGTCTGTCGGATCTGCACTGACGCCGCATCTATAAAGTGGAGAGTGTAAAGAATGACACTTTTGAAAGGGCACAAAATAGGTCAGAGCGGTACAATGCAATAGAGAAAGAATCAGTGACAGATACATAAAAAGAGGGTCCTAGAAAAACAAAGACACTAGAGAGAATGAAGCACAATGTCGAGAAAGCGATAGAGAATCCATGCAAACCGAAAAGAGGAAAACACAGAAGCAGAGACCCTCAAACAAAAGCAAAATACCGCAGAACTGAAATAAAAGCAGAAAATGCTGAAGAACATTAGCAGGCATGGCAAGATCCTGAGGCGAAAAACAGAGTTAACGTTTCGTGTATAGCAACTCATTTTGGGACTCATTCATAAAGCCAAAGCTAAAGAAAAACCACAGAAGAGGTAAGGAGAGGGCGAAAGGAAGAGGAATTGAAGTGGTGAGGAAGGCAGTGTGACCGACAGAAACGGTGACAGATAGAATTTACACGTTTAGACGGTGAGAAGGATCCAGAAAGGCGGTTTAAACCTAGAAATGAAAGACAGAGCACAAATACATCAGAGTTCAGCTCTACTTACCAGTTAACACCAGGATTAAAATATAAAGGTGTGACACAAACATCTTTGCAGAATCGCGTGGGCTTATTGTATGAAATCACCAAACCATTTCACTGTAGAATGTCTCACATTCAAGACACTGAGAGAAATTTATATATTCTCCTCACAGTACTTCACCCAAGAGACAGGAAGCAATTGGTTCATTGTTCATTGGTTCTTGCCTGAGGTATGCCATTTCCGAGGCGGAGCTACACAGTTATGCTGACGCATTCAATATTTCAATGGTGAAATGTTCGATTTTGGCTGAATGTAACCAATGTAATATGCGATTGGCGCTGTATCATTTTTGCCTTTGTCATACGAAACCAGTGCTACGTCTGAATCCAGCACGGTTGGTTTTGTTTCTGTTCTAGTAGTTATATAGAACTCTAGGCTAATGATCTCGTTATATGCATTTAGCTATCCACATTGGCAGAAAATTGAATCAAAACTGCAATACTAAAAGTATTATCAGCATGAAAGTACCGGATTGTCGAAAATAAACACTAATCTGGATCACTAATGTCCATCCTTATACAATTTGACCTCTATGTGATTCAGGATACAATCCAATGTTGTTGATTAATTGCTCTCTGAAATGGAGATTCCAAGAAAACGTGAACATTATGCACTTGTTACAGAATAGCTCATCCACAGCTCTGAGTATAGAGATTTTGGAGACTATATGGGGAGTTTACTGAGCATGAGGGCGGCACGGTGGCAATGTAGTTAACACTGCAATATCACAGCACGAGAGACCATGATTCAATTTCAGCCTTGGGCGACTACCTGTGTGGGTTAAAATTCAAATAACAGCTTCCTATAGACATTAGAAAAATGACGTAAGTTTGTCATTGTTTTGATCTTTTTTATCCTCCTGCTTAAAAAAAAGTGGCATCGAGTTTATAGGTTGCAAATGTCAGAAAATATGATCATTAAAAAGACTGAGTTTTATCCATGCACGTCATAGACTCTCTGTCTAGAACTGGACGAGGGATATTGAACAAACAACTGCTTGGAATTTGCTTTGTCACACGCGAACAGCAGACGTCTGTAGCCTCTTCTAGCCTTTTGCAGAGCAACACGGGTGAAGCAATTCACCACCTTCCCCACCCCCCTCCCCCTTGACACTGTTACGTATAAAGACGCAGAAATCGTTTTGCAAATTAGAACCTGCTATTACGGACAGACTGAGCCTATTGTGTCCATCAAGTCCTCTATCGGGCAGCGTGAAACCATTTAATCCCTATAGACTGCCACATTGGAACAGAAGGAAGTCATCAAATTTGACTGCGTAATTTTAATGTACGTTTTGATAATTAAGAATGCAGCTGTGTTTAGTTAATTTTTTTTCAAACAAATTGTGAAATATTGAGAGTTGGTGGCATCGTGGTTATGTCATTAGGCTAGTTCGAGAGACCCAGGCTAATATTCTTGGTCATGGGTTCGAATCAATGGCAGATGGCTCCACTTGAATGCAATTAAATCTAGAATTAAAAATTAGAGTAATTGAAACCAAGTAACTAGTGTGGATTGTTGTGAAAGAAAACATCAGGTTTACTAACTCTATTTAGGTAAGGAAATTTGATATCCTTACTTTGATTTGCATGTGAGTGTGATTGACTGACGTGCTCTCTGAAATGCCAGTTCAAGCATAATCAACAATGGACAATAAATGCTTGTCTTAACAGGCAACACCCATGGCCCATGCAAGAATAAATGAAACAACAATTTTATGTCCCCATATGTTGAATGTAGAAAAGGCGTATCCAAGTTGTCCTCAGTAACTTTTGAACTTCAAATATTCTACTTAGTAACTTGAAACAAGTGGTTAATCTCTTCACAAGAATCAATGCTCCTGCTCTCGCTCCTTCCCTTATTGAAAGGGAACTCCAGGCAAAAAATGCATCTTTTACCTTGCCTAATTAAAATGACGGCTTTATCTTCCAAACAATAGTTCGTCTTAATAAATATTTTCCCGTTCCAAAATCTGACTTGATGGTCCATTCAAGTCAACTCGCGGTAACCTTTCAGTAATTTCCCTTTAATGAGAACTTGAGAGAGAATGCGCTGTACTGCGACAGAGAGATTGGGGCAGTGGAATAATGTAAGTGTGTCAGAAATGGAGGGACAATAAAATACCTCTGAACAGAACCAAAAAATAAACTATAGGAGGCAGCATGGAGACTGATGGACGAAAGAAGTAACAACTTTTGAGAGATGGAGAAAGTGAGACGGGTATTCAGATGTGCATGATAGCTATATCTGTGCGGTACCAGTAGTGGCAGAGAATGAGAGAGAGAGAAAAGAGAGCAAGTCAGACTGAAACTGTACTTAGACCCAGCTCGATTCAAATGGTTCGCCAAGAGAAAAGACAGACGCAGTCGACGTCACTTCCTTCATGTCCTTCCCATAATTTGAGTAGAGTCAGTTGGTCACTCGCACACTATCCAATTCTTCACTCGCCTCTTACGGATTGAGAAAATAACTCAGTCCGAAAAATGATGTCATCTTTGCTAATTCTGATTATGTGTCATTGTACGGAATATATTACAAAAATAACATTACCTAATCGACATCTCATAACTTTATTTTTCGGACTTTTTTCAATTGTTCCAAAAGTTCCCATTTTTCTGACCTCCACCCTTTCACTCTCATTTCCAGACATGAACTTGCAAACAATCTCCAGACTCCCACCGCTGTCTCCAGACTTCCTCGGGGTAAATTAGAACCGAAATGCACTGTGGAGGGAAATACCGTATAATCAATCTGAACTGGTACAGACAATATCCAAGGAAGGAACTGCAGTTGCTATTTTATTCTGTAGTCACAGAAAGCGTGATTTCAGATCAGCCGGCGGTCGGTTTCACAATGAAGCGACCAAGTAAATACCAATCCATTCTGTCGTCCTTCAGCTTGTTGGCGAATCACTCGGCCCGTGTATGACTGCGTTTGGAGCATTCACAGTGACTGAGAGAAAGAGCTATTCAATAAAACTCCAAAAGCGCCAGGAAACAAATATAAGACCTGGTATCAAGTTGTGTTTTGTCATTTTGAGGTTTATTTTGCAGATAATACATATATAAAATATATAGAGAGAGGATTTACAAGTGTACCATCTGAATTGAATTGTTAGCTCTAGCTGGGAGGCTGGGAGTCTTTGTGAAGCAAAGACAAGGATGCCATGTGAACATTTACTTTCCATTCAAGTAAAAGTCGAATGAAGTACATCTAGATAAGACCATAATAAGATTTTAAGATTATTTTAGGAAAGAACAAGTGAATGACTTGCATGGAAATGTAGGTGGATAGGTTAGTAAGTTTGCAGACGATACAAAGATCGGTGGAGTTGTGGATAGTGTAGAAATTGTCAAAGGATATAGTGGGTTTTAGATCAGTCGCAGATTTGGGTGGAGAAATGGCAAATAGAGTTTAATCCAGGTAAGTGTGAGCTGCTGCACTTTGGGAGATCAATTGCTATGGAAAAGTATAGAGTTCATGGCAGGAGTCTGGACAGCATTGATGTACAAAAGGATCTTGGGGTTCAAGTCCATAGCTCCCTGAAAGTGACCACGCAACTAGATAGAGCGATAAAGAATGCGTATGACATGCTTGTTTTTACTTTGGTGAATTGCGTACATGAGACAAAATGTCATGTTACAACTTTATAAGACTTTGATTAGGCTTCACGACATTGAATTCAATTCTGGTCGCCACATTACAGGAAGGATTAGATTAGATTAGATTAGATTACTTACAGTGTGGAAAGAGGCCCTTCGGCCCAACAAGTCCACACCGACCCGCTGAAGCGCAACCCACCCATACCCCTACATTTATCCCTTACCTAACACTACGGGCAATTTAGCATGGCCTGCACATCTTTGGATGTTGAAGCTTTGGAGAGGATGCAGAAGAGGTTTACCAGGATGTTGCTTGGATTAGAGGGCATGCATGAGCTATAAGGAGAGGCCAGAAAAACTTGGGTTATTTCCTCTGGAGTGACGGAGGCTGAGGGGAGTCTTGATAGAAGCCTATAAAATTATAAGGTCCATAAGTATAATCATCAGAGTCATATAGATGTATGGCATAGAAACATACCCTTCGGTCCAAGTCATCCATACCAATCTGTTATTCTAACCGAACCTCGTCCCATTTGCCAGCACTTAGCCCAAATCCCCTCGAAATCTTTCCTATTCATATGATCACCCAAATGCCATTAAAGTGTTCTAATGGTGCCAGCCTCCATGACTTCCTCTGGCAGCTCATTCTATACACGCAACATCCTCTGCATAAAAAGCTTGTCCCTTAGGTCTCTATGACATCGTTCCTCTCTCACCCTAAACCTATGCCTTCCATTTCTGGACTCCATTATTGCATGGAAAATACCTTGTCTATTTGGCCTATCCACGCCCCTCATGATTTTATAAACGTCTATAAGGTCACCCCACAGCCTCTGACGCTCCAAGGAAAACAGCTCCACCCAATCAGCCTCTCCCTGTAGCTTAAATCTTCCAACCCTGGCAACATCCTCATAAATCTTTTCCGAACCCTGTCAGGTTTCACAACATCCTTCCAGTAGGAAGGAAACCAAAATTGCACGCAATATTCCAAAAGTAGCCTAACCAAAGCCCTGCACAGCCACAACATGATCTCCCAACTCCTATACTCAATGCTCTGACCAATAAAGGAAACCATGCAAAACGCCTTCTTCACTATCCTATCTACCTGCGACTCTACTTTCAAGGAACTATGAACCTGCACTCTTTGTTCAGCAACAATCCTTAGGACCTTACCATTAAGTGTATAAGTCATGCTTTGATTTGTTTTACTTCCCAAAATGGTATTTATCGAAATGAAACTCCATCTGCCACTCTCAGCCCATTGGTTCATGTGATCATCTGATCAATACCATGTAATCTCCAGCATCTGCAGTCCTCACTTTCCACTCATGTGATCAAGATTCCGTTGTACTCTGAGATAACCTTCTTTGCTGTCCACTACATTTCGAATTTTTGGTGTCATCTGCAAACTTACTAACCAACTTTTATGTTTACATCCAAATCATTTGTGTAAATGAGTAAATGTAGTGGACCCAGCACCGATCCTTGTGCCACACCAATGGTCACAGGCCCCTAATCTGAAAAGCAATCATCCACCACCACCCTCTGCCCTCTACCTTTGAGCCAGTTCTGTATCCAAATGGCTAAGGCTCCTTGTATTCCATGAGGTCTAATCTTGCTTACCAGTCTCCCATGGGGAACCTTATCCAAAGGCTTACGGAAGTCCACATAGATCACGTCCACCCCTCTGCCCTTATCATTCCTCTTTGTTATTTCTTCAAAAAACTCAATCAAGTTAGTGAAACATGATTTCCCACACACAAAGCCATGCTGACCATCCCTAATCAGTCCTTCCCTTTCCAAATACATGTAAATCTTGTCCCTCAGGAATCCCTTCGACAACTTGCCTACCATCGATGTCAGGCTCACGGGTCTATAATTCCTGGCTTGTCATTATCACCTTTCTTAAATAGTGACACCACGTTAGCCAACCTCCAGTCTTCTGGCATCTCACCTGTGACTATCAATTGCACAAATATCCCAGCAACGGGCCTAGCAATCACTTCCTTAGCTTCCCTCAGAGTTCTAGCGTACACCTGATCAGGTCCTTTTCTCTGTTTCAAGACATCCAGCACCACTTTCTTTGTAATGGACATTTTTCAAGATGTCACCATCTATTTCCCGACATTCTATGTCTTCCATGTCCTTTTCCACAGTAAACACTGATGCAAAATGCTCATTTAGTACCTCCCCCATCTCCTGCTGCTCCACACAAAGACTGCCTTGCTGATCTTTGAGGAGCTCTATTCTCTCCTTAGTTATCCTTTTGTACTCAATGTATTAAGAAAAATCCTTTAGATTCTCCTTCACCCTATTTGCCAAAGCTATCTCATGTCCCCTTTTTGCCCTCCTGCTTTCCCTCTTAAATATACTCCTACTCGTTTGTGGATTCACTCGATCTCTCCTGTCTATTACTTGACATATGCTTCCTTCTTTTTCTTAAACAAGTCTCCATCTTTCTAGTCATCTAACATTTCCTACACCTACCAGCCTTTCCTTTCACTCTAACAGGGATATTTTTGGAGGCATCCCATTTTCCAATCGTCCCTTTACCTGCAAACATTTGCCCTCAATCAGCCTTTGAAAATTCTTGTCTAATACCGTCAAAATTAACCTTCAACTTTTAGATCTGGTCTGTCCTTTACCATCACTATTTTAAAAGTAATGAATTGATGGTCAAAATATTTTTCTCAGAGTTGAAATATCTAATATTAAGGAGCATTACATATTTTATGCGAGAGGTAGAAAAATCCAAAGGAGATGTGAGGGGCTCTTTTTTTTAACACAGAGAGCGGTAGAAACATGTAACGCGCTGCCAGAGGCGATGATGGAGGTAGACGTGACAGGGGAATTTAATAGACGTTTAATTAAGCATATACATATGCAAGGAATGGATGGATATGGACCAAAGGCAGGAAGTAGGGATTTGTTAAATTTGGCATCATGTTTGGCACTGAAGGGCCGTTTCCTGTGCTGCACATTTCGATGTTCTATGTTTTAATGAGTGACATGAGTTAAAGAGAAGAAACTTTGGTACATTTATGCACTGATGCTGCGTATGGACTCTCCATGGAACAACTGTGACTGTAATTGAATAACGAAAAGGTGATTTAATCCAAATAAATGGACAGGGATATATCATTCAAATCCTCGGCTACTTTAGCGACAAATTGCAAAAGGCTACTTCGACTCTTTTGAGCTTGTTAATGGATACAGGAGGAATACCGTTTAGCTTCTGAAGGTTGTTATAAGGCAAACGGGGGGGACCTTCTCAAACACAGCTTAAGTAACTCTGTCATCGCGAAGTTAAATGTATGAAAGGTTGGTCCTTGAGTGAGTGCGAGGGCGGGGCTATTATAACAGAATGACGTTTGGGATGTCAATCAGAGAGGGAGTGTTATGGCTTTGTGTAGCCAGTGAGTTACTTCTTAGGTTGTTTGCTCTTCGTTACACCAGTCAATTCTATGACCGCAAACAGCAGTGTGCCATCTCTGAGCTGCGAATTGATCTTAAGTGTCCTGCAGTCTGACATTCTGTAACGGACCATGCGGACTTGGCTGTTGTTCTTCACATCAGAACTGCTTCTAATGATGAGTAAGTAATGCAGGACAGCAATGTCACAGGTTTATTGAGGAGTTGGAGAGAAAGTATGCTGCAAATTTCGCTGACCAAATAATTTAAAAAATTGGAAGGGAAAAGAACGGGAGAATGGAGCAGAGAGGAAGTAGGCAGAAAAAGCTGGGCAAGAGGAGGAGGGATGACAATGTTGGAAAGGTGACTGGGCTATTCATCAAACACGATGTATGCATTCAAAAGCAAATAGAAATAGTGTTAGATAGGTGCGTACTGGACATTTACATTTTGAACGATCAAGTGGTATCTCTCATTTGAGTCTCATTTACAATACCGACTTGGCTCAGTCAACTGCCCCCTATCATTAGTCTATAGTGTTGATTTTGACCAAAGAGGTAACAAAACAACGACGTCTTCAGGTAGAACTTGTCTGTCTGTTTGAAAAAAACTGAAGAAAAAGACTGAACCATTCAACTCCCTCAAAAGCCTGCTCTGTCATTCAATCTGGTCACGAATGGAGTGTAGTTTTATCCCATTTATTTGCCTTATTTGTGTACCCTTAATATCTTAATAGGGTGATATGTAATAATGTTTCAGCTTTGTAGTGACTCGCAGCTTGAATATTGAAGTGTCTCAGTGCTGCAGACGTGCTGCCTGATGCACCAGGGACAAATTTGCTTCAACAAGCAATGCTTTATTTTCCTCCTTCTATCCCGTCCGCTTGGCTGTTTATCTCAATTACTTTGCAGGATATTATTTCATTGACCTAGAATGGGAGAATGTGTGGGAAGTGAAATATAAGTCGATGAAAATCAAATATTTAACAATCTTTATTCTCATTTTGCTTTGAGGACACGGAGAGTCTCAGAAGATTGTGCAGGTCCAGGAGCATATCTCCGTGAGAAAAGCCGAATCTGTGGTTATCCCGTGCACCCAACGTGGGACTGATAGTTACATGTACTGGTACAGACAGTCCCCGGGCGAGGGTCTCCAGTATATCCTGCACGCTATTGAGAAAAGTGAACCGACAAGGTCCGACGAGATCTCAGATCGTTTCAACGCCAAGAGGACAGCCGGCGGCTCCTTTGATCTAAGGATAGCGATGGTGCAGCCCAGCGATACGGCTCGATATTTCTGCGCCTCCAGTGATGCACAGTGGAACACTCCCGCTGCACTGCGCTACAAAAACTCACCCCGTTGCACGGTCGCCTAACTAGATCTAATTGCGGATAAACGGTCAGTAGACGGAGAGAGCTGAAAATGTGGTGCTGGAAAAGCGCAGCAGGTCAGGCAGCATCCAAGGAACAGGAAATTCGACGTTTCAGTAGACGGAGAGAGTCAGGAAGAAAAAGAGGCAAAAAAGGAAGAAGCAGAAATATCAGTAGAGGGGGCAGATGACGAGGCAGGTAGAGTAAGATACGAAGCGTTTATAAGCAGATGTATAGATATACAGGTTTCTCCACTCTTGAGTTGTGTGTTCTATTTTGCTTTCTCGTTTTGTTGCCTCAACCACCTTCTGTGTTTTCTATCTTGTTCTCTCCCATGTTCCCTTAACTTTTTCTGCCTCCCTTCTTTCATTTAGGTCCTTAAATCCCCTCCCTCTCTTATATATTTTCACCATCTATTCTGCATTCTCTTTCTCACTCATTGAGTCAATAGATTTTGAAAAGACTATCACGGCCAAGTTCTCGAGATATTAAAAAAACTGCAATGGGCAGTCGATGTCGCAGTATGAAAGAAGGTTAATATCCCAAACTTTATATACGAATAGGCACCTTCTAAGTTTAAGATAGCTTTATTGGATTTGTAACTATGTGAATGGATTTCACTTATTTAAACATGGTTATGCTCAGGAAATGTCAGTAACCTAATTGTAATATCGGTGGACTAGTAAGCAAAAGCTCCAGGCTCAGGTGAGAAACATGAGAATGACGAGAACGAGGGTAGGTCCGATCAAGGACAGTAGTGGGAGATTGTGTATTGAGTCGGAGGAGATAGGAGAGGTCTTGAATGAGTACTTTTCTTCAGTATTTACGAACGAGAGGGACCGTTTTGTTGAAGAGAAGAGTGTGAAACGGACTGGTAAGCTAGAAGAGATACTTTTAGGAAGGAAGATGTGTTGGACATTTTGAACAACTTGAGGATAGACAAGTCCCCCGGGCCTGACGGGATATATCCTAGGATTATGTGGGAAGCAAGAGAGGAAATTGCAGTACCGTTGGCAATGATCTTTTCGTCTTCACTGTCAACGGGGGTGGTACCAGGGGACTGGAGAGTAGAGAATGTTGTGCCCCTGTTCAAAAAAGGGAATAGGGATAACCCCGGGAATTACAGGCCAGTTAGTCTTGCTTCTGTGGTAGGCAAAGTAATGGAAAGGGTACTGAGGGATAGGATTTATGAGTATCTGGAAGGACACTGCTTGATTAGGGACAGCCAGCACGGATTTGTGAAGGGTAGGTCTTGCCTTACAAGTCTTATTGAATTCTTTGAGGAGGTGACCAAGCATGTGGATGAGGGTAGAGCAGTGGATGTAGTGTACATGGATTTTAGTAGGGTTCCCCATGGTAGGCTTATGCGGAAAGTCAGGAGGCATGGGATAGAGGGAAATTTGGCCAATTGGATAGAAAACTGGCTAACCGGTCGAAGTCAGAGAGTGGTGGTAGATGGTAAATATTCAGCCTGGAGCCCAGTTACAAGTGGAGTTCCGCAGGGATCAGTTCTGGGTCCTCTGCTGTTTGTAATTTTTATTAATGACTTGGATGAGGGAGTCGAAGGGTGGGTCAGTAAATTTGCAGATGATACGAAGATTGGTGGAGTTGTGGACAGTGAGGAGGGCTGTTGTCGGCTGCAAAACTTAGGTATGATGCAGAGCTGGGCTGAGGAGTGGCAGATGGAGTTCACCCCTGCCAAGTGTGAGGTTGTCCATTTTGGAAGAACAAATAAGAATGCGGAATACAGGGTTAACAGTAGGGTTCTTAGTCAGGTGGAGGAACTGAGGGATCTTGGGGTCTATGTACATAGATCTTTGAAAGTTCAGGTGGATAGAGCTTGTAAGAAGGCCTATGGTGTATTAGCATACATTAGCAGAGGGATTGAATTCAAGAGTCGTGAAGTGATGTTGCAGCTGTACAGGACTTTGGTTAGGCCACATTTGGAGTACTGTGTGCAGTTCTGGTCGCCTCACTTTAGGAAAGATGTGGAAGCTTTGGAGAGGGTGCAGAGAAGATTTACCAGGATGTTGCCTGGAATGGAGAATAGGTCGTACGAGGATAGGTTGAGAGTTCTCGGCCTTTTCTCATTGGAACGGCGAAGGATGAGGGGTGACTTGATAGAGGTTTATAAGATGTTCAGAGGAATAGATAGAGTAGACAGTCAGAAACTTTTTCCCCGGGTACAACAGAGTGTTACAAGGGGACATAAATTTAAGGTGAAGGGTGGAAGGTATAGGGGAGATGTCAGGGGTGGGTTCTTTACCCAGAGAGTGGTGGGGGCATGGAATGCGCTGCCCGTGGGAGTGGTAGAGTCAGAATCATTGGCGACCTTTAAGCAGCAATTGGATAGGTACATGGATGGGTGCTTAATCTAGGATAGATGTTCGGCACAACATCGTGGGCCGAAGGGCCTGTTCTGTGCTGTATTGTTCTATCTATCTATCTATCTATCTATCTATCTAGATTCTGGGACATGAGTTTAAATACCATCGTAGCAGATCTTGAAATGTGAATTAAATAAAAATTAGAAGCTAGCCTAATAGAGACCATGTGATCATTGGTTGACTGTCACGAAAACAACTCTGCTGTTCCAACTTGCCATGGCAAAGATTTCAGACCAACAACCATGTGGCTAACCATAACTGGCCTCTGAAATGGCCTAGAAATTCATTCAGGAGAAAAAGAGAGCGGCAGATACTGGAAGTCAGAGTCGAAGAGTGTGGTGTTGGAAAAACATAGCCAGTTCGACAGCATCCGAGAAGCAGGATGCTCCACGTTTCAAGCATAAGATCTTAATTTTTGATTAAAAACTTATGTTCGAAATGTCGACTCTCCAGCTCCTCGGATGCTGCCTGACCGGTTGTGCTTTTCCAGCACCAACTTATTCGAATAGAAACTCAGTCAGTTCAACGGGAGATAAAAATAATACCATCCTGGCCAGCAATGTTCACAATCTGTTCAAAAATAAAGAAAAATAAAATCTGAGTTTGCTGTCCTCTCATTGGAAAATGCAAGACAAATGTTCAAGATCAAGAAGGATTTCCTTTGAGTACAATTGGGGAAAAGTTCCAATTACTATTGAGTTTCATTGTTGAGAGGTCATTTTGCTCTTCCCATCTATGCCAGTTCTTGTTAAAATGATATCACAAAAGCCTTTCTGATTTTGATATCATTCCGATCAGAATATTCTTCTATTGTTTTCACCCGCCTACTTACATTTGGCTTTCTTTTAAAAGTTCTTCAATCTTCCAATCAATCAAAATTATTTTAACAATTTTCTCCACTATTCTCTGACAGTTTTCCAGAACTTCCAAATGGACTTATTAGTGATTACATATCAGGTATCGTTCCCAGCCTTTGTCTTTTCGCTTCAATTTATCTGCCTCAATCTGTTCCTCCCCCATTTCGTCTGTATAATCCCTTCGATGCATTAATGCTTTTTTTTGTTGTTAAACATGTTGTTGATTGTGCTCATATTACACTCCCAGGCAGCACATTTCAATGTATGAACGTGCAAAGATTCAAATTAAGAGAAAGTGAAGGCTTTTTTTGTGATTTGTTTATTCCACCTTCCTGTGTCTGACTGTGATTCTTTGCTTCTGATATGTCTATCTACCTCAAAGACTGTTTCCACTACCTTTTGAAGAAGAGTTCCAAATACCCGCTGATCTCCTCATTTTTGCCTTAAATAGAGGACATATTATTTTGAACCATTGGTACTCATTTTAGGTTCTCCCATGAGAGGAAATACCTTTTCTCCCTTCAGTTTGTCAAGGCCACATGAGAGTTTAATAGGTTCATTCAAGCTGACTCTTAGTTTTCAAAACTCAAGTGGTTATAAGTCCAACCATTGCCCATGAAAAATATCTGCACATTCCAGTTAACACTCCTATAAGCTTTGTTCGAACATCTTCCAACAAACTGACATCCTTTCTTAAATAAAGAGACAATACTGTGCATGGCACTGAGGATATGTGCACCAACGCTCTGTACTAACACATAATCTCAGTACTTTTGCATTCAATTCCCATCATAATAAATGATAATATTCTCGTTTTATTTACCGAATCAATTGATGTAATTCCCCACAAACAAATGTTGTGATTGATGTACTAAGATGGGTCTATATTTCAGTTCAATGTAATCTTCTGTTGTTTAGGTAATATGATTCGTTTTTTATTTCTCTTACCAAACTGGGTCATTTCACTTTTTTCCCCACATTATAATCCATATGCCAGATTTTTGGCCACTGCAGTCTCCTTACATCCTGTTTAAAACTTGTGTCAGAGCTCATAAGAAAATTAAGAAATAATTAATTAAATAATGTACCACGCCTCAGGGCATCCTTACCTCATTAGAGTGGGGTATGGTGCTCAACTCATCGACCACTGGTTCGGACGTGCCACAGCGAGAAACCAGAATGACCTCCTCAGGAGACAGATATGAGTTGCAATTGACAGAGTACCCTTCCTTGTCCAGTACTTCCCAGGAGCTAAAAAAACTATGCCATGTTCTTCGCAGCCTGCAACACATTCAGTGAGGATGAGCACCTCGCCAAGACCTTCCTACACCCCCACTTTTCACCTTTAAACAACCACTAAATTACAAACAGATCATTGTTCAAAGCAAACTGCCTGGCTTTCAGGACAACACCATACAACTTTGTCATGGTAGATGCTGCAAGATGCATCAGAATGTCGACATGGAAACCACCTTCATGTAGGGAGACATGTCCAAACTTGTATGTAGCAGGTACTCAGCCAACTTTATCTATCTCATATGCTGCAGGAAAGGATGCCCTGAGACAGGGTAGATTGGTGAGACCAAGCAGAGGCTATAGCAACGGATGAATGGACATTGCACAACAATCAAAAGATAGGAGTGTTCCCTCCCAGTTGGAGAACACTTCAGCAGTCCAGGATATTCGACCTTGGACCTTCGGGTGACTGGCATCCAAAGCAGACTTTGGGACAGGAAACAATGAAAAGTAGCCCAGCAGAGGCT
Source organism: Hemiscyllium ocellatum (assembly GCF_020745735.1). Lineage (NCBI taxonomy): Eukaryota > Metazoa > Chordata > Chondrichthyes > Orectolobiformes > Hemiscylliidae > Hemiscyllium > Hemiscyllium ocellatum. The sequence continues at coordinate 21,521,578 of NC_083447.1, read as the reverse complement.
AATAGCCAAATTCAGTATCAATGGGGATGGCCTCAACCGGGATCTTGGGTTCATATCACACTGCACGTGACCCCACTGCACCATACACACATACTGACAGATGCACACACCTACACACACACATCCAACACACACATAACTCATACACACATACACACACTTTTACAGACTCATCCACTCACGCAGACCTTCTCTCATACGCTCACATATACACTCTCAGATTCACCTATGCACCCTTTCACAGACTTGTACCTTTTTACGCTTTCACTCATACACATACACACACTCTCTAACAGACACGCATAACACACACACCCGCATACACACATACACATGTAAGTTTGTGGGGTGAACTTGTACTTGCAGAATTACATTTTACTTAGCTCAAAAATTACATGAATCCATTTAAGATTCTGTATGTTCGTTCTTTAGATAAGAATCAGTCTGACCAATGTGGCACAGACAGTCTCACACAGGGCAGCTCAACAATTGGAGGTAATGTATTAATGTGAATAATGAACTGGTTTACAGTCATGAGCAGAGAATTGGTATAAACAGGTATTTTTCAGTGACAGGCAGTGATGACTCAGATACCACAGACTTCAGTACTGAGGCCCCAGCTGTTAACAATATACATTAATGATTGGGACAGAGGAAATCAATGCAATATCTCCAACTTTTCTCACAAGATTTAGCTGGTGGCAGCGTGTGCAGTGAGGAGGATGCTAAGAGGCGGTGGGGTGATTTGGATGGGCTGACTGAGTGGGCAAATTCTTGGAAAATGCAATATAATGGAATAAATATGAAGTTATCCACTTTGGTGGCAAAAACAGTAAGGTAGATTATTATTTGAATGATAGCGGTTGAGGGGGGAAAAAAGTGACATTCAACGAGACCTGGGTGCATGGTAGAACAGTCGCTCAAATTGGCATGCAGGAAGCAGGCGATAAGGATTTGAATATGGAAGTAGTGATGTCTTGCTGCAGTTGTACATGGCCTTGATGAGGCCATTTGAGTAATGTGTGGAGTATTGGTCTATTGGTCTGAAAAAGGACATTCTTGCTGTTGAGGGAGTCCAATGAACGTTCACCAGACTGATTTCCAGGATGACAGGACTAATATATGAAGAAAAATTGGATCAGCTGGACTTTTACTCACTGGAATTTAGAAAAATGAGGGAGGACTCCTTGAAAAATATAAAATCCTAATGGGAGTGAACAGTCTAGATGTGGGGAGAATTTTCTCAGTTTCGAAGACTTCCAGAGCTAGGGGTCACTGCTTAAGGATAAGGTGTAAGCCATTCATGCCTGAGATGAGGAAGAATTCCTTCAGAGTTGTGAATCTGTGGAATTCTATACTACTGAATACTGTTGGGGCTAGTTCATTAAATATATTCAAGAGGATTCTGGACATGGTGCTTGTGGCTAAAGGAGTCAAGGGGTATCGAGAGAAAGTGGGAGTGAAATTGCATGAACAGCCATGATCATATTGAATTACTATGCAGGCTCAAAGTGTGGAATGGCCACTCCAGCGCCTATTTTCTATGTTTCTATGTTTATTATAGTCTTTCGCTTCTATGTCTCTAAATCCTTCCTGACCCCCAAACCCTCTTTGGAATGTTTTTGGAAACCCTCTAATGCTAGCTTCTTGTTTACACGATGTTCCCCTGTAAATTCTTGTCCACACTAACCTCCAACATGCACAAGGTTAATCTGGTGCAAGGTTCAGATGGATAAGCTTCTTAGTTTTCACTTTGAATTAAAGAAAAATCTGAACAATCTAATTCACTCCATTGTTATAACAATGAGAAAATGAGCCATTCATGAATATTATTTGATTCTATTAGCTAACGAATCTTCTGTACAGCCCAAAATATAGTAGCTCTTATTTTCCTCAACAGCCATTTTTTTTGGGCGGTTGATGTCATGTCAAATACCTTTTGGAGATTTAAGTAAAGAAACAGTTGCTCATATCCTTTAACTATACTGCATATTACTTCATCCCATATGTTGTTTAAAAACTAAACAAAAAAATTCATTTTCAGAAACAATTTTGGCTTTGTCTGATTTCCTTGAACATTTCTAAGTGCCCTAATAATTGTTTCTAACATAGTCCTGATTAGAGAAGTTACGCCAATTAATATGTAGATCCTAATTGATATCTTCTGATCTTATAGAATAAAGGACAACACACTTAATATCTTGCAATAACAGAAGGCTCGCAATCTGGGGAAGGTTGGAAAATTAAAAACAGATCTTCAACTATCTGACTAGCCACTTATTTTAAGATACAAGGGCGAAGTTAATTAGGACTTATTCACAGCTCCAAACATTTTGCTCAGTACCACTTCCCTGAGATCCTCCTTCCCTTCTATGTTCTAATTTTACAGATACTTATGAAACGTTTCTTGCATTCTCTATATTGACCATTGATATGAAGTACCTTTTTATACATTTCTCATTTCTTGTACCATTTTTTCATTCCTCGTTTATCTTTTCATCTGTCTGCCCGTTTCATTCTCTGACCGTACACCAATCTTCGCACATTTTTTCTTAAAGTTTGATGCTACCTTTAGTATTTCTGTCGTATCATAAATGTTGTGCTTCTCTTAGTTTTGTTTTATTTCTCATTGTTATGTATTTATTCAATGCCTTCTAAAATAGCCCTTGCAATACCTGCCTATAAGTGTCTAACTAGCTTAACTAAATTTGAAAGTTCACATTAGCTGTCATTGTTTTCATGTTTCCAGAATTGCATGTGTTCAAGTTTGAGGTACGAATCCTGGACTGAATCTTCTCACACATACATTTAAATTAAAATTCAATCATATTCCAGTAACTGCAATCTGAGGCGCTTTCTCTATGAGGTCACTAATTAATTCATCTTGGAGCACAATACCAGGCTGACCGCGGTCTGTTCTCTGGTGGGCTGCAGGCTGTGTTGTTCAAAGAAACTGCATTAAACTCGGGATATGAATTCTTCATCTAGTCTCCCCTCGTCTATTTGATTTTTTCAGTCTACATTTGAATTAAATTCGTCCGTGATTCCTTCTGTAACTTCTGGATATCCTGGCTATTTGCTATTTCTGGCATCTTTGTTACAATAATTAAATAACAACCACCATTTCACCGCTTACTAGCTTCCTGTAGTTCCTAAACTCCTTGAACATGAACGCCTAATCTGGTCATCCTACAACGAAGTCTTGGCAATAATTATTAGATGATACTCATTTTTATTTGTACTATCCCTTCATCTGTATTGACACCTGTAGTGTCATCTGTTGATTTAGATTTATATTCAGCACCCTCCATCACTGTCTGATCCTTATTTCCATATGAACACCTTTCTCCCTTGTGTTCACTGCATTCATTGATTTGCTGCATTTTCCAAAATGACTTAACCTAACCAACTATTTAACTCAAAGTTCTTTCCAATCATTACTTGTGCATTCATTTGTAGATTGATGCCAACTCAGATTAGATGGACCATCCCAACGGTTCATCCCCACTTTTATCAGTACAGAAGCAAATGCCATATGAGTCAGCACCAATATTTATTGTAGAAGTTGCTCTGCCATGCATTCATTTCCCTGGTCTTATTTAGCCCATTCCAGAGAGCATTTGTTTATGTAATAATCCAGAAGTTGTTATGCAAGGTTTGTGAAGGTTTGTAGCTCAGGTTGAGAATTAGGGTGTAGGTTTGTTCACTGAGCTGTTGGTTTGATATCCAGATGTTTCGTTACCTGGCTAGGTAACATCATCAGTGGCGATCTCCAAGTGAAGCGAAGCTGTTGTCTCCTGCTTTCTATTTATATCTTTCTCCTGGGTGGGGTTCCTGCGGTTTGTGGTGATGTCATTTCCTGTTCGTTTTCTGAGGGGTTGATAGATGGCATCTACATCTATGTGTTTGTTTATGGCGTTGTCATTGGAGTGCCAGGCCTCTCGGAATTCTCTGGCATGCCTTCGCTTTGCCTGTCCCAGGATAGATGTGTTGTCCCAGTCGAAATGGTGGCTTTTTTCATCCGTGTGTAGGGTTAAGAGGGAGAGAGGGTGGTGTATTTTTGTGGCTAGCTGGTGTTCATGTATCCTGGTGGCTAACTTTCTTCCTGTTTGTCCTATGTAGTGTTTGTGGCAGTTCTTGCGTGGAATTTTGCAGATGACGTTGGTTTTGTCCATGGGATGTACTGGGTCTTTTAAGTTTGTTAGTTTTAGTTTGAGAGTGTTGGTGGGTTCGTGTGCTACTAGGATTCCGAGGGGTCTTAGTAGTCTGGCTGTCATTTCTGAAACTTATTTGATGTATGGTAAGGTGGTTAAGGTTTCTGGCTGTGTTTGGTCTGCTTGTCGTGCTTTGTTCTTGAGGAATCTGCACACTGTATTTTTTGAGTATCCATTCTTCTTGAATACATTTTATAGGTGGTTTTCCACTGTTTTGCGTAGTTTGTCTGTGCTGCAGTGCGTGATGGCTCGTTGGAATAATGTTCTGATACAGCTTTGTTTGCTTGTGTTGGGATGGTTGCTGGTATAGTTAAGTATTTGGTCAGTGTTTGTCAGTTTTCTGTACATGCAGGTTTGTAGTTCTCCGTTGTCCTTTCTTTCGACTGTGACATCCAGGAATGCGCGTTTGTTGTCAGTTTCTTCCGCCTTGGTGAACTTTATGCCTATGAGGGTGTTGTTGATGATGTTAAATGTCCCTTCTATCTTGTTTCGTTTTGTGATGACAAATGTGTCAACTACATAGCAGACCCAGGTTTTTGGTTTGATGGTTGGTAGGGTTGTTTGTTCTAGTCTTTGCATTACTGCTTCTGCTATGAATCCAGATAGCGGAGATCCCATGGGTGTGCCGTTGGTTTGTTTGTAGACTATGTTGTTGAAGGTGAAGTGGGTGGTGAGGCACAGGTCCACTAGCTTCTTGATGTTTTCATTGGTAATGTGATTGGTGGTGGTTGGTGTGTGTGGGATGGTCTCTTCTAAAAGTCTGGTCAGTGTTTCCTTTGCCAGGTCGATGTTGATGGAAGTGAACAGTGCTGTTACGTCGAATGAGATCATTGCTTTGTCTTCCTCTATTTTGGAGTTTTTGATAATTATTAGGAATTCCAGGGTGGAGTGGATGAAGTGTTGTGACTTTTCTACTAGGTATTTCAGTCTTGCGTGTAGTTCTTTGGCCAGTGTGTAAGTTTGTGTTCCAGGTAGTGTGGCTATAGGTCTGAGGGGGCATCCTAGTTTATGGATTTTTGGTAGTCCGTAGAATCGTGGGGTATTGGTCCCGTCGGGTTTCATTTTGTGGAATTCTGTCTTGTTTAATTGTCCGGAATTGTGTAATTTTCTTAGGAGATATGTAATTTTGTTTCCTAGTTGTGGGGTTGGGTCTAGCACCACCTGTTGGTAGGTGTTGGTGTCTGCGAGTAGTGCATTGGCTTTCTCGATGTAGTCCCTTCTGTTCAGGATGACAGTGAGCCGAACTTTGTCTGCAGGTAATATAACGATGTTTTTGTCTTTTTTGAGGTTTTCTAGGGCTTTCTTTTCTCGTGTGTTCAGTTTGTTTCCTTCCCTCTTTCGGCTCAGAGTAGGTGCAAAGGCATGCCAGAGAATTCCAAGAGGCCTGGCACTCCAACCACAACGCCATAAACAAACACATAGATCTAGATGCCATCTATCAACCCCTCAGAAAACGAACAGGAAATGACATCACCACAAACCCCAGGAACCCCACCCAGGAGAAAGATATAAATAGAAAGCAGGAGACAACAGCTTAGCTTCACTTGGAGGTCGCCACTGATGATGTTACCTAGCCGGGTAACGAAACATCTGGATATCAAACCAACAGCTCAACGAGCAAACCTACACCCTAGAAGTTGTTATTTTTGAGGTTTTGCTTCTTAATTTGGTACCTAGATGCTCACTACAAATACACAGAAACTCTATAATTGTGCTGCCTTTGCATTTCGTGTTTACATGGAACTAGGCAATTGGTTTCTCTCTTTCAAGGTTTTTTTTATTTTGCATCTTTGAATGAGTATGCCAATTATTGGAAAACAACAAGCCTTCTGAAATCCCACTGTTTCTGCAGAAGACTGTCAATTGCCTATCACAATACTGCCCTGAATTACCACCGCATTCATTGCTTCCCCACAAACAATGCACGGTTAACTGTGTCAACCTGTCATCCAACTTAAAGTTTGCATTCTTCTCCCAGTAAACCTGTTCGACAATAAGAAAGGTTGAAGTTCCTGCACTCTTTTTCTCTGACTCACCTTATTTGCTGCAGACGTAGTCACCATCCTCCATTCGTGACTTCTTAGGAAATCATGATGTGAAAATGCTAGTGTTCGATTGGGTTGGACAAGGTTAAAACAAAAAAAATCACATGACACCAGGCCATAGTCCAACAGTCCAACATTGGTGCTCGGTGGCTCAGTGGTTTGCATTACTGCCTCATAGCACCAGGGACCCTGGTTCAATTCCCACCTAGGGCGACTGTCTGTGCTGAGTTTGAACATTCTCCCTGCATTTGTGTGGGTTTCCTCTAGGTGCTCCCCTTTCCTCCCACAATCAAAAGATGTTCAGGTTAGGTGAATTGGCCATGTTAAATTGCCCACAGTCGGGGGCAAATATGGGTCTGGATGGGTTACTCTTTAGAAGGTTGGTGTGGACTTGTTGGGCCGCAGGGCCTATTTCCATAGTGTACATAATCTAATTGGAAGAAAGAGCGGGACTATAGAAGCATGTGTTTTCAAATACATCTGTTGGACTGTAACCTGGAGTCATGTGATTTTTGACTTTGGAAACCAGAATACCCAGCTGGTGTGACTGTCTCCTATTACAAAATAGCCAAGTAACTTGTCCCCATCCTGATGTGTTGCATCGTGTGCAGCTCTGCCTCCAGTTTAGTTATTCTATGTCCAATGTTCTCAATTCACAAACACTTAGTACAGATATATTTGCTCTATGTTACATTACATTCAATATGGAATTGAATTTCCTGCACGTAAGAAGCAGGAAAAGGTCAACCCAGCCAATTACCACTCCATCAGTTTATTCTTGATTATCAGTAAAGTGATGGAAGGTATCATCAAAGTGTTATCAAGCAGCATCTGCTCAGCAATAACCTGCTCAGTGGCTCCTAGTTTGGGTTATGCCTGTGTTACTCAGTTTCTGACTTCATTGCAGCCTTGGTCTAAACATGGATAAAAGAGCTGAATTCCAGAGGTGAGGTGAGAGGGGCAGTTCTTGATATCAAGGCTGTATTTGACCAAGTGTGGCATCAAGGAGCCCTAGCAAAACTGGAATCAATTGGTACCATGAGGCAAATTCTCTCAAGGTTGGAATAATACCTGACACATAGGAAGATGGTGGTGGTTGTTGGAGGTCAGCCAACTCAGCTCCAGCTCATCTCTAAAGGAGTTAGTTAGGGCACTGTCCAACCATATTGAGCTGTTTCATCAATGCACTTCCAACCATCATAAGGTCAGAAGTAGGGATGCCCGTGAATGAACACACAATATTCAGCACCATTCACGACTCCTCAGATACTCAAGTATGTTCAAATGCAACAAGATCTGGACAATATCCAGGCTTGGGCTGACGGGTCACAAGCAATATTTGCACCATTCAAATACTAGGTTATAACCATCACCAATAAGAGACAATCTGACCACCGCCCCTTGGTGTTCAATGGTGTACAATCACTGAATTTCACACTATCAACATATTGTTGACAAGAAACTCAACGGGACTCACCACATAAACACAGTGGCTACAAAAGCACGTCTGAAGCTCGGAATGCTGTGGCAAGTAACGTAGCTCCTGATGACTCCAAGCCTATCCATCATCTACAAGTCAGGACTGTCATGGAATACTCTCCGTTTGCTTGACTGAGTGCAGCTCCATCATCACTCAAGAAACTTGACACTATCTAGAACAGAGCAGCACGCTTGTTTGGCATTACGTGCAAAAGCATCAGTTATTTTACCACAGATGCTCGGTTGCAGCAGCGTGTTATGTCTACAAGATTCCCTGCAGAAATTCACCAAAACTCCTCACTCAGCACCTTCCAAAACTACGACCACTTCCATCGAGAAGGACAAGGGTAGCAGATACATGGGAACACCACCTCCTTCAAGTTCCGATCCAAGCCACTCACCATCTTTACTTGGAAGTATATCACCGTTACTTCACTGTTGCTGGGTCAAAATCCTGGAATTCCGTCCCTAATGGCAGTGTGGGTCAATTTACAGTAGGCGGACAGCAGTGTTTCAAAGATGCAGCTCACCACTACATTCTCAAGGGCAACTAGGGACAGGCAATAAATGCTAGCCAGTGACGCCCATATCCCACAAATGAATTTTAAAAACATATTAATTCAAGAGCCTCCATATACTTCAACCACGTCAAATCACCTATCTTGTCATTGTTCATGTTTTTTTGTTTAACTATTTAATTATTTCATAACAATTTATTTATTTATAAAAGTATATATGTTACTAATATGCCAGTAGTTCCTGTACCATTTTAAAATTTAGGTAGATTTTTTTTTCCATTTACCAGATGTGCAACAAAAAAATTGCTTCCCATGAGGAAGAATAAGAACCAATCCTACAGGATGTAAAAACTTAGAAACAATCAAGGAACATCTCATACCATCTTTATGTCACGTTCTTGCCCATTCACCTTCTGGCAGTCTGTTGAAAGAAGCACGCAGTCCGAGGTTGCACTGGGTTGCCTGTATTTATATGACCAAACAATTATTTCAGATAACACTTCGCTGCATAAAAAGCCACGGCGTTTACGTCTGAGTTTCTGGGTTTGTTTTTAAATAATGGTCTTGTTTCACTGACTTCACGCTGGAAGAATGAGTACTCCTTATCTACACAATCATAAATTCTACAATTTGAAAGGTGTCATTCAACTTCTCACTAACCCAATGTGCTCTATCATTTCCCACAGTTGTTACTCTACTGTAATCATAAGGTGGAGGGTGTGCTTCGCCGGAAGTGACGCTTGCATAATGATAACACCAGGATGATTTGAATTCAATTAGACACAACAGAGAAAAACACCATCAGATATCACATTAAACTGCTTTCCGTTCACAGATCCGGCTAGTGTGCAGCAAATAAACCATGTTGCATGAAGCTCATTATCTTATTTGGACGGCTACGATGTTTGCAGGTAGGTTACATCGACACATTTTGCAGAAGAAAAAACGATAATGCCAACTTTAGTTCAGTTGATAACAGTTCTGCTTCCCGGCAGAAAATCATTCTGTTCGAATCTCGACTTTTTTTTTCAAATTCAGTATTGGTTCTGGTGTGTCATGACTGAAGGACCGTTCCACAACTTTAGAAACAGTCCTAAGGGCACATATTCCGGGTTCAATATTAATTCGAATAGTTTTTTTCAGGTAATTTAAATAAGCCCATAACCATTGTCTAACATCAAAAGAGAGGTCTTACAAACCTTTACCATGTAGCAACCCCTTCAAATGTTTGTTATTAACGCACTGTTGTGTTTTGGCCCATGTTGTGCGCAAATTGGTCGCGGTGTTCCTTGAATTTGAGCTTAGACTATGATTTAAAAATGTTTCATTGTAAAGTGCTTTGGGTTCGCTTAACTACAGAAACGTTTTTCTTTTAAAAACGTGAAATACAATCCCTGTTTTAATCTGTTTTTGATAAACGTAAACTAATTACTGTTCCATTCGACAGGAACACTCACCTCCTATGTGGAGCAGTCGCCTTCTATTGTATCAATTGCATCAGGACAGTCGACAACGTTGAAATGTACTCTGAAGAATACTGGCTATCCCAACATGTTCTGGTACAAACAACAGCCAGGCCGGGCATTTGAAGCTCTATTCAATTCTGCTGGAGAAGGGTCTGTTACAAATTACACGTTTGACTCGTTTAAGGCAGAGAGAACCAGCAATACGCTGTTTACTTTGACACTGAATGATGCCTCTCCGTCTCACACGGCTGTATACTTCTGTGCTTGTAGTAACACAGCGCTTCATAAAGGTGTTCTGTAGCTGCAAAAACCTGCAAATGCGCTCATGATTGTCTACTTTCGTCAAACTGCGGCAGCAGCAAATGGCGGTTCAGTGTACAGATCATGAAATCACAAAATCTACAGAAGAACATCATTCACAGCTTCATTTCTCTTCCACTAATCCTGCGGATGTCCTACGAATACAAATCGTTGTCCTCTAATGACCGAATTCCAGGCATTGGACCCACATCATCGTCTTTCATCTTGCGAATTAATTTAATTATTTTAGACTCCTATGTTCAATTTCCTCTTCGGTGAACCTTCATTGCGCAGAATTTCAGCACCATCCCGGTCTTGGCATATCATTTAAGTTGTATATCACTGGAATCCGAAAAATGCATCTGTATTGAACATGTTCTAAGTCATTCATTTTAATTTTGCCCCACATGCAGGTGAAAGCACGGAATCGAGCATGAAATCTATCATCCCGCCAGCGACTGTCAACAATACATGGACGCACAGTGTCGATTCTAACCACAAACTGACAGCGACCAGTTATATAAAACTTGACTCCGGTTGACCTGACAGATGCTGTCACCATGTTCGCTGTGTTTTTAATCAGCTCCACTTGACTGAAGGATTGGGACAGAATATGATTAAATTGTTTCCGTCTTGCAATTAATCAAGGATCAAAGACAATATGAAAAAGAAACAGCTTTAGGAAGGAAGCAAAGCAATTCTGACAGCATGAGAAAAGAGTGCTGATTGGTTGACGTATGTCTTCTTTACTCGGAGAGTGTTAAGGGCGTGGAATGCCCTACCTGCCATTGTAGTTAACTCAGCCATATTAGGGAGATTTAAACATTCCTTGGATAAGCACATGGATGATTATGGGATAGTGTAGGGGGAGGGACTGAGAATAGTTTACAGATCGGCGCGACATTGGGGGCCGAAGAACCTGTTCTGCGCTGTATTGTTCTAAGTTCTATGTTTGATGTGGGGAATACAGAAAATACTATTTCTTGGGGTGATAACTGTTTAATTCAAATCGGATAGGTCCATTCTGATTGGTCAGCATGACATGCATGCGCTGCAGGGATTGATTATCTTCATCAGCAGCCTTTTACTCAATGGAAAAGGTGCAATGTGTGGACATTTTTGGTTCACCTACAGGGACTCTAGTTGTACGGGCCTTGTTACATATGGGTATGGATAACACCAGTATGTGGACAATTTGAAAGGATGGTGAACATTGTGAAATCAGTAAAGAACACCTGACTTGTGAATTGAAATGTCAGAAAAGTCTTGAATAAACCAACTAGAGCTGGGCTGACTTTGGACATTACCCTGCAGAACACTGAAATCATGTCCTGGACAGAAGATAATTGTTATTCAACAGCCGCAATAATCTTAATTAGTGATTAATATAGCTCACACTCACATAGGTCATGCTTCCCTGGAATTTGATGTCTTATTTATTTAAATAGAACCTTCACAGAAATCTTGAAATTCTAACAAGACTAGATAGGATAAAAGCAAAAAGGATGCCCTCAATGACCCAGGAGTCCAGAATCATTGGTCAGGGTTGAAGGATATGGGGTAAGCCATTTAGGACTGAGATGAGGAGAAATTCCTTCACCTAAAGAGTGGTGAACCAATGGCATTCTCTGTAACAGAATGCGGTTGAGGGCAAAATATTGAGTGCTTTCAAGAAGTTAGATATAGTTTTTAGTGCTAAAGTGATCAAAGAGTGTACGGAGAAAATGAGAACTTACGAGTTGGATGATCATAATTAATTAAGTAGCAATCTCAATGGATTGAATAGCCTACTCCTGCTCTTTTTTTTCGTTCTTTTTTTTCTATGTGAAGCAAATATCTGAACACAAATTCTTCACGTTTACTCTATCAAAATGCTTAAGGGAATTCACCAATTTCAAATCCATCTTATCTTTTCTGCTGCAAGGGAAATTGTTCCACAGAAATATGAAATTTGTAATCCTTAAACCTTAGTAATGACACGAATGATTTATCCATTGCAAAGACAATCCACTTTCCTGACCCATTTTCTTACTGAACCACCTGCTCTAACAGTGGTTTTGAGCATTTGCTGATAACCGTTAAACCACTTGTCTACCAGGTGTATTTTTTGTGCCTTTTGAATAAGTTTCAAAGCCAAATGGAGAACATAACCTTTTACAATTCATTTGGCAGATGCAAGACAGAACTGTCTTTCCCAAAACAAGAAAATATAGAAAGCAAACAAAGCCTTTCAGACCATGGAATCTGTCATTTTTTTTAATGGAAAATTCAATTACTTCAATGTCATCATGCTCTCATCTTCTTTGTCTAAGTCTATCAGCACATACTTCTACTATTTCTCTCTAATGCATTAATCCAGCTTTTCTCTAAGCTACATCTATACTATTTAACTCAACACATGTGGTAGCAAATGTTGCATTTTCTCTGAAATTTGGGGAAATTCTAGATGTATTGTTTATATTAATACAAATTAGTGACAGCTACTTTGCATTTCCCCAATTTCAATTACTACAATCATCTGCTTAATCCCAGTATCCTCGTGTTCAGATTCTTTTTGAAATGGTTAATCAATGCTCATTTGATAATTAGTATTGAATCTGTTTCCTTCTCACTTTCAGACCATTTGCTTTTAAATTACCTAATTCATCATTTAAACAAATTCCTCAAATTGAAATTAGTGCATTTGCCAATAGTCCTGAATTTCAGTGCTCTGTAGTGCCCTCCAATCCTAGTTAGCCATGCTAGGAAATGGTCAGTAATTTTTTAAACATTTAGTCGGATTTGGGTGTTGCTGGTATTTAGATTGTCTCTTAGGTTGTCACTGCATGTCATGCGAATATTACTTGCATTTGCAAAAGCAAATAGTGTAAATGCTGGAAATATGAAGTAAACACAACGAAAGATATAAATACTCAACATACCAGTCAATACTTGTGGAGAGAAACACGGTTAATATTTCAGTTCAGGTAATCAGTAACTTGTAAACATTTCGAACAATTCATCTTCTTTTCCATGATCTCATAGGCTGATGGAGCAGATTCGATGGTATTCCTGATTCTACGTTTTATTTTCGCATCCAAAACTGACAAATCTCATTCTGGGAGGCAAGAACTGTAGACAATTTTGTTCTTTCCACTCGACTAATTATCATTCAGATGAAGAGGACAGCAATTTCAACTGAATGTTCAGACATTTAAACTGATCACAACTCCTTAAGTTAAAGATAGAGTGAATAAGGATAAGTCAGGACCTTAGAGGAAGTTAGTAAAGTGGGGAGGTCAAATTATGTCAGTATTAGGCAGGAGCAAGACAGTGTTAATTGGAACCAGCTGTTATTGAGCAAGTTCATGTTTGATATGTGGGAGTTGTTTAAATGCCTATTGATCAGAGTTTCAGGACCAGCATATTCCAATGAGAAAGAAGAACAGGGATAGCAAAGTGTAGGACACTTGAATGATTAGCCAGATTGTGAATTTAGTCAAAAAGTAAAAGGAAGCATATGAAAAGTTTAGAAAGATAAAACTGAACCAGGTCAAAGAAAGTACCAAAAAAAAAGCAGAAATTTAGCAGAACAACGAGGAGCCATAAAATGCCCTTGGAGAGTCAGGTTAAAAAAAATTTCGAGACATTTTACGCATTAAAAGCAAGAGAATGATTAGGGAAAGGGTAGAACCACGCAAGGGTAAAGGAGGAAATTTGTGCTTAGAGGTAGAGGATATGAGCGAGATTCTAAATGAGTGCATTGCAACAGCATTCACCAAGGACAAAGACATAGAGGATAACGAGATTAGTTTAGGGCATGCTAATATACAAATGCATGTTAAGGTCAAGAAAGGAGTGGTGTTAGGTGTCTTAAAGAGCATTAAAATGGCTGAGTCTCCAGGACCTGATGGGATGTAGACCAGGTTATTGAGAGAAGCAAGACAGGAGATTTCTGGGTTGCCAAGATATTTGTATCCTCTCTATCCACTGTAGAGCTTCCAGACGACTAGCAAGAAAGAAAATAGAGATAATCCAGGAAATTAGAAACTGGTGAGTCTCACATCAGCATTTGTGAAACTATTAGAGAGAACTCTTAGGGATAGGATCTACTTACATTTGGAAAAGCATAATCTAACGAGAGACAGTTAGCACTACTTTTTGCGGGGCAGGTCATGTCTTACTAACTTGACTGATATTTTTGAGGACGGGCTGGGGCTGGAGGTACAGCAGTGGATGTTGTTTACATGATTTTACATGACTTTCCCAAGATCCCTCATGGAAGGCTCATCTAGAAGATTTAAGTTGCATGGGATCTATGGTAACTTGGCTATTTGGATTCAGAATTAGCTTAGCCATAGAAAACAGAGGATTGTGGTGGAATGGTGTTTGTCTGCCTGGAGATCCTTGAGTATTGGTGTTCCATAGGGATCCATGCTAGGATCTCTGCTGTTTGTGATTTACATAAATGACTTGGATGAAAATGTAGATGGGTGGGTTAGTAAGTTTGCAGATGACATAAAGATGTTGAGAGTTGTGGATAGGGTCAAAAGTTGTCAAAGAACTGATATAGATCAGTTGCAGATGTGAAGGTAGAAATGGCAGATAAATTTTAATCCAGGCAAGTGTGGGATGTTGCACTTTGGGAAACCACATTTTAAGGGACAGGATACAGTTAATGGCAGGATCCCGAACAGCATTGATGTACAGAGGAATTTTGAGGTCCCAGTCTATAGCTCCCCGAAAGTGGCCACACAAGTAGATATGGTGGCAAAGAAGGTGTACAATATGCTTGTTTATATTGGCTGGGATATTGAGTACAAGAGTCAGGAAGTGATGCTGCAGCTTTAGGTTTGGTTAGACCTAACCAAACCTAAACACATTTCTCCTGCCTTCTTCTGAACTGTTTAAGGTGTATGCTCTCAATCCGTCTGTTCAGATGTCATAACTTGTACAGAAATATTTCTACCACTTCCTTTCTCTTTCTGTAAATGTTTCTTCTCTAGTCTGACCATTTCTTTTATATTTTGTTACCCTATATCTATTTTGGTTTCTTTCTTTGGCTCACTCTGTCCAATTATTTGTCATATGAGCAGTTTCTTCTCACATTTTTGGTAGACGGCACTGGAGAAATGCTACACAGACTAAATTATTAAACTGAGGCTTTGCCTTCAATCTCGATTGGACATAGAAAAGAAGAACAATGGTATCTTGTGAATGTCCAGATCAATGTTTACTATAATTGGAGAAGTCCAGCAATTGGTTTTTCATAATTGTCATTCGTGAGTGGCTGGTGTACACTTGCTAGCCATCCTTCCTGTAATACAACACATGTCCATGGATTAAAAAAAACATCCCTTTCTGGCAAAAATGATCATAATTCAAACTCTTTGCTTAATTTTACATTCTACCTCCCCACTCTGAGTTCGTGCATCAAGGTGCTGATTATCCTGATTATCATTAATCTAAGTATGTGTGCCTTCTCTCTTTTATTTCTGGCACTAATTAAGATCAAGTTGAATGATTCTCTGTTGTGCACTAGTATCATTCATTCAGAATAACAATCTAGTACCTGGCAATTGATGTTGATGCTTCATTTTCCTTATCTAAGTCAATGGAAGCACCCCAGAGAGGTTGTACTACGCTGGCCATATAGGAGGGACAACCTTAAGAGGAGAGGTTAGCAGGGTGGGCTTGTACTCGTTGGAATTTATCAGAATGAGGGGTAAATTTACTGAAACACTTACAATTCCTCTCTTGTAGGAATGTTGAGGACCAAAGGCAAGATTTCAGAGGAAGGGGTCACCCTCTTAAGACAGAGATGAAGAGATTTTCGCCGTCACGGAGGGTTCCCATGTATATATTTAATCAAGATGCCATGACATGCTTCAGCAACAGGTGGGACTTGAATCCAAATCTTACAACTTCTCTTGAGTTATAAGGAAATTATCACTGCATCAGAGGAGTCTTCACTGGAGGTAATCAATCTGTGGAAATATTTGCCACTGATCATGTTAGAGGCTGAATCATTTAGTATGTCCAAGGCTGAGCAAGACATATTTTTAATCAGAAAGGGAATCAAGAGTTATGAAGCAAAGGCAAGAAAGTGGAGTTGAGGATTTTCAGAATAGCTATTACCTCATTGAACGGTGAAGCTGACTCGCTAGGTGGAATGGTCATTGAAATAAAGCAAAGAACTGAGGAAGCTGAAGATCTGACCAAATTCAACAGGTCGAACAGCATCTGCAGAGAGAAAGCAAAGTTAACTTTTTGGGTCCAGTGAACCTTCTTTATCCATATTGGATGTCCTTGGTATTGAAATAATCACTTTTTTCTTAAGTAATTGCAAGCTAGTTATACCGGATTACTGATTTGATGATGATCGGAGAATTACCAAGTTTAACTGTAACCTGGAGTTAGATAATGGATGTCTTTTTAAGTAGGCTGAACTTGAAGAAGGCTTCAAATTTCGATTTGTAGTCATGTGAACTCTGAAGGACACAACGTCTAACTTGAAATTTGGCAGTAACCCACTGGTGCAGTGGACTATTGTACGAAGAGCTATTTAAGCAACTAAGTAGGGAGTGCGGATGTCGTTTGCCAAGTCAGTTTTTTTGACCAACTCGAATTACCCCAGAGAAAATGGTGGTGGATTGCCTCGTTGAATGATTTTAAAGTCGACAGTACACGCACAGTACTATTTAGAAAAAAGTTCAAGTTTTTGACTTACGCGATGTGGTCACGTGTGCTCAAGTACAGGAGTACAGTGCAATTTGTACAATGTCGTCACACGCAGGGAGGAAGGTAGAAAACTAATATAGAGAATCAAAGTTAAAAGTAAACCATTACCATTGTTCCTCACTATAAGTAGAAAATAAAGTTGAAGATTAACATTATTGTCCTTCCTAGATTTAAATGGAAACATAAGAAATAAAGGTACATTTTCAACAGTCTTTCTTAAATGCACTTCCCGCAAGGGCTCGGTTTCCGCGCTTTGGCCCACTCTCCAGGAAAGCTCGGGTTTCCTGGTCTCGATGCTGCAGACACCTGGGGATTGATACTTCAGGCTCACTCTAACCAAGCTGGTCCCGGCCCACAGCTGATATCCAGCCGCCACCGCTCGGGACCATGGTCGCTACTACTCTCCCCGTGATGCCAGCGCCGCGATTGCACTCTCTCCAGAAGGTAAGTAAATAAAAAGGGGAGTTAAAAAGAATGCGGCCAGCCTGGAGCAGTACAGATGCTTCAAAGCTAACTCAGACTCTTCTCCACCCACCCCCCGCCCGCTGCCGGGTCCCTCTCTCTCCTCTCCACCCTACCCGCTGCCGAGTCCCGCACTCTCTCTCTTTCCCCTTCCTCCCCGCGGCCGGGCCAGGCTGGTTTTTTTAACTGCTGCTGAGCTCTCGCTATCTCCTCTCCGCGCTGCTGGCCCTCTCACTCCTGCCGCTGCATTAAACTTCTTTAAAAGAGAAAAAAGACCCTAAATAATAAAAGAAACAAAAAGAAAAGAAAGCAGACGCAGGCGGACGAACCCCAGAACATGAGCTGGAATGGTGTGCTGCAGCCCCCCGCCGCCATATTGCTGTCTCTTTGTCAGGTTTGTGATGCCTCCACCGTTAAGGGACACCAATAATGTTCCATCAGGATGGCGTTGTGTCTTGGACCGGAGCTTGGTGATGGCTGTACTCCCATGCATCCACTGTCGTTGTTCATTTAGATGGCAGAGGTTTCGATTTTGGAAGGTGCCTTGGGTGAGTGGATCTTGTAGATGGCTTGTCCTCCTGCCATTCAATATCATTGGTGGTGGGAATGAATGCTCAAGATGATGGATAAGTGTCAATCTAGCAGGCGATGTGGCATGGATGGTGGCGAGCTCCTTGAGTCCAGTTGGAGGAGCTTCAATCATCTAGACGATGAAGATTTTTTTCATCGCACCCTTGATTTGTGCCTAATACTGAAGATAGTTTGAGCTGCCAGGCGATGAGCGCTCGTCGCAGAATTCCCAGATTCTGCCATTTTTTTCATGAATCCCTACAGTGTGAAAACAGGCCCCTCGGCCCAACAAGTCCACACTGACCTTCCGATGAGCAACCCACCCAGACCCATTCCCCTACCCTATTATCCTATATTTATACCTGACACATGCACTTAACACCACCCTGAAATTTAGCGTGGCCAATTCACCTAACCCCGATCTTGCATTATCAATATTTATTGTAGCGGGGTACAGCGCTGTAGATGTATTCCGTGTTGGACAAAATTCAGCAAATTAGTGCCGGATGGTCACAGCCGCAAACCTCGACAGCTCCTCCTTCCACGACCCCCTCCCCCACCCCCAATTCCGCAAAAAACACTAATTTCTTCCTTGAAATTTCATGAAAATTAATTCAACTAGGAAACGGAAATGAAAATATATGGAATAAAACAAAACAAATGCACTTTTTTAGTTGGTTTATGGGCTTTCCGTTCCTAATTGTTATGGGCCAATCACATTACGTTTCATGAAAGACAGAGCAGACTAGCACGCAGGCAAGCACCGCCTCTCCGCGAAAATGGGGTGGAGATCATCTCAGCGGTACCTCATCTGCTTATGACGTAATGCTCTACTTGCACTTAATCAACGTCTCTGAGATCCTACCCATCTAGCAGAACGGCTGTTAAATCTGATGCAAAGATGCGATTTAATTTGATCGTCTTCGGTGGTTTCCTTCTCGCTCTTAGTATGTTAAAATTCTTTTCTGCCTTTCATCAAGGAGAGGAAATGATTAAGGCTCTGTAACTAATGCAGTAAGATGTTGACTTGTGAAATCAGAAAATAATTATTTGATAGAGTGCTGTATTTATTCTGGTCACTATAGGACAGAACCTTTTAAATTATTGCACTAATCCTATTGGATTTGGATGAATTCAGTGACATGTAGGAAATTAGGACAAAATCTGAATTCTTATAGATAATCCATTGCCTCAAGTATTGCTCGAAAATCTTTATTTTTTTCATCTCTAATTCTCATTTCCAGGTGGTTCCCGGGGTGATGAGGTGCGCCAATGGCCCGCTTCGCTTGCCCTCAACCCAGGAGGATCAGTCGAACTGAATTGTCTGCAGGAAGGAACGATACGTGATAACATGCTCTGGTATCGTCAATCGGCCGACGGAAGCTTCGCGTTAATCGGGTACGTGTATTTAGCAGGGGAAGCTCGGTATGAAGATGGTTTCAAGAGCGGCTTTACTATTACGAGGACAATGGAAAACAAAAAATCTATCCTGAAGATCGACAGCGTTGAACTCACCGACAGCGCAAGTTATTTCTGTGCAGCCAGTGACACAGCGCTTCATGGTCTCAGGTAACTGCGACAAAAACCCTTTGCACAAATTGAGCTGGATTCATGTAAAATTACGGCGGATTAACAGAAATACAGTTCAAGCATACGAGATTATTAAAGTGCTGCGCATCCAAACCTACACTTTCAAGATGACAGGACGATAACTGCAAGATAAGTCCAATCCTGTTCAATACCGGGTTCAGGCGAAATTCGGTGACTGATGAGAATGTAGAAAATGGGCAAACACGCTAGATGCGTTTAAGGTAACCCATAATCACCGTATTTGTGAGGCAGTTATAGAAGGCTCAACTGATAAAAATGAAACAATATAAACTCTTACAACTTAATCGGTGGGATATACCATGTACTCTTTTATGTGTGGGGGTGAATAGTTTAAAGGCGGATAATGTCTGGATGCGCACTTCTCGGGATTAAGTAGGAAAAGAATCAACTACCAGCCATTCGGAATGCAAAGGTAGTTAGTGTTTTGAGTGTCAGGGTTTCAACCATGCAATGTCATCATTGTTGAGCCGAGGCTCGTGACGTTCTCTTACTCTGTGATGCAGAAAGACATCATTCTAGGACAGAATGGAAAGACTGAATTCGTAAGAGGGGTGGTAGGAGGTTAAAAGTTATAGTATGAATCCTTTATAAAATCCAGTACTACTTGCCGGCAATTTGGTATTTCATTTAAGTCTAACGTATCTTAAGAGGCTTGGAATCAAAGCAAAGCAAGCATATCAAGGCCTCTACTGCAGAGTAGGTGACAGCAGCAAATTGAGTAACTGACTAAATTGTTTTTTTATAACTGCTTCTAAGGAGTGTGATCTCAAACTAAATTGAGTGTGAGACGTTACACATTCAGTCACGGAGTGCTCTTGTGTAAAGTGGCAAAACCGTGAGTCTGATGAATGGGAGTTTCAGTGAGGAGATTAGGGGAGGAGTGGTCACCTTTTTCCACTTTTTCTCTCTTTGGTCGCAGGTATACCAAGGGATGAAAAACTGGAAGAGAAAGGTGAGTTTCGAAAACATTCCATGTTGACAACATGGTATTATATTTGCCATAGACAGACAGCGGAGAGATTTACTGGAATTATTCCGAAGGATGGCAGGCTTGTCATTTGAGGAGAGGTTGAGTCAATTGGGCCTGCATTCACATGATGATTGAGAGAGAATCTCGTTGAAACATCTAAATGATAAGGACTGAACATACTGGTTGCAGGGACAATGTTTCACCTGGCTATCGGGTCAAGAAAAAGTAGTCACGTCCCAGGATGTGGGTCTAGAATGAGAAGAGGAGAAAAAATGTTTGTGAAACAGCACTTTCCAAACCTGCAACCACTGCCATTTAGAGGGACAAAGGCAGAAAGTACATGGGAACAGGAATGTAAGTTGTCAAGAAGAGGGAAGTTGTCTGTGAAGGGAAATAGGGAGCTCAGCTATTTGGGCAAAACATTGGCAGTTGTAGTGTAATATGAGGAAACGTGAACTTCTCTAGTGTGACAGGAAGAATACAAAAGTGGGAAGCTATTTAGATGGAGAGAGACCACAGACATCCACAGTACAAAAGGACATCGACTCAGGAAATGTGGGAGACATGATG
This sequence comes from Hemiscyllium ocellatum, assembly GCF_020745735.1. Lineage (NCBI taxonomy): Eukaryota > Metazoa > Chordata > Chondrichthyes > Orectolobiformes > Hemiscylliidae > Hemiscyllium > Hemiscyllium ocellatum. The sequence goes on along the minus strand of NC_083447.1, from coordinate 21,500,653 downwards.
GCCTCCATGTGAGTCTGAAACTATGTGGATTCATGTCCCCACTCCGCAGATGCTCCTGGCAAAAATCCAAACCATTTAAAACAAGCTTGATGATCTTAAAGCTAGACACACCTTCTAAATGGACTTAAGAGACTGCTATATGTTTTGCTTTTCAGAGACATGGCCCACTCCTGCTATACCTGACTGTGTCTGACAACCCAAAGTATCCCTATTCATCAGATGGACCATTCAGCATCTTCATGCAAGGTAAGCAATGTTAGGGTCTTCCTCCTAATCAACAGCATCTGGTGCTCAGACATAGTGATCCCAGTGAGTTATGCCACCACCCAACCCCACCCCATCCTGAACCTGCCCCCCTTCTCCAGACTCAGAATATCTTATCGTGAAGTGCCATCCCTAATACGTCATGCAAGTTCACCTTTATTATCCTGACAGCAGTCTATATTCCACCTGATGAATAGTGCGCTTGATGAACAGTACACCACAAAAGTCTTGAGATAGAATGCCTGAGGTCTTGTTCATCATAGCCAGTGAAGTCACATGGGTCAACCTCAAGAATCTGCTAATAAAATATCCTCAACACCTTTACTTTCTCACCAGACATTCAAACATCTTTGACCATTGTCATACAACCATCAAAGATGCCTACTGCTCCACCTCCACCACCTCCCCACTCCCCTCCCCGGAAAACCAAATCACAGGCTGTGCTTCTCCTTTCAGCTTACAATTGAAGAGTAAGGACCCAGTACATAAGTGTTGGTCTGAGACAATGGAAAGGGCTTCTAAGGACTGCTTAGAATCAGTATACTGGTTCATAATCAGGAACTCAGCCCACCTAAATGAGTATGCCACTACCAATACAGCCTTCATTCATGACTGTGTAGAAGACTGCATGCCTAAAAAGTTAATTCATAAGTTTCCCAATCATAAACCATAGATGAACTGGGAAATCCAGTTCCTACTGAAGTCCGGGTCTGAAACATTCATGTCAGTTGACCCTAACCTATACCGGAAATCTAGGTATAACCTTGACGAAGCCGTCACATAGGCCAAGAGATGATAACAATCTAAGTTAGAGACCCAGACAAACCATACGGACACTCATTATTTGTGGCGGGGATTGCACGATATATTGGCCTACAAAACGAGGTGAAACAGAATCATGAGCAACAATGCATCCCTCCCCAGTAAGCTCAATGCATTCTATTCTTGCTTTGCACAGAAAGTCAGTGAAACAATGCCACCTGACCCAACAGCCCCAGATACATCATCACCGACAGTCCCTCCAATGCTAGGATGACTCTCTCCCACTCTCAGGACGAGTCTGTAGGTGGCTGTACAGACTAATGTGGTTACCGCAGAGTCTGTTACACTTGGGGCAGATGGTGATCATGCAAAAGGGTGGTTTGGGCATTCTGTGGCAGTGTGCTCCATTTGCTGATTTTCCCCTGCTTCCATCTATTGACAGCAAGATTCAAAGTGCTCAATACCAGCCGCTGGATGCTTCTCCTCCACTTTGGATGGTATTTGGCCAGTCATTCCCAGGTGTTTGTAGGAAAGCTGTAATTTGCCAGTGAGGCCTTGAGGGTATTATCAAAATACTTCTGTCCATCTGGGGCTCACCTGTTATTTTGAACCTTCTTGGGTTGTCTCATTTGGTCTTGCGGATGACATGGCCAGCCATCATAGCCAATCAAGGGTGGTCAGTGCCTTGACATTGGGGATGTTGGCCTAGTCAAAAATGCTGGTGTTGGTGCATCTTTCTTCCATGTGAACTCACAACATCTTGTGTAGGCAACATTGATGGATCTGCTATAGTGCCTTGAGGTGTCAACAGTAGACAGTCCACATTTCAGAGTCATATAGAAGGTTGGAAAACACCACAACTCTGTATATCATCATCTTGGTCTGATATTGTTGGTCTCAAACACACTCTCCTCAGGCTGCTGATGGCTGTGCTAGTACACTGAAGGCAATATTGGATCTCTTCATCAATAGCTGCTTTGGCCAACAGGACACTTCTGAGGTGTTGGAAGTGGTCAAGGTTCTCTGAGCCTTCCCATGGGCATTGATGATCATTGCTCCAAAATGCCAGGCCAGATTTATGCGGACCTTTGTCTTGTGGATGTTCAGGGTGAGACCCTTGGTCTCATATACCCGTATAAAATTACTGACAATGGTCTGGATTAGGTCCTCTGAGTGTGCACATGCACAAGCATCATCTGCAAACTGCAAACTGATGACACTGGTTGTGGTAACGTTGGTTTTGGCTTGAAGGTGGCGGAGGTTGAATAATTTCCAATAGATTCAATAAGTTAGCTCCACTTCAGTGGGGAGTTTGTCGGTGGTGAGGTAAAATATTGTAGCGTGGTAGATCGAGAACAGTGCTGAGGTGATGATGCAATCCTGCATGATATTGGCTCAAATGGGGCATATCATTAGCATGAATTCCATGCTGTCCGATAGAGGCAGAGATTGGTGACAAACTTCATGGTGCAAACAAAATGGAGAAGGATGTTCCATAATACTTCCCAATTGACAATGTCAAAGGCCTTTGTAGGGTTGAAGAAAGGCACATACAGGAATAGATTCTTTTCTCTGTATTTCTCCTGCAGTTATTGTGTGGTGTAAATCATGTCCATTGTGCCCCTCCACAGCCAGAAGCCACACCACAACTCCAGTGGAGTTCTTCAGCCACAGGGAAGAGACAGTTGACGAGGACCTTGGTGACGGATTTTCCAGCAGTTGACAGCTGGGAGATCCGCTTTAGTACCACAGTCAGAGTTGTTCCATTTTCTGAAAATACTCACAACTATGGTATCTAGGAGCCCACCCAGAATGTCATGCTCCTTCCAGGTAAGGCAGACAAAGGTGTGTAGCTGCAGCCGGAGCTCTTTGCCTTTGCACTTCAGTGCCTCAGAGAGGATACCATGTGCTTTTGCAAAGTTGGGAGAAAGTGAGGACTGCCGATGCTGGAGATCAGAGTCTAGAGTGTGGTGCTGAAAAAGCACAGCAGGTCAGGCAGCATCCAAGGAGCAGGAGAGTCTAATTTTTCAGGTGATGGCCAAAACATTGACTCTCCTGCTCCTTGGATGCTGCCTGACATACTGTGCTTTTGCAGCATCACAGTCTCGGCTCCTGCAGCGTTATTGTTCTCAACTGACTTCTCAACTTTGTTCAGGGATTGGGTATTGCTGAGCTCATGGTCTGTAGTATGCTGTGGGATGCATTCAATGAAGATCAAAACAACATCAGAGCCTTTGTTGAGCAGGTCTTTAAAGTGTCCCTCAGCATTTTTTGATGGCTTCTTCATCTTTGATAAGAGTCACTCCATCCTTGGCCAGAAATGTGGTGGGGCCTTCAGTATTAGGTCTGTACATGGTCTTGACAGTACAGAAGAAACCATGCATGTCATGGTTGTCAGCCATACGATGGGTTTCTAGTGCTTTCTCCACCCACCACCTGTTCTTTATGTTGCCTGTTAGTTTTTGGTCTTCTGTCTTCAGTTGTCTGTAGGTCTGCCACGTCTTTTCCAAGTGTAGTTATTGTTTTACTGTCAGAAATGTACCTATACCCACAGTCACCACCGCAGATGTTAGATCAACCTTCTTGAGAGTGAACCCATGGAAATCGACAGGCCCGAAAGGAGCCCCCCACCTGTGCACTCAGATCCTTTTGTGCCAACTGGCAATAGTAATTGCTTACATCTTCAACCTCTTCCTACGACTATCTGCAGCTCCTACCTGTTTCAAGAAGACTGCCATCATCTCAGTGTCAAAGTAAAATCATGCAGCGTGCCTAAATGATTACTGCCTAGTAGTTCTGACTTCTATAATTATGAAGTGCTTCAAGAGGTTAGTTTGCGAGAGGCTTGCACCAATTTCAGCCTCCCGGATGGTCTTGAACATCTGCAATTTGCCAACTGCCACAACAGATCCAGGGCCGATGCCATCGCCGGTGTCCTACACTCATCCTGGATCATCTGAATAACAAGGATACCTACGTCACGCTCCTACTTATTGACTACAGCCCCACCTTCAATGCCATAATTCCAACAAGCTCATCCCCAAACTCCAGGACCTATGTGTCTATTCCCCACTTCTGCAATTAGATCCTTGACTTCCTGACCCACACACCACAATGGATAAGGATATGCGACAACACCTTTTGCTGTAGATTGGACCTCTGACAGCGATGAGACAGAGTAAAGGAAAGAGATACAATACTTAACAGAATGGTGTAAAGTCAACAATCTCTCCATCAATGTCAGCAAAATGAAGGAACTGATTGTTGACTTTAGGGAGCAGAGTGGAGGGCATGCCCCTAGCTGCATCAGTGGTGCTCAGGTGGAGATAGCTTAGACCATCAACTCCCTGGGAATGAAGACCACTAACAATGTGCCCTGTTCCACCCACATCGACATGATGACCATGAAAGCTCAACAATACTTTTAATTCTTCAGGAGACTCAGGAAACTCATCATGTCCATAAAGAATCATATTGTTTTTTATAGATGCACTATAGAAAGCATCCTATCTGGGTGTATCATAGCTTGGTATGTAACTGCTCTTTCCAGGTCCACGAGAGTCACGAATGCAGCCCAGTCATCTGACAAACCAGCCTTCCATCCATTGACTCCACCTGTAACTTCCCATTGACAGTGCCTGCTCTTCGCGAGCCTCCAGCCCAGTGGTCACCCGCAATCTGTGTGAATCTCCAGCCCGTTGGCTGTTCACATATCATTTGGGCCTCTAGCCACTCTACCACAAGAGAGAACACCAACAAGGGGGAAAATAGAGAAGAGAAAGAGAAGCTTTGGCAGAATAGGTGGCAGTAATCTGCTTCTGCTGCCAGAAATATGACTAAACTGTTGCCTCAGATACAATGTAATTTGGACAATTATCAACTGGGGATATGAGCATGTTTTTACAAAGCTCACCTCTAATACATTGTATGCCCACTTTTAAAAGATGGTAGGATCAGATTAATTGTCATTTTCAAACAGATAATTAGTTAAATGAATTGTTAAATGGGAGTCCATAGTCTGGTGCATTTAGTGTGGGAACCTTCGCTGGGGCCCATTTTAATTCCAAGACGGCTTGTAAATGCTGCTGAGTTCATTCTCAGAGGACATTATTTTTTAACAGGTTTGATAATGGGGAGGCTTTAGCAGCAAATCCAGCTATATGGTTCCAACAATACCCTACTAGGCCTAGAAAAGAATGCTACAAGCCTATGTCCATGGAAAGGGGCAAGTATGCTGTAAATTCAATGTGCTTCTTTGCTCTCTTGTGATTCTATTGGTCACAACAGTGCATGGTTAAGAACCCTGTAGCTTCACAACCGGGCTTTCTTTGGGTTCACCTTTGGGTTCACCTTTAAATCTAATGAGCTGAGTACGGTTAGCAGTTCATTAAACACTTGAAGGTGCTCTGATTTAGTATGTGTCTACAGGAGGCGGTTGGTTACTCATGGTGATCAGGAATTGAAAATGTTTCAATGCCTTAGCCAGTTGTTGGTGAAAATGGAGGGAGAATTAAGGAAACTTTGGAACAAACAAGTCTATGTCTCTGTGTGGAATGAACTTCTGAGAAAGTGGTGAATGTGGGTAAAATTACTAGGTTAAAAAGACATTTGGATAAGTACATGAATGGGAATAGTTTGGAGGGATACAGGCTAAGAGCCGGTGGGTGGGGCTTGTTTAGTTTGGGATTATGTTTGGCATGGACACAAGGTCTGTTTCTATGCTGTATCAGTGACTCTATGTGTACTGTTGACCCTTAAAAGTGAATGCTAACTTGTACCGGCACTGCTTTCTGAGGAAAATGGATCAACATCCATTGCTGGTGTCCAGCATGGCTGTTTCATCGTAGCTTTGAAGGTCATCACGACTGTTGGTGCTGAGATGGGTACTTTTTTTTTGTCAATCATCAGCCTCCATGAGGCATCCTGCTTCTTAACTAAAAAACTGGAGAAGTTTTGGTTGACTGGCACAGGGCCCCTTGTTTTATGAGACTGCTTATGACCTTGACAACCTCCCCCTCAGCCTGTTTGGGGAACAGTATTGCTTCTATGCTTTCAGGTCAGGACCATCTATAATGCAGGTAGGATCTCTACAGTGTGGAAACAGGCCATTCAGTCCGACAAGTCCACACTGATCCTCAAAAGAGTAACCCATCCAGACCCTATTACTCTACATTTACTCCTGACTAATGCACCTAATCCCTGAACACTGTGGGCAATTTAGTATGATTGATTCACATAATCTGAACATCTTTGGATTGTGGAAGGAAACTGGAGCACCTGGAGGAAACCCACGCAGACACAGAGAGAACCTGTAAACTCCACGCAGACAGTCATCTGAGAATGGAATCGAATCTGGGTCCCTGGTACTGCCAGACAGCAGTGCTAACAACTGAACCACCATGCTACCCAACTACCCTCCCTGTCATTCCACCGCAGTCATGTTTGTGGTAAGTAAAGGATTGAGTGTGCCTTGCCTCTGGGACACCAGTCATTTCCAAGGGCTTAAAGCACAATTCTCCTAGGGTGCGAATTCTGACCACATATCTCCACATGAAGACTTCTATAAGGGCCTCACCTGTAGTGGGCATTTTGCCATATATGGCAGTTTGAGAGTGTCAAACAATGGTTTGCACTTCCACATGAAATCAAAGCCCAGGATGTGTTTCATTGCTCAATGGAAATCAACAAATATGGCTGGTTAAAGGCAGGTAACGTTGTCCAATGTGAATCTTCATGTTTCAGTTTCTGATCCCTCCTGTAAGTGCCCTGTGAATCAGCTTGAGATAGATTTTTGTAGGTAGACCAGCCATTTCAATATTTTGGGACAGTTTCAGGGTTGTGAGAACTCCCGCTGATCCACACAAACTCAACTTGGCAGCATCTAACTTCACTTTCCAGCATTTAACCCACTTAGACTAATTCCTATTCTGATATTATTATGGTTTTCTCCCACTCTGAGCAACCTGCCATTGTTCTGATCTTCCATTTTCTAGGGTATGTTCAAGAGGTAGGCTTCTGGCTTACATTAAATTCCCTCCGATGCCAGAGGTGAGTGACTTGTGCCCTTAAGGCTGACTTGCAGAGTTTACCCTTCCTCCTTGATTTCCTTACCTTCAAAACCCTGCTGTTTTATTTGTTTCACTCCACTGTCCCGGCATTTAATATAATTATTTGTCAGTCACGTCTATCCACATTCACCCATTTGAATGCTGGCCATCAGGTAGGTAGTTTTTTTTTAATTCAGACTCAGACTGCAATACAAAGCTGTTGGGCTTCAATTGAATAGTAATCATTGGATACTTCTTATCAGAGACTATCCAGGGATGCCAACAGTGTCTGTGTTTTGGACACTTCAGCCAGTTTCTTGCTAAGTTCATTTTATTGATGTACAAAGTTTGTAAGATGAACAAAAGGGTTAAGGTCAACTTGTACTTCAATGCAATTTAATTTACAAATATACTAAAGACACCTTATAATTGAATACTAACTAAAACCCTGCTCTTTTGCAATAAAACTCCCAAATTTTAACATTGAGATTGTTAGAGTTATTAATCTAAGGTTTGCAGTTTTATCATAAAAGAACAGGATCTTAGTAATATTCAGCTTTATCACAATCTTTATCTAAACTACAGCAGACCACCAGACTAGGACAGGTATTACCCATTCAGTCAAACTTGACCAGACTCTGTGAACTTGGCAAAATTCACACATCATTGTCTTTTCTGTTTTTCCAAGTGTTTTCCAATGGGATCCCAATATCCATCCTCCAATGTGTCAAGGGCACATCCCCCTTTCCATGCAAGGTCATGGTGGGAACCATCTGCTCACTGCAGTTCAATACACAAACCAGCCTAGCACTCTAAAACAAGTCCGGATTTGTCCTTCCTGCCTTTGATTTGTGCGAACGCTTTGCACTTGACTTGTCCTGAAAGATTTCCTGGGTTTACCTGTTCAAAGGCTGCATATTCTGATTTCGGGCCTAGTCAGTCAGGCCCAGGGCCATCTAGCCACAAAAGGGTCAGTAGGAGCATGGTATTGAAGTTGGCAGACTGAATGGAAACAAGGAGTTGTAGGGAATAAAATAAAAAATAAAACATGCTAGAACCACTCAGCTGGGCAGGAATAATAATGAAAGGCTTTTGCCCAAAACATCGATTTTCCTGCTCCTTGGATGCTGCCTGACCTGCTCTGCTTTTTGAGCACCACTCTGATCTAAACTCTGGTTTCCAGCATCTCACTTTTGCCTGTTCAGGAATAATGTTTGGATAGAGAAACAAAGTTAACATTTTTCAGGACTTTGATCTCTAATCAAAGTTGACGCTGTAATTCTGCTTATCACAGCGTCTGAGACTGATAGAAACCTTCAGAACCAAAAAAGTCCCTAAAATTTATCATATTCAATGATTCAGCGTTGAGGGAAAGTTGGGTATGACATGAGTTCGCCTAAGAATCCACATGAAGTTCCATCTTGTATTAGAATTAGGTGGAGACCTTATTTAACTTCATGAGCAATAATCATAGATCTCATTGAAGGTTCATTTTCATTTATTCTTAATAAAGAAAGTAGTCAGGTTAAAAGAAAAGTTAAACTGCAAACAAATGCTCAGTTGCTGATGCAGCAAACAAGCAGAGTTTCTGTGAAAATGCAACCTGGTTGAATCAACATTAATTCTGAAGCCTTATTTAGAAATGGAATATGATGGCAACTCCATCCACGTCGAGAAAGACAAAGCAATGGGGATTGGATGAAATTGGATGACACCTGGGGAGATAGGGAGTGGTGAGATCAGGGATAACACGTTGTATGACCCTTCAGAATGTGTCACTTTGCAACTTGATTAATGCACTACCTGCTTAACTCACAAGGTATAAATATTTGATAATTGAGTTAGAGTGTTATCTTGGAAACTTTCCTGGGGTACACTCTCCCAACATTGGATCAATAAACAATTGTTGATTTACACCTCGAGGCTCCTGAGATTATTCTGCAAAATAATCTGCCATAACATTTGATGTTGGAAACAGAATACCCATGTCAGATTGCAAAAAGAGATGGTTATGTTTTATTCACGGCCTATATTTAGTGCAATGAGTCTGGTTGAGTATTAACAGAATCTCAAAGACTCTGAAGGAAAACTAGGGACAATAGGCATCTAGGGAAGCTGCTGGAGGCTAGGCCAAATCCATTCTAAAAAATCTACACTGGCCAAGGGAGTGAGAGAAGTAAAATACAAGCAGTACATGCCGCACCGGTGCTCGATCTGATTTGTGCAGTAGTAGCCATATTGAGGTCAAAGATAGAGTATGCCATATCTACATTGAAATAACTGCACTGGGGCTAGGCAAATTCAGGAAAGCCACTGAAGTGCAGGCAAGGAAATCTGTCTTAAATAAGATAATGAGAGCCATGTAGATTCGAGAACAGACTGCACAGGGACAGCAGGAGAATGCCGTGGAAAGAGAGAGGAAAGCGTTATGAACTTTTACTGGGGAACTGAAGGCACACAAGGTTCATAACAGAGGAGCAGGTAAAATTAGTTGAGAAAATTCATTGTATGGTTGGGAACCACATAACATTCCCGCAGAACAAGGTGCTGGTGGGTGGGTCAAAGCAAGAAACAAGAGAATAAAGGAATGATAATCATTACTAGTCTACAGTATATTTACAACTGGTCAAATAAACAAAGGAAAGATCTTAGGTAGGAGATAGCTGATAGTTATAGCCAATAGTGAAAACAGTGAGCACAGAGGAACAGGGCTAGTCCATATGATAAAGCACAATCAGCAATCGCTCCGGCATGTGGAAACATTATGGCCCAACAACAATTATTTATAAAACTGGTAGCTCCAAGTAATGGGTGTACCCAAAACACCAGAAATATTCATAACTTTAAATTTGCAATTGTGCAGATGTGTTAATGTTAATACTAATATCACACGAAACTGCAAGTCAGTAGTTGTGGATAGTGTTTGTGAGGATAAGGTAGGAACAGCTCAAAAGAAAATGGGGAGAAGACATACACCCCCAGGTAATGAATCTCAAATGTCCACTATAATATAATGCAAAAACGCGGTAACCCACACGATAGTTAGAAAGAAGTCAAAACATCTGTTCAAATCTATGGAAATGGTGTAAACTGTATTTTTCAATTTTAATTTGAAAACATGTTCTTATGCTGTACAACCTCAATTTGTTTTCACAACAAAAACTACTTCATTTTGGAAGACATCCAATTTGAACTTAAAATTTGGAATAAAAAATATTTTGTGCATATAAAGCACTGTAACTGGTTTGTTTTCAAAACAGTTAAATAGTTTGGTAAACATTTAATCAAACCCATATTGAAAAATGAGAGAGCAGCATGGTGGCTCAGTGGTTAGCACTGCTGTCTCAAAGCACCAGGGCCCTGGGTTTAAATCCAGCCTTGTGTGGCTGCCAGTGGGGATTTAGCATGTTCTCCCTGTGTTTATGTGGGTTTTCTCTGAGTGTTCTGCTTTCCTCCCACAGTCCAAAGATGTGCAGGTTATGTGCCATGCTAAATTATGCATAGTTTCTAGGCTAGGTGGGAAATGAAGGGTTACAGGGATGAGGGAGAAGTGGATCAAGTGGGATGCTTTCCAAAGTGTTGGTGTGGACTTGATGGGCTGAATGGCCTGCTTCCAAACTGTTGGGAATCTATGTTAAGAGACAATATAAATGCTTCTATTTTGAAAGTAATCTTGGAAACACTAAATAGGGTTTTGAGACAACTGGAAACAAATTGGAAGATTTAAAGACTTAGTTTGAAATGGTCAGAAGATTTCAGCAGTTTTCTGTAGAAAGTAAAATTACATGACATCACTCATTAATTTGGGCCCCATCTCCTTCTCAAACGAGCAGAAAGTTAACCTTTGCTGTTGTAGTGACCATTTAATGTCACCATGCATTTTCCATATTGCTAGATTTTGGTTTTGGAAAGTTGCAGATATCAAATTTGGTTTACACGCTTTTCCTTTTCGAGATCGGCTTTGACCAATTAGATCCTACCTTCTGAGACAAATTGCTTGAGAATGAGAAAACTGACTCTGATCTCTTGGGTCCCTGATCTTAAAGAACCATTTAATACATGAAGCTTGGATAATTATTTATGAAATTGGAATTGGTAAGCATTTTATGAAAGGTGGGTTTTCAAGCACTCAGTTGAGGAATTATAATAACTTCAAGATGCAGAATGATGATCTACTATGTAGACAATGTTTTGAATTGCCTCAGGAGCTTTCAAGAAACACATTGAGCTTTACTGTCTTGCAGCTGGAAGCTGCTGGGTTTTAAATCAGATGAAATAAAAGGCAACCTCCTCAGTCATAGGAACACAGCCAACTATCAAGAACTGTTTGGCGGCACAGTGGCTTAGTGGTTAGCACTGCCACCTTTCAGCACCAAGGACGCAAGTTGAATTCCTGCCCTGAATGACTGTCTGTGGAGTTTGCACATTCTCCCTGTGTCTGTGTGGGTTTTCTCCCACAATCCAAAGATGTGCAGGTCAGCTGAATTGGCCATGCTAAATGGCCCATGGTGTTAGATGCATTAGTCAATGGGAAATTGGTTAGGGCAGGTTACTCTCCAGAGGGTCAGTGTGGACTTGTTGGGCCAAATGGCCTGTTTACACAGGGATCTAATCTAACCTAAGGATGTGCAAAGCAGGTCTATGGCTTACTTAATTATTGTAGGGCTCCTTGGAAAGAACTTGTCTAAATTGCTGCACCCCAACAAGATTTGACAAAAGTAAGGTGAGCTAAAGGGGTTGGATCAGTTGTAATTCATTAAGCATTTAAGTTCAGTCAATAACAAGAATGAACACAATACTTTAGAATTTCTAGCAAAATGACAAGTTCTGAAGGGAACTTGTTACTGTGAATTTGGACTATTTTGAGAAATAAAATGCTAAAGAAATGTGGCAAGTTCCTTTTTCCATTAGTAAACAGAGAGACACAATTGTAAAATTATTATTTATTTTTCTGATCAAATAGTAATGTTTGATTTCTGTTTTAAGAATATTGTGAGAATATTTTAATCAGATAGTGACAAGAAAATGAACATTAACTGTGAATAAATCATCCTGAGAATTGTTAAATTTCAAAAGAAAGTGTAGATGAAATAAATTAATTCACAGCTTTGTCTTGGAGACTTTTGTGCACTTGATCAGGAAGTTTTAAGAAAACTGAATTGGATGATTTAGCCAACATCCAAAATATAGAAATATATAAGGTAGGAGCAGGAGTAGGCTATTCAACCCCTTGAACCTGCTCTGCCATCCAACATGATCATAATTGACCATCTGCTCAATAACCTGATTTGGCCCTCCCCAGTACCTTTTGACTACAAGAGCTACATTTACCCCCTTCTTATAAACACATAATGTTTTGCACTCAACCACTTTCTATGCTGGTCAATTCTATAGGTTCGCCACCCTCCTCATGAAGAAGTTTCTCCTCATCTCAAACCTAAAAGGTTTACCTGGAACCCCTAAACTATGACCTCTGGTTCTGAACTCCCCCAGTATTAGGAACATCCTTCCTGCATCTAATCTTCCAGAATTTTATAGGTTTCTGTGAGCTCTCTCCTCATTCTTCTAAACTCCAGTGAGTACAATTAAATCTCTCCTCATAGTTGAGTTCCCCCCGTCTCAGAATTCAACTTGATAAGCCTTAACTGTACTCCTGCTGTCGCCAGGACCAAAACTGTACACAATATTCGAAGTGTGGCCTCACCAATACCCTGTATAATTGCAGCTAGATGTCCCTGTTCAGGACCAAATGGGGAGGATACACATTCTCCCCAAATTTTGATCTTTTGACCTTAAGAGTAACAAAACATGATTTAAATGATGAAGTAGTGATACATACTCCATGAAGAAACTGGCTTTAAAACTATTAAAAAGTTATAATGTTAACATGACTACTGCAGGAGCTTTTAACTTCATTTGATTCAGTGATGAAGGCATTCGTCTTCAAATTCAATGATGAAGGCATTAAACACCAGTCATCAGGGAAACTTGAAATAACTTAAAATGTTGGGTACAGATTTGCTCATACTATATGTCACTACACCTCATCTTCTGACTGGGCAACCTACGGCCCAGAGGACTCAACATTAAGTTCTTCAATTTCATATAGCCTCCCTCCCCAACCTCCAACTCCATTCTCAGCCCTTCGTCATCCCTTCCACTGCTCCCAGCCACCAACCGGATTCATTCCTCCCATTGACCAACCAAGTCATACCCTCTACCTGACTACACCGATCCCCACTTCACCACCCTTCCCCCACCACCCCCTTTATCTGCAACTGCCCCCAGTCCTGAAGAAGGGTTACACCTGAAACATTGACTCCTGATGCTGTCTGGCTTGCTGTATTAGATTACTTACAGTGTAGAAACAGGCCCTTCGGCCCAACAAGTCCACACCGACCCGCCGAAGCGAACCCCACCCATACCCCTACATATACTCCTTACCTAACACTACGGGCAATTTAGCATGGCCAATTCACCTGACCCGCTCATCTTTGGACTGTGGGAGGAAACCGGAGCACCCGGAGGAAACCCACGCAGACACGGGGAGAACGTGCAAACTCCACACAGTCAGTCGCCTGAGGCGGGAATTGAACCCAGGTCCCTGGCGCTGTGAGGCAGCAGTGCTAACCACTGTGCCACCGTGCCGCTCTAAATCTTCCAGCCTCTTGTCTGTCTACTTTGGATTCTAGCACCTGCAGTTCTTCTGTCTCTAACCAAGTTTGTTCCACTGCCCAGTTTGAAGATATTTTCTCCCTCCCTCAGACATGTGCTCAGTGAGTTCCTTTCTCACTGCCACAACACCATGATCTCCTCAGTCCTCTGGCTCTTTGACTGCACCATGGAACAAATTCAATACCACAGCCACGAGATTTTCCTCAGCTGCTGTCTTTGCAACCATCTCATCCCTCAAGGCCTCCAGGTACATTTTAAATCCTCCAACTCTGGATCCACCTTTGATGCTCCTTACTTGCAATATCTCTAATGCCTCCACCAACAAATCTCTATCTGGTTTCTCAATCTGTCCCCCACCTCAAGAGTTCCTTTCTCAAATGTGTGGAGGACCTCTACTATTCTATATCCAATGAACAATCCACCAGCTCCACAAACAGTTTTCCAGTTTCTTATCCAGTATAAACAATCAAAAGTTTACAAAACCCTGCTCCTCTCACCACCAGTCAGATAACTTACTCACTGTTTGAAACTCATGCCCTGGTTCCAGCCATCTCCAGGCCCCACCCCATGCTGTTGCCACCGCCATTATTCACATGGAAAGCTACTTCCAGGTTGAATGCTGGTTGCAGTTTCAGCTCGGTACCCATGCATTGCAACCACCTACCTCTTGATCTCATCAGAAATCCTGACACTGATTCTCCTGGTTTTCGAAATACGATGTAAAACTGATAGTATCTCAGAATTAGAGGAAGCTTGGGCATTGTAATATTCCTTAATTAAATCCATCAACTCTTGGAAAGTCTGGTGTGCCTCAGGGAATGTTAGGCTCCTAATAACCAAAAAATATTGCATGTCCTCAAACTGTCAAGAGAATTATCCATTGCTTATTTTCTGCCCCAATGTCACTTGCTTGGAAAAATAATACATTCTTTCCACGTACTACGTCCAGTCATCAATGGCAGGAACGAATATGTTAAAGCATCCCAAATAATAGCATGATGCCAGAAATGGTTACTCCAACTCAAAGATGACTGTTGTGAGAGGATTTCTTCAGAAATATATTATTTTCTCTCATCACCACTGAAGAAAACTCCTAAGAGGTCAGTATCCTGTCACCAAGTCATCTTTTATTTATATTTGCATAGTACTTTTCATTGGTCTAGCTTCCTCAGAGCCAGTTCTCAGAGTGAACAGAGACTCTGACACTCCTCTTTATATGTATTCACCAGGGTACCCTGACTGAACTAGGTTAAAAGCCCCAGAGTGAGAAATTATATTTTATAAGGTCAACCTGGCTGACCTTGTTACAATCACAGCACCTGCCTCTCTAAATACAGATTAATTCTGACCCTCAGAATTTCTTCCAATATTTTCCCACTACCAAGGTTAGAGTGACTGCCAATGGTGTACACCTTGTTCCCTTCTGGAATAATGTTATGATATTAGCTATCCTCCAATCCTCTGGCACCTCTCCTTTGGCAGAGAGGAACTGAATTTTTTGGAAAATTCCCCTGCTTTTTGCTCCCTTTCCTCACTGTATAACCTGGGATACAATTCATTGAGCCCAGGAGATATATCAACGTTGATGAATGCTGGGACACTCAGAACCTCCTCTCTGCCTAAGTAAATTCCTTTCATGGCATCATTGACCTTCCCCCTGATTTCAATACACATTTGTCCCTCGAGTGTTGACTGATATTGCGAATACTTCCAACATTATCTGTCCCTGTTGTAAATGCCAGTGCCCTCCATGATTTGAATTTATATTGCTGGGCAGCTGCCAATGGATATTACCATTTCACCATGCATTTAAAACAAAGAACAAAGAACTGCATACCACTGGAAAAAGCCTTTTGGCCTACCAAGACTGCACCAATGTATGATGCCTTTGTAAATTAAAAATCTTTTCCCAATGTCATTTGTATCGCTATATTTCCTAACTATTCATGTATTTGTCAAGATACCTCTTAAAACATTGCTATTATGTCTGTTTCTAACAACAGTGTTCTCCAGACACTTGCCACCCTCAGTGTAAAGAAAAATGGCCTCTCAGATCTCGTTTAACTCTCCCTCTTTTACATTATATCATATGTTCCCCTAATAATTGACATTTTTACCATGGGAAAAAAAAAGGACCATCAATTCTATCCATGTATCTCATAATTTTGTAAATTTCTCTCACATCACTCATCAGCCTCCAACGTTCAAGTGAAAGCAAACTAAATTTATCCAATCTCTTCTCATTATTAAAATCAAAATCATCCAATTACTCCTCTTATCTAATTTGTTCAATGCCTGTTTCATTAGCTCGAAGATAGAGTCATAGAGAATTACAGCACAGAAACAGACTCTTTGGTCCAACTTATCCATGCTGACCAGATATCCTAAATAAATCAAGTGCCATTTTCCAGCACTTGGCCCAGAAGGCTTTTGCCCAAAACATCAATTCTCCTGCTCCTCAGATGCTGCCTGACCTGTTGTGCTTTTCCAGTACCACACTCTTGACTCTGATCTCCAACATCTGCAGTCCTCACTTTCTCCATATCCCTCTAAACCCTTGCTATTCATATATCCACCCAGAGACTTTTCAAATGATGCAATTGTACTAGCCTCCACCACTTTTTCTGGCAGTTCATTCCATACACACACCACCCTCTGCGTGAAATAATTGCCCCTTAGGTCCCTTTAAAATTTTCCCCTCTCACCCTAAAAATTTGCCTTTCCCCTCTCACCCTAAAAATATCTAATTCTGCACTCACCTCCACCGGCCCCCCACCCCCCATTCCCCCCACCCCAACTGAAGAAAACCTTGTCTATTTACTTTATCTATGGCCCTCATGATTTTATAATCTTCTATAAGGTCACCTCTCAGCGTCTGATGCTGTGGGAAAACAGCCCCAACCTATTCAACCTCTCCCTATAGCTGAAATCCTCCAGTCCTCACAACATCTTTGTAAATTCTTTCTGAACCCTTCCAGGTTTCACAACATCCTTCCGAGAGGCGGGGATCAGAATTGCACACAATATTCCAAAAGTGGCCGAACCAATGTCCTATGCTCAATGCACTGTCCAATAAATGAAAACATATTAAACACCTGCTTCACTATCCTTTCTACCTGCAACTCCACTTTCAAGGAACTATGAACCTGCACTCCAAGGTCACTTTATTCAGCAACACTCTCCGGGACCTGCCTGTTAAGTGTATAATTAGTGCTCTGAAATGCAGCGCCTCACATTTATCTAAATTAAACTCTATCTGCCACTCCTCAGCACATTGTCCCATCAAATCAAAATCCCATTGTACTCTAAGATAACCTTCTTCGCTATCCACTACACCTGCAATTTTGCTGTGATCTGCAAGCTTACTAACTGTATCTCCAATGTTCACATTCAAACCATTTATATATGTGATGAAAAGGAACGGATGCAACACAGATCCTTGTAGCACACCACTGGTAATAGGCCTCCAGTCTGAAAAGCAACCCTCCACCACTACCCTATGTCTTCCATCTATAACCTGCATGCGCTTTGGACCTCGCTCTGACAGCATTCTGGGTCCTTTGTTGGAATGTATTTTGTTCTTCGTTGTTATAGGCATGATATCTGAGGAGGAGAATCGCCTCTCCGATCATCCAACTGTCTGTTAAATACAGAAACACATTGAACTTATTATTGCAAAACTCATTTTCACAAGCTTAGAACATGCATTCATTGACCCAAACGTGACAATTGTTCATTGGCAACAAATTGCCTTGTTATAATGACCAGAACCGACGTGATCAAAACATCACAGGAACCTTAAATCAGTCATCTTTTGACATGGAGGGGAATCAAGAAAAATAAGGGACATGTGATCCAAAAATCAGTTGCGTTTGAATAGCTTTCCAAAAGAGAGTGGAGAGGTGGGATTTTAGGAAGGCGATTACACGCACAGGAAACATAGGTGGGGAAAGCCAAAAAGGACTTTTTTTTTCAAAGCAGTTACGCCACTTACCGTCCATCTTTCGCTCATGCAACCAATATTTTTGCTGAAACAATTGATTTGAATTCATGAATCACAAATGAGTTGCGTCTGCATGGCTTTTTTTTGTGAAATTGTGGATTTCAAATCTAATGTTTTAGCAAAAATCTTCGCTCAAGAGAAAAAGCCATAAACCAGTTGAGGATGTTCGGTCAGCTGGAAGATATGTAATTGAATTACTATTTGTGTCTCAGTTAGTTAATCAATCGCCTCTGAATCAAATTCTCCCAGGTTTACGTTCCATTCCGGAAACTTCACCTTAAATATCTGCTAATACATCTAATGCAGCGCGGATGATGATTTGCGTTGTGGAGTGGACTTTGCTGATTTTTTTTGGAGCAAGCACGGACAAAGAGAGAGCGCGCGCTGCAATGTCGAAAAGTTGGCTTCGAGGAAGAGCTAAAGTGTCGAATGGCCAGTACTAGGAAGACGCGTTCTTGCAGAGCGGCAGTATTGAGGGAGAGCTGTATAATTGAGGGTGAGCACAGGGTGGACACCATACTGCGAGACAGTAATAAAGCAGCACTGTACTGTCAAGGATCTGTACAATGGGAACGCTGCAATGTAGCCACTGTTTTCTTTCTGGTAAATAAAATATGGTTGTCTGCTTTCTTAAGAGAGTCACAACACACCCAATGCACAATAATATTAAAAAAGGTAGTGGGGTACCCGAGTGTCCTGAGCCAATAGCAAAGAATTTGACTATGTCCATGTTTAATCTTAATATAAGTCTCCCCCAACATCTTGTCCCATCTCCTCCCTCAGCTACCAACGTTTCTTTCTGGCTCATATCTTTATTCACTTTTTTTCCTTAAATGCATTTATGCTACTCACTCCGAGTGGTAGTCAGTTTGAGCGCTCTCACCTCTCTTTGGTTAAAAGTAATCAGTTCTCCAAATTGAAATTGTCCCTGAATTTGAAACGTTTATTCTGCTTCCCATGCTGAGTTCCTCTAGAAATTTTTGTTCATGTTTTCCAACATCTGCAGTTCTTAGTTTTATTGAAATTATTGCTGGCTATGTTTGGAGGCCTCAAATTCCGGATCCCCACAAATGGAAACATTTTCTACCCATGTGTCCTATCAGAACATTTCAACAATATAAAGAGATCTATTAGCTTATCATACTACCTAGCGAACAGAAAATGTATACGTTTGCAGAATAGAATACCAGTCTGTCCTTACTTTCCCTTAGGCATCACATCTCCTTGTAAATACTTTCAGTACATGCTCAAAGCCTCTGTATCTGTTTCGTAAAATTGATACAATACGTGTCCGCGAATTATAAATACCGATTCAGATTTTCCACTGGTTTAACAGAACTGCTGGCAACAACTCTGTTGTGTCCTGGGAACACTGGGAAGGAATAGCAGATTCATACTTTATACCATATTTGAAAAAAGGAAATGAAAAATGCACTTACTTCAGTGACTTCACAATCACCTTCCTCTGCAAATAATTTCGAGCCCTTGTAACACTTGTTCATTTAAACGTCTTCTTTTCTTGGAACTTCCGCAACCTGAAGCCACGTGCTACATTTGATGGTATTTTAAGTTGAAATAAGGAAATGGTAGATTTTGTGATCTCGGATGCAGGTGGATGATGACGTTGGCATTTTGAAACGAGATCATAAAAATAACAGTGCCACGTGCATCAACAGAGCACGTGGGCAATGAGAAGGTTCTTCATTTTGGAGACACGGGGTGCTTAGTAGACGTAGCAGTGGACATGATGTAATGGATAAACTACATGCATTCCATGAGAGTGAAAATGACTTGCACCTCCTGATTCTTAGCAAGTTGTAGATGAAATGAGAACAGTACTACAGAGGAAAAGACGACGACAGAAACATACGAGAAGGCCTGAAGACTAGAGGAATAAAGTGAATAAAAATAGAAGAAAGAAATAATAGCTGAATGCCCTTCTCCTGTTCTATTTGTAACAGGCAAAAGCCATGTCCAAGAGGGCCAAGGGAATGAATGGATATCCATGGTTTCCTATGCACCAGCCTGAATGGGAAGGAGTGGCAAACTTCTGTTCCTCTGGAAAAGACTCGCGATGGGTTGAATTCTTGCTATTCCAGATCACGGCTCCAATGGGGTGAATGGGTCGCTTGTTGCTGCGTGAAAATTCGGAGGGGTGGAGGAGGGTGAACAAACTCTGGTTTATTTGAAGCTTGGATGAATAACTTGAATGGTTCTCCTTCTGTTCCCATGTCACTGGTTCAGCGGGATCAATAGTGTCCTCCTGTTTCCATCTATAGATTTCCAGGCAACGAATGACCACCAGCTGTTTCTATGCAATATAGCTTCCGATCACGTCCGAAAGATTTTTCCCGGTTTTCAAGATCTCAATCTCATATCAGACCACGAGTTGAAGAGGCGGGGCCTTTTTGTATGAGATTATATTACCGTGGGGACAGGGGGGACACGGTGATATATTGTAATCCAGTCTCTGTACAAAAACCTCCCTTTACAAGTTTCTCGGGACCAGCAAAACAGTCGTGATAGGGGCGAGAAAGCGTCGACATCCCGTGGCGATAATGAACGGAACTGGACCCTTTTCACCTCAGAAGGCACGCAGATTGTCAGATTTGAACCATTTTAGGTCAAATGGTTCATTTAGTGGCAAGTACAGAAATACCCGCCACTCTCCGCCCTCAACACCTCCCCAGTGCCATTTAAAGAAGAAATGTGGTGATTTATCACAATTCTGTTTGAGGGGTTTCTTGGCGAAATTCAATTCTGGCGATTTCCTATAACGCTCATATTACGGAAATATTCTGTGGCATTTAAACTGCTTTGGATGTCAGTTTTGATGGATTAATCCATTTCTGTGACGGAATTGGGTAATTTTACTTACAACTGCAAATGTGTTGCTGGTCAAAGCACAGCAGGTTAGGCAGCATCTCAGGAATAGAGAATTCGACGTTTCGAGCATAAGCCCTTCATCAGGAATATTCCTGATGAAGGGCTTATGCTCGAAACGTCGAATTCTCTATTCCTGAGATGCTGCCTAACCTGCTGTGCTTTGACCAGCAACACATTTGCAGCTGTGATCTCCAGCATCTGCAGACCTCATTTTTTACTCGATAATTTTACTTACAAAGAAAGGATTGCTTTTTCGTCTTCCAGCTCAATAAGGCATGTTAGGGAAATGGCTATTCCAACTGCTTCAATACAACAGGGGTGAATCGGCAGTACTCTGAATACAGTTTAACATCCCCTTGGTTAATGGTTAATTGTAACCATAATGATGAACAGATGATTTTTTTTTTAAAAGATCGGATCCCTAGATCATTCCCAGAATTCAATCATTCCGGACAAGTTGAAAGCCATGTTTAGACCCAACCGGAAAAGATCCATAAAGTCAATATGGAGTCGTGCAGTCTCCGTTGAAATTCATGTAGTTATTTGCGGCATTACACGGATTGGATACGGATTACAACGGAAAAAATTGGCATTTTTAAGGCTTTTTTAACATGCTGTAGTGTCACTGTGTGACAGAAGCGAATTATTTCGGGCAAGGGACGAAGCTAACAGTTTTGGGTGAGTCCCTATTATTTCTGGTGCATCTGTCTTAAGTGGTGATGATTAGTTTTAAAATTTCTGTCCGCTACACGATGTAGCTCTTGAATGTTGAACGACACAAATCCTCTCAGTTGGAGATAGTTGCGGGGAGTGTTCGTGATTTATAATTGATCATCGTGCAGGAAGCATCGCTTATTTTGGCGACGGGACAAAGTTAACCGTTTTGGGTAAGTTTTCTGTTCCTCCTATTGACCAAAACAAACGTTTATACAATTGCGTATGTGTTAAGACTTTTAAATATACGTTGACGACTAGTTGCTTAGACTCAGCTTGTATTCCCACAAACAAAAAAACATTCGTGGTTTATATAAACGATCCGTTTCAGGTGATTGCAAGTTTTTGTAGAATGGATAGAGATAAACTATTTAGTCTGGTCCAGATGGGTCCAGGACAACTCAATTTAGAGCCAGATTTGATGTGAAATGTCAGAACTTTTTTTTCATACAAAAAGTAGTGGAAATCAAAATCTGTGCCCAAAATGCTGTTGGGCCTATGGGATTTTAATATGGTATTATTGAGGATTACTGAACCAAGTCTTAAGATACAAATCGACAATAATATAAATGAAGATGAAATAGCCTAAATGGATGTGCGACCACTACATGGCCAACGTTCCTTGTTGATTGTAAGGGCCATAAATGTTCCAAAAGGTAGACATAACGAGCCAGACTTGAGGGGGATTTTGCTTTCGGCTCCTACCACTGTGTTCTAATTATGAAGCTTACTTCGGAGGAGGGACAAAACTGACCGTTTTAGGTAAGTAAATGTATTTCTAATACTGGAGAAAGTTGGTTCACTTCTTGAATTCATGTTAATTGAGGGAGTGAAATTTTAGGAAGTCGGCAATTAATTTTTTTGTTCCGTTTGTGAAGACATTGTGGCATTATTTCTCTAAAGAAGCCTGAGAGGGAAGATAGGAGAGGATCTTCCAAATAAGCAAGACAATTAACAGTGTCCATGCAAACCTAATACCGGAAAAACCCAGCTGGTTCACTAATGTCCTTTCGGGAAAGAAATCTGCCACCCTTACCTGGTCTGGCCTAAATGTGATTCCAGACCCAGGGAAAATGGTTGACTCTTAAACGCCATCTGGGAAATTGACAATAAATGCCCTCGTCCCATGATTAATAAAAAAAGACATTCTATTTGGCAGATGGAAACTAAACAAGAGGACACATTCACAGACGAAAAATATGTTAAATTGAAATCTATTCATGCAGTTCTAACATATATATTGTGAAAAATTAGTGTCCGTTCTACAAAGATAGATAGTTTTTTTAAAGGACGCTATCAGAATTGAAAGGCTGTAATTATCAGGAGAATTGAAACTCTCTGGCTTTTTATTTCTGTTATAGTAACGATAAGGTTGAAGAGTGACCTGATAAGTGTTCAGATCTTCGAAAGGAGTTGTAATAGCCCAGAAGTTTTCATTAAGTGATGTGTGGTGATGTGGAGGGGGAGGGGTGGGTGTGTGGTGTTGTCCAGAAGAGAAGTTCGAGTTGTGGGAAAAGAGGGGCAGGATGGCCATTAAAATTCCAACTGAAAATTCCAGTGGAATTTCCTTCCCCAGGGCGTGCTGATGACTTGTTACCTTGCGGAATGAGTTGGCGTGAATAGCTTAGATTGAGTCAAAGAAAAAAAAAACATATGAAGGAACGAGGAAATGCTAAAAACAGTGATCAAAGATTATTACCATTTATAGACGATCTATTTTAAAGTTGCCAATTGAATTCCATATTGTTGTAAGTTGCTGTATTTGTATACCTTGCAGCGTCCATTGTCTAACTGAACTTTTCTACTGTGACATAAAACTACCGGAGTTAAAAGAGTTACATTCTGCAGAAAGATTCAGAATCTTGGTTTGCAACATATTAACTAGCGGACATCAAGGGATGATCCAACTAATGTCTTTAAAATTCTTGCAAGATTCGCTTACATAGATAACCATGAACTATTTACTTTATTTACTAAGGACGAATAATGAATGATGTGCTAAACCTTAGAATTGGAATGGGATTCTTCAAGAATGATGTGTTTTTTTTCATGAACGCAGAGTGTCCTTGGAACTCCAGATGCGCAACTCCGAGAAAATTGTTAAAACAGGAGGGATTTGGGCATGAGTGTGAAATATTCAAATCTGTAACCGATTGAATATGTCGGCTTTAAGGTTAGACAGGGACAAAATAGAGATAAGCCTAATTACTTCTTAGAGCAAACTCGATTGAGAGAATGTACCCGCGCTCTCTTCCTATAATACCATTGTCCTCATGCTTCCATTCTCGTTTGGTCGTAAGTTCTTCCCCTTATTGTTTCATGTGCAAGATCCTCAGGAAAACTAATAGTAGGCACCTGAGATGTTTTAAAACAGGCATCAACCCCTGTGCTCTGCTGATATCTACTATTTCGGGGCTGGGACTAAAGTGACTGTTTTGGGTAAGTTCACGTTGGCAGATGCATATCACTGAAAGAAATAGGTTACATCAATATATCTATGAACTTACCTACGTGCGTATCAATCTGTCTGTCTTTCTGTAATTCAGATTGTCTGCTTGCCTGTCTGTGTATCTACCATCATCTGTCTTTGTACCTCTGTTAGACACCACGGTATTTTTGTACTGTTGTTTAGCAAAGTGCGGGCAGTTCTAGCAACCCTCTGCATTTTGGGGACGGGACGATTTTAACGGTTTTGGGTGAGTTCAATTTCTATTTTTGCGACGAAGTAAGAATGGCATGTTTTAAACAGAGTTGAATGACCTCTTACGCAGTAGCCAGGGGAAATCTTTCAGTACTGTCAGGACCGTAATCTTAGACAAAGGACATGCAGGTCCACAAGTAAGGGGACAGGTACATTAAGAAAGTAATTCACATCACTTGGAAACATCCTGGTGAATTGACGGGCTTAGATCAGACTGCTGGTACCTTTTGTTATCCACAAACCACGTCAAAGATTGGGGATATGGTGGAATTCTGCCCGCAGACTGTTATGCAGTGTTTTTGTGATATGATACATTGGCGTGTACAGGTGGAAATCAACCCTTGCATTTTGGAGATGGCACGAAGTTGACTGTTCTCGGTAAGTCAGTTATTGTTCAAAGTCATCCCTCATCAATCGGTTAGCTCAGTTGGCTAGAAGAATGGTTGCATTCCCGCATTGGTTGAGGCTGCCATAAAGAACTTTGCTTTTAACAAACCCGTTCAAAGATGCTATTACACACCTGTGGAGTAGATGGAATTTGAACCTAGGTCACCTAGCATCAGGGATAGGGACACTATCATTGTGCCACAAGACCCCCTTCCCAGACCGCTCCTTCTCAACCTAACTCCTGGCCTGAGTCGTGCTGGCTCCTGTTTTAAAAAAAGGGCCTGCCGTTCTCGGGGAGCTGATTTTCCAGGGTCAATCTTTAAGTATTGAAACTCTCAACCTATTTATTGTAATAAATTCAAAGGAAGGTCAGAAACAATGGAATTTACAAGGGCATACATTTTCTTGAAATTAAAAGAAAATCGCTAACTAATTTCACATTAGAGGAAATGTGCGTGGGCATGAATGAGACATGAATTGTCAACAAGCTATTTTGAAAGAAGGTATACGACCGGATTAAGAACTCGATTCCTCCAGTTTGCCCCACAGCTGAGATTAAATTAACTTGCCATTTATTGAAATCGATTCTACTCCATATTCTCTACAACTCCTAGTTCAAAACTCCCCCGGTCAACATTGAATATAATGATTCAGCCTCCCGAGATCACCAGGAAGAGAATTCCAAAGATACGCCGACTTATGAGAGAAGAAATTTCATCTTCATCTCAATTTCAAATGGGCAGCCACTAATTCAGAATTGTGTCTCAAGAGTTGGAGATTACCCATATGAAGAAACATTACCTCAGCATCGTCCTGTCAAGTCCCATATAAAACATCCTAAGCTTTAATAAAATCCGTTCCCATATCCTCAACTTCCAGATGCAGTACGATTTATTTTAACTGAACCTCTATGCCACTGCCTAGACCTCAATTTATTGACCATCCCTAAATGGTTTTGAACTGAAAGGCAGACTCTAGCCATTTCAGAGGAAGGTTATTGTCCAGTAAATTTCTCTTGGTCTGTAAGTACATCTAGGCCAAACCAGGTAAGGTTATCTGAAAGATACCAATGAGTCAGATGGCTACTGACTCTAATAGACAATGGTTACATAGTTGCCATTAAATTAGTTTATAATTTCAGATTTTACGTAATCAAAGCTGCATGAGGATGGGAAATTAAAGACATAAAGCAGTAGAAAAGATTCCAAGACCAGATTAAAAGTGCAGCAGAGAAAGATAAAGAGTTTTAGGTTAGAATAACACAGTAAATAACTTAATGGACAAACCTGTAAAGACTACAGAGCCAGGAGTTTTCAAACAAGCGTGGCATGCCATGTCAGGAATTTATGACTATACATTTGCTGCTGGTTCTAAACTCTTGTGTTGGTTAAGTGATATAGAGTCAAGCTGGCTCTTCAGAGCAAAGCAATATAAGATAATATTTTCCTGTTAAAATCAAAAGCAGTTTTAAACTAAATGCACATCCGAGTGAATAATATGTGAACACAATCAAAACCATATTCTTGCACAGATTCCAAAAGTGTATGCTTCCAAATGCCATATTCAAAATTTGCTGAACCAAATTCAATTTTCAGTATTTTAACTGACATGAACTAACTATCCTGAATATCACAGACTGATTGAGACACCCTTGTTTCAAATGCTCCTCCATTACTTTCATGTATTGATAGTTGTGAGACAGAAGGATAAATTAATCACAAAAAAAGGTTTGGAATGAAACATTGTTGTAAGTGAAAAGCACATTAATTAGAAAAGGGTTGACAAAAGTTAAGAAGTGAAGTTGTACCTAACTTTCACAAATCATGAAATAGGTTCCAACTGAAATAACATATCTGCTTGCAGATATGGCTCTGAAGAATGTCAAGGGGCTGCACAAAAGATTCATTTAAATGGTTCCAAGGATGAGAAAGTATATTTGAGTGTTCATACCAGAGAAATTGGTATTATGCTCCTTAGCATTTAGATGAAGTTTCGACTAAAGTTTCAAAAAAAGTGAAGACTCTGGATGCATAAAATAACCAGGAACAGTTTTTGTCAGCAGAGGTATATGTAACCTAAAGTAATTTAGTGAAATTGTGAAGCATATTTTTTCAGGCAGCATGTTATTGTGATCTGGAAACTATTGCATAACAGGGACATAGAAGCAATATTCAAAAGGAAAATTGGTCTAACTTTGAATGAACAAGATTGCCTCCAGCAAGAAAACCAGTAATAAATGGTTATATATTTAGAAATATTGGAGAAATGTCTACAGTAGAGTTTAGGAGGTAAATTACAAATTGAAAGTATAAATTTGTGAACTATGAATGAAAAAATTGTGAAAATTCACTGAATAGGCTTGAATGGGATTTGTCTGAAATAGAATCATAGATACATATGATCTGCAATAGGCCATTTACTCCATTCAGTCTGTTCCAGCATTCAATATGATCATAGCTAATTTGTGACCTAAGTCCAAATATCCTTGCCCAAAACCTGAATATGTGTTGACAAAAACAATTAGCCTCAGAATTAAAGCTTGCAAAAGATATTTCAACAACTGTAACTTGCAATTGAATTTTATTTCTGCACCATAGTTTGCCTATGGAAATGTTTCTTAAATGCACTCCTGAGGGTTCTGACCCCAAAGATTCGATTATAACCTTTGAGTATTAACGTGCCCAACCTGCAGAACTATTTCATCTCTATCCAATATATCAGTCCACTTCGTTATCAGCTCCCCACTAATTTTGTAAAATCTAGTTATCAAAATCCTACTTAGCGTCATGTAACATTTGAAATATATATATAATTTAAGGAAGGTAAGCAAGGTAAGTATTTTACACAGGGAGATAGGTGCCTGGGAAAGTCAGCAAGAGGAAGTGGCAGAAGCAGAAACAAGCAAAATTTAAGAGGCATTTAGACAGACATATGAACAGGCAGGGAATAGAAGGATACAAACTGCTTGGAGGCAGATGGAATTAATTTAGAATGGTATCATGGTCAGCACAGATATGGTGGGGTGAAGGGCCCATTCCTTTGTTGTACTGTTCTATGCTCTATAATCCTAATCAATCAACTGCTTTCCCTTGAATACCAATAAGCATTGTGATGACTGAGTAGCAGGGCAAATTGTTAAATTAGCTACATAAGGGAGCACAACAAAAGGTTAAGAAATCATGAACTGAGTAGAAAGAGACATGAAGTGGAAAACATGATGGAAAATGTAATCAGTTTAAAAAATCATTTTATTGATATTTCCTGTAACAATTTACTGTCATTAGTAATTAAATACAGCACGAGCAATGGTTACATTTTTGGCCCAGAGATGTTGATTAAGATTCTCTTAAAAAATATCATTTTAAAAATACTGATACCATGCCAGTTTAAACAATTTGGTAGCGCATTGTAAAGTTTTGTGATATTGTGAATTGAAATATTGTAGTGTTTATATTGCAGTAGCCAGTTACTCTTCTGCATTCAAATTAGAAAATATAAAGCTCTGTGTACTTTAGAAAATATGCATGTAATGTATTATTCCAAATTAGGATTTTATAAAGGGAATGTTGACTATGTGCGATTTACTCTTTAGTGGAGACATCTGGACTGAGAAGGCAGTATTTTAAAATTGGAATTATAGCATTTAGAAGTGAAATCCAGGAGCATTATTTCATAGTAATCAAAATAGAATTCAGGATCCTTTCCCCTACAAAAAGAACATTGAACCTTCACGATTAAAACTAATAGATTTCTAAAGCACGAGGGTATCAAGGGGTGTTGCAAATGATGGTTCTGCTTCAGGAACTGAAACACATCCCAGCCGAATTGCCTGTTTGGATTAGAAGTTTTTAAATGGGTATTTAACATTGTGCTACAACAACAACAGTCCATTATATTTTGGTGAAGGCACTAAACTGACAATTGCAGGTAGGTAAACGTAAAATACATCAGTGGTTTAAAATATTTGCTACTATATTGTAACATTTGTCAATTTCTAGTTACTTCCCTGTGATCTCACTTCAGTTAGAATATTGCAAACCCCAACTGACATTGTAAGATGCATTACATATTCATAAGGATTTTTAATTCACAAATATACTTTATTCATAAAAACTCTCTCGTGCTGTCTCTCTCTGTCTAAAATACATAGTCATAAATGCAGTTCAGTTCTGCATAGTAGCATAGCAAAGAAACAAACAAGCATTGGTGTTTCAATCTATCCAAATAAATGAAAGTCATCTCTTGCTTGAACAAGATTGTTTTTTTACATGCATTTGAGGCACAGGGAAGTTTGAGGCGCAGGGAACTGAATGGTGGAAATTATTTCTGCCAATCTGTTCCAATGAAACCCTTCGTGACTGTGAATGCACCAGCTAACTGTTGGTAACATACATTGGGAGAACAAACTTAGCTTCTCCAGTCTCTCCACATAATTGAAACCAAATCACAATTTTAGCAAAATCTCATCTTCTTCTTCCAATTTTTTGACATATGTTCTATATGTGATGCCGAGAATTGGACACATTACTTCTGCTGAGTCCTTATAATTAGCAAAAGATTGAAAGGGTTATGAAGAACAGGTGGAAGAGTAGAGTTTAGGATGAGATCACTCATTATTGCATCAAATGGCAGAGCAGGCTTCAGGGGCTGAATTGACCACTCTGCCACCTAGTTCTTATGTTCTTATAACTGAGTGGCCAGTAGTTTTATTGCCAGGCTGCAGGTTTTCTCTCATCTGTGAGTTCAGTTTATTCATGTGGTGTCCCAGGACGAAGCTGTCATTTCTAGGAAGGTACGCAATCTCAGTGTTCAAAGTTTACATGACTCCAGGTATTCATTCTTCGCTTTGTAATTATCCCCAGACCTCATAAACTGAAGCTAAAACTGGAAAAAATGAATTGCAAGATTTATATTTCATAAAGACACTGTTACTAAGCAAACAGATTATAAGATTTTACCCATCTGAATCTATCTTGCCTCTTTAGAAAATTGTTAGGAGTCACCAGTATTGGCTTGGATTCACATTAAGGTGAGACCTGAGCAATAATGCCACATTTCCACTCCTAAAGCAAATTAGTGAATGTATTAAGTTTGCTATGGCATCCTGAAAACTTCTCATTCTCACTTAATATTTAGCGCAGAAGGAACTCATTTGATCCATCTTACCTTATAAGTTAACTGCAAGAGTTACCCAGTTACTATCACTTATGATTTCTCATTATAATCAGCAGTGTTTTCCTTTATCCATGATTCCAACTGAAAGTTATTGTCAAACTTGCTTCTGTTGCTACTATAGATGATACATTTCCAGTCATAACGAACCCAGTAGTTTTCAGAAAAATATATAGCATGGCCTGTAATTACTTACTCACCCACCAATGGAAACAATTTTTCAACTTTTATTCCATGTAAATCCTTCATAATTTTGAAGACCTCAATTAAAAATGCTTCTAATGTTCTCTTCTCTGAGAACAACATCTAGGCTCGCCATAATAACTGAAGCCCCTCATCCTTGGTACTAACTCTGGTCACCCTGTTCTCATGTACTCTCCATATACTTTGGCATATTTTATTGATACCAATATTTTTTTCTAACTATTTCTAATATAAACACCAGAAATGCAATTCCATCATGAAAGCCCCCAAAACTGTTTGAATGAAAACATCAAAGTAATGATTTCGTTTAAATCACTATTAAAGCAATTACAAATTCGCAATTTTTTGCAGCAGATGTTAACTGCACTACAAAAATACAAATTACATCACTGGAAGTACAACTACATTTTCAGTGCCAGCAGAATTATTGTAAGTTTACCTCCACTTACTTGCCAATTTCAAAACTTCAATTGCTGGTGCTTAACAATTAGTCAACTGTGTAGTTTCAGGAACACTTTAATATGTTTCTGGATAACGAGGTATATAAGTAAATTGATTTTGGAATTTGGGCTTCTAGATTATCAGGTCTGGGTATTATGAATTTATAAGATTTCTGCACATCTCCAATTCAGGTCTCTTGTCCATTCCCCCAGTCCTTAACCCTTCCAATAAAGCCCTTGCCATCAGCTGCCCTAAATGTCTAAACTGCACAATTATGTTCCTAATTATTTTTATCTCTCCCTTGCTCTTCCTTTAAAAATAATGTTTTAAAACTTTTATCACCTGCCCTAGTGCCTTGGGAGGATATATTTTACTGCATCAATGGCACTATATGAATAGATATATATTTATTTCTATGCATTTTCTAAATTGGGGTGAGGGAGTTGTTTCATTTCCTTGATTGCCGCATATTTGGAATAGTGCCAAGATGTTAGAGAGAGGCAGGAAACATTTATGGAAATGCTGCTAGTACTAGGGGACTTTAGTTATGTGGATACACTGGAAAAGTTGCAATTTTTAAAATTCCAACTTATACGCAGTAATATTTTGCTCAAGGCATTCTGGTCTACTGTGGCTGGCTCACAGCTTGAGGTAAGGGTGAAATGTTATGAATTCACATTGGTCAATTTCAGGTTAACTGGTTCTCAAAATTACCATCTTGTTTCAGCATTTCTATTAAGTTGCTCCATTGCAGCATAGTTTCCTCCAAGGCAAAGTGTTATAGTTTCAGAAGATTTTAACCCATTGACTAGGCAACTGGCTTAAATCTTCAGTAGTGATGGAATGCCTCACTATAGAAGATTGGTGTTAAGGAAGGATTAATGTAAGGCTGATACAGGAGAGTGATATATGTTGGAGAAGCTGTCCTTCAGCTGACACATTAATCTGAAACTCCATCAGTTATCTCTCATAGGTGGAAAGGAGCAGAGGGCCAAAGTGAAGATGAAGGAATTTTTTCCCAATGTCCTGAACCAATGTTTACTGCTTGAGAGAAAAAAAATGTGGTTGTTTATTAAATTGTGAGGTCTCATCTCTAGTTCAATGATTGATGTGTGAACATAGTCATCAGATTCTAATGTTTCTGTTCAATTGTGCACACTTGGCTTGAACACGTTATGGATTTGTGGCATTGCTTTCTCCTTAAATATTGCATCATTTAGCTTAAATATAACTAGAAACAGTTAAGGTGTTCGAAATTTGCCTTTTAGCTTGTGTAGTTCTCCAAAATCCAGTTTTGTATTCCAAATGCAGAGACTGAGTCTTCTCAGCATAGACACTAACTGTCACAAATGCAGATGATTTTTATTTTCGGGTTGTTGTCTTTCACTATAACTATGTTTCACTGACAGTCACTCAGTTTACTACTGAATGAGCGCTAAGATCTTAACAATCTAAGAGGAAAGGAAATGCCTTTCTGGTTGTAAAATGTTAATTACACTGGTAGATTGCACCATCGAAAAGTATACCATTCAACCCAACATTTGAACTCTAGCATTTAAACTCCATGCAAGTCCAACCTTAGTTCTTCTACTGTAACCCAACCGTATAACTTCCTTATTTAAAAATTCATTCATGGGATAAGGACATCACTGATAAGGCAGCATTTATTGCCCAAATGACAGTTAAGAGTCAACCATGTTGCTGTGGATTTGGAGTCACATATCGATCAGACCAGGTAAGGATAGCATCTTGTTTTCCGTAAAGAACATTAGTGAATCAGATGGAGCTTTCTAACCATGACAATGGATTCCCGATCATCGTTAGACTCGTATTTTCAGAGTTGTTATTAATTGAATTCAATTTCCACTGTCTGCTGTGGCAGGGTTAAAACCTAAGTCCCAAGAATATTGTTTGGTCTCAGGATTAACAGCCCATCGATAACACCACCAGGCCAGTGGCTCCCCATACTTTTAAAAATAATCTCTTTAAATAGCTTCTATTGACTCCATCTATACTCATTTTCTCAGAAATCCACACAAATAAGAGTAGTGAATTTCACATTCTCACCACCCCATGAGTAAATAGGTTTCTCTTGAAATCTCCACAGGATTTATTGCTGACTGTCTTACGTTTAGGATCCACTCATTTTAGACACCACTTTTCCTCTTTCAGAATTTTAAACCAACTATTCACTCACCGTATTCATTTCTTTTATATCGAGAACTGCTGTTATGAAAGCCCGTTGTGCCATTTCTAAAGAACTCAGCTTGTTCAGTCCAACTGCTTCCAACAATGGTTTGGAAGAGTCATTGGGTCAATTATTTTCTAAGACAGAAATGGGTAATATTCAAGATTTTGATGTCTGATAAATCAAGACCTATTAATATTTTACCATAAACTATTTTTCATGGAGATGGAGCTGACTTTTGGTTGTGACTCTGAGTGACTTTCCCACCTGATATATGCTATAGAATTAAATTCAAATAAATATAAAGTCAAGTTGCATCAAACTTGAGACCATTCGACCCATCAAGTCTGTACTGACCCTCCAAAGAGCGTCTATCCTGTAACCACATACGTTATGGCTAATCCACCTGACATGCACCTAGCATGGTCAATCCATCAACTATCTTTTGGACTACTTGAGCAAAACAGAGCAACTGGTGGAAATCCATGTGTGCACTGGGACAATATGCAAATTCTACATACGGCATCAAACACAGTTTTATGTTTCTGTACTCTTTACAATACTTTCACATCCTGCCTGAAATATGGTGCTCAGGATTAGAACAATGGTCTTATACAAGTTCAAAATAAATCCTTGCTGAAATACTCAGTTCCTCAATTAATAAAACTGAACACATTAATTAGCTTATCAACTGCTCTCTCTGCTGTGCTGCCTTTAATTTCCTGTACAGATATACACCAAGGTTTGTCTGTTAGGACACAAGTTTAACATTGTATCCTTTATTTGATACTATACCTCCAAGTTCTTCTGACCATGTGTAAAACTTCATTTTCCAAATATTCTCCCATTGCACCAAGTTGTCTATATCCTTTTGAAGTTGCACACAGTTCACAGTACTGTGAAGTTTCATATAATCTGTAATATTTGAAATTTTCATCTGTGCACCAAGGTGTTATGTATATATAGATCATTTAAAGGAAAAGATTCCTGATGATTGGCCTGAAAATATTAAAAATCTAGAATCCCTACGGTATAGAAAGAGGCCATTCAACTCATCAAGTCTGTGCTGACACTCCAAAAAGAGTCTATCCTGTAACCACATATGCCATGGCTAATCCACCTAACATGCTGAGATTATCCAGGGCAGGTTAGCATGGTCAATCCATCAACTATCTTTTGGACTACTTGAGCAAAACAGAGCAACTGGTGGAAATCCATGCGTACACTGGGACAATGTGCAAATTCTACATATGCAGTTGCCCCAGCCTGGCATTGAACCAGGGTCCCTGGTAATTACGTTGAGCTCCAAGTGTATTTGCAAGTCTGTTATGCAGTACTGTATCAAAGGCTGTCTAGAAATCGATATACACCACATTGTCAGCATTGCCCTCATCAGCCCTATTTGTTACCTCTTCAAAAAACTCCAAAATGTCAATTAAGTGTAATTTTCCATTAAGAAATTCATATTAGCTTTCTCTACATAATCACATTTTATGAGTGCAACCAGTAATTTGCTACAATTTATTGTTTCTACATATTTCATTCTTAACACAGACGTTAAGCTGGCCAGCTTGTAGTTGTTTGCCTTTTTCTAATACATTTTTCATGAAAAGCCTTTTTAAAATATGCTATTGGATTTATATCCATCACAAAGTCATGGAAAACTTTCCAGTATTTTTTGTTGAATTCTCCAATCTCCAGGCACCACCCTAAGACTAAGAACAACAGAAAGGAGATCAAAGGCTCCTCAGTTTGCATTTTTTTTTCACTTAACATGTTTCAATGCACCTCATCTGCTCTTGGCACCTGGTAAACTTTGAAGACATATAACATAATTCTCAATTGAATATTCTGTTTGATATCTGTTCAGAGCACATCATTAATTCTTCACAATAATTTGAATAAGTTTTTATAACCTAGAGAAGTAATTTTATTTTGTTGTACCTATCACTTTCAAAAAGTTGCTGGTGCCTGTTCTAGCTTTCCACCAACAGGCTGGCTAAAACTTTGAAAATACACCATTGTTTAGCTACCAGGCTTTCTGTCAATCTTTGGTTGCAATTTATGCCTTCCAGGTCTATTTGTTATCAGACATCATTAAAATTGGTTTTCACAAATTAATTATTATTACTCCAAATTGTTCCTTGTCATTTTCATTGTAACGCTAAACTTTATGATACAATGATCACACAACTCAATCTTTTCCCACTCACCCTTTTAATCTTTTCCCACTCACCCTTGAATGAGGCCCACCTCTCTCCCAATAATCAAATATGACAGTTTTTTTGTTTGCTTCATAGTTTCACTGAAAACATTCTGATGTAGAAAATTCTGACACACCATAGGAACTTGTAACCTTCTCTGCCCTTTACACTATATTCAGACAATTAAGGCTCCCATTGATACAATTCTATGTTTTGCTCTTCCCTGTAATTTCCTTGAAAATCTTTATTTTCCAAAAATCAGTGGGTTACAGACCATAGCATCTTTTTTAAAAACTGTATTTGATTTGACATGTACAGCTTGAGTTGATGACAGAAACAAATCCAGTAGTACTATGTATTATATTAATATATGTGTATATACATTTGTGTGTTTGTGTGTGTCTGTGTATGTTAGATATATTCTATAAAAGTCTAATTACTGATTTTGGGGAAATTTGTTATTTTGTGAGACAAGTGGTTGGATTGTCAGGGTTAACTTGGTATTTCTACCTACTATCATGTAAGAGACAGAAAAACATCCTCATTTATTGGAACAGTTTATGGTTACATTGCTGGTCACAAGATGTAGAAAACAGCTATGAGCAGAATTAGAAATGTTATCTGTAGAGTAAATGATGGTCAGTAAATTAATAATAGGTTTGACCAAAATTCAAAAACACTTTCAAATTGACAGGAAAACATTTAAAGTTTAGGACAGAATTACACTACAGTTAGTTACCAATAAAAAGATCAGATTTGAATTCTCACTGTTTTGGATAAAAGGTACAAAGAATACACAACATGCAAAGAGATTCAATTGTTTATTATTAGTATGTAGCATGATGTCAAGAAAACAGACAGCATTATTTTGTATTTTACATTAAGCTAATTGTACTATGTAAAAATAATGTACTATTTTAAAATTGCAGATGATTTCCAATCTCACACGTGTTCTTTTTCTTTATCGTTGTTTAATTCACACAGAACATGATCCTAAGAATCCTAACATCACTATCTTTGAACCCTCACCAGATGAGATTAAACAGAAAGAGAAGGCAACTGTGATTTGCCTTGTAACTAACTTCTATCCTGACAATATCAAAATTCACTGGTTTCTGGATGGCACTGCGATATCAGCGACTGATGAGAAAATTCAGACTGACGTCAATTCTATGTTCAAAACTAAGACACAGACCTACAGCATCAGCAGTCGGTTCAGATTAGATGCTCAAACCTGGGCCAAGTCTAAAAATATTGAGTGCAAAGTGGAACATTATTACGAAGGATCACAACCGACAACTCATTCAGAAATTTTACCCATTAATGCTGGTATGTGCTTGTGTTAACCCCATATGATTTTAATTTTAGCTTCAAAGAATACATGAATGTTGATTTAAACAGTGTCTGTGCTCTTATGAATAAGAGAGTGAGTAGATACATTTGTAGATAAATAAATAACCAGCTAAATAATTCAAAAAAATAGATAAATAATATAAAGTTAATGGGAAACAATGTTCTAAAATCTTGCAAAAGCAGCATCAGACTGTATGCAGACTGACATACAACTTATGGAATCCCAACAGAGTGGAAAGAGGCCATTTAACTCAATGAGTCTGCATCAACTGTCTGAAGAACATCTTACTCAGATCTAGCAACCCCATCTCCCTGATGTACCATGGCTAATCCAACTAGTCTACAAACCACAGGAATATTTAGAATGGCAAATATATTTAATTTGCACATCTTTGGACAGTGAAAGAACCCTATGCAAGCATAGGAAGAACATGTACACTCCACAAAGTCACCCAGGGTTAGAATTGGACCCATGTCTGTGGTGCTGTGATGCAGCAGCGCTAACCCCTGGGCCACTGTGTGATGGTCTGCATCTGAACGATCACTCCAACAAGTACTCTGAGACTAATTTTTCTATTAAATCTCTTTCAGAAATCTGCGGCATAAGTAAAGGTAAGTCACGACATCCTTCTACCTGCTTCAGAATATCATGTTTTAAGAATAGTATGAACAATCTTTGAGGGGGTGTAAGGGGATTATCTGCATTGGATCTAGAAATGGGGTTGTCACCTACAAGGTTAGGCTGATGAAGCTAGAATAGTTCTCCTCTGTAATAAAGGAGATTGAGGGGATATTGAATGAAGGTGTATGAAATGCTATAAAGATTTTGATAGCATGGACAAAGAAAATCTGCTCTTTTAACCGATGAATACACGGTTTAGGGCGGACGACTTTAGGATTTGTATGAGAAATGCAGGAAAACTGTGAGAAAATATTTTCTTTTGCGATAATGCTAATAAACTTGCCGATGTGGGTGGTGAAACAGAAACAAACAATTATTTCCAAAGGATGACCACTTGGAGCAATAAAATTCCAGGTCTATGAGGGTAGAGTGAAGAAATCAGGAAGATTAGTTTCTTTTACAATTTAATGAGTCAAATGGCGTTCTTTTGTCCATGATATCCATGACTTTAAATAGTCGCAGTGCATAATGGCAATTGTAAATGTGTTATTGTAACAGATATTTCATGCAAATAGTTACATCCCAATAAACTTCTTTTTTCAAATGATGTAAGTTTGAACTGCAGTCACTGCAGCAATATGAGGATTATAATAAGCAATTTTCACATCACATACTCCCACAAACTGTAATGGCCTGATAATTTGTTTTGGTAATTTTGGTTGAGAGGAGTATGTTATTCCAGGGCCCTTGCAGAATGTCATAATGTTACTGGATGCTTTACATCTGCCTCAGAGGAAAATAGATCGCTGAGTCAATGCTTCTGAGCAATAGTGTAGATTTCCCTCTCTCCTGACACTGGAAGGAGGGCTTAAGTGACCACAAGAGAAAAATGCTCTACATTGATACAAAATCTCATGCCTGATACGAGCTCTCAACACATGCATTTCTGAGTTCCAGGTTTAAATATTTCCTCACATTTAGAAGTAAATATTCATGCAATTCCTACAGTGAATAAAGGTATTCAAAATGTAACATGGTACATCATTGAATAATAATTGACATAGAGAGATAGGATAGAGGGCAACTTCCTGCATCAAAGGTGGACGTATTCTATTTTACAGCTTAACTTTACATTGAGACCCTAAAATAAAGATATATTTCTTTTGTTAACAAAAACAATTCTTCCTTCAATAAAACATTTTAACAATGTTCATTACAAATTTCTTTGTAGAAGTGAAAATGCACAGCATGGCAACAGGAAAATTGACATATCTGATCTTGATTTGCAAAAGTGTCTTTTATGGAATATTCATCTCAATACTTGC
Organism: Hemiscyllium ocellatum; assembly: GCF_020745735.1. Taxonomy (NCBI): domain Eukaryota; kingdom Metazoa; phylum Chordata; class Chondrichthyes; order Orectolobiformes; family Hemiscylliidae; genus Hemiscyllium; species Hemiscyllium ocellatum. The sequence goes on along the minus strand of NC_083447.1, from coordinate 21,462,705 downwards.
TTGGAAAACTAAGGTAAACTCAGTAGACTTATTAAAGAATGCATTCTAAAACTTGGTTATTGATATTCATTCATAGAATTATTTACAAGTTTTAGTATAGAACAGCCCATTCTGCCCAAATGGTGCCTTCCACTGTTTTTGTGAGCTTCGTCCATTTCATTCACCTCTAGCAACATGTCCCTCCGTTACTTCGCACATAATTTTGCTTAGGTAGCCTGCACCATTAGAGCATCCACACGATTTATGGTAGGAAGTGAGACAAAAACTCTCGGGCAACTGTTTGAAATTGTGCTATTGTTATAGTTTTTGTCCATTCAAGGTTGCCCATCAACTGAATGGCTTGCCAGGTCGTTTCAGAGGGTAATTAAGAGTCAACAGCTTTGCCATAGATCCACAGTCCCATGTACGTAAATATGGCAGATTTCCTTCTCTGAATTATATTAGCTAACTGAATGCAGCATTAAAAATAGTTTATCAGAGTTGCTTCATTCAGGGCTACATATTTATGATTTTATTACAATAACATCATCAACTTTGTTTTTGTCATTAGACATCTTCCAGCAAACGATTTGACTGATTAAAACAAAGCAATGAAGACAATGAACAGATGCATAGCAGAACATATGGGAGAGAGGAAGAAGCAAGAAAAATAAATATTGTGTTTATCGATGGGATAAAGTTTATCTAATTAACTCCTACCATGCCAGTGTAAATATCTCCACAATGTCACCATGGCAGATGAGTGGAGAACATTGATGCCTTGCCTCACCTTTTCCTGTTGAAATAAATCCTTTCAGAGTCTTGACATCTCCTTGTTTTCCTAGTTTTCCTAAATAGGTTAAGATTTGAAGTTTTCATAGTATTTTTCCTTTTTTTGATTACTTATTAATCCATAATCCTTAAAACTTTATAGAGAACCATAGAACTCTTAAAGCAAAACAGAAGGCTGTTTAGCCAAACGTGAAAATACAGATCTCCTTGAAAAATATTAAAACCAAAACCATTTATTACAATTAATTCCAAGATAAATGATTTGATCTTTTCCACTTCCTGTGTGAAACACATCCCCTGTGCTAGTCTAATAAAGCTATGTATATTGTTAAGCAAAAACAAAAGATTGTAACTCAAATCTTGTTTAAAATAACTCTTGTCTGTTAGCCTTCAAACCTTTATTGCTATATTTAGAATTCATCTAATAGATTGCTGATGGAAACTGTGATCCTTATTATTTTTCATAGGTTTCTCAATGAATCAGGTATTGACAGTTTTCTCATGATTTTACCCTTTACACTTTCCTTTTGTTCAATGTTTAAGAAATAAACAGAAAGTTTATACAATGAAAGCTATTGTTTGTCATTATTATTTCAGTTCTTCCCTCTTCACCATGTTAGCGTTCTAAACATGTTCAAAATGTGTAGTCGAATTGTTGATAAATGTTTGTTGGCCCTAAGTCTATCTGAGCAATCCAAGATACTGAGTAATGATTGGGGCATGCAACTGAAATACAGAACTGCCATGATCAAATTGAATATCACAAAATGTGCCTGGCATTTAACTGTTGTGGGGTACCAGTGGGGTAATCCTTTCCTCCTGTTGCAATGTAACAGGCTTAATGAGATTGAAAGATTTTTTTTTCTCTGTTTTAATATGACCAATCATGTCAGCATGAAGGCCTCCAGGCAATTGCATTTTAAAAATTCATTTTGAGCATGGGACTCGCTGGCTGAACCAGCATTTATTGCCCATTCCAATTTGTCTTTGAGAGGATCGGGTGAGCTTTTTTTTTGGACAGCTGCGATCCTCATCCTCTGGTAGACACACAATGCTTGAGGGAAGGAATTTTAGGATTTTTACCCAGCGAAAGTGAAGGTATGGCAATATATTTCCAGTAAGGATGGCGAATGGATTGCAGATGATGGTGTTACCATGTGTTTTCTTCTGTCGTCCTTCTAGATGGAAGTGTTTGCGGGTTTTGAAGGTGCAGTCTAAACGTATTAGTGAATTTCTGTCACGTATTTTGCAGATAGTGCTCACTGCAGTTACTGAGCATTAATGGTGGTATAAATGAATGGAGTCTCAGTCAACCAGGTTGCTTTATTCTGGATGTTGTAAAGCTTCATGGATATTGTTGGAGTTGCACGTATTCAGACAATATCCTAACTTGTGCCTTATAGTAGGTGTACAGGTTTTGGAGAGTGTAGCATGGTGGTTCAGTGATTTGCACTACTGCTTCACAATGCCAGTGACCAAGTTCAATTCCAGTTTTGGGTGACTGTGTAGATTTTGCAGTGTGCGTTTGTGTGTGTGTGTGTGTGTGTGTGTGTGAGAGAGAGAGAGAGAGAGAGAGAGACATGGGGTGAGGTTGGGTTCTACTGAGTGCTTCAGTTTCCTCCCACAGACCAAACATGTGCATGTTAGTTGAATTGGCCATGCTAAATTGCTCATGGTGCCCAAAGCTGTGCACAGGATGTGGAGTAGCCATAAAAATATGTGGGGTTATGAGCATAAAGTGGAGGCATGGGATGATCTTCAAAGGGTTAATCCAGACTTATTGGGCTTAACTTGTTTCAGCACTGTACGGATTCTATGATTCTAATTTCACTTGGTTAGGTGATCCGAACTTTTCAACTCCCCCTCCCACTCTGCTGAGGTCATGCAGGTCCTGGACCTCCTCCATTGCCACTCCCTCACCACCCAACACCGAGAGGCAGAACACCTCATCTTCTGCCTCGGAACCCTTCAACCGCATGGCATCGATGTGGACTTCACCAGTTTCCTCATTTCCCCTCCCCACCTTACTTCAGTTCCAACCTTCCAGCTCAGCACCATCCTCATGACCTGTCCCATCTGTCAATCTACCTTCCCATCTATCCACTCCACCCTCCTCTCCAACCTATCACCTTCACCCCATCTCCATCCACCTATTGCACTCTCCGCCAGCCATCCCGCGCCGCCCCCCAGCCCCACCTCCTTCCTATTTATCTCTCCACCCCCGAGGCTCACAGCCTCATTCCTGATGAAGTGCTTTTGCCTGAAACGTCAATTTTCCTGTTCCTCGGATGCTGCCTGACCTGTTGTTCTTTTCCAGCACCGCTCTAATCTTGACTCTAATCTCCATTACCTGCAGTACCCACTTTCGCCTACTGATCACCAAGCTGCAGGCTGAATACTTTTCCATGCCTCCTTACTTTCAGAATGAACCTATCATGGAAAAACCTTATCAAATAACTTGCTAAAATCCAGATACACCACATCCATTGCTCTACCTTCATCAATGTGTTTTTTCACATTCTCAAAGAATTCAATAAGGCTTGTGAGGCATGATCTGCCCTCGCAAAGTCAATCTTACTATTTCTAATCAAGCTATACTTTTTTTTCCAAATAATCAGAAATCCTGTCTCTCAGAATGCTCTCCAATTATTTGCCCACTACCAACATGAGACTGACTGGTCTGTCATTCTCAGGGTTATCCATTTTCCCTTTCTTGAACAAATGAATAAAACTTTTCACCCTCCAATCATCTGGTACTACTTCAATGAACAGTGAGGACGCAAAGATCATCACAAAGCAGCAATCTCTTCCTTCGCTTCCCATAGTAAAATTGGGTATATCCCATCTGGCCCACGGGACTTTTCTATCCTCATGTTTTTTTTAAATTTCCAGCACATCCTCCTTCTTAACATGAACCTGTTCAAGTGTATTAACCTGTTTAATGTTGTCCTCACAAATGACAAGGTCCCTCTCAGTGAATTCTGATGCAAAGTTTTCATTAAGAACACCGCCCCCCCCACACCCCCCCCCCCCCCCCCCCCACACACACACACACACAGACACACACCACAACTCCTCTGACTCCATTCACAAGTTTCATCCACTATCTCCGATCAGCCTTACACTCACTCTGGTCATCTTCCTGTTCCTCACATAAGTGTAGAATGCCTTGGGGTTTTCCTTAATTCTCATCGTGTAAGGCTAGCATGTTTCTTTCAAATCAGAAGTGTTTGAAATACCTAATGATTGCAAGGTTACCATTATTGATGATGAACATTTCTTTCATATTTTTAGTTAATTGATTCAATTTAAATTCTTCAGTTGCACTGAATGAATTTGAATTCTGTCCTCTGTTACCATTATGCTACTGTAGTCTGCATATATAATCACAAAATGATTCATTTCGGTCTCTTCTGGGTTTGGACAGTTTCCCAATTGTGCATGCAGAACAAGGAAACCTCATTTGCTTTCATCACAGAAAGAGGCAAAGAATCCATCTGTTCCATGCCAATATTTCTGACCTATTAATCTTCTCTATTCCTCTTCACCTCACCCCTTGAGCATATCACTCTGTCCATGTCTTCATTAACTGTGTCTCCAGATTCCCCTTAAAGACATCTATCTTTGCCTCAAGTATTTCTCCTGTTGTCGTGAATTCTGTATTCTGTGTTCTCTGATTCAGTAATTGCTCCAAAATCTCCCAAGTGTCATTATCATCATGGGAATAAGATTTGTATTAATTAATGATGAGTAAAAAATGAGGTCTGCAGATGCTGGAGATCACAGCTGCAAATGTGTTGCTGGTCAAAGCACAGCAGGCCAGGCAGCATCTCAGGAATAGAGAATTCGACGTTTCGAGCATACGACCCTATATTTATTGCCTCTATTTCTGATCTCCACAAAATGCAAACGTATCTATTCTTATATCTACCTTATCGAACACATTGGTAAGTTTAAATGCACATCAGAATCCTACTCAGCCTTCTCTTTTCTATAGAAAAGTAACCAACACTCGAAACTGACACAGTCTCTTATTAAAATACACATGTATTTTAATACATGTATTCAAAGGATGTTTGCATCACTATCTAGGCCAGGACTTAATTTGGCCACTTAATTTATCTAAATTTATCTAGGCACTTAATTTATCTAGGCCAGCCCACTTTGCGGGCAGCACGGTGGCACAGTGGTTAGCACTGCTGCTTCACAGTGCCAGAGACCCGGATTCAAATCCCGACTCAGGCAACTGACTGCGTGGAGTTTGCACGTTCTCCCCATGTCTGCGTGGGTTTCCTCCGGGTGCTCTGGTTTCCTCCCACAGTCCAAAGATGTGCAGGTCAGGTGAATTGGCCATGCTAGATTGCCCGTAGTGTTAGGTAAGGGGAAAATGTATGGTTGGGTTTTGCTTCGGAGGGTCGGTGTGGACTTGTTGGGCCGAAGGGCCTGTTTCCACACTGTAAGTAATCTAATCTTAATTTTCATCCCTAGTCATCCACAGTGCAGTTGTTCTGAAGTCACACCTAGATTGGACCAGCTAAGGAAGACAGATTTCCCAAAGGTGTTTGACTTTGAGTTGGATTTATTGTTGTCACATGTACCTATATATAGTGGAAGGTGTTATGTTGTGTGATCTTCATGGCTGATTGTACAGTACAAAGTGCATCAGGGTAGCAGAATAGAGTACAGAATACAGTGTTACAACTGCAGAAAAGGTGCAGAGAGAGAAAGATCAACATTAACATTTGATGTGTCCATTCAAAAGTCTGACAACAGCAGCAAAAAAAAATTCTTGAATCTTTTGCCCAATGGAAGAGGTGGAAGAGTATAACAAGGGTTGGAGGGGTCTTTGATTCTGTTGGTTGCTTTCTCAATACAGCAAGAGGTATAGATGGAATGAATGGATAGATGGTTTGTTTGCGTGGCAGAGAGGGCTGTGTTCACAACTCTCTATAAATTCTTGCAGTCTGGTGAGCAACAGTTTCCATACAATGCTATCATGCATCTAGATACTACACACTGATAAATGGGTGGACGAGGACAGATTCTTGGTGATTAACACTCCCAGAAGGGTTTTATGACAATCAGTAAAAGGTCACCATTAGGCAACATCTTAATTCCAAGTATTTATTGAGTTTGTGATATGAGAAACCAGGTTCCTATTACATGAGCCATGTATTCTCGATTACAAGCCCAGGAACATTAGAACTTCATCGCTACCTCACACAAAGATTAAAGCATTCTCGTGTATCAATTCAGTCTTTAGGCCTGCTTTAGCACGTTGCAAGCACAAAAGGTTGAGACAACTTGGAATAATCTCCGTTGGAGATAGTAGCTCTTTGACTCCTATTTCATTGTTTCTCTCGTTGCTTTTATCTGTCACCTCCTCTAACACTGAACTCCCTCTAGCTCACAAGCCTTTTTTCCATCCTCTCTTCTCCTAAGTTTGCTTATTTCTTTCTGTGCAACCTCCCCACTATCACTTCTTTCTTTGTCTTTCTCATGTTCTCTGCCTTTCTTGCTAAACTTAAACCTAAGTTCATCTCATCCAATCTCCATACACTTGTTTATCTATACATCTGGTTCTTTACGACAATGAGCACACAAGCTACATTACCGGGATTGGTGGTATCGTTGCTAATGTTCCAGGTTCTGGGGCTGTAAGACTACCATTACAGATTCTTGAACTTGAATTCATACTTAAAAATATGGAATTAAATGTCTAATGATGACCATGATTATTGGGGGAAATCTCATTTAATTTAGTAATATCCTTCATAGTCGTAGTCATAGAGATGTACAACCCAAATTAGTTGCACCTGCCAGCACCCTCCAAATCCTTCCTATTCATATACCCATCCAAATGCATCTTAAATGTTGCAATTTTACCAGCCTCCACCACTTCCTCTGGCAGATCATACCATACCCATACCACCCTCTGAGTGGAAACGTTGCCCCATAGGTCTCTTTTATATCTTTCCCCTCCTCACTCTAAACCTATGGCCTCTTGTTCTGGACTGCCCGACCCCAGGGAAAATACTTTGCCTATTTACCCAATCCATGCCCCTCATAATTTTGTAAATCTCTATAAGGTCACCCCTCAGCCTCTGACGCTCCAGGGAAAACAGCCCCAGCCTGTTCAGCCTCTCCCTATAGCTCAAATTCTCCAACCCTGGCAACATCCTTGCAAATCTTTTCTGAACCCTTTAATGTTATACAACATCTTTCTGACAGGAAGGAGACCAGAACTGTACGCAATATTCCAACAGTGGCCTAATCAACGTCCTGTACAGCCGTAGCATGACCTCCCAACTCCTGTACTCAATACTCTGACCAATAGAAGAAAGCATACCAAACGCCTTCTTCACTATCTTATCTACCTGTGACTCCACTTTCAAGGAGCTATGAACCTGCACTCCAAGGTCTCTTTGTTCAGCAACACTCCCAGTACCTTACCATTAAGTGTATAAGTCCTGCTAAGATTTGCTTTCCCAAAATGCAGCACCTCGTATTTATCTGAATTAAACTCCATCTTCCACTTCTCAGCCTATTGGCCAATCTGGTCAAAATCCTGTTGTAATCTGAGGTAACCCTCTCCGTTGTCCACTACATCTCCAATTTTGGTGTCATCTGCAAACCTACGAACTGTACCTCTTATGCTTGCATCCAAATCATTTATGTAAATGATAAAACATAGAGGACTCAGCACTGATCCTTGTCGCACTCCACTGGTCACAGGCCTCCAGTCTGAAAAGCTACCCTCCAACACCACCCTCTGTCTTCTACCTTTGAGCCAATTTTGTATCCAAATGGCTAGTTCTCCCTGTATTCCTTGAGATCTAACTTTGCAAATCAGTCTCCCATTGGGAACCTTGTCGAACGCCTTACTGAAGTCCATAAAGATCACACCTACTGCTCTGCCCTCATCAATCCTCTTTATTACTTCTTCAAACAACTCAATCAAGTTTGTGAGACATGATTTCCCACGCACAAAGCCACGTTGACTTTCCCTAATCAGTCATTGCCTTTCCAAATGCATGTACATCCTGTCCCTCAGGATTCCCTGCAACAACTTGCCCACCACCGAGGTCAGCCTCACCAGTCTATAGTTCCCTGGCTTGTCCTTACCACACTTCTTTAAATGGTGCCAACCTCTTGTCTTCAGGTACCTCACCTGTGACTATCGATGATACAAATATCTCAGCAAGAGGCCCAGCAATCACTTCTCTAGCTTCCCACAGAGTTCTCGGGTACACCTGATCAGGTCTTGGGGATTTATCCATCTTTTAGGAGAAAGTGAGGACTTCAGATGCTGGAAATTAGAGCTGAAAATGTGTTGCTGGAAAAGCCCAGCAGGTCAGGCAGCATCCAAGGATCAGGAGAATCGACGTTTCGGGCATGAGAACGTTGATTCTCCTGCTCCTTGGATGCCTGACCTGCTGCCCTTTTCCAGCAACACATTTTCAGATTTATCCATCTTTACCCGTTTCAAGATATCCAGCACTTCCTCCTCTGCAATCTAGACATTTTGCAAGATGTCACCATCTATTTCCCTACAGTCTATATTTTCCATATACTTTTCCACAGTAAATACTGATACAAAATACTCATTTCGTACCTCCCCCATTTTCTGCGGCTCCACACAAAGGCCGCCTTGCTGATCTTTGAAGGGCCCTATTCTCTCCCTAGTTACCCTTTTGTCCTTAATGTATTTGTAAAAACCCTTTGGATTCTCCTTAATTCTATTTCCCAAAGCTATCTCATGTCCCCATTTTGCCTTCCTAATTTCCCTCTTAAGTATACTCCTAATTCCTTTATACCCTTCTAAGGATTCGCTCGATCTATCCTGTCTATACCTTACATATGCTTCCTTTTTTTTAACCAAACCCTCAATGTCTTTAGTCATCCAACATTCCCTATACCTACCAGCCTTTCACCCTGACAGGAATATACTTGCTCTGGCTTCTCATTATCTCATTTCTGAAGGCTTCCCATTTTCCAGCCGACCATCTGCCCCCAAACAGCTTTCGAAAGTTCTTGCTAATACTGTCAAGTTCTTACCCGGTCTTTTCCATTTGTGACTCTCGTCTCACTTTTGGGCAATAAAGGATGGACAATAAATGGTGCCTTGGCCAGTGACATTCTGTGAATTAATTTTAAAAATGACAGTAACTTTGGAAGAAGTCGAAGACAGATTACAATATCAATCAAAAATATTTGAATACTTTCAGTTATGGTGGGCAGAGGAATGTAATGTTTTGTCAAAGTATTCAGCTGTTTGAGTCCCAAAGTTGACAACAAGACAATAATATGTTTTAACATTAAATCTCAGGCCCAAAATAATTTCCGTTGTTTGGTAGAACATCTCTGGAAATTCTGACTCAAAGGCAAGATTTGCTCTCGGGCTAAGAGCTCGGAAGGCGGTTTGGCGTGGGGGAGGTGCCATCATACAGCTGCTCAGAAAAATATATTGAACGGAAGTCGTGGGATCCGAGCTTTCAAACTGCACAATACAGCTTTCCACTGATAGGCCCACCACATGGTTTTGAAAGTAGGTTAGCGCGTCCAAGTTCCACTCTGTGGTATGACAGAATGGATCCAGCTGCAGTTGTGGTTATCTCTGTTTAAGGGTGTACTGACTGAACTAATGTTCTCTCGTCTCCTCCTGGGTGATAAGAATCCCTAAGTTCCTGCACCTGCGATGTCCATGCAAAGCAACGTGGTTGTTGTGCACCTTTAACAAAACTGCTGAAGCACATTGCAGCTGAACTTCCATCTTTAACATACTGTTTATTCATTTCTTATGCCCCCCACCTTCAGTTGTTTTTTTTTCCATTTGCCATTCTTTCTGTATTTTATGTTCCATGCCTGTCATATTTCGACCTTTCCTTGCTACCGGCTGTCTTTAACTTGTTTTATTCATTGTTGTTATGCGTTATTTCTCTCTACTTTATTTTCTACCTTATTTTGCTCCTTTCGCTCTTTGTCTTTCTTTCCATTCCTTCCTTGCTTTCGTTCCTACTCTTTTCCTCAGCCTTTCTTCTACTGCTCTTTACAACTTCTCAATGATTATTTTCATTGATTCACCTGCTACACTGCCCTCATTTTCACTTTCACTTCCTTCTGTTTATTCATCAACTTCCTTCAATCAATTTTCCCTAATTCATCCAAACAAAGTCGATTCCTTTCCAGCAGTCTGTCATTTCTTCATCCCTTCTATGCTCATGGAATATAAAATGATCAAATATGATTTAAAATAATCTTTGCTGCTACCTGCTCTCTGTTATACTCTCCATTCAGTCGTTGAAATGAAATGGATATATAGGTAGAAAGAAAGAAAGATAGAAAAAAAGAAAGGAAGGTAGGAATGAAGAAAGGAAGGAATGAAGAACGGAAGGAGGAAAGAAAGGAAGAAAGATAGAAAGGAAAGAAGGAAGGAACGAAAGAAGGAAAGAAAGAAAGAAAGAAAGAAAGAAAGAAAGAAAGAAAGAAAGAAAGGAAGGAAGGAAGGAAGGAAGGAAGGAAGGAAGGAAGGAAGAAAGAAAGAAAGGAAGAAAGAAAGAAAGTTTAATAAAGAGCAATCATCTAAATGTCCATTCTAAAATGCAAGCTGTCTCAATTAGCCACAAATCCTGAATATGCTCAGTACTTTTGACGAACAAAATTTATGTATCAAAGATGGGCAAGAAATGTTTTATTCCCCCACCTCCTACCTGTCTCACTGTCTCTGTCTCTCTCTCTATCTCTCTCTCTCTAGCTGAAAAATGTGCTGCTGGAAAAGCGCAGCAGGTCAAGCAGCATCCAAGGCCTCACTTTCTCTCTCTCTCTAGGTATAGAATCATACCGAATGTCAGGCATCAAAATGTGGGAACCGTTCTTATGGGTTTGCAAAGCCTATGCTCACTGTAACAAGGAAAGGAGATCCAACTGAGTTATATAAGGCACTAAAGGATATTAACAATGTACTGTCGAATAGAGCAGATGTTTCCCTTAGAGGGTAATCTAGAATGAGAGGTTGTAATTTTAGGCTAAGCAGTGTCAGATTTAAAACAGAGATGAAGGGGAATTATTTGTCTCAAAGGGTCAGGAAACTTGAAATCATTACCTTCGAGTGCAGTGGATTGAAAAAATTTAAGGAGATAGACTGATTTTAATTCATAGTGAGTTAAAAGATTATTGTGAACGGGCAAAAATGTGACTTTGAGGTCAGGATGAAGTCTGCCATGATCAGATTAAATGGCAGAGCAGGATCAAGTGTCTGAGTTACCTACTTTTGCTCGTAGTTCTTCTGTTTTTTTATGTTAATAAAGTGTGCTCCAAGAGGTTTGCAGAAATGATACTAATGCTGATAAACTTTGTTTTGCTGAGAGAGGGGAGCAAAACATCTCCAGAGTTATGTATTAACAGCACCGAATGTGCAGTGGAGAGCGTTGGTGAGGAGTGGTCAGTGAAGATAATATAATGGCTCTTTCAAACATAATGACTGGACTAAGGGCCATCATCTGTGATGCAAGAATTTATTATTAGAAATGAAAGATTTCCCCTTATTATTCTTGTCTAAGCAACAGTTGGTGACTTCTATGAATTAATTCCTTGTAGTTATTAACCTGTGGAGACAGGGAACAAGTTCATCATGTGAGATAACTTATTTACAGATGTACAAAACGATAGTTTGTACTGTTAAGTTCGCTAGAATACAATTCCTACAGTGTGGAAACAGGCCATTCAACCCAACAAGTCTGCACCCACTCACCAATGAGCATTCCACCCAGACTCACCTCCCTATCCTATAACTCTGCATTACCCTAGCCACCTCAAGTAATTTATACATCCCTGGACACTATGGGCAATTTAGCATGGCCAATCCATCTAACATGATATTCAATTACTGACACTGAAAGGCAAAGCACATAGAGGCAGAAAATGGCTGTTGAGCCCTTTGATAATCTCCATTTGTTAGCAAATTTCCATTTTAGCTTTATGTATCTGCTATCATCCATGACACTTAGAACACACAAAAACTAAACTTTTATTTCAACATTGTTGAAACCCTGATCTTATTAGTGGAAAAGGTTTGCATAATCCCATTAATCTCTGCGTGAGAACATGCTTCCTGACATCACCCTTGGGTAGTTGAGATCTAAGTTCAGGGTTAAGGCTGCGTGTTCTTGATTTCCCATCAAAGAAAAAGTGTGTCTGTCTATTTTTCATACCAAATGATTAAATCATCTTCAATACATGCAGTTGGTCACTCCTAATCTTCTATACTATAGGGAATGAAAAGTCAGGAATAAATGCTGCTTGTAACATTTGTTCCTCTCTCTATTATTTGGTTATTGATATTTATAGAGAACATCCAGCAGAGGAAGCATTCTCTCCATAATGCAGCTACAAGATGGTAAGCGCTGAAAGAGGTCATTCAGCTGGTTGAAATTTAGAAGAGATATGTGGCTGGTCTCACGTGTACTTTCTACAATGTCGATTGTTCTGTTCTGTTCAAACACTTTTGAAAACAAAGGTTTTGTCAAAAATGGAAACAACACAACGTCAAGTTGCAAAGATTGAAACAAAAGAGCAGCTAGGATGTACAGTCATAAAAGCACAGCTGCCTTTTGCTTCCAACAAAACAAGACAAACAGTGCAAACAGTTACAAAAACAACCGGATGTGTGGTTACAAAGACTACCACACATCACCTGCTGCAACACATATGCATTGACCTTATTTGTCCAATAGAACAATTTGACATGAAAATGTGAGATTGCAGAGGAGTCTTCTTAGTAGATTAATAATCTCTTCCTGAAGAAGGGCTTATGCCCGAAATGTCGATTCTCCAGCTCCTTGGACGCTGCCTGACCTGCTGAGCTTTTCCAGCAACACATTTTTCAGCTCTGATCTCCAGCGTCTGCAGACCTCACTTTGTCCTAATAATCTCTTCATGTGATTATCTGAGTTCAAATCCCTTCTTCACGCAACCATGTTTTACATTTCAGTAAACAAATCTGGAATTGCGAAACAACTACCTTTTACCAACAATGGTGACTCGTCATTAATTAAATGATTTCTTGATGTGGTTTAATAAAAGGAAACCTACTGTCGTTACCCAACTTGTCCTCTGGACACACTGCAATAATGGTTGACTGTTAATGCTCCGTTGAAATGGCTGACAAAGTCATACAGATGTATCAATGTTGCTCTAAGAAGTGATAACAGATGCATACAATTTTTAATTGTTATTAAAAAAAATATGGAGGAACTACAACAATTGTTCATTTCTGCCTGGCACAAAACTAAATGAGAAATATGGCCCAACTATGGCTTACAAGAGAAGTTAGGAATAGTGTCGGATCCAAGAAAGGAGCATTCAAATTGGTGAAAGAAAAGAGCAGACATGACGATTGAAAGTAAATTAGATTTCAGCAAAGAAAGGAAAATCGATTAATTAAGAAGGAAAAACGGGAATGTGAGTGTAAGATTGTCAGGAACATGCAAACTGATTGTAAAAGCCTCGACAGATATGTGATCAAAAAGATTAATGAAGGCAAATTATGGTTCCTTACAATTACAAACAAGGGGAGTTGTAATGGGGAACACAGGTGGCAGATCAGTTATGCACATATCTGATTTGTAATCACAAAGGAAGATATGGATATGTCCCAAAATGATGGGGAATGCAATGTCCAGAGGGGAAGGAAGGTACTATTTGCCTTTTACGCTACTTGCTGCATCTGCATATTGACTTTCAGAGACTGATGTATGATGTCACCAATGTCTCAAGTGCAATGTCTCATTGCACCTCTCCCTTCCCCAACATATTGCCATTCAGATAATAATTTGCTTTCCCGTATTGGCTAACAAGGAGGACGACCTTACATTTATCTATATTATACCTCATTTGTCATTCATTTTTCACCCACTCAAACTGTTCAAAGTTACCATCCTCCTCACATTTCACCCTCCCACTCATCTTTGTGTCATCAGCAATATTGGAGATGTCACACTTAGTTCCCCCATACAAATTATGAATATATATTATGGTAATTATGTAAAAATAAAGCACATTGGGGGTAGCATACTGACATAGCTAGAAAATGCTTGGCAGTCAGGAAACAAAGAATAAGTGTATGTGGTTCTTTTCTGAATGACAAGCAATAGCTAGTGAGGTAAAATGGGGACCAGTCCTTAGGCCTCAGCAATTTCAGTAGAAGAGCAGGGACGCCTTGCTACAGTTTATAAGACCTTACTGAAACCACACAGGAAATATCGTATGAAATCAGATTAAGATGTTCTAGTTAAGAAGGAAGTGCAGTGAAATTTTTCCAACTGATTCCTGAGATGACAGGATTAGGATAGGATTTAGACACATTTGGAAAAATGTGGCCTAGTCATGGATGGTCAGCAGGGCAGATCACGTCTTACTAACTTGATTAAATTTTTTGAGGAGGTGACAAAGGTACAGCAGTGGATGTTGTTTACTTAGATTTTAGTAAGGCTTTGACAAGGTCCCTCAGGGTGGGCTCTTCCAGAAGTTGAAGATGTATGTGATTCATGCTGATTTGGCCTCATGGGTTCAGAATTGGCCTGCCCATGGAAAACGGAGGGTAGTGGTGAGAAGATGTTTCTCTCTGCCTGGATGCCTATAACTAGTGTTCCGTGGGGAGCTGCACTGGGACCTCTATTGTTTGTGACTTATGGAAATGACTTGGATGAAAACGTAGATAGGTGTATTAGCAAATTTGCAGCAAGCACAAACATCAGAAAAGTTGTGGATAGTGAAGAAGGTTGTCGAAAGATACAGCATGATATACATGCAGAGGGTGCTGCGTGTGTGGAATGAGCTGCCAGAGGAAATGGTGGAGGCTGGTACAATTGCAACATTTAAGAGGCATTTGGATGGGTATACGAATAGGAAGGGTTTGGAGGGATATGGGCCGGGTCCTGGCAGGTGGGACTAAATTGGGTTGGGATATCTGGTCGGCATGGATGGGTGGACTGTAGGGTCTGTCTCCATGCTGTACATCTCTATGACTCTATCCACTTTCTCTAAAGATCGTTCTCTCCGTTAGATCTACAGCCCCTAACAGCTCACCTTGATCATCTGGCACTTTCCCCTGCCACCACAGAAATTGCTGAACCTGCACCCACACCTCCCCCTTCACCTCATCCAAGGCCCCAAAGGAGCCTTCCATATCCATCAAAGCGTCACATGCACTTCCACACTTGTAATTTACTGTATGTGTTGCGCCCGATGTGGTCTCCTCTACATTGGGGAGACTGGAAGCCTACTCGCAGAGCGTTTCAGAGAACATCTCCAGGACACCCACATCAATCAACCCCACCACCCTGTGTCTGAACATTTCAACTCCCCCTCCCACTGTGTCGAGGGCATGCAGATCCTGGGTCTCCTCCATTGCCACTCCCTTACCACCCAGTGCCTGGAGGAAGAACATCTCATCTTCTGCCTTGGAACCCTTCAACTCCATGGCATCAATGTGGATTTCACCAGTTTCCTCATTTCTCCTCACCTAATCATACCCCAGTTCCAACCTTCAACCTTTCAGTTCAGGACTGTTCTCATGACCTGTCCCAACTGTCAAACTTCCTTCCAACCTCTCCACTCCACCCTCCCCTCTGACCTCCAACTCCACCCCCCCCCCCCACTCCATCCACCTATGGCACTGCCAGCTACCTTCCCCCCAGTTCCACACCCATCCCATTTATCTCTCCACCCCCAATGCTCCCAGCCTCATTTCTGATGAAGGGCTTTTTCCAAAATGTCAGTTTTCCTGCTCCTCGGATGCTGCTTGACCTGCAGTGCTTCTCCAGCACTACTCTAACCTTGACTCTAAACTCCAGCATCTGCAGTATCAACTTTCATCTAGAACACACTGTAAGGGGTGATGGTTGAGGCAGACGCAATAAAGACATCGAAGGAATTTTTAAATAAGCACATGGAATGGAAGGTCGTGGATCAAAGGTATGCAAAGGGAATTAGTTTAATTTGACATCAAGTTCAGTACAACATCGTGGGCCAAAGGGCTTGTTCTTGTGCTGTACTATTTTGTGTTCAATGGTTCTTCCTCCAGGTGCAGGGTGGTAAAGGAATGGCGATGGAAGAGACCCAGGACCTGCATGTTCTATGTTCTAGGATTGGTTCATGAAGAGTGATTGGATTGGTTAGGACTATATTTATTGGATTTAGAAAAATGAGGTGACATCTCAGAGAAATCAATGAAATTCTAACAAGACTAAACAGGGTAAATTCAAGAAGGACACTTCCAATGAGTCCAGAACAAGGGGTCACAGTTGAAGGTAATGAGGTAGCCCATAGAACTGTCTGCTATTGAAAGTGGATGAGACCAAAAGACAGATCTGCAAAAAAAGCAAGTATGAATGTGAAAAAAATAATTAATGCATAGAATTCACTTCCAGGAAGTTATTGAGTCAGAGTCATAGAGAACAGGAAAAAAAAATCCTGCAGCTCACCATATCTATGCTGACCAATAAACAGCACTTAATCCATTTACTTGCATTTGTTCCTTAGCCTTCAATGCCCTGACATTTTAAGTGCACATTCAGATGCTTCTTAAATGTTGTGAGAGTATCTGCCTCCACCATCCTCTCAGGCTCTGCTTTCCGTATTTCTACTATCCTCTGCTCAAGACCATTTTTCCTCAGATTCCCTCTAAACGACTTACTCCTCACCTTAAACTTATACCACCTGGTCTGGGACACATCGAGTCATAGAACCATAGAGCATGGAAACTGATGTTTCTGTCCAACTCATCCAAGCTAATCAGGCATCCCAATCTGATGCAGTCCTATTTCTCAGCTTTCGGCCCATATCCATCTAAACCCTTCCTATTCATATACCAATTCAGATGCCTTTTAAGCATTAAAATTTTACCCGTCTCCACCACGTCATCTGGCAGATCATTCCCTACTCCCTTCTACGTGAAAATGTTATCCCTCAGGTCTTTTTAAAATCATTCCGCTCTCACCTTCTGCCCTTTAGTTTTGGTCTTCCTCACCACAAGAGAAACACCTTGGCTATTCGTCCCATCCATGCCCTCCATCATGTTATAAACCTGTATAAGTTCACCCCTTAGTCCATGACACTCCAGGGAAAAATGCCACAGCCTAATCAGCCACTGCCTTTAGTTCAAACCCTTCAGTCAAGTCAACACACTTATGATTTTTTTTCTGCATCCTCTAAAGTATAGAAAAGTCCTTCCTGTAGAAGGGTGACCAGAATTGTATGTAGTACTTCAAAAATGCCCTCACCAATGCTCTATGAGGAAAAGATTCTCCTGATCTATCCTGACTTTGCCTTTCATAATTTTGCATGTCTAAATCAGATTTCAGCTCTACCCCGCCTTTGCCTTCCCCCATCCCGCCACATTTCCCACCAAGCCTCCTCTACTGCAGGGGAAATAAACCCAACCAATCTAGTCTCTCCTCATAACTGAGACTTTCCATCCCAGACAACAACCTGGTGAATCTTTTTGCAACTTTTCCAGTGCAATTACATTCTTCTAATAAAGATCAAAAGAACTGTGGATGCTGTAAATTGAAACAAAACCAGAATTTGCTGAAAAAGCTCAGCAGCTCTGTTAACATCTGTACAAAGAAATCAGAGTGTACGTTTTGGGTCCAATGACTTTTCAGAGGAACGGTCACCATAGCTGAGCCATTAACTCTAATTTCTTTTCACAGTTGCTGCCAGACCTGCCGAACTTTCCCAACAACTTCTGTTTTTGTTTACATCCTTCTGATGTGATCAGAACTACACATAGTATTCATTTGTGGCCCAACCAATTTTTCATAAAGTTGCAAGAAGATTTCTGTGCTCCTATATTCTATGCTCCAGCTAATGAGGTATGCATACCTATGCTTTTTCACGACCCTAACTGCGCTGACAACTTCAAGGGCTTATGGACTTATACACCAAGATTCCTTTGCTCCTTAGTAATCCCTAGACACCTATCATTCATTGTATTTGTACTTCTCTTATTAAACTTCTAAAATTGCATTTAATGGGATTAAATTCCTTCTGTCATTGTTCTGCTCAATTTACCAGTTGATCAATATCAGAGTGTAGCTTGAAACAATTTTGATGTCATCTGCAAATTTGCTGATTTTACCTTCTACATTCAAACCCAGATCTTAATGTACATAACAGCAAGGATCTCTATGGTGCATTGTTGGTCACGGGATTCCAGTCATAAATATAATGCTGCATCATTATTTACAAGGCAAATTTGGATCCAGTTTGCCATGGTTTCTTACCATTTGGATCAAGTGGGACCTTGTCAAAGTTCATATAAACCACACAAACTGCATTAGTGTCATCAATATATTTAAAGAAGTTTCAAAAGACTGCATCAAGTTAGTCAGAAAAGATGTCACTCTATCAAATTCATTTTGATCAAGCCTAGTCTTTCCAAGAGTTGAGTAATCGTGCCCCTCAAAATTTTTCCTATAATTTCCCTACCACTGATTGTTCTACAATTACTGACCTGCACCTGCTGCCCTTCTTGAACAAGGGTGCCAAATTAGCTATCCTCCAATGATGTGGCACTCTACCTGTGACCACAAGGTACTAAATATTTCTGCTTGGAATGGAGCAATCTCCTCCCATCAGGCTCTGGCAATGTATTCATCTGTATGCCAACTCAAACATCTAATACAACTCCTTATTAGTAATAACGTGCCTAGAATATAACAATCCCAACTAAAATCTCCAGTAACAATGTATTTTTTCCTTTACGAATACAGAAGATAAAATATAATTCAATACCTCACCCACATCCTCTATCTCCACACACAGATTGCCCTTTGGTTCTAAAAGGCCTCACTCTGTCCCTAGTAATCATCTTGCTCTTAATACACTCTAATTACTTGCATGTGTTGGCATACCTCTCATTAATATCACCACATTTCAGGATACCTGTAATTCCTAAACTTGTATGCATAACATACAAATGTATCCGCTGTGATACTGTCTTCAAGTGCTTAAGTCTCTTTATACTAGTAATACATATATATTTTGAGTACAGGAATATCCTGCATTTTCACCCTTCTAATAATGAAGGTCCAAATTAGGCTCAGTGTTCATTCTGTTCTTCTTGATGCTGTTAGTGAACATCAACACTTGCATGTGTTCTGTATTTGCTTCAGTTATAGGTACCCCTTCCATTCTGTATTGCAAAGACTGAAGTCATTGTCTTTTCTCCCTTATCCTAACTCATTTCCCTCAATCCCTCTGTTTGGCATCAATCTAAGGCACAACTTGCATGCCATATTCTACTGTGAGTTTCAAAACACATCTTTATGTCATCCATTAAGACCATGATCCTATTAGCATCTGATTTCAACCCTTCTCAGCTCACTGATTGTTGATGTTCTCATGCACGCCTTTGCTAACTCCACTCTCGGCTAATCCAATGGCGAAATGGAAGTTGTGGCATTTTGGTAATGCCATTGCATTAGTAATCCAGAGCACCAACATAATCTTCTGAGGTCATGGCTTTCACCATGACAAATATTGCAAATGCATTTGTGCAAAAATCTGAAATAAAAAGCTAATCTAATGGTAATTGTGTTGATTATCCCAAAAATCTATCCGCTTCACTCATGTCTTTTGGGAAGTGATATCTGCCAACCTTGCCTGGCCTGATTTAAATGTGACTCCAAACCCACAATGTGGTTGACTGTTAACTGCCCTTTGGGTATTTTGGGCGGTACAAAAATTGTTGGCTTAGCCAGCAATGCACAAATTCATACAACAATTAAAACTATACTGATTTACCACATTCTATTTCCCCCACCGTTCCCTCCACAACCATCTCTGCTACCATTCTCCCCCCGAGTCCTAATTCACAGCATGTGCCATTCACCGCCAACGTTCGCTGACATAAATTGGCGCTCGGTCAACAACTCAATTAGAAAGAACATCAAAATGGAATTATTGAGTCTGTAATTAAGTATTCTTGTAATGTTGCACTAGTGAATTTGTAACTTTTTTAACAAATCGATTTAAGAGGAAAAAGAAGAGGACTTTTTCAGTATCTGGAAGGCACTTCCTGAGAGTGTGGTGAAGGCAGGTTCAGTAGGAAATTAGGTTCTTATTTGTAAAGGAACTGAGGTTGAGATGGGGCAAGGGAATAAGGGAATGCAGTTTCGATAATAACATTCAGAAACAGACATATATGTGTAATTGCAATTAAAATGTTCATTGGCACTGTCAGGACAGAGTAGATTGTAGGACTAAGGGGATGTTGAATAATCTACAATATTGTCTTTTAATCTTGGTTAAAGAACTGAGTACAGATCACCCGTTCTATCTCTCTCTTGCTCTCTCTCTCTCTTCTCTTTCTCTTTCTGTGTGTGTGTGTTTTCATTTGTATTTCCTTTTGTTTATCCTCTTTACTCTCTTTCTCTCTGCTTTAGCTCAGCCTCTCTGTATTTTCCAGCATCTTTGCTTCTGTATTTGTATGTGCCACACTAGCCTTCTGTTCGGGTTCTACTTCTAATTTTATTTCTGAGTGCTCCTTCCACTTTCTATCTCTGAGTCTTCCCAAATCTGACAGTATCGCTCTCTTGTCATCTTTCTTTTTCTCTAGTTCTTCTTTTATTTTTCAAACGCTGACCTTGTCTCTTCCTCTGGTTTACTCATCACCTTCTTTCTAACTACCTATCCAATCCTGTTGTTTTTTTTCTTTCAGTTCATATTTTCCCCCTCTATTTACCGTCTTTTTTTGGTTTTTTCCTGTTTCGACTGTCTCTTTTTATTTCTAATACGTATTTCTCAATCTTTTACCTTTCATACTCTCTCTGTCACTCTCCACCT
The DNA here is from genome assembly GCF_020745735.1 of Hemiscyllium ocellatum. Classification (NCBI taxonomy): domain Eukaryota; kingdom Metazoa; phylum Chordata; class Chondrichthyes; order Orectolobiformes; family Hemiscylliidae; genus Hemiscyllium; species Hemiscyllium ocellatum. Next base: position 21,442,086 of record NC_083447.1, on the reverse strand, counting down.
CTTTTCAACTTTTGTTCTTTGTCTCTCTATCTCTCCTTCACTCAGTCTTTTTCTTTGCTCCAAAGGCGATGTGATTGTACGATCTTCTTTCTTCCTGTTAATGCCCTTTCATTTATTCCCTCATTCTACTTTGCTATCTGTTTTTCATTCTGAATACTTAACACATATTTTTTGCTTACCTTCAATTTGTTTCTAACTCAATATTCATCACTCTTTCTGTCTTTTTCAGACGAACCCTTGATCATTGCTTATTGCTTCGTTCAGTCAATCAGGCACTCAAATTTTCTCCAAATGTCAATGTCATCCTTCTTTCTCTCTTTTTTCTTTCTCTCTTTTCTGACTGTCGACTTCCGTTTGTAATCCCTCTCTCTCCATCTTACTCTTCCTCAATCTATTTCTTACTCTGTTCATCACTGGAAAGGGACAAAAATTCAAAGATCTCACATGCAGGCCAGTGGTAGCAATTATGCCTCACCCTTATGCAACACTCTCTGGATTCACTGACGATTTTTCGAGAAACCTGCGGATGCTTCTATTTTGCGAACAAACGAGTGATGTTGACTCAACATTTGAGCAAACTGTCCGGATACTCCTCATGACTTGACTTTTGGCACCAGACGGTGGACAGGGAAAGGGAGTTTTGTCGGCGGCAGCGAAGTTTGAGCGTTTTTTTTTGTGGGGGTGGGGGTGGGGTTGGAGTTATAATAGATGGAGCGGTACATGTTCTGACACTGGAAGACTTTATGACAAGTGGATATTTCTTGAGAAAACGAGCAAGGCCCTATACAGGCGAGGTTATGAACATTTTCTGCTTATAGGGGGTTTCTACCTCCTAGTCACTATCCATCTACTGCTGTACAACCTTGGACATTCTCGTACATCTATGCCCTTCTCTACCCAATGTCCACACCCCCCATGTCCCAGATCCTTCGCCACCTACCTCCTTATATCTCCATTCTTGTTATGTATCCTCCTCTATCTAAACTCCCATATATGAGCACATTATAAACTAAATCCCACTTGCGTACACTAACTTGTCCCTCTTGAATGCAACTCACAATCACAATATAGATGAAGATCTTCGTTTGAGGAGGAAGCCTATTCGCGACACTTAATGAAATCGAGCGCGAAATTACTTGTTAGGCAACAACCCCCTCTCGTGGCGCAGTGGATGAATGTTGGAGCAGGGAACAACAACAACTGGATTCATGTGGTACCTTTAATTTATTGACACATAGCAAAGTATTTTGCGACAGGGCCACGAAACCCACTGAGCCTGCACTGCAGCATTGAAAAATGTTCAAAGAAAGATTACAAAGAGGACGTTAGGCTTGCCACAAGTATACAATATTACTCATTTTCCCTCCCTAGGCCTTGGACTTCCTAATTTCCTCTGAGGAAGTATTGGCCTGATCAGTATCCAGAATGGAACACGATATACTGCTTCTCTCGAACTATTTGTTATAGATGGAGGACTGGCTGACCCGGAAAAGGCTGAGTGTCGGACTAAAGGGTCAATATCAGAATGGCAGCCAAAGGCCAGTGGACGTCAATAGGAGTCAGCTATTGAGACCATAACTATTTACGTTATACATTAATGTCCAAGACAAAGAAACTGTTGACATTTTTGCTAAGTTTGCAGATGACACAAAGATATGTGGAGGGAAAAGTGGTGTTGGAGAAGTAAGAAGGTTATGAAGGACTTCGATATACTAGGTGAGTAGGCAAAGATGTGGCAGCTGGAATACAGAGTGTGAAATTGTGAGGTTGTGCACTGATCTCCAGAAAAATATCTAAGAGGAGTCTTACGTCCTGTGTTCAGCAGTACAAGCAATTTTTATTCAGAGCTCTATTACCACATATGTGGAAGAGGCCAACGACCACTCCAAATCTGGCCTTCAACAGCTCAGATCAGAGGTCAGTGACATTCTAGGTCCTCTAGCTGAATACAACGTTTTTACACCTTACACATTATATTGAATATATGCTAATTGATGTAATTGCTTACCACATCCCCTTAAGCTATATATCCAAGCCAATGAACATATGATACACGATGGACAACTCTATAGAGAGCCCTAGCTCCCCCCATAAAGTCATGATGTTCACCAGCTATGTCTACCATCTATCTTTGGAATCTTACAATGCTTCTGAAGGTCATATTGCTTCCCAGACATTCACCAGCTGCAACACATCACTTACTAATAGCTTGCTTATCATGAAGAAGGCTTCCACATTCTGTACTAACTTTAGTACGATAAATTTGGAAGGATATTAATTTCTACCAATTGTTACAACGTCTTTAAAATCTAATATAAAATTATGACAGTTCTTTGGCACAACTGAAAAGTTGAGAACAGCCAACCTCTCTTCAGCCTGAAAGATCAAACATTTTTCCAACTTGCACCTACAGTTTATTACCCCCTGTTATTTGCATGCTGCGAGTGAAATTTTAACCAAAGCTTCATTTATTAAATAAATTTTGACAGTTTCAAATCGAATTGTTTTGTTTTAAATAGAAAGCATTCATTTGAATTCTACTGATGATATCATTTTATTTATTGTCACGTCTACCTAACTACAGTAAAAAGCTTTGCTTTCAAGCAGTACAGGCAAATCATAGTAAAGAGGGTCAGAAAGATCATATATGTAGGGTGAAGAAAACTTGGACAGAGAGAAGCTTACAGGTTGCACCGCACAGGTTATGCACAAAGCAAGATTAACATTAACAAGGTTAACATTATTTGAAGTTAGAGAGACCATTCATCAGGGAAGAATTTATTCTTGAACCTGTTAGTGCGTATATTCAAGCTTCTGTATCTTCTGACTGACAGAAGAGGTTGTAAGAGAGCAATATTGGAGTAGAATAGGTCTTTAATGATCTAGTCAGCCGTTCCGCGGCAACAAGAGGTGTAAAATGAATGGAAGACTGGCTTCCCTGCTGATTTGCGCTGTGCACACAATCTTCTATAGTTTCACACTATCCTAGGTAGAACAATTGACGTACCAGGCCATAATGCATCCGGATAATATGCTTTCTATGATGCATTTTTAAAAGTTTTTGAAGATTCTTAACAGCATGATGAGGCTAAAATTCAAACACTTTACAACTTTACCAAGCTATTAAATGTAACTTGTTCAGATTCCACAAATAACAAGAGGATTTCACTGTTTATTTTGTAAGCTGTATTTATCGCTCTTCCCTTGATCGTTTGATGTACAAACCTGTTCAAATTACCCACATTTACCTTAAAGTTTTAATCATTTATCTCTCCCCAGTGGTGACCTTTCTTTTTACAACCTTCCTTTGCTCCCCTCCTGTGTCAAATGTTTTTGTTTTGGAAATAACGTTTGCAACATGTATTACTTTATCTTCTCTAATAATTCATTGGGCCACTTTACTCACAACAAAATCTGCTCAAGGAATGCAACTAACCTTTTCACACGAATTTGGTATTTGGGACTGTGGTTAAATTCAGCCTTTCAAAAATGCCTCCTATTAAAAAGCATTTTGGAAGTGCGTGTTCAGAGAAACCTGATTAACTTCCTTAATGTTTCTTCCGACAGAGAATTTCATCTTATCCACAATACCAGCTGTGAACATCTGCTGTGTGTGACTGTCCAACCCTTATGTTAGCTTAAGAAAAAAACCGAAACGGCCATTTTGTCAACTTTAGGTTGTGGGTCTCTAAAACAGTGCTTTGGTAAGAGGAATTGAGGCGGGGAAGCTTTAGAAATCTGAAGCACAAAAAGGATTTCGGAATCCTGTTTCAAGATTCTTTTAAGGTTAACATGCAGGTTCGGTCGATGGTTAGGAAGGCAAATGGTATTAATTTCAAGAAGGCTAGAATACAAGAGTAGAGATATCCTGCTGAGGTTGTATAGGTCTGTTCAGAGCGCACTTAGAATTTAGTGACTAGTTTTTTGCCCCTAATATAAGGAAGAATGTGCTGTCGTTGAAGGGGGTCCAGAGGAGGTTTATAACAATGATCCCAGGGATGAATGGTTTGTCCTATGCAGAGTGGAACTCTGGGGATGTAATGAATGGAGTTGAAAAGGATGAGGGGCATCTGGTTGAAACTTACAGGATACTGAGATTCTTGGATAGAGTGGACATGCAGGATAAACTTGGAGCCGAGAACACAGTCTCAGAGGGAAGGGACGATCCTTTAGAACTGAGATGAGGAGTAGCGTCTTTAACCAGAGGGAAGTTAATCCGTGGAACTCGTTCGGCAGAGGGCTGCGGACGCCAACTCAGTGAGTGTATTTATGTTAGAGACAGAAAAGTTCTTGATTAGTAAGGGAAGGCAAGAGAATGGGTTTGAGAATCGTATTAGCCACGAGTAAATTGTGGAGAAAACGCGATGGGCCGAACGATCTAACTCTTCTACTACATCTTGTTGTCATACGGTCTTATGGTGGCCACACATTGCTTATTTGCCCCGTACCGTTGATACACCGTATGACCACCGCTCTAAACGTACCAGCGACATAACACTCAGCTTCAGGGATGCACGGTAACATATTGACAGGGAAACCCGGAATCATGCTTCTACAGCTGAATGATATTTCCTGGCCACGTGTTCCCCTACGTCATGACGAGAGCCCAAGTTTCCTAAATGACAGAAGTTGGGTTCTATGTGGTCCCACATTGTATTCTACTTAACATTTTTATTTGCATATAACCTTTCGAAGATTCCCTTTGTCTTCTTTATAATTTGATTTCTTCGAGTAAAAAGTGATGTCTGCAGATGCTGGAGATCAGAGCTGAAAACGTGTTGCTGGTTAAAGCACAGCAGGTTGGGCAGCATCCAAGGAACAGGAAATTCGACGTTTCGGGCATAAGCCCTTCATCAGGAATGAGGAGAGTGTGCCAGGCAGGCTAAGATAAAAGGTAGGGAGGAGGGACTTGGGTGAGGGGCGATGGAAATGTGATAGGTGGAAGAAGGTCAAGGCGAGGGTGATAGGCCTGAGTGGGGTGGGGGCGGAGAGGTCAGGAAGAAGATTGCAGGTTAGGAGGGCGGTGCTGAGTTCGAGGGAATCGACTGAGACAAGGTGGGGGGAGGGGAAATGAGGAAACTGGAGAAATCTGAGTTCATCCCTTGTGGTTGGAGGGTTCCCAGGCGGAAGATGAGGCGCTCTTCCTCCAACAGTCGTGTTGTTATGTTCTGGCGATGGAGGAGTCCAAGGACCTGCATGTCCTCGGTGGAGTGGGAGGGAGAGTTAAAGTGTTGAGTCACCGGGTGGTTGGGTTGGTTGGTCCGCGCGTCCCAGAGGTGTTCCCTGAAGCGTTCCGCAAGTAGGCGGCCCGTCTCCCCAATATAGAGGAGGTCACATCAGGTGCAGCGGATGCAATAGATGATGTGCTATTGCATCCGCTGCACCTGATGTGACCTCCTCTATATTGGGGAGACGGGCCGCCTACTTGCGGAACGCTTCAGGGAACACCTCTGGGACGCGCGGACCAACCAACCCAACCACCCGGTGGCTCAACACTTTAACTCTCCCTCTCACTCCACCGAGGACATGCAGGTCCTTGGACTCCTCCATCGCCAGAACATAACAACACGACTGTTGGAGGAAGAGCGCCTCATCTTTCGCCTGGGAACCCTCCAACCACAAGGGATGAACTCAGATTTCTCCAGTTTCCTCATTTCCCCTCCCCCCACCTTGTCTCAGTCGGTTCCCTTAACTCAGCACCGCCCTCCTAACCTGCAATCTCCTTCCTGACCTCTCCGCCCCCACCCCACTCCGGCCTATCACCCTCACCTTGACCTCCTTCCACCTATCACATCTCCATCGCCCCTCCCCCAAGTCCCTCCTCCCTACCTTTTATCTTAGCCTGCCTGGCACACTCTCCTCATTCCTGATGAAGGGCTCTGGCCCGAAACGTCGAATTTCCTGTTCCTTGGATGCTGCCCAACCTGCTGTGCTTTAACCAGCAACACATTTTCAATTTGATTTCTTCCCTGGTTTTGTGTCATCTGGAGAGTTAACAAACCTGCATTTTTCATCTTTCATATTGGTTTAAATCTGTGAAGCCCCCGCAATGATCCCGATGGCACTTATCACATCTTGGTGAAACGAAAATTGCCCATACATGGGCAATCAGATAGATAAAAGGTGGCAGACAGGAAGACAGACAGATATCACAGTTATCCCCTGTGGACTTTTGTTTCAGTTTTTGTTGAGCTGCTCCTTCTCTCTGAGTCACTGTGAACACTCCAGGCACAGTAATATATGGCCGAGTGATTCGCCCAGAGACCGGAGGACTCCAAGTAAAAATGGGTGTCATCGGGTCTTCTGGCTTTGAAACCGTCAATCTCACTGGAGGGAGTTACCATTTCGCGGTAGTTTGAGTAGAAAAGGCATTGGGGTTCGTGGTCAGGATGCCATCGATACCAGTAAAAGTAGGAGCTAGCATCAGCTTCTGTGTAAAGACACTCCAGGCTAACTGGAGTGCCTGGGGTTTGTGAAATGGCAGTTGTCTGTTGTATCGGAACGGCCGCTGCATCTGTAAAACAGCGATGGGATTTGGGGGGAAGAGAGAGAGAGATAAAGTCAGGGTCAATTTGCATTTCGATTCTTAGCATGAAAGGGAAAAGGGCAGGAAAAGAGACTTGGAGTCAACCAGAAAGAAAGAAAGAAGAGATAAAATGAGAATCAGGAATCGAGATTGATAGAGGCAAAGACAAACATAGAAAGAAATATACAAGGCCAGACAGAGCGATATACAGAGGAGAAAAACAAAGAAACAAGCAAGTACTGAGATACAGAGATGGCGCGCAAAAGGAGAACGGCAGTGCCATGAAAACGGGGGGGGGGGGGGGGGAATGAGGAAAACACACTGAAAAGAAGTGCTGATGAATTTAGGAAACGGGAAACACACTGAACTGAATAATGAGGCTGGCTGTCCACCACAAACTTACACGTTAAGAACAGCAGCACAATGCAGAAATGAGACAGAGACATTTCCAGAGGCTGACACAGTCGTGTATTTTTGTGTGAAAATACTGAGCCCTGAACCTGACTGCAGAATATCTCAAACCTCTGGGCACTGAGTGCGATCTGTTGTCTCCAATATTCTGCTCGTAGAGGTGGGGTCTTCTCTTAACAGGTGATTGGATCTAAACTTTGGTGTTGTCATCTCCGGGGCGGGAGTAAAGAACACCCCACTTCCAACAATCCGTTCACAGCTCACCCCCAACCGAGGGCCAGGCCAGCAATGCAGCGTCTAGTTCAGTTCTTCGTTGCGTTGGGTTTTTGTTATGCTGATCTTGTTCCTCGTGTCACTGTGGAGTCGCCAGGCACAGTAATAAAACCCTGTGTGGTTCCTTTGCAGGTTGGTCGTTTGCAAATGGAAAGTAGAGTCGTCGGGTCTCGAGGCCGTGAATCCTTCTACTTTCCCGGTCGGATCGATTTTCTCAGCGTTCGGTGAGTAGAAGAGCAGGAAGAGCTCCCCATTTGGTAGCTGGCGGTACCAGTAGAATTCTGAGCTGAAGGATCCCTTTGCAGAACAACGGATTTCGAGGGAAGCGTGAGCGGATTTAGAGGTTGCAAATGGACTTTGCTGAACTCTGCTGCCGGCTACACCTGCGGAGAAGAGGAACAGAATGAATTTGAAACTCAGGAGATGCTCAAATTTTGAACTAATCAAGACATTATCCCAGCGGGCCACTCACAGAGCAGCAGGAGGACACAGGCCAGACATCGCGTTAAATGCATTTCACTAGTTGAAACAACAATAACCGAATCGAACTTGATTTTAAATATCTAATTCACTCGGGGGGGGTGGGGGGGGGGGATCTGTTTATAAAATGGCAGTGGCACTTCTGTTTGATTGACAGCTGCTTCACTTCAAGGCCGTCCCACTTTCCTCAGATGTAACTTGGCAGCCAAAGTTATAATTTGTACGTTTCAGTGTTGTTAGTCTTTCAGATAATTTCTAACCATCCTGTTCAGTAATATTATGGCATACCTCTGAAGTAAGTCGGACATGAACAGTTGAACAGCAAAACTGAAAAGATATTAATCTCTAGATTACTACCTAAGCCACGAACTAACTGGCACAGGATTAATAAAATTAATAAGATTAAACAGGGACATGCATGGCTTAAATATTGATGTGGGAGAAAGGGTTTGAATTCATGGGACATTGCCACCAGTACTGGGGAAAGAGGGACATGTTCTGATGGGACAGTCTTCTTATGAACCAAGCTGGGACCAGAGTCTAAGTGAATTGCATAACTAGGGTTATAAACAGGGCTTTAACCTAAATTGAGAGGGGGAGGGGAGGAGGTGGAGAAGGGTTCAGTTATAGGGGAAAATTAGAAAACCTGAATTAAAGGAGGAGGTACTAGTGCAGAATTCAGGGGAGGTTATCAAAATCCCCAGCACAGACACAAATAGGACAGAGTGTATGGAAAAGGTTAGCAATCAAACTTCAAGCACGCTGGACAAATGAATGTCAATGAGAAAAGGGACGGTTAATACAGGTCTGAAGGTGTTATATCTGAATGCACACGATATAAAGAATAAATTAAATGAACTTGTAGTGCTGATCGAAATTGGCAGGTATGACGTGGTGAACATTACGGAGACATGCCTGCAATGGGATCAGGATTGGGAATATTCAAGGATATGCATCCTATTCAAAAGACAGGCAGGTGAGCAGAGGATTTGGGGTTATCTTAATAGTAAGAATTGAAATTAAGTCAACAATAGGAAACAAAGTAGAGTTGGAAGGTGTACAATCTGTCTGGGTAGAGTTGAGGCACCGCAAAAGTGAAAAAAATAGTTGAAGTTATGTAAAGGCCTCCAAATAGTAGTAAGGAGCTGGGGCGCCGGATACGCCAGGAAATAGAAATGGTGTGCAGGAAAGGCAAAATTGCAGTAATCATGGAGGAAACCCACGCAGACATGGGAAGAATGTGCAAACCTAGACAGTTGCCCGAGGTTGAAATTGTACATGAGTCCCCTGCGCTGTGAGGCAGCAATGCTAACCGCTGAGGTAACAGTATTCCAGCTAAATAAAGACAACTGCACAGCCATGAGGGAGGAACTGGTTGGAATTGACGGGAGGAGGATCCTAGCAGAAAAGGCTGTGGAAAAGCAATGGCAGGTGTTTCTAGGAATCGTTCAGGACACACAGCAGAGATTCATCCTGAGGAAAACGTAAGCATGGTAAATGGAAGATGAGGCAACCATGGCTGACTAGGGAAGTCAGGGATATCATAAAAGCACAAGAGAAAGCACAAAGTATGGCAAAGGGCAGTGGGTAGCCAGAGGACTGGGAAGATTACCAAGACCAACAGAGGGCAAATAAAAAACGAAATAAGGAGGGAGAAGATTAAATATGAGGGTAATCTAGCCAGTAATATAAAGGAAGACTGTAAGTTTCTACAGATGCCTAAAGGGCAAAAGAGAGACAAAGGTGGAATTAGGCCACTGGAAAATGACGCTGAAGAGATAGTAATGGGGAACAACAAAATGGCTAAGGAACCGAATAATTATTTTGTGGCAGTCTTCACAATGGAAGACATGAATGATATTCCTAAAATTCAAGAGAGTGAGGGAGCAGAGCTGAATATGATCGCCATCGCTAGGTAAGGTGCCAGAAAAGTTGAATGGTCTGAAATTGGACAAATCACTTTAACCAGATGGACGACACTCTAGAGGTCAAAGGGGGAAAGCTGAAGAGATAGTGGAGGCGTTAGTGTTGTTATTTCAGCTAATCACTAGAATCACAAGAGTTCCAGAGGACTGTAAAATCGCTAATATGACGCCTCTGTGCTAAAAAGGGAGTATGGCCAAAGAGGAAAAGTTAGCCTAAGTTTGCAGATAACATCGCAATTGGAGTTGTTGTAGACAACTAAGAAGGTTACATCAGATTACAAAGGGATCTTGATCAGATGGGCCCATGGGCTGAGGAATGACAGATGGAGCTTAATTTAGGTAAAGGCAAGGTGCTGCATTTGGGAAAGCAAATGTTAGCAGGACTTAAGCACTTAATGGTAAGGTCCTGGGAAGTGTTGCTGAACAAAAAGACCTTGGAGTGTGGGTTCATAACTCCTTGAAAGTAGAGTCGTAGGTATATAGGATAGTGAAGAAGGAGCTTGTATGCTTTCCTTTAGTGATCAGGGTATTGAGTACATGAGTTGGGAGGTCATGTTGCGGCTGTACAGGACATTGGTTAGGCCACTTGTGGAATATTGCGTGCAATTCTGGTCTTCCTATCAGAAGGATATTGCAAAACTTGAAAGCGTTCAGAAAAGGCTTACAAAAATGTTGCCAGGGTTGGAGCATTTGATCTATAGGGAGAGGTTGAAAAGGCTGCGACTGCTTTCCCAGGAGAGTCGGAGCCTGAGGGGTGACCTTATAGAGGTTTATAAAATCATGAGAGGCATGGATAGGATAGACAAAGTTCTGGACTCACCCTGGGGTGGTGTAGTCCAGAACTAGAGGGCATAGATTTAGCATGCGAGGGGAAAGATTTGAAAGAGACTTAAGGGCAACTTTTTCATGCAGAGCATGGTACGTGTATGGAATGAGCTGCCAGAGGAAGTGATGGAGGCTAGTACACTTGCAACATTTCAAAGGCATCTGGATAGGTTGATGAATAGGAAGGGTTTGAAAGGATTTGGTCTGGGTACAGGCAAATGGGACTAGATTAGGTTGGGATTTCTGGTCGGTATGAATGAGTTGGATTTAAGGTCTGTTTCCATGCTGTACATGTCTATGACTCTATGACTAGGCTAACCTCGCTCATGGGGAAGATCCTGGAATCCATTGGGAAGAATGATATTTCTGAATACCTGGAAGTGTGTAGCAAAGTAAGGCAAAGTAGGGTGGTTTCATAAAGAGGAGATCGTGCCTGACAAATCTTCAAGAATTGTTTGAAGAAGTAACAAACAGGTTAGACTATGGAGAGCCAATACATGTTGTCTCCCTGGACTTCAAGAAGGCCTTTGACAAGGTGTCTCATAGGAGACTACTGGGTAAGATAATGGCCCATGGTGTCATAGGCAAGGTGCTAGCATGGTTGTCTGGCAGAAAGTAGAGAATGGGGATAAAAGGGTCCTTCTAGGATGGCAGCCAGTAATAGGTAGTGTTCCACAAGGCTCTGAGTTGGGACTACAACTTTTCACTTTATGTGTTGACTATCTATATGAAGGAACTAAGAGCATTCTCGATAACTTTGCATACAACACAAAGATAGGTCGAGGAACAGGTAGCATTGAGGAGGAGGGGAGGCTGCAGAAGGACTTGAATACGTTGGAGAGTGGGCAAAGAAGTGGTAGTTGGAGTACAACATGGGAAAGTGTGAGGTCATGCCCGTTGGTAGGAAGAATAGAGGCATGGCATATTTTCTGAATGGAAAAAAAATTCAGAAATCTGAAGTGCAAAGAGACTTGGGAGTTCTCTTCCAGGATTCTCTCAAGGTAAACTTGTGGGTTGAGTCAGGAGAAAGACAAATGGAATAATGGCATTTTGTTTGAGAGGACTTGAGTATAAAAACAAGGATGTACTTGTGAGGCTCTGAAAGGTTCTGGTCAGACCACATTTGCAACATTCTGCGAAGTTTTGGGCCCCATATCTCAGGAAGGATGTACCGGCCCTGGAGCATGCTCATAGGAGATTCATGGGAATGGTCCAGGAATGAAAAGCTTGACATATGAGAAACATTTGAGGATACTGGGTCTATACTCGATAGAGTTTAGAAGGATGGAGTGGGGGGGGGGGGGGGGGGAATCTCATTAAAACATGCAGAATGCTGAATGATCTGCACAGCGTCGATGTTGGAAAGATGTTCCCATTGGTAGGAGAGACGAGGACCCGATGGCACAGACTTAGAGTAAAGGGAAGACATTTTACAACTGAGATAAGTACAAGCTTCTTCAGCCATAGATTGCTGAATCCATGGAAATCATTGCCACAAAAGGCTGTGGAAGCCAGGTCGCTGAGTATATTTAAGACTGAGTTGGATAGAGTCTTGAGTACCAAGAGGATCAAGTCTAACGAGGAGGAAGCGAGAGAATGGGGTTGAGAAACTTATCAGCCATGGTTGAATGGCGGAGCAGACTCGATGGGGTGAATGACCTAATTTCTGCTCCTGTATCTTAGGGTCTTTATGTTCTGGTGGTCTTGCTGCATCAGAGTAAGGACACTATCATTGTGCATCAAGACCCCCTCCAACCCATCGATCGGGATTTGCAATAAAACTGAGACTGAATCTTGGCCAAGCCCATCTTACAACTTCTCCTCTGCACCGCCCTGAGGCCGTGGCATCTATTCTGGTGCCGGAATTCGACATAGTTCTCCTGCTCGGGCTGAACACTTGGTTTCAGCATTATAATGGATAAAACATGAAAAGTCTGTTATTTGAGTCTTATGTCCTGCAGGAAAAAAAATCCAGCTGGAGAAAAAAAAATGCAATTCGCCATGTCCGCAAGGTGTTACTGACTTCAGAACTAGACCAGATTCTGGTGTAAATCGAAATCAGATTTTGAAGTAAAAATTAGTCGTTAGGAAGTGCCAATAATCAGTGAAGCTATAGCGCCATATAGTGCCGAAAATGTGCAAAAAGTAACGAATGAAAATATTCAAGATTTGGAAGGAATTTTTGGGGATGTATTTTGAAACAGATCAACCTTCCGATGGTCTTCACACTTTTGTACATTTGCAACGCAATTACAGGCGAGAACTGCACAAATCTTCACCCGATCCAAATCCTTTCGTACAATGAAAAATATCTCAAATTTGTTTCAGTCATCTCCGTTCCAGAGTAAATGCCATGACGTGTTTAGTCAACAATGATAGATATTGGGCAGGATCTGTGGCTAACGTTGGTCTAAAGAGAGGAAAGGAAGTCTCTTTGCTGCCAGCCAAAATCTATCAAAGTCTGCCAAATCAAAGACTATGTACGGTAGGTATAGAGATCAAATATCTGAAATAAATATATCCAATGACTAAGCATTTGCAGCCGTTTGCCGTGGACAATTCCGTAGGGTAAGACATTGTGTATAATGTAATTCTAATACGTACAATGCAGTGCCATTTAGAGGGTTCCTGCATATTAAAGCTCAATGTGTTTGATGTGATGCAGTAAAATGGTCAGAGGTTTGGCTAAGTGGAGAAAACGGCCATTTGCGGCAAACTGTAGATTATCGAGGGGGCGGGGGTGCATTGCAGGGGCTCTGTTATTGACTTGAATGAAAGGACCCCCGTGGATTGTAGCCAAATGTGGGGACGAAATAAAGATTGGTGGAAAAGCAAGTGATGAGGAAGGCATCCAGCCAACCCCTCACGCTCTCCGTCTGATTAGGAGCATCATGATGTACGGTAATTGAGAGATCCGCCCCGTCTCATAGTTTCACCAACAACTTCATCAAGAACTCCCCGACAACAGAACTTGGGGAAAGCAGTGTGATCCAAACCTGAGGGCACCCTGACAGGCAGCAGCTGAGTGCGAATGGGGGTGGGGCTTTGATCGCTGGAAGTTTTTGTCATGGCGATGTGCTATTATAAGACGCTGTGCTCCATCACTCGCGGCACAGTAGTAAACCGCCGAGTCTGAACCTTTGACTCTGTCCAACTTCAGTTCGGATTTCTTGTCGTTCTCACTTCGGGTGATGGTAAACCCAGACTTAAACTCCTCTTCATAGTTCGCTTGGCTCCCTATCACGATATACCCGATGAGGGCGAGGCCCTTTCCGGGAATCTGCCGGTACCAGAGCATGGTAGTACGCGTGCTTCCATTCTGGTAACAATTCAGTTTGGCGGTTCCTTCTTCCTTCACGGCGAGCGTAAACGGCCACTGATGCACCACATCGCCGGAGGAAGCACCTGCAAAGAGCATTAACAAATAATGGTCAGACCAGCTAATCGTTGAAGCTACCTTTCAAGATATATGTTACATGAAATACTAAACTATTGAAATAACGCATTCTGCTCTATGACCCTACAGATCTACAATTCTTCTTCTTAAAGTACTAGATTATATATTGACGTTCATTTTTTAATTTACTTCAATGACCGCTTCAGGCAGCGCATTTCCGATCACAACGAAGCCGAGCTTTAAATAAAATTTGCCTCCAGTTCATTTGCAAAGTATCTCATTGACATGCTGCTACGTTGATCCCCTACATTTCATATTCAAAATACAAATTTAATGATATTAATGAACTGAGCACACAATTAAATCTCTAAGGATTTCAATTAATCTCCTCACTTACACGGCAGCAGAAAGGCAATAGAGAGGACGATAGAATCTAAAAGCATGGTGGTCTGACTGATCATTCAGTCAGACCACCATGCTTTTATGACAGGCAGCTACACCTAAGGCCGGAGGTGACGTTGGAGGGACGTTAGTACGGCAAGGACCAGGAAGACCAAACTCGCCGAGTTCTGACTTCATATTTATGTCTCTGAGGTGAAACAGTCCAGATGTTTTCCTTGCCAGTTCCCTTTTTCCAATGTGGCTGTCGTATGTGAAATCGTTTTAGCAGGGTGGAAATTCAACTCCCAGTTACGATGTAAAGTGTCCAGATTGTCCTCTTCACCCGCCACCTGGATTTCCGGGTCAGTGTCTGACATGAAGGATACACGAACATGCGAACTGGCGGTCCGCCGAGTCTGCTTCAACATTCAGTAAGATCATGAAATAATTTTATTTTAACCTCCACTGTACATTCCACATAATCTTTCATCCCCCTGGTAATCAAGCATCTATCCACGTCTGCCCTAAAACATTTTTAAAATATGCATTCACTGCCTTCTGAGGAACGGAATTCCCAAATCTCAGCCTTCTGAAAAAAAAGCATATTTCATCCGCTCTTTTAAATGGAGACCACTTATTTTTTTAAACCATGACCCCTAGTATGACATTCTCCTACATGGTGAGACAACCTTTCGGCATCAATCCGACCAAGTCCCCCTATGCTTCAATTAAGTCACTTCTAAAATAAACTCCGTAATTACAGGCCTATCCAGTCTCCTCTTCCCTTATAAAACAATCCGCTCCTTTCAAGTATTAGGCCAGTAAGTTTTCTCTGATTTGCTTGCAAAACAGTGAGAACCTTTATTAAGCAAGTTTTGTACACAGCACTTTGGTCTTACGAATGTCCTGTGTAAATAAAGTACAACCTCTTAATTCTTGTATTGAATTTTCACAATAAATCCCATAGCATTCTGTAGGGAAATAGAAGAGTGAATGCTTCCAGTCTCTTGACTCTGGTGAGTTCTGACGAAGACTCACCAGACTGGAAACGTTAAATCTGCTTTCTCCCCACAGATGCTGCCAGATCTGCAGAGTTTTGCAAGGAACTTCTGTTTTCGTTTCAAATCTTCAGCATCCACAATTCTTTATTTTACTGATAAGTTAATGATACACCTCTTCGGCAAATAGGATTTGAACTGGCCCTTTCTTGCCCGGGGTAGATATGATTATTATCCCACATCAAGGTTGGAATGTCAGCTGTATTGTGACAATCCATGTGTGCAAAAGTTCTTTGCAGGAGCTCCAATAGCTCCCCCTACTGGCGGCCATGCTTTAAAGCAAGCTTTTGGTATATTCGAATGCTTAGTAAATCCTCGAATATCAGTAAGTCCGATTTTGGGGCAACCCGGAAGGAGAGGAAAGGGCTAATCAATGCAATATAAAATTATTTAAGTAAGGGAGAGAGAAAGCAAAGGGAAATATGCCGATAGAGTAAGATGGAGAGAGATGAGAAGGATATCTATGCAGCACACGCATGTGCATTGGTCCGTGAACTCTTCAATTATACGAGGCAGGAAAAAAATGTTATATTTCATCTGTTGCCTCTTTATATACACCGTAGCTATCACCCTATCCTCATCGAAGTCATAAAATACATGAAGATCTCGGGGACGTCTCATTTTTACCTCTTGAAAATCGTTTGGATACCTGTCAATCACCGTTAGCGATTTGCCCTCTTTCCTACATCCTAAACTCTGGGATTTCACTTAGCCGCCAGAAATCCTATCTAGTAATGTATGCATTAAAATCTACCTCCTTGACAAGAATGTCTTTCCCTGTTCTAATATATCCTCATCTGGTTCATTCCTGCTCCTCGGATGCTGCCTGTGGTTCTCCAGTGCCACACTCTTCCACACTCATCTGGTTCAGTGACAGATTTTGCCATTCATTTTATATCCTACCAGATGATACGTCATTTTGTTTTCAGTCAGTTATACAGCTGAAAAAGTCTGAGGGCCACTACCCGTCTCTCCAAAATCTTTAGACGATTACTGGCCCGTATTTGGAGAGCAACTGCAGCTTCATGCACATTAGTGAATAGCAGATAATGTAGCTGTCTAACACTTGATCTCAAGGATCTTGTTGTGTCTTCGTTTGCACCTCACATTTTCAGATTATAGAAATCACTGCAGTTTATAGAAGGACATATGACTGGTTTGATGGAGAGAGAAATATAGGAAAGCTTCCAAATCCAGGGCCTTTCTTTAGAAGTTAGAACTTAAGCAATAACACTGTTTCTCTCTCTCTACGGATACTGCTACATCTGTTGAGCTTCTTCAGCATTTTCTACCTTAATTTCAGGTTTCCGAAGCTTTGGTTTGTCTTTGAGTCGTGTTAAGGCTTCGCTAAGTCACTACAAAAATGTAACATATTTCTTCCTTCCTTAAGAGGGCGGTGGAGTTTTTGACGGGACGTTGCTACAGACTGCAACGCTGTGTATCACTAGTTGCACAGAAATATATGGCCGAGTCTGCAGGTGCGGCCTTGGGGAGCTTCAAAACAGAGTTTCTATCACCATCTCCAGTGATTTCGAAACGGGTCTGATCCTTCTCCTCGTAGTGAACCATCCCTCCTACTTGAATGTACCCGATCAACGTGAGGCCCTGGCCAGCTGACTGCCGGTACCAGAGCATGGATTGAGCAGTGCTTTCACGCTCATTGCAGTTAATTGTCGCCAACTTGTCCTTTGCTGTCACCAGTCTGAGGGGACTCTGCACAGGCTGCATTCCTCTCGTTAGACCTAAAGGAAAATGAAGCGATTTCATGGAATCTTACCACACACCATAAGAATATTTGATCGATAGGCTGTCAGTTAGAAAACCTCACTGGTTAATGTAGGCACGTGCGGATTTTTGTTTAGTCCACCTTTTCTTCATCATCAATTAATAAACAATTAAATGATAATTTCACTGACCCAATTAAATTGACTGTTAGAAAAAGGATTGTAATTATTTGTAATTAAAAAAGAAATAGTCGGCCCTGCATCGGCAAACACTCTCGCGTGTTCGAGATTCCCCTGACAAGGGAAGATTATCTCTCTGTTTTCGCAGTGAAGCTCTTTCAGAAACACCGAATGGAATTCCCTCTTACAAACAACAGAGGGTACAGGTCAATTGCACAGTAATGATATAGTGCGTTGTCACCACAGTATTATTTAGCTGCAGAAAGTGTTTCTTTGCTCTTTTCTAGTAAGCGCCAACATTCCATTTGCTTTCCGCTTACGATCAAGTTCACCTTATCATGAACATTTGGAAATTTCTTGCAACTAAATAAAATAATCTCACATTTTCCATTATTATCCAATTTATTAGCAACTAACTTCAAGCGTTTATATTTGCTGCCTCTGCCAGTCATCCACATATATTAATTCTCTCCTGATTTTGAATGATAAGTAAAATTTGATACATTTCTCTCGGTCTTAATCATGAACATAATCTTCAGTAAGGTACTTACACGGAAGAAAAAGGACAAAGATAAAAGTGAGGCAATACGTTTGCATATTTGGAAAGAAGCACATTGCTGCAATGAACATCTCCTCACGCTCAGTGATTGTAATTCTACCTGACGGTTGTGTGGGTCCAAAAGCCGAAACCCGCCCCGGAAATGACATTAATCCGGATGACATAGCCAAATTTACATGCTGGTGTAGAGGTGCATGTTGATTCTTGTGTGCTTTCCTGGACTATTAAAACGTGTCGCCACTTGCCTTGTTTTCACGCTGCTTCACATAACTGGAGCAATCGGTGATCTGTGATGTCTACAGCGTGACTACTTTGAGAACAAGGCATAAGACAAGTTGCATTGGTGTGTTTGCCAAAATGTTTTGAGCACGCAACAACTTGTGTGAGGTATTATTCATTGAGCCATGGTGTGACCTCTCAAGCATTACGTCCTAGCTTATATTTCCACCTCGGGTAATACAACATATATTGCAGGCAATACTCTAAGGCCGATGAGCAGGAGAGTCGACATTTCGGATATAAGCCCTGATGAAAGACTTATGCCCGAAACATCAACTCTTTTGCTGCTCGGACGCTACCTGTCCGGCTGTGCTTTCCAGCATCACACTCTTTGACTCTAATCTCCAGCATCTTCAGTCCATACTTTCTCCCAATACTGATATACTGTCTGCATCTAAAACAGGACATTTTTCTGTCCCTGAATTAATGGGAATAAAGCGATGCGGTCTTCCTCTCATGTTTGGGACGTCTCTGTGTAAATTTGTTACCGAATTTTTCGAAACTACAGGTCACTGTTTAATAATGAAGTTCCCATTCGAATCAGAGGTGGGGTAAAATGCCTTCTTTGGAAGGTTGTGAAACTTTGGGACGCTTTACCTGAAGCGTCAATGGTTTCTTTCTCTTTCTGGCAGTGGAGATAGATTCCTGTTCTTGAAGGAGGTGAAGGGTTATCAGAAATGAGCGGCAATGACCATTTGATGATGCACTCATAATTATCCACTGTCATAAGGAATAGCAGTAGTTTTTGGCCTTTGTTGGTACTTTCGCACTATGAATGTAACTCTACTTCAGACCATGTGATAAACTGGGTGTAATGTTCATTGGGCCAGCCTATAACAGACACACATTAGTTCAGAGTTGCGCAGGTTTTGATAGACTCCTGATGCAGAGTGTGACGATGCTGCTCTTTTAACAAGGTTAGGTTGTCCTGATTCTTTTCAAAAGGTGCGGTAAAAAGCAGAGGTTCCGATTTGTCTTGGCTAAGGCCACTTCAATTATAGCTAACGGAGCCTGTCTTTGGCAACAATCAGGGGAAAACGCTTTTAGATTAAAAACGCCACTTGTACAATGAAAGGGGAGTGGCCAATTCTTCCAGCACAGGGATTTTTGTAGTTTTGTTTAGATTTTAGCTGGGGACCTCGAGAAAGGGCTGCTGGAGTGAAAATGATCTCTAACTGTATCTCTCTAACATCCCTTCTGTAAGAACCTTTTTCGCAAAGGAGACGTGTTTATGGGGATGTTGCTGGAAATTGTAACAGCATCATTAAGTTGCGATAGAGTCCACTGAGTTTTCAGGTAGCTTAAATTATTCTACATTCTGTTCTCTTTCGCTAGTATTTCATTTGGTAGTCCATTCTTCTCACTAAAATGTACAATCTCATATTTTTCTATCTGCCAAGTTTTGCCTACTCATAATGTAGAATATGGTGTTGTTCCTCAGACTCGTTCGCATGAAACTGCAACACAGATTGAGGGCTTTCTCGAAACAATTGAAGCTGTGGTGAAATCAGGACAACACTGTGTGCACTCTGAACCCTTATACTCGATCTAAAGAAGTAACACTGTTTCGAATACTAGATTTGCCCAACATAACAGGAGCCCATTCAGTGCAAAATTACCCCAATGTTGATCTAATCCCATTTTGAAAAGTAGTAATGAATATACGCCAACTTGTGAGTATTGCAATTTCCGGTTTTGCTGTCACTAAATGGGGTTTCAGCAGCTTGTACTAAGACTAAATGCGATGTCCGAATGCAAGGTGAAAAAGACTGCTATCGTTTTAGCTGAGATTGCTGTCGCCTTTCACAAGAGCTGAGAGACATTACTTCGCGGCAAGAGGGCAGCAGGGAATCCCCTCCCCTGTCAGTATAAATGCTACCAGTTGTCACTACCTGAACTTAAAAATGTTCAGTCAATCAAGAGGTCGGATCACGTTTCAGCCGATGGCATTGCTTATTTGCACAGTCGTCTGCTTTTTCACACTGATTTCTCTCATCATTTAAGGTCTTCCTTTCTTCTGCACGCCACCTAATATAGTCTCATTTTCGTCCACCGGAAATGAATATGGCCTGAATGCAAGTTCTGATAGGGATTGACGATGGATGGTGCAATATTGCCACCTGCTGCTGTAATGCTAAGAGGCTGAAGAAATCGGACTGCAAACTGTTAGATGATAGGCTCAGACTAAGCCTCATGTCACCTACCTGTTAGGTGGATGTATTTACATCTACCTTCAGCAATTTTGGTACAACGAATAATGATTATAATTTAACTTCTTTAATCCGCACAGCTTCTCTGTAACACCCACAAGTTCATAAAATCCACAGAGATCGCTGAGATTTCCAATTACTATCTTTTGAGCATTGCCCTGACATCCGTCATTCCACCACTGGTGGCATTACCTTTACAACTGGGAATCTAAATTTCAGAAATCCCCTTAACTGTAATTATTCTCTCTTTTCTTTTATTGTGTTCCCTAAATCTTACATCTCAGAATATCTTTGTCATTCCTTCTCTTAATCTCTACTCAACGGATCAAATAAGAGTGCCGTCTTTCATTTCTAAGAGATGTGTTTATTTGTTGATAGCATTTGACGGTGCCAGTTTTTTTCACGATTAAGAATTGAAACTCGACAGCGTACAGCTGTGAACAACGAGGATAAAATCAAACGGAGTACTGCACTGTCCTAAGGTCGGTAACAGACGGAGCGCTGCGCTGTCGTGGGTCAGCTCTGGTGGTGTTAGAATGTGCGAGGGTCAGACTGAAAGACTGCAGCACCATCAGGCGGGTAATACCAAGAGAACGCCACACTGTCGTAAAGAAAGAACAGAGGGAGGGTTGCTTTGTCGGAGTGACAGCTATGAACGCACAAGCAAAAATCACTGAGATGTGAATAACGTCATTGTCTCATTCTTGCTCTACTAATCTTGCCCTAGGGGTCCTTCTGTGTCCTTGCACTTTACAGGTTGGACAAATCAATGAAACGTTTATAGGGCATAAATATTAAGGTTAGAATTTGCAAAGTGAGCCTTTCTTCAGAAGCTCAATTTAAAAGATTAAAAATCTCCACAGGCCCTTCCAGATTTGGTGAGCATTCCCATTATTTGCTATTTTTATTTCAGCTGCCTGGTTTCTAAAGCATTGGGTTTTTTTTCTTTTATGTTATCGACTGAGTCCTGTTGAGACTTCAAGTAGTCCCTACAGAAATGTAACATCTTTCTCCCTTCCTTAAGAGGGTGGTGGGGTTTTTGACGGGACGTTGCTACAGACTGCACCGCTGTGTATCAGTAGTCGCGCAGAAATACATCGCCGAGTCTGCAGGTGCGGCTTTGAGGAGTTTCAAAACAGAGTTTCTATCGCCATCTCCAGTGATTTCAAAACGGTTCTGATCCTTCTCCTCGTAGTGGATTGCTCCTCCGTACTGAATATACCCGATCAACGTGAGGCCCTGGCCAGCTGACTGCTGGTACCACAACATGGATTGAGGAGTGCTTTCACGCTCGTTGCAGTTAATTGTCGCCAACTTGTCCTTTTCTGTCACCAGTCTGAGAGGACTCTGCACAGGTTGCAATCCTTCCGTTAGACCTAAAGAAAAGTGAAGATGTTTCAGAAGATCGTCTCGCACAGAAGAAGAATGGTTCATCGATTGGTTAGTTGGAGGAAAACCTCACTGATTAATGCCAACAAACGCGAACAATAATGCAATTAGCTCCCACTCTTATAATCATCAGCTCATAAAGTGGTAGTGTCCATACTCTGTGCTTGAAGTCCCACATGTTTCAGATGTGTGTCGTGTGCCCAACAGGTGGGTTATTTTTTAAACATGCGGACAATAGAGTCTATTAACCAATTTATTCAGCCTCTTACAAGACACCTATATCATTCTAGGAACCAATCTAGCTGGTTTTCTCTGCACATTCTACACTGATTCACTAGGCATGAAGACCAGTATTGCACACATTTTTCCATGATGTTATCTCACCAAAACCTTATTTCGTTGCAGCAAGTCTTAGCTGTTTTGTTTGTGTGTGTTTCGTTCCCTTACCGTAAAGAACAATAAACTATTTGGCTTCCCAATTTCTTGCTGTAACCTGCACACGAAATTCCTTGTAAGAATCCAGTCATATCTCCCGAACATTAACATTAGACGCTTCATGCCTTTAAAGGTTTGTTGTGCGTTTCTCGTCATAGTACTCAAGGGAATAACCTAAAACTTTCCTGCATTATACGCCGTCCATGGTGTTGTCGATTTAATTGTTATCTATACATCTTAGCAACCTTTTTCCGTCCTCAGTATGTTGATTCCTTCCTGACTTTGCACCCTCAGCAAAATTGGATACATTTCTCGCAATCGCTTCGACCTTCCCTTATTATTGCATGCAGGATACTTACATGGCAGGAAAAGCAAAAAAGTAAAAACCTTGCAAAATGCGTGCATATTTGAATGGAAAATACCAAAACTGATGTCTCTAATTAGCGCGTCCTCACGCCCAGTGACTCGAATGTGAATGAACCTCAGCGTTGGTGCACAGGTGGCTCCGGAAATGACGTGTACGTATGTATTACGTATGTATGTTTGCGTGAAATAAACTAGTGCACGGACGTGCAGTGGTTTCTCTGCGTTTTGCTGGATTTCAAAACGTGTTAAAAACGATCTGGTGTTTCATTTCACGCTACATTGCATGACATCAATAATCAATATTCTGTAATCCATACAGCGAACTTAACTGAATTGAATGTACGGTGAAGTCAATGTTAGAGACATAAAAAACTGAAGATGCTGGAATCCAAAACAGGAGGCCGGAAGAAAGCAGCAAGCCAAGCAGCATCAGTAGGTGGAGAAGTCGACGTTTCTGGTGTAGCCCTTCTTCAAGACTTAAAGTAAAGTAAATGTGAATAACAACTACGCCATTTGCCATCACACGCAGAGTAATTTTGATGAGTGCACCTTTGCAAAGGAAATCTGAAGAATAGTGCGATGCGTAGTATGGAGGTTTGTCCTGAGCATCTCCCTGACACAAGGCTGGGTGCTCTGCGATTCCAGATTCCAGATCATCAACTATGCTTGAAAGATCATCAACTCGGTAAGAGATGCTCTTTGGTCTGCCCGAAGCCTGTTGGTCTTCCAAAACAAGGGTTCACCTCCTCAGAGTGTTGCAAATTGGCACATTCCAAGGTCCAGGATGTGCTGCGGGACCCACTACCGCCAAGGCACATTTGGAAAAGACCATTGTCTGAGGACTTCCTACAGAAGATAAATGGGGCCCATTCAGTTATAGGACCCTCCCAGTGTCTCAAATGCATATAAATGTAGTTTATTCAAGTAAGCGATGGTTTTGGTATGTTAGAAAGAATCAAATTTCAATGTTTGTTTGCTTCCTTGATGTACAACTGTGCAAACTGAACTGCATTTGTAATTGTGGACAATATATATAAAACTATTTTAGACGAATAAAGGGGATTTATTTAGATTTAAAAAGTCCCTCCCCGTCCTCAAAATCAGAGGGTTGTGATTAAAGTGCTATCTCAGGTATTAGAGCACAAAGGTTGACACAGGCGCAATTCGGAGGGCGTGCTGTCCTGTGTATGGGCCAGTATTAAGGGAGTGCATTGGTGTCAGGAATGTGATGTGTTGTCGCTATGTTACTGCGGTTTTGGCAGTGTGAAAGTTGTGGGGAAAATTTCCTACACCCAATTAACATGAAGGAAGAAACGGAATTTGTTTTCTTTCTTTCTACTACATTTCTGATTAAACCTTTTACAGAATGCCACAAGTAGTGATGAGCCATACCACCAAAGAGATGATGGATAGTTGTAATGTGCTTTGCAATATCCCAGGTCATGAACAGTGCCGCAGAAACACTGTTCTCCCTTATTTCAGAATACTGTGCACGCGTCAACAGGCCCATGATGCAAAGGAGGTTGAGAAAGTTTTAGGGATTTCTTGTGCTAAGTATTCACTATTTTGCCTTACTCGCCTCGTCGAAGTGGTCTCCAGTTCTCGTCCACTAAGGCTGTTCATTTGTAAGCTGCATTTCTTGCTTCCTGGATTGAAAATCACCTCTCAAAATTAGGCCCGCAGCCAAGTATAACCATTAAAAGCTCCTTGCATAACAGCTAGATCACTGCTGTACCGGGACATATTGCAGTTGCTGAAGAAGTCATATCGGATTTTGAAGAAATGATACCGGACATGAAATGTAACTCTGTTTCTTTCTCCATAGCTGCTACCAGACCTGCTGAGTTTCTCCGGCACGCTCTGTCTTTCAGATTTCCAACATCTATAGTAGTTTGCCTTTATTTGATATAGTCTCTCAAACCCACCCCCTCCAAACGACAATCCAGCCTGAGGGGTTTTCCCGGTCGAATAGAAGTCAGGATGACAATGCGTGCACTCTGAATCCACAGATCAGATGTAAAACATAAAAGACGCCATTTGACGCTACGTGATACTGATAGCTCTTTAAAGGATCATCCAAGTAGATCCTGCCCCTGCCTTTTGGCCAGAGACCTGAAAATTCTTCATTTTTCACCACCCACCCATTCAGTTATGTATCTATGTGTTTTAAAGTCATTACTGTTTCATTTGATATTGGTTCAGCGTTTACTCCAGTTTTACTACTGGCAAATTATAACTAAGCGCCTAAAACTAAAAGAAATTCCAATTTCCTACCCATTATGTGAGTAGGATTAGAGGCATTTCTGGAGGAGATATGTCTTATGCTTCTAGTGAGGAGGAGCAGGTCGATAATATGTTAGCAATGAAATTGTGTCACTCAAGGAAATTGCAGCCGGATATAATCTGAAGAGCATTTGATTCGAAAACGGAAAAAAAACCCAGACTGAACCAATGACGAACACTGCAATTGTTTGTGCTAATCTTGCAAAATTCTGATGGAGTACAGAGACTAATCTCTGAAGTCATATGAGCAATTCCGCTGTAGAAGTGATTAGAAATGTTTGCCTCTCAACCTAGATATTGTTCCGAAGCAGAAATGCCTGAGACTTTGCGCTAGATTATTGTGAGATCTTACTCTGTCCTAAGTCTGACGCCTTGCCTACACTGCATTAGGTTCTTACTCTTAAGATGAAGATTAGGATGAAGATGCAGAGGTTCTTGTTTATCAAGTAAAGGAGGCTAAGGGGAGATCTGATACAGGAATGCCCGAATCTAACAGGTTTTACTAAATTACAGACAGAAAAATATGTTCCCATTAGTTGAAGATGTAAGAATGATGGTACCCAAATATAATGTTTTAGAAACCCTATACAGGTGGAATGAGAGGAAGACATAGATTACCCAACGAGTGGCAATGGATTGCAACTTGCTGCTTTTGGGCGAGTATGGGTTTCTGTTGGGTGCTCCGGTTTCCTTCCATATTTTAAAAATGCATGTTAGGTGGATTGGCCAAGCTAAATTGCCTGTGATATCCAGGGATGTGCAGGCTAGCTGGGTCAGCCAGGGATAATGTAGGGGAATGGATTTAGAGTTGAGAGATGGATCTTTGTGCGATATTCTTCGGAGGGACGGTGAAATTCATTGAGCCTAATGACCTCTATCTGCACTGTAGACATTCTATGATTCTATCGAAGAAGCAGAGACAAACATTAGTAACTATTTCATTAAATATTATAAATCAAACATATTAAAGACTGTAAGACAAGTGATTTTACACAACTGCAACTTATGGTTGTTCCTGAATTCAAATTTGATTAGGTGCAAATGCATTCATGACAAGTGCTTGAAGTTCAACTTCGACTTTATGAACTGACTTCTAGCGTCCCTATATTGTCAGATAACAAGGAGGCCATATAGCCCATCGCAACCGAGTTACCCTTCTTCCTTTGTGATTTTCCTGAAAAATTACATTGGGTTACCTTCTTCAGTATAATTCATGGTAACTATTAATAGTAACTTAAAATTGCTGGATTCTAGATCAGACCAATATTTTGCCTACACATGATACTGCAACCCACTTTGGAAGTAGTTGATGCTGTAAATAAAATAGCTTTCTAATATACAGTGATTCAGATCAAATAGGGATGTTTTTCCCAATTAAATCTAGGATGTTCAGATATAATGTCGGGAATCAGTGTGAATAGAATTAAAAGCTGAATCATTGTCCTCTGTTTTTCTTGGTTTCCTAAATTGCTTGTGTTGCTAAAAGTAAAATCTATCTGTCCCTCAAAGTCAGTCGCCTCTCCTGACTAATTTACTCAATTTTTCAGCATTTAATGGATTCCATAACATCAACATTTTTTTCATCTCTCTTTCCTCCACTTTCCTTTATCCAGCCTTAAACGCAAGTGGAATATTCACTCCCTTCCAACTCGAGCAAAAGTGAGTGCTCGCCTGATCAAAGCCTTGGGTGACTGTCTGTGTGGAGTTTATATATTCTCCCTACGTCTACGTGGGTTTCCTTCCCACAGGTCAAATATGTCCAGGTGTATTGGCCATGGGAAAATGCCCATAGTGTTCAGGGATGTGTAGGTTAGCTGCACATTAATTAAGGACATCGGAGAAATAGGCTAGGATAATGGGTCTGAGTGGGATACTCTTCAGAAGATCGATGTGGACTTGTTGGGCCAAATGGTCTGCTTCCATACTGTAAAAATTCTATGATTCTATGATTGATTTTATGGTAAAATCATTTCTCCTGAATTCCTAGGTAATTTTTTTGCGGGTTTTTAAAAAAATACTGGCATCTCGTTTTGTTCTTTCACCGATGTGAAAATACGTTGACTGCGCCCATCCTCTCAAACTCATTCACAATTCCAAACCCCTGTTTCAGTCCTGCTGTCAATCTTCTCTTTCTGGATAACTATAATCGCTCAGTTTTCCTAACCTACTTGTCTGCCTTCCCTTTCATCCGCTCCAAAGACTCCCAATCCAAATACTCAATGACTTACAACGGTGCTCTGATTATCAGAAACTATGTTCTCTAGAGAAGTCAAGGACACAATAAGTCTAAGTACGTGGTATTATTTCATGCTGTGTTTGGGGTTTTTTGTTGAGCGGCTCCCTCTCTCTGAGTCACTGTGAACACTCCAGGCGCAGTAATACATGGCAGAGTCATCTGCCTTCAAGTCGGAGGACTCCAGATTAAAATCCGATTCACTCGGTCGCTCGGCGGTGAAACCATCCGCCGTCCCCTCTTTATTCACATTTTGTTCAATTGCAGAGTAAAACATTAGCTGCAGCTCTTTCCCCGGGTATTGTCTGTACCAGTACATATAACCGCTAGCAGCTCCCTCCGCTGTGCATTTCAGTTTCACGCTTCCCCCTGAAACTTTGGAAACGGTTAGAGGGGTTTGATGGATAGTTCTTGTTTTCACGTCTAAAAGCAGATAGGGTGAGGGATAAATTAATAAACAGCAACATTCTGACGGCCAAAGAGCAGAAGGAAAACCATAAAACAGAAAGTAAGATAATAAATGCTGAAAAAGGTTGTGAACAAGAAATATTACATGGAAATATTACTTACATTGAATTAAAACCAGGAGGCTCAGCGGGAAATATATCTTTAACATTGCGCTCTTATATTCATGGGAAAGTGAACGACAAGAGAGTCCAGTTGTGTTGGAAGGTAAACCAGCTTCTTTCAAATCATTCAAAAAGTAGGAAGAACCATTGGAAGGAAGTGATGCAAGTGTGAGCTCACTCCTTTGTCCCCAATCAGAAACCACGTGCTTCTATCTGTGATAGTTTATAAGTGGTGAAGATGGGCACAAGTTGCAGAGGGGTAGTAAACAAATGAAGTAAATAAACAAAGCAATTCAGAATAACATTTTTGCATATGGTTAGGACTAGAGCTTTCAGGAGTAGAATCTGCAAGCATTTCTTCACACAGACGATTTTAAAAATTTGAATGTTCCAATAACAAACTAAGGATACTGATAACTTGGACATTTCAAGCCTGAAATTGAAAAATTGCATTACTTTGTCTATTGAGGGACATGGAGTGGTGGCAGGTAGATAAAGATGAACTATAATTGAATTAAATTGTGCACCAGACTGAAGGACTGTATGGTTTTTGTCCTGTTCCTGTGATTCTATTGAAACATTTCCAGTCACTGACGATTTCATGGTCCTACAGCGCCTTCTGCAGCCTGTGTGGAGAGGTAAATCGCAAATCATATAAACCGCAAGTTGTTTTCCTTTCTCTCAGTCTCCAAACTTTTCTCTAATTCCCAGCTCTTCTCCTTTCTAACGTAATCAGTCAATATAGAGCTTTCTTGGAGTCAACTTCCTGTACCCTTCAACTACTCACTGAATTAATTCCACATTCATGTTCCATCCTGTTCGCAATAGTTTCTATTCGTCCATCGTCGACCTTTCTATTATCTATACGTCGGTTACTCGCTTCAGTGTCCTCCCTGTCACACAGAGTTCCACTCTTACATTAATCCTCGAATTAAATATGTTCGCCTGAATTCCTAGTTCAATTTACACCCATTCAACCCTAACGAGAGCTGTTATTTTACTCGTGATCATTCACTGACTTTCTCATGTCGCTCTTTAAAACTATGCTAATTCTGAGAGAAGGGAAACATCAGGGGTTCCTTTTAATTTTACCTAAAACAGCTGCTTCCTGCTGCTTTTGTTTTTCTTGTTGAAGTGTTCCATCTCTCTGAGTTATTGTACACGTTAATTGCCAACAAACCTACAGCTGGCCCTTCCGTCTCAGAGATCAAATAAACAGTTCTCTGAACAGCCAGTGTGTTGTACACTAGTAATAAAGGATGACTTGTTAATGGGACCCAGCCTCCGTGCAGTTATTTATGTCAGGTCATGGCTGACCAGCCAACTCAGTTTCTCCTGTCACGTGGTTGATGATACCCTTCAGCGCATCTCATCCACTTCCAGCACCTACGCCACAACAAGGACTTAACCCCACTGGCCCTCAACTTCCACCCCACCAAGCTTCGTATACACCACATGATTTTCCGCCACCTGCAAATGAACCCCACTATCAGAGGTATATTTCCGTCTCTACCCCTTTCTGCTTTCCGTAAAGAACATTCCCTCCGCGACTACCTGGTCAGGTCGACACCCACCCACCCACCCCCATCCAACAACCCACCGTCCCCTCCAGGCACCTTCCACTGCCACCGCAGTAATTGCAAAACCTGCGCCCGCACTTCCCCCTCATGACTCCGCAAAAGGAGCCTTCCACATCTATCAAAGTTTCACCTGCACTTCCACACATGTGTTTTACTATATCTGTTGCTCCTGAAGCGCTCTCCTCTACATTGGGGAGGCAGGACACCTCCTCATAGAGTGCTTCAGAGAAAGGTAGAAAGCCAGAGTCAAAAGCTCAGTAACAAGAATTATTATGTTCAAAATGGTGAAACGTTTCATTTAGATTCTTCAATCACGTCGTTATTTATAAAATAAAAAGTGAAAACTGTTGATTGGATGCCTGTGAAGGGACAAAACGCTTTTTCTAAATTAATGGAGAAAATCTGAAGGTCATAATGAAGAAGAAAGGTTTGAATGAGTCGTTTCTTGAATTAAAGTTAAAGTAGCAGTGTTGATCATTCTCTTTGTTGACTGCGATTTCTATAACAGCATGAAGGCAACCTTCTCTCTTGCCGGTTCTCTCGTCTCACTTTGAGAATCAGTGAGACTCCTACGCATTCTCTCAGTTGCTTTGGCCACCTGATATAAATATTTTCAGAGATGGTATTAAACAAGTCTGTGTGTTAAAGGAAGTCATTGAACCCAACCCTCCTGACTCAGAAGTAAGTACATAACCATTACAGCAGAAGAGCAGCAAGTAATTTTTTTGTAATAGGGTATGGAGGTATCTGCACTTTCAATCTGCACTGTTCGTAGGTGCTGTGATACAGCTGTGGAGCAAGTCGTATTTGAGTCTAGGCTTCATGGCAAGGGCCACAATCAATGTGCCACAAAATTTCCCGAAATGTTCTGTTTCATATCTTCAAACTAGAACGGTTATTAACCACATCTATATACTCAATTAATGTTACGTGAATTCTACTTAATTACTTCTGCATGGACCCCTCTCTTTCCTGTGTAAAATATCAGAGAGTGTGACAGATTTTCTTCTATCCCTGTGCAAGAGGTTTAGTGCAGAGGTCGGGAGAATTTTGATGGACGTCCTCTGATTCTCTGTAACAGCTTAAAGAGGGATTGAATGGTTTACTTTTGTTGCTATGTAATAGACTCGATTCGTGGACAATGGGACACCTCCTGATGCTGTGTAACAGTCTGGACTGGGCCTGAATGCACGAATGACTTCCTCTGGGTTTTTCTTTTCTGACGTGTTTCAGACATTGATGAGTTACATGGTGTCAGCGTTCCTTCTGCTTCTTATTACCTTCCCTTTTTATATCTGGATTTCCTTGATTATTTCTTTTAGTCTTTCAATTTTTTCCAATCTTTCTCTGATGCTTAATCAGCTCGTTTTGATAATCCTGCTTGGAGGTTTTGTCGTCATTACATTCCTGTTTTAATGTATTTTGTGAAAATCCAGATTCTGGTTTAAATTACCTGCCAACAGTCCAGGGCAAAATGTGGAGAAGGCTATGTATTCCAATGCCGTTCCCTCACTTTTATTCCTGCAGTAACACGTGGACACGCCCCTTACTCCGTCAGTCCCTGCACTCCACAAATATAATAATATAGTTATTTCTTCTCCCTGTTCTAAATGCAACGAAAGCATATCACAGAAAGAATCTATTTATCCCGACATCTCCATGCAGTTCATGCTCTGCAATAACTTCTTTCCAGAATCACTCCATCAGCATTTTTTCTTTGTCCTTCCTTCACATCTGATTATCAGGCTTTCCTGGTTAAAGATAGTTCGGCTTTCACTACAACTTACTGTTTTAGTAGGGAATTCTACCTTCTCACCAATCTTTGGATACCGATGATTGTCCTGAATTCCCTGCAGAATTTCTTATGCGTTATTGTGAATCGTTTCCTCCGCCCTTGAGCAAACATCCTCCCGATGCCTACTGAATCATATCATTCCAATATCTTAAATTTCTTGAATCACCACTTTTCTTTCTAAATTATAGAAAGCACGTCCAAACCTTTAAATGTTTACTGGTATTTATGGCTGTTCTTTTCTGGTGTCCCACTTCTGCAGTGTATTTTGTCTATTCCATTGATCTTCAATTAATAAGATTTCAGGCAGGATGCCAAGACGATGAACGATGCCATTTTCAGTTGTTTTGTGCTGCCTTTGGGATTGTTGTTGAGCTGCTCCATCTGTCTGACCCACTGTGAAGACTCCAGGCGCAGTAATAAGCAGCCGAGTGATTCATTTGCAGGTCGGGGTCTCCAGGATAAACTTGGAGTTGCTCATTAGACGCTGCTTCTTTATTCACAATTTGAGCAACTCCACAATATAACGGGGTTTGTCTGTATCGATTTATATATAGGGTAATTGCTCACTCCACTGTGCACTTTATTTCCACTCTCTGCTCAGGAAATGTGGACACTACAGCGAAAATCTGGTGCATACATTGCGATGTCACATCTCACGAAGAAGGCAGGGAAAGAACGAGATCAGAAAATTCGGACACTTGGGAGACGTGAAAAAATGAAAACGAAGGAAAGGATTGGGGAAAAAAAACAGATGAACTCTGTTAATTCGGAAAAGGACAGACAGAAAGAGGCCAGAAGGAAGGACCCCAAAAGGAAAGGAAATCGATTTTTTTTAATTGTGAAGATCGTTAAGATCAGAATTAACAAAAGATACACCTTTGAATACAAGTTGCCTGTTACATAACCTTTACCTTTGTGAGGCAACATTGAAAGTGCAATGCTCAAACCTTCTAACTAGGAGGAACTAGATGCCAATTACATTGAGAGCACCACCTCTGATTGCCTGATTGAATGATCTGCAACAGGAAGATCGAAATGCAAATGGAGGGATTGATGCAGAGGACAAAAATATGGAAAGGTCAGATGTCAGATGCACCAGAACAATGGTAGGGTTTAGAGGGGAAATCAAGAGTAAAGACTGCAAAAACGTTGCTTTCATGTCTTCAATGTAGAATACTGAGGCTGAAAAAGTAGAAAAAGCATCCCAGGGTACTTTGTTTGCAGAAAATTTTTCATGTCCTGTGAGGATTCAACAACATAGTGGAGTAAATTTGAAGTTCAAGTTTAGAAGAATGAGAAATTACATCACTGACAAACTATAGGTTCTGAGGAGGGTTTAACTGGTTCGGTGTTGAGAAAAGTGTCCCGATCATGACCGTTCTGGAACTGGTTTGAAATAATTCTAAAATAAGTTTCGAAGGTTTAAGAAGCCAAAACGGAAATTGCTGGAAAGGCCCAGCAAGTCTAGAACATCTGCGGAGAGCAATCAGAGTTATGTATTGGTTCCGGTGAGCCTTCCTCAGGAAACGTAGTTTATGACGTGTTTAGGGAGGAGCTTCTTCTCCAGAATGCTCTTGGATTCCATGTGGAATCCACTTGTACAAAGCGTAGTTAAGGTCGGATCAGTGAATATGTTCAAGACCGAGAGGGTTTTCTATGATAAAAGAGTAAAGAGTGGTTGAGGGTGGGAGCTGGTGGTGGGGAAAGATAATGGCAAGAAAGTCACATTCTGATTAGCGACGCTTTCAGCAAATGGTGGAACGGTCTGATGGAGCCAAATGATTCAACTTTGCTGATGTTTCTTCTGTCCTGTTGTCTTGACCGGATCAGTAAAGCGTTTATATAACTCCCTGGATAGATTGTTTTCAGACTGGATTAGTATTTTTTCTAATTTGCAAGTTTGTGGTGTCATCAAAAACACGAGTTTTGAAATGGCTGTCTGTCTTATTAAATGAGAACATTGAAAAATGCAACATAAAAATGGTTAAACGTAGATAGGAGGCAAGCCAGCCCTAATCTAACTGAATGATTCAACAGTTAAATATAATGAATACCTTCTGTACACAACCTTCAAGACTGAACTCCTGATATCCTCTATGACCAATTCAAGCAAAGTTGAATTAACCTTCCCCTGTTCTTTTATAGATGGTTCGAGAGAAAGTGAATGAAATTTCTGATTGTTTGCAGCAGTAACAAAGAGACTGAATTATTTTCTTTCTGTGCCAGTGTTACTTGCATTCAGGCACCGGATGACCTGCTCCTGCATTTATGTTACTTGTAAGTCATATACAAAACAGTGACCTCTTTCAGGCCTCAGCTCTTTCGGTTATTTCATGTACAACGGTTTTCAGCGATTCAGTCACATGTAAAGTAATTCATCTCTTACTATACTGACTCATGCTTCAGTACAGGAAAAAAGACCGAACAGGATGCAGCCCAACCTTGTTTTCTCGTTGACAGCTGCTTCCTGCTGCTTTGGGGTTTTTTGTTGAGCTGCTCCCTCTCTCTGAGTCACTGTGAATACTCCAAGCGCAGAAATACACGGCCGAGTGATCCACTCGAAGGCTGGAAGTGTGCAGGTTGAACTCAGAGTCACTCGGCCGCTTGGCGGTGAATCCATCCACTGGCTCTTCTGGATTTATGTGAGCTGTGCCTGTGGAGTAAAACATAAATCGTAGCCCCTTCCCGGGGTCTTGTCTGTACCAGTACATGTCAGGGTTACTAGTGCCCTGAACGGTGCACTTCAATTTCAGTTCTTTCCCGGGAGAACTGGAGACAACAGCGGGAGTCTGGTGGATAGTCTGTGAGTTTGCATCTGGGAAAAAAAGAGAAACGGTTGTGGGGGTGGAAAGTTAGTAAATTTGACTTTCGGGAAATGAGAACAAAATAGACCCTCAAGTTGTAGAAAGACAGTAGGGCAAAAAAGATAGAGAGAAAGACGAAGGCAGAATTATATTATCGGTAGAAAAATGTCGAACAAGGTTATTAATCAGATTCGTTGTTTTTACTAATTAACTTACAATAAAACAAGATCATCAATCCCAGGAACAGATACATTTTAAACTTAAAATCTTTCGCCGAGAATACAGTGGAGCATAAATAGAAGTGTGAACTCCTGGAAGTCCCAGTCTGCTCTTTTATTATATTGAGGAAAACCTAGCAAGTGATGTGTCTTTGGACACGCCCCTACCTCTGAATAAGGCTTTGTGAATCATCAAGTCCTGAAATGGGACATCAATACCTAGCCATTATCTCAAGTACGGTGTCACTCTTCACTGCATTGTAAGCTCTCCCCCAGATTCTATATTTCTGTCAAACCAAAATGCCAGGCATTAAGTCTGTGGATACCTTAGACCAACCACTTCTACCGACCTTTTGGAAAAACAGACCCAAAATCGGAAAACATAAGTTAACTTTCTTTTAAAATCTGTCTGTTTGTGGTGTTCATATTTTTGCATTTCTCTCTGCTTTCCTCTTTCTCTACTTTGCTGTTTCGTCATTTCTTTTACCCATTGCTTTATACCTTTATTTACTTTTTACTCTTGCACTTGAATAATCCCATCCTCCAAACGTTTTGCTCAATAGTTCAGTTAGGTTAAAGGTAGGATGATGTTACAATCTGGCAACTCTCTTTTGCCTTTTTGCTATCTTGAGTCTAATGGACCCCCAAGGCACTAAACATTAAAATAGCTTGTCTCAGTTTTCGTTGACAGAAGTATGATGGAAGAAGGATTATTCAATTTTGTTTTTAAAACCCATAGAGTTGGCAGAGAGGAATTAATTTGCTGCCTAAGTATTTGGAAAATAACAGGTTGAACACTGAACTGCATTGAGACACTGAAAGTTACTTGTAATTTATTAATCACACTTGTGGTCCAGATCCATTTTCTATTCCTAGTGCCTTGTTCTTTGTCTCTGTGAAGAAAGACCGCAGAGTTAGAAGGGATGAAAACTTGCACCTTTTTTTGTATATGACTGTCTATTTATCCTTCTTGATTTCTATATCCTTCACAATCTCATTAATTTACTTATTTTATTCTTGCTGTCTACTTCTCTATTGGCCCTTTATTTGAACCATATGGACAAATACTCTGTGAAGAGTTTCTAACCTATACAATCTGGAAGAGTTTCCAGACCATAAGTCCCTATTTGCGAGGAAATAAAAAAACCCAACATGCTGCGGGTGCTAAAGATCTGAAATAAAAATATAGGGAATACTCAAGTAACTCGACAGGTCTCACAGTGTCTGTGGAAAGAAAAACAAAATGAATGTTTCAAGTCTAATATGCCTCTCCTTTCGAAACTCGAA
This sequence comes from Hemiscyllium ocellatum, assembly GCF_020745735.1. NCBI lineage: Eukaryota > Metazoa > Chordata > Chondrichthyes > Orectolobiformes > Hemiscylliidae > Hemiscyllium > Hemiscyllium ocellatum. The sequence continues at coordinate 21,406,899 of NC_083447.1, read as the reverse complement.
TTTCTTCAGCATTGCTGACTACAGATTCAGGTTTGGCGTATATAAAATGCTATACAGGATTGATAACATGGACATTGAGCAGATGCTCCTCCTTTTGAAACAGTCTCAAACAAGAAGTCATAGATATAGAGTGAGAGGAGGTAGGTTCGAAACTAAGAAGAGGAGAAACTACTTTTCTCAGGGAATTGTGAATCTGTGGAACTCACTGCCCCAGAATGCAATGTAGGCAGAATCAATTAACAGATTCGAGAAAGAAATAAATATGTTTTTGATGAAAAGTGGGATAAAGGGCCATGATGCAGACTCACAGACTATCCACCAGACTCCCGCTGTTGTCTCCAGTTCTCCCGGGAAAGAACTGAAATTGAAGTGCACTGTTCAGGGCACTAGTAACCCTGGCAGGAAAGTGAAGTTGAGACAAGCGATGATCATAGTAAATGTTGGAGTGTGTTTGAAGGGCTGAATGGCCTCTTCATTGCTGTGCAGCATCTTCGAAGATTGAAAACTCCCTGCAGCTTTGATCGAGTGACTTAGTGTTTTTGTCCCATCCCTTTGTAACAGTATCAACATAAGGCTGAATGGTCTCCTCCTGTTCCACTATCATAGGGCTGTTGGACACAATGCTTCACCACCTGTTCGTGTCTCACACGTTCGATGGGCTGAATGGACTCCTCCTATTCTACTTCAGTCTGAATCTAGGAAGCCTTCTTCTTCTCTCTTAGAGCACCCTCTGCTGCTCCTGTGGAGAAACAACACAGAGAAAGCAGATAGAACCCAAGTCTGTTTTTCTGACGTATTTTCCAGACAGTCGCAGACTCTCAGTTATCTTTTTGTTACCAAAAATTGTAAATATTAGCTCTTAGATGCTTCTATATTGAATCTCTTTCTGCAATTCTAATCTGTCTAATTTTATAAACATGCATCATCTGCTAATAAGCAAAATAAAGACATTAAAAGTTGTCACACCTCTCGGTTTATCCTATACAGGTGTTTCCTGCTACAGTTGGAGAATTTAGAGAGCTGTTCCCTCTCTCTGAGACACAATGCAGACTCCAGATGCAGTAATACATCACTGTCACCTGCCTGTGGACTTGTGAGGAAGGTTTGGACATGGGCCAATCCTGTTTAACCAATCTGAATCAACAACATTGTCCAATCTAATCCGTCCCACCTCCTTTGGCAAGAGCCATAGAAATGGTGGCCACCATCGAGCCATTCAGCCCATCATGGATATGCTAGCTCAAGGACACCCAAATGCCCTTATTAATCCCATCTTCCTGCAAATGGCACATACTTCTGCAGATTACAGCACTTGACGCACACTTCCAGGTATATTTTAAAGCGTTTAATGCATTTGTCTCCACCTCCAAATCAGGCAACAAATTCCAGACACCCACCAACCTCTGCATAAATGATCTTTTTTCCTCAGATTCCCTCTAATTCATCTGCCACTTAGCTTGAATTTATGACCTTGGTTTGAATTAAATGATTTGAATGATTTATTGTCACTAGCATTTTGCATATAAGTACAGTGATAATTGCAATATGTCCCAACTCTTCAGTGAGAGTTTGACTTACAGAATATATGAAGACAAAAAGCATGAAATTAAGATATAAGACTTAAAAATTAATAAAAATAGAGTTCATCTTCGTCCCTTCTTGTGCTCCACTCCATGTTTTCCACAATAGGCTCTGGACCCACCAATATCCCTCCTTTGCAGACTATTTCAGGAGTACCAGTTCGGGCCTACAGTCATAACTGAAGCCTAACATCTCAGATTAAAATGCCAATCACATATTTTGCCTTCTCTGTGCCATCACTGTGATGTCCATTCCACCACTGCTTTGCCACTGCCAGTGCTAGACCCAATGAATGTCAAATTCACCATCCTCAGCTACCATGTTTCATGGCTGGGCCTACCTCAATAATGTCGCTTCCACCAATGCAGGAGCAATCAACGCCATTGTCAACTTCTGTGCTCGGTCCTCTGCCAACTCCATCTGACTGAAGTCTTTGGCATTGAGGTCATTCAAATATACAGTGAGCCCACTCAAGTCCACAATGGCCTCAGTGGCCACCACTGATGTTGGTGCCACAGCCGAGCTTTTCAAATGAGGTGAATATAAGTAGAAATAAAATCAAGCAAAGAGAAAAAGAAGATATGCGAACAGAAAAGCATTTGGAGAGGACGGGCCCAGGGATCAGGAGCCCTGCTCAGCTGTCATCTTATTGGAAACTCTCTGCCTGGGGAAATAGGTTATTCCTCTCTACTTCATTTCTAATCTTCACAATGTTGTGTACCTCAATCATGTCACCCCCTTAGCCTTCTCTGTTCCAAGGAAAACAACCTCAACAACCTCTTCAATCCCTCCCTTCAGCTACAATTCTTCAGCCTGGTGATATTCTGGTAAACATTCTCTTCACTTTGTCCAGAGCAATTGCATCTTTCTTATAATGTGATGACCAAACTGCAGACCATACATCAGTTGTGGCCTCACCAGTGCCTTATTCAGTTTCATTATTGTCCCTAATTTTGTGTTCTATACTTCTGTCAATGATGAAGATCAGTCCATATGCCGTCTTTGCAATCTTATCTACCTGTATTACTACCTTTAGGAACCTGTGCATTTGCACACCAATATCTCTCATTTCACCAATACCTTTCTCAGTATAATCCTATTCATTGTGTATTCCCTTTTTACTGTTTGACTTAGAGTCATAAAGTCATAGAGATGTACAGCTTGGAAACACACCCTTTGGTCCAACCCGTCCATGCCAACCAGATATCCCAACCCAATCTAGTCCCACCTGCCAGCACCCAGCCCATATCCTTCCAAACCTTTCCTATTCATATACCCATCCAAATGCCTCTTAAATGTGGCAATTGTACCAGCCTCCACGACTTCCTCTGGTAGCTCATTCAATACACATATCATCCTCTGTGTGAAAAGGTTGCCCCTTAGGTCTCTTTTATATCTTTCCCCTCTCATCCTAAGCCTATGCCCTCTAGTTCTGGACTCCCCAATTGCAGGAAAAACACTTTGCCTATCCATGCCCCTCAAAATTTTGTAAACCTCAATAGGGTCATCCCTCAGCCTCCGATGCTCCAGAGAAAACAGCCCCAGCCTGTTCAGCCTGCATTACCTCACACTTAAAAGTGTTGAATTCCACCTGCTGCTTTCCATTCTGTTCCACGAACCAATCAATATCATTTTGAAGCTTACAACTGTACTCTACACGATTCACCACAAAGTCAACTTTACGTCATCTGCAAGTCCAATTTGTTAATGTATAAAGTAAACTGAAGAGATCCCAAACAGGTTTCAATTATTAAAGGGACTTAAGTGCCATTCTCTCGCTTCTTTCGAACAGGCTTAATACTGTGTAAGTTACCTCACCTTGATCCTATAAATACGACTGCTCCTGTAATTTCTGTCTGATTAAATCTTCATTACCTTACTGATAGCCTCCAGTTCTGCACATCAGGGAAAGTGGGAATTTTTTATTCACTCATAGGACGTGAGCATCACTGGCTGGGCTAGCATTTATTTCATTTCTCGAGTTGTCCCTGTGAAAGTGATGGTGAGCTGCCTTCTTGAACTGTAGGAGTCAATATTCTATAGGTAGACCCATAATGCCATTCGTAGGGAGTTCCTGGATTTTGAATTGATCATACTGAGGGAGGAGCAGTATAAGTCAAAATTGTAAGTGGCTTGAAAGTGGTTGCGTTCCCAAATTTCTACTGCCCTTATTCTTCTAGATAGAAGTGTCATAGCTTGGAAGGTGGTGTCTAAGGATCTTTGGTGAAATTATGCAGTGCATCTTGAATATGGTATATAATGCTACTGCTGATCGTTATTGGTGGAGGGAATGGATGTTTGTGCCTGGGATATCAATCAGGTGTGCGACTTAGTCCCAGATGTTGTCAAGCCTCTAGAGTTGGAGTTAGGAGCATTCCATCATTCTCCTGCCTTGTACATTATGGATGGTGGACAGACGTTGGAAAATCAGGACGTGAGTTACTCATTGCAGAATTCCGTGTTTCTGACCTGCTGTTGTAGCCACTATTTATATGTGAGTCTAGTTCAGTTCCTTATCAGTGGTAACCTGCAAGAAGTTGTCGGGGATTCGGTGATGACAATGCCATTGAATGCCAATAGGTGATCGGTAATTGTCTCTTGCTGAAGATGGTCATTGCCTGGTACTTGTGTGACATAAATGTGACTTGCCATATTTGTTTTTAACTTAAACCTAGATATCGTCCAGGTCTTGCTGTATTTGGGCATAATCTCTCCCGTTTATCCGATAAATCGCTCTCATTATTTTTGAAGTTTCTGTTCTATTCCTTAGCCTTCCCTTTTCTCGGCAAAAGATATCTCAAATCTATTCGTATTTTCTCATGGCTAAAACCACTCAGATCTGGCGTTATCCTTACAAATACTTCAGTTCAACACTCGGCTGCATCAGTCTTTTCTAATTTCATCACTAATTTCACCTCAACAATCCTTTCTAATTTCTGAGGTAGAAGCAACAACGGCATCAAGGTCGCGACTCCTCCCGACGATTGGGGGACGGCGTTAGCAGAGAAGCGGTAGTAAGTTCGCAACTTCTCCCTCTGGTGGGAATCGGCGGCGGCAAAGCTCATCACCTCCCCTGAGAACGCGGCTTCTCCCGGCGGTCGATTCGAGAGGGCTGTGCGTTCCATATACCATTTTTGAGATGGGATTTTCAAAATACCTGGACGTTTCTCTTTCCTCTTGCTTTTGTTTCTTTTCTTTCTCTTTTTAAAATTTTAATTCTGGTTTTGTAACACTTTTCATTGTACTCTTACATTCCAATACTTGAGTACCCGTGACAATAAAATGTCAGTCTAATTCTAAATGGGTCTACATGCAAAACGCCAAATCGAACAGGAGGAGGTGATGAGCGCTATAATTCCATGTTGTTTACTACTACCTTTGGGATTTTTGTTGAGCTGCCCCCTCTCTCTGTCTCACTGTGAATACTCCAGGCGCAATAATACACGGCCGAGTCATCTGCCTTCAGGCTGGAGGACTCCAGGTTAAAGTAGGAGCCACTCGGTCGCTTGGCGGTGAAACCATCCTCCGCCTCTTCTCTATTCACAGTTGGCGCAACTGGAGAATAAAACATCAGTTGTAGTTCCTTCCCCGGGTTTTGTCTGTACCAGTACATAGCACCTGTATTCTTTCCCTCCACCGTGCATTTCAACTCCACACTCTCTTTCATAGATTTGGAGACAGCTGAAGGGGTCTGTCGGACCGTCACTGAGTTCACGTCTGAGAAAAATCGGTAGAGGAAGAGATCAATGAAAGGGAAAATGACCTGGTGCAGCAGAGAAGGAAAGAAAGAAATTATGAAATGAAGGAGGAAGAGATGGTAAAAGACAAGTAATAAAAGATGTCGCACTTACATTGAAATGCAACTATGACATTCAGCAACAGATACATCTTGAATCGTCAGCTGTTCTTGTGATGGAGAAATGAACGAGCAAAATATCCAAACGTCTTGCGTGCCAAACCATCTATTTCTAAATTATTTCGACACAAATGAAGGAGCCATGGTAATTAACCAAGTCTTGAACATGTCCCTCCCTCACTGATGGCAAGTCACGCCCCTTCTATATGTTTAAGCCATTGAGGCGGTGGCATGTGGTACTGCTATAACACCAGGCTCATGCTCTGCGGATACTGTTCCAAAGCAGCTACTAGAAATCAAATTCAATACCTAAATTTGGAATTTGAATATAAAATTAGTAATGGTGACCATCATTAAATGTCGCCCTTTGGCGAAGGCAACTTGCCATTTCTAACGAATATGTCCTATATTTGACTCCAGATGCATAGTAATGTGTTTGCTTCTTAACAGCCCTCTGAAATGCCTACTCAGTTCAATGGCAGTTAGGGTTGAGCAATAAATGCCCATCTTGCTGGGAATACCCACATCCTACGAAAAACTACGTTTTAAAAAAGCTGGGTCTAGTCACACAAATACTGTGAACAGGCCAGAGGATAGGAATCCAATAGTGAGTAATTCATTTCCGTTCCCCAAAGGTGGTACAAGGCACAAAGTCAGCAGAATGATGGAAGACTCCTCACTTGTCTGGATGAGTGCCGCACCAACAGCACTCATCAAACTTGACACCATCCAGAGCAAAACAAAAACCCACTTGGTTAAAACTATATCCAGAAACATTCGCTCCCTGCACTACTGACACGTAGTAGTAGCAATGTGTGCTATCTACAAGATGCGCTACAGAAACTCTTCAAAGTTCCTTCGACATTCCAAGTCCATGACCACAACCATTTTGAAGAACAAAGGTGGCAAGTAAGTGCGAGAACACAATAACGTGTTCAGCCATTTCATGGGTCTGTTACGCCTCAACAACACTTCTATGGACCTGAATTCACATTTGCACCAGAACAGCAGACATTAGCAAGTCAGACGTGCTGGTATGGCGCACACTAACGATCTATCTTTCAATTCCAGATATTTTTGAATTTCTATACAAAAGATTCACCAGTTACTCCGTTGGAGATTCAGATTGCAAACCCAGTGACAAGACATTATCCTACCATCAAAGAATTGATGCAAGGTTGGCCGTTACAGAAGAAGACTGGGATATGTTGTTTTTTTTTTGTAGATATTTTTATTGAAATTTAACATTTTTGCAAATTTACAAAAATAAACAAAACTCTCAAATACAAACATTGATGTACAATTAAATCATATATACAATAGTCATAATTTAACAAAGAAAAGAGAAAGAAAACAAAAAAAGAAAAAAGAAAGAAACGAAAAAAGAAAGAAAAAAAACTCAACTTTCTACTAATCTAACCTATAACTAACCAGAGTGTATACCTAAGTCTCTTACATGCTCGGAATGTATAAACATCAAATATAATAAAGCCCGTATTCGCGCAGGATTCCTCTCCCAAGGGGCCCCGGAGCAGCCCGGTCTGAAATCTTCACTAAATAAAAGCCCTTGTTAGGATAGCCGAAATATCTGCATTTATATAATTCAAAAAGGGCTGCCATATTTTATAAAATAATTCAGTCTTTCGGTGCACCATATTTGTGAGGAAGTCAAGGGGGATATATTCCATAATTAATCTGTGCCAATTTGAAAGTCCAGGGGGGCCCTCAGCCACCCAGTTCACCAAAATATTTTTCCTTGCACAGAAAGAGAGAATAGAAAATAGTCTCTTCCCATGCATATCCAGAGATGAGAGGTTCGAAAAGCCCAAAAGGAGAGATACAGGGTCCACCCTAATTTCCGTTCCTAAAATTTCTGTCAGGGTATTTGCCACTTTAGTCCAGCATCTGCGGATTTTCTGACAAGTCCACAGACAATGTACAAGAGTACCCACCTCTATTTTGCATTTGGGACACATTGGAGATGCTCCTGCCTTAAATTTTGCCAGTCGAGCCGGAGCTATATGGGCCCTATGAAGTATCTTTAGTTGGATAGCCTGAGTTCTGTTACAGATAGCAATTCTTCTAGCATTTTCCCAAATGTCATTCCACATATCCTCAGAGATTTCTAGCCCCAAGTCCTGCTCCCATGTTTTAAGCAGGTCATCCATGTCTCCTGAGACTCCATCATGTAGCAAATGGTATATAGTACTAACGGAGGATGCCCCCACTGGTCGTAAGACATTACGTTCTCTGTCTGATTTATAAAGACTATCTATTAATATAGTCTTCCTCTGTATATAATCTCGAACTTGGAAGTATCGAAAGAGATCCCCATTAGGTATTCCGAATTTCAGACGCAGCTGCTCAAAGGACATCAGGATCCCATCTTTAAATAGGTCCCCTAAGCATGAGATGCCCCTGGATCTCCAGAGTTTAAAGGTGGCATCTGTAATCCCCGGTTGGAATCCCCATGCGCCTACTATTGGTGCATGGGGGGATGTTTTATGTGAGTTACCCTCATTTTGCCGCATTATATTCCAGGCCTTAATTGTGTTTAATATTATGGGATTTTTACAGTGGTCTGTAATGATTTTCCTCTTATCTGAAAATAAAAGGTTAATAAGTGGGTATTTTACTTGGGAGGCTTCGATATCCAGCCAAATTGATTGTGGATCAGATGAAACCCAATCAGCTATGTAACTTAGTAGGGAGCTTAACTGATATTTCCTAAAGTCTGGGAAGTCCAGTCCTCCCCTTGCCTGTGGAAGCTGTAGCTTCTTCAGCTTAATAAGGGGCCGTCTATGGTTCCAAATAAAGGAGCCCAACCAGCCATATAATTTACGTAGGGCTAGCCTTGGCAGCATCAGCGGGAGCATTCTCATAGGATATAAGAGACGGGGCAGAACATTCATTTTAATTAATGCTATTCTCCCTAGCCAGGAAATCGGAAGGTCTCTCCATCGCTGGAGGTCCTGCCTTATCCTTTCCATTAATTGTACAAAATTAGCCCTATACAGCTGATCAAATACTGGCGTGATAAAAATACCTAAATATAAGAAGCCCTCCAGGGACCAACGGAAGGGAAAAGGGGATCCGTCCATTAAGTGGGGTATCATAGCCAGACCACCCATTGGCATGGCTTCCGATTTTGAAAAATTAATTTTATAGCCTGAGAATGCACTAAATGTATTAATAACTTGAATTAGACGAGGCACTGACATTAAAGGATTACTGAGGAATAAGAGAACGTCATCTGCATAGAGGGTAATTTTGTGTTTACCTGTACCAATCCTCGGGGCCATTATATTAGGATCAGTCCGGATGGCTTCTGCTAATGGTTCGATTATCAGTGTAAACAACAATGGTGAGAGAGGACATCCTTGACGGCAGCCCCTACCCACATTGAAGCCATCCGATCTTAACCCATTAGTAATAACAGCTGCTTTGGGGTCATTATACAATGTTGAAACCCATTTGGTAAACACCTGTCCAACGCCAAACCTTTCCAATGTGTAAAATAAATATGACCATTCAACCCTATCAAATGCCTTTTCCGCATCCAATGAAATTACTACTCCTGGTATCTTTCCCTGATGACAGGCTTGGATCATATTCAAGACCCTTCTGATATTATTGGATGATCTGCGGCCCTTAATAAATCCCGTCTGGTCCTCCTTTATAATATATGGCAGTACCCTTTCTAGTCTTAGTGCTAACATTTTTGAGAGAATTTTAAAGTCTACATTTAGTAAGGATATTGGTCTGTAAGATGCACAATCTTCTGGGTCTTTTCCTTTTTTGAGGATAAGAGAAATATTTGCTTCTTTCAGCGAGGGCGGGAGACAGACCTGACTATGCGCAAAATTATACATATCCATAAGTGGGTCAACCAATATTCCTGTAAATTCTTTATAGAATTCAGCTTGAAAACCATCCGGGCCCGGTGCTTTTCCGCTCTGAAGTTGCCTAATTGCCTCAAGTATTTGTTGGACTGTTAAAGGGGTATTTAGGGCCGACACCTGTTCCGGAGTCAGGTCCGGGAAGGTCACATTTTTAAAAAATGACTGCATCCTCCTAACCCAACTTCACAATCCTGCGATCTATATAGTTCAGAATAAAATTCTTTAAAGGTCGCATTGATCTTTTTGTGATCATGAGTCAGGGTACCTGTACTTTCCTTGATGGTCGGAATAGTTTGAGGGGCTTTCTTTCTCTTTGCAAGAAATACTAAGTATCTACCCGGTTTGTCGCCATATTCATATAATCTTTGTTTCGCAAATAATATTTCCCTTTTAGCCGTTTGAGTAAGCACGGTGTTTAAAGCTGTCCTAAGAGCTGTAATCCTCTGCAATTTTGTGATAGAAGGTCTATCAGCGTATGCTGATTCGGCTGCTTTTAGGCGAGCTTCGAGCAGACGCTGTTGCTCTCCCTTCATTTTCCTCTGGGTCGCTGAATAGGAGATGATCAAACCTCGTGCATAAGCTTTGATGGTCTCCCACATCATTGACGGATTGCTAGCCGTACCAGTATTAATTTCTAAAAATGTTTTAAGTTCTTGGGAGAAGTACTTTAAAAATTTGCTATCTTTTATCAGGAAGGGGTCCATACGCCAATGCCGAGCAGATGTCCCATTGTTCTTTACCTTAGTTTCCATGTATACAGCGGCATGGTCAGAGATTGCTATAGTACCTATTTTACAGGTTGCTATAGAGTTTAGAAAAATCGATGGGGCAAAAAACATATCAATTCTTGTGTGACATTTATGTGGATTAGAGTAGAAAGAAAAATCTCTACCCTGTGGATGGAGACATCTCCATACATCTACCAATCCTAATTCTTTATTCAGGTCCGCCAGTTGTCTAGATCTGGGAGATACTCCAGCGGCACTCTTGGGAATCCTGTCTATTTCCGGATCCATAATACAATTAAAGTCTCCCCCTATAATTGTATGACGGGCACCAAAGGCCATCAGTTTTGAAAAAGCTTCCGTTATGAATTTAAAGGGGTGTGCCGGGGGGCAGTATGCATTTAAGATCCCATATTCCTCTCCATTTATGAGGGCTTTAATCAAAATATATCGTCCAGATTCGTCTTTTATCTGATTTAGAATTTTCAAAGGGAAGTTCTTCCGGACAAGGATAACGACTCCCCTGCTTTTTGAATTAAAAGAGGAAAAAAAGGCCTGATCAAATCCGCCCTGTCGTAATTTTAAGTGTTCTTTATCCGACAGGTGTGTCTCCTGTAGGAGAGCTATATCAACTCTCTCCTTCTTAAGATTTGATAATATTTTCTTCCTTTTAACTGGCGAATTACTCCCCCTGACATTCCAGGTGCACCACTTAACCGACTGTTCAGCCATAATCATCTGGACAGATCCGAGACCCCTCGGGAGGGGAAACCCTATCTAGAACATCCCGAGCATGGAGCATACAAGATTTACAAAAGTAAAGATTCTCTGATACACTCAAAACAATATAACAAAAAACTCTTTCTAAATATAAAAAATATAAAACATTCCGAATTGGAGATTTTCTCCCTTGTTCCCAGGGAGCGTCACTTCCTCTCCCACAGTCCATCTTACCCTCTTCCAACCAGTGCCCCACCCTTGACCCAGGTGTTCCTCAATAAAATGAGGAGAATTCAAATATAATATAAAGCTAGAGTTAACAGTGAACACCCCACCCCCACCCACACCCACATCTAAATATATTTGGGAATATTAATACCATATATAAGATTACAATCTCAACACGTAATACTTAAATATAATACCACAAAATAACAGGGGAAAGAAAAACAACCCCGCTCCTAAAAACAGAAGTAAAATAGAATAAGGTAACCACCTCCCCCCATCAACATTAACCAAACGCCCCAACATATATATATATACATACACACATAGGGGGAAAGATAAGAAAAGATGAAGGGATGTAAACCAAAATAATGGGAAAGGCAGACCAGCGTCCACAATCTCTTACAGCTTATTTAAGAGAGTCCAAGAATTCCTTAGCCTTCTCCGGTGATCCGAAGTTATATATGGATCCTTCGTGGCTAAGGCATAGCGTCGCTGGATATCGTAAGGAGTACTGGATATTTAAGTCCCTTAAACGCTTCTTCGCCTCATCTTTCGGACCAAAGCTGGGGAGAAGTCCTGGAACAGCATGATCCTGGATCCTTTGTGGGTCATAGCTTGGGGATCTTTTCCCAGATTTCTTGAGGCTTCCAGGAGCATCTGCCTCTCCCTATAGCTCTGCAGCTGGAACAGGACCGGGCGTGGGTGCTGGGTTGAGCCGGGCCCACGTACTGTGACCCGGTAGGCCCATTCTACCCTTACCTGGCCTGATCCAGCCTGCAGATTTAAAAGTTGTGGCAGCCAATGCTCTAAGAATGCTGTCAGCTGGCCTCCCTCTTCCTGCTCGGGAAGGCCCAACAACCGAATATTTTTTCTACGACATCGATTTTCGAGGTCATCAATGTGGTTTTCTAGGTTCTGGACTCGATTCTCGAGAAAACGGATGTGGTCGGCTGTTGATTTTATCGCAGTCTCTGAGGCTGCGGCCTTCGACTCCACCTCTCTGACTCGGCACTCCAATTCCTGAATGTTTCTGCCCTGCTTCTGCAGCTCGGCTGATAGTGCTTCTCTGCTCTGCCGAGACTCATCGATAAAAGCATCAATCTTCGCCTCCCACCTGGCAAACATCTCCTCAAAGCTCATCTTCATTGGTAAATCTCCTGAAGTAGCTGAAGACACCTTTGTTGCAGCTGAAGAGGGAGAGGGTGGGGGAGGGGTCCCTGCTTTCTTAGAGCCGCCTGTTCCCTTCCCTTTACTCATTTTCCAGCTAGTATTAGACTATTTAAATGTACTAATAGGTAACTATTTAAGGTTAACAACTATTATAAATGGTTTAGTGAGTGTGGTGGGGGTGGATAGCCCACTTTTCCCAAGTTTTGGGTAGAGCACTGTGGACTCAGTCTTGCTGGGTCGCCGCCATCTTCGGATATGTTGGTTAATGTTGTAATACTAGGAGAAAGTGAGGACTGCAGATGCTGGAGACTAGAGTTGAAAAATGTGATGCTGGAAAAACCCAGCAGGCCAGGCAGCATCCGAGGAGCAGGAGAATCAACGTTTCGGGCATAAGCCCTTCTTCAGGAAGAACATTCCTGAAGAAGGGCTTATGCCCAAACGTCGATTCTTCTGCTCCTCGGATGCTGCCTGGCCTGCTGTGTTTTTCCAGCATCGTATTTTTCAACTTGTGTTGTAATACGTTGACTGATGAGGAGGGCTGCAGATGTTGTCATATCGATTTTAGCAAGGCCCTTGACAAATGACTTCAGGGCATGTTGATACAAAAGGTGAAGTCGTATAGGATCTGCAGTAAGCTGTAAGATAGATACAAAACTGGCTTAGTCATAGAACACAGAGAAAAGCAGTGGAAGGATATTATTTCAGATTGGACATCTGGGACCAGTGATTTTCTGCAGAGATCAGTGTTGGGACCCCTGTTAATTGTAATATACATAAATTCAGAAAGGAATGTAAGTGGACGGATCAGTAAAGTGGCGAATGGACAAATATTAGGAAGATATGGACAGTGAAGAGGATTCCAAAGGATGCAGCAAGATACGGATAGGCTGGAGACTTAGGCAGAGAAATGGCATTTGGAGTTTAATCACAAACAAAATGTAAGATAATTCATTATGGAAGACCTAATGCACGAGAGAACTCTCAGTAGAATTAACATACAGAGGGATCTGGGCATGCAGGTGAACAGTTCCCTGAAACTGGCTATTTAAATGGATAATATGGTCAAGAATGGAAATGGCATGCTTTCCTTGATCAGTTGGGACATGGAGTATAAAAATTAGCAAGTTATGTTGCAGCTGTATAGAACTTAGTTAGGCAACATTTGGAATATTATGTACAGTTCTAGTCGCCACACTAACAGAAGATGTGAAAACTTTGGAGAAGGTACAGAGATGGTTTGGAGTGCACTAGATATGACAAGAGTTTGGGCAAACTTGATTTGCTCTCCCTTGAATGTCGAAGTTAAGTAGTGGCCTGACAGAAGTTTACAAAATTACCTGACACATGGATTGAATGGAGAGCTGCAATCTTTTTTGCCAGAGCAGAAAAAATCAATTATTAGGGACATAAGTTGAAGGTAAAAAGGGTAAGTTTAAAGGAGATGTGAGAGGCACTTTTTTTTACACAGAGTGTGGTAAATGTCCAGAATGCCCAGCCAGATGAAATCGTGGGGGAAGATACAATAGCAATGTTTACAAGGCATATTTTCAGATATATGAACAGTCAGGAAATGGAGAATTATGGAATGCACATACACAAAATGTTTTTAGCTTAGAAAGGCATTGTGTTAGTGCAGACTTGGTGGGCTGAAGAATCTCTTCCTGTACTCTATTGCTCTTTGTTCTTTATTTGTCAAATGTATGGACTAACTTCACTTAAATCTATATTGTACTTGGACTTAGATGGGGTGCAATACAGATTATGCAGAGTGTGATTGGTGTGTAAACTGAGAACATATGATCCATTGACATAGGTTCCCTTCTTTTGAATATAAAAGATATAGTGGTGAGCTGATCAAGTTATTGGCCATGGGTGTTGGGAGATAAAATTGAGAAAAACTATTTCCGCTGCTGTGATAGAGGCAAAATCAAGGGGCAAAAAGCCTTTAAAAATGGACTGAAACTTAGACCCTCCAAGGCTTAATTCCAGCCTGCATCACGTGTTCATAGCTGCTTGCGGGTGAGTATATGAATGGATTGAGAGCAATAGATTTAATGTTGAAGAACAGCCTGATTCCAAAGCAGAAGTTCTGGACAAAATAGTCATTTCCCGCCCCCCTTCCAACAGGTTTAAAGATTGAATAGCCAGTAACTCTGGATTAAGTGGTTTCCTGCAATTTATGTGAGACAGACTGCTGTGGAGCTGAATGGCCACCTCCTCTCCATTGTCATGGAACCAAGGAATTGAATATCCTTTGCCTATTCGTGGCTCACCCGCTTGCTCGGCTGAATAGCCTCCTCTTAATCCACTTCATGGTTATATAGACGTGTCTTATGATCTTATCTTACACCTCCCTCTGCTGTTCTTGTAGAAAAACAGCGCAGAGGCAGTGCAAGAACGAAGTCTTTTTTCCGTAAAGAATGGCTGGTGTCCCTGGGGAAGATTATACTGGACTCGAAATTTAACTGTTTCTTTTCCCAAAGTTGCTGCCAAACCTGCCTGTGGTTCTGCAGCACTTTCTGGATTTTTTGTTTGTTTTATTTCAGGTCTCCATTATGGGCAACTGACTGCTTAAGTCATTTCTTTTTCCTTTCGAACGATTTCTTTCCAGCCAATCGCAACTTTTCAGTCCTGATATTATTCTTATAAATGTCTGTTTAGGTTCATTCACTGTCCGATTTCTTACTGCTCTACTAACCTATTTGTTTTTACGAGCAAGTTTTCGGCGAAACATGCTGTAGCATCGCCTGACCTGGCCGTTTACAGCTGCTTCTTGCAGCCTTTAGGGTTTTTGTTGAACTGCTCCCCTTCTCTGAGCCACTGTGAAACTCCAGGCACAGTAATACACGGCGGAGTGATTAGCTCGGAGGCTGGGGGTCTTTAGGTTGAAGTCAGAGCCACTCGCTCTCTTGGCGGTGAAACCATCCGTCTCTCCCTCTGCAGTCATGCTGGGTGCAGCTGCAGAATAAAACATCAGCTGCGGCTCCTTTCCCTGGTTTTGTCTGTACCAGTACATGGTACCCGTACTCTGCCCCTCCACTGTGCATTTCAGTTCCACTTCCTCTCCGAGTTTGGAAACAATTCGGGGAGTCTGGCGAACAGTCGCGCAGTTCACGTCTGAGAAAGAAATCGCAAGAGGAAGGGGTCACAAACAGGGACAGAGAAGCAAAGAAAATACGAAAGAAATTATAACAAAAGACATGATAAAGGGTCGGCGATAGCAAAAATCGTTGCTTCACAAATCACTCACATTGTAATATTATCGTGAGAGTCAGCAACTGGTACATCTTCAACTTCGATATTTTCTACCAACAGGGAGATAAACGATTAAAACGGTCAAGATTTGCTGTACTTTAAATCATCTCCTTTCAAAGCAATTAAGGAGACATGAAGGTCCCCAAGTAATGATGCAAGTGTCAATATGTTCCTCCCTCGCTGAGGAGAAGCCACGCCCCCTCTTCGAGACTTGTTTTAAAACCGGAACCAGGAGATGTTGTGGCAAAATACTAGTACCCCTGCCTCTCAGCTAGAGGCCTGGGTTGGAGACCCCCTACTCTGGAGTTAAGTAATAAAGTCTCTAGCATAGATTAAATATCGAAAACTGTAGCTGATAAACACAAAAGGTTAAAAAGGGACCATAGAAAAATGAAATGGGCAAAACTGTAGCAGATACACTTTAATGTGGGTCAATCTCATTATAGCATATAGGATTCTTAACGGTGAGTGCTGAGAGGATGTTTGCCATTATGAGAGATTGCAGGTGCAGAGGACATCGCCTCAGCATAAAGGGCCCCCAATTTAAGACTGTGGTGAGGAAGAATTTCTCTCTCAAGATTTGTGAGTCTTTTTTCACTCCTCGCCACAGTGAGCTGTAGAGGCAGTGTTTATTGTGTACATTTAATCCACAGATGCGTAGTTTTTTGGTCGGGAGTACAGTCAAGACTATTAGGAAAACCCAGGAAAGTGTACATGAGGAAAGTTGTTTCAGCCCAGATGCTATTGAATGTTGAAACCGACTCGAAGGGCTGAATAACCTATCCCTGTGCCTATTTCTTATGATTTTATAATCTAAGGTCACCCACTTTCGGCCACTTCAAGCAAGATTAGAATATTTTCTAATTGGTGAACAGCAAGGAACTATTGGTCTGCAAAGTGATTTCATTGACCAGCTTGACACAAATCAATAACTACAAAATTGAATGTTTGTCTTTACTTAATGCGAATTGAAATATAAAGTCGAAGAGCTCATGCACCCTGAGAAGATTCCATCTGAAACATTTTCAGAATAAGTTTTCTTTTCTAGAGAAAATGGAAGCGACATCCAACAGGATAATTTTAGGACTTAAAGGGTTAAACCATTAGTTTGTGCCAGTTTTCCTCCAGCAGAGACATTTGAGCAGAATTGGATGAAGTTTATTCACCTCCTTTACTGACAGGAAGATAGAAAGGTCAGTAAATGAGGACATTCAGGGCAATGACGAAAAGGGAAAACCAAAGTCAAATTCTCAGCAACAAAAATTATTGCATGCAAAATGATTAAATAATCCTTCGAGATATTTCATTAATGTCATTACTTATTACAGAAATGTGGAAAATAGTATCATGGAACCCTATCAGGGGGCAAACCATTCTTTCCAAATTATTGAAGAAAACCTGAAAGTTATCGTGGAAAAGTTTTGGATAAATCCTTTGATCAATCAAAGTTAATATGGCTGTTTGTTTCCAAGTGTTCTCTTTGTGGACTAGAATTCATATAACAGCATGAGGCAACCTTCTGTTTCGTCTCAGTTTTGGTACCAGCAGGAGTTCTATGTATTCTCTCAGTGCATTTGGCTACCTGATATAGATATTTCCTAGTCAATCTGTTCCAAGATGCGGTTACATGCATCTAGTATGAAAAGTGGCGTTTGAACCCCAGCCTCCTGTCAAGGAGCTAAGGGCACAACCAGTGGATCATAAGAACCCCAAATATATTTCATAGTAGGATATACAGCTTTCTGTACTTTCAACCAACCTGCTCAGAGGTGTTATGATACACCTCTTGCGCAAGTAGGATTCGAACCCAGACCTTGTGTTACAAAGGTAGTGGCACCACCATTGTGCCACAAAAGCCCCTGAATTGTTCCGTTTAATATTTTCTGATTAGAGCTGCAATCAAACACATCTGTATTGTCGATGAAACACATATGCATTGCCAATTAATTATTTCTGCATGACCACCTCCTGTTCCTGTGTAAAATATTACAAGGGGTGATAGATTTCATGCGTTCCATTGCAAAGGGCTTTGACCGGCGTCCTCCGATTTTAGATTAGATTAGACTTACAGTGTGGAAACAGGCCCTTCGGCCCAACAAGTCCACACCGACCCGCCGAAGCGCAACCCACCCATACCCCTACATTTACCCCTACCTAACACTACGGGCAATTTAGCATGGCCAATTCACCTGACCCGCACATCTTTGTGACTGTGGGAGGAAACCGGAGCAGTCACGGAGGAAACCCACGCAGACACGGGGAGAACGTGCAAACTCCACACAGTCAGTCGCCTGAGCCGGGAATTGAACCCGGGTCTCAGGCGCTGTGAGGCAGCAGTGCTAACCACTGTGCCACCGTGCCGCCCACAAAGTGACTTTAGTGAGTCACTTTAGTGAGTCATGGATTTTATAGTGACTTATAGAGTGGCTTAATGGATTGTTGTTCTTAACGTGTAATAGTCTCGGCTAGTGCATTATGGGACACCTCCTGCTCTTCTGGAATATTCTGGTCTAGCACTGAGTAAATGAATAACTACCTCTGGTTCCTTTCAGACGTGTTTCAGACATTGACGAGCTACCTGGTTCCAGATTTCCTTTATTGCTTGCCAGCTTGTCGTTAACGTTCCATTGTTATACCTATATTTCATTGATTCTTTCTTTCAGTCTTTCATTGTTTATTTCTGTTTTCCTTTGATGCTTAACAGATCGTTTTGTTATTCCAATGTGTAAATACTTCGTGCAATCTTTACATTCTTGCTAAAATGCATTTTACCTAACTCCAGGCTTAAAACAATTCCGGGGCAAAGTGTACAGAGGACCCTTTTATTCCTGTAGTAACACGTGTGTTTCCTTGGCCCAGGAGTCAGTCGCACAATCCACAATAATGTTATTTCTGCTTCCCATTCTAAAATCATCGAATGCTTATCGCAGAAAGAAGCCTTTCAATGCAGTTCATGCTTCGCAACCCTCCTCATCCCAGTACTATTTCATCTCACTCCATCAAGATATTCTTCTGTCTTTCTTCCATATTTATTTATCCAGCTTCCCCGGTTAAATCTAGCTCTGCTGTGGGTAAGGAATGTCACATTAAGACTACAGGCGCAGTAATAAACAGCCGAGTGATTCGCCTGCAGGCTGGGGGACTTTAGGATAAACATCAAGTCACTGGGTCGCTCGGCGGTGAAACCGTCAGCGGCCGCCTCTTCAGTCACACCTTGTGCAACCATAGAGGAAAACATCAGCAGCAGCTCCTTCCCTGGCGCTTGCCTGTACCAGTACCTACGAAGGCTACTTGCTCCCTCCACCGTACATTGTAGTTCCGCTGTCTGTCCATGAAGTTTGGAAATTGCGGCAGGATACTGATTGACAGTTTGCGATTTCACACCTGAGGAAAGCATGGGGAAAGAAAGAGATCAGAAAATTCAGACACTTGGGACGTGGAGAACGAATGAAAGAAGAAAATATACCCAAAAAAATGAAATCAATTCGTTAAATTGAAAGGGCAGCGAAAGAGGGATTGCTTTGAATGTTAGCAAACAGAAAGGTAATTATATTCAAGATTTCTTTATTTATAAAGACCCTTACAGTAAAAGGTGATCAACAGAGCGAGGAACAGATGCATCTTCCACTGTAATGTTCTCTTTTAAACAATCTCTATCACTGGTGAGACATTAAAAATACAGTGCCCCTCAGCTCAGGGTATTTAACGCAGCTCCAAACCTCAGCTTACCAGCCCCGCCTCACAAATCTCTGATTGGATGAGGGAGAGATCTGAGGAGCAGGAAGATTCAAAGGCAAGTGGAGGAAATGGGTTAAGGAGAAAACTGTGGAGGGTTCGAAACTACCCAGAATAATAGCGGGACTTGCATTGGAAATCATAGAATTGGCAGCATAAACATCCCTTTCTCTAATCTTCAATATGGAATATTGAGGCTGATCAAACTTGGAAAATGCATCCCACAGTATTTTATGTATCGAAAATATTTCCATTCCTAGGAGAAGTCCATTATATAGTGGAACAAACTTAAAGTTGGAACTCAGACTGTTGGAAGTGAAGTCATATTTGAGGAAAGCTTGATAAATGTGGTGCTGAGAGAAAGTATACCCATCATGGGAGTTCTTGAACTGGGCTGAAATAATTCCAAAGTAGGCTTGACCGGTTTACGGTGTGCTTAAGGAAGAGCTTCGTCTGTAGAGCATCATTTGGAATTCATTTCGATTGAGAAGAACTCCATGTTGAGCTCCTTGTCCTTCGTTCAGAGAAACCGCCCATAGACCCCGCTCCTTGCACTGATACCGATAGCTTAAAACATTCGGTGCGGTTCCTTCCCCGGGGCTTCGCTGTACCAGTACCTGACAGGAATAAAAGTGTCTTCTTCCAGAGTAGAATGCACCTCCATACTGTCCCCGTGAAACCTAGAGACAGGGAGGGAAATCTGACCGATTGTCTGTGAGTTTCTCCTTATGGCAGACAGGAAGAGATCAGTAGCTCGACACTTTTTGGGCAACTGACAGAGGGAAATAGAAAGAACATAGAGTTCCCTAATAAGTCAATACCTGGATGGTTCACTTACGGTGAAATAGGAAAATCAGAGGCAGGAAGAGATATCATGCTCGTTTCCGAATTTCCTCTTAAAGGGGAAGGGAAGAAGAATAGAGATTTTGAGTCTTGTCAGGATTACCTCGTTCTCTTCATATTATTGGGGAAGTTCTAAAGAAGTAGTGAGGACGTTTTGGACGCGCCCTTACTTTGCTCAACCAATCAGAATAATTCTCACTCCCTACACCTTTCTTTTATTTTGCAAATCAGAAACATAATTCCTCAGGTCTGAATTCCCAATGAAGGACAATCCTATTACACCTTGAAGCCATACTGAATGGTTTATTCTGTTCATGAGTGACCGATTAGGTGAAGCTGAATAGTTTCCTCATATTTCAATTAAAGAAACGGATGGACGACACCTTGTGATCCTGCGTAATGGACTCGAACGGCTCAAGCATCCTCCTCCCGCTTTTGTCAAGGAGGCTCAAGACTGAGGGTATTAACTCCTATCAAATAGACTGCGGCTGTATTTTCTATTCGAGTTATTACTCATTACCTTTAACGATGGTCTCCAATTTTGCACACCGTGCAAACTGGGAACTTTTTATTTAATCACTTGCGGGACGTGGGGTCGCTAGCTGGCCCGTTCCTAGTTGCCCATGAAAAGCTGGTGGTGAGCTGCCTTCAGGGAAGTCCGTATTCTGTAATAGACCCACAATGCTGTTAAATAGGGACCTCTAATATTTTGATACAATGATACTGAGGGAACGACGATATATTTCCAATTCAGGATGATGAGTGGCGTGGAAGGAATCTTGGAGCTGGTGGTGTTCCTATCTATCTGCTACCATTGTCTTTCTTGATGCAAGTGGCCGTGGGTTTGGAAGGTGCTGACGAAGGATCGTTCGTAAATTTCCGCAGTGCACCGCGTAGATAGCACATACTGTTGCTGCTGAACCTCGGTAATGGAGGGAGTGAATATTTATGGATGTGGTGCCGATCAATCCCACTTTGTCTTGAATGGCCTCAAGCTCCTTGCGTGAATTTGGAGCTGCGCCCATTCAGGAGTAATCTATCTTGACTTGTGCCTTGCAGAGCAGGTTTCAGTGAGTCAGGAAGTGTTGCCAGATTCCTAACTTCTGACCTGTTATTGTAGTCACTGTATTTATCTGGTTAGTCCAGTTCAGTTTCTAATCCGTACTCAGCCAAGTAAATTGATAATCGAGGATTCAGTGATGATAAAGCCATTGACAGTCAAAGGCAGTAAATGGATTGTTTTATTGGAGATGGTCACTGTCTGACATCTTTGTGACGTTAATGTTACTTCCCACTTTTTTTTACTCTAAGCGTGGATATTGTCCACGTCTTGCTGCTGTTGAACATGGTCTCTCCCCGCCGACTGGATAAATCGCTCATCCTTTTAAAAGTTTATATTACACCCCTCAGCCTTTCCTTTACGAAGGAAAATATCCTGAAGCTTTTCAGTATTTTCTGATGGCTATAACCAATCAGATCTAATGGCATCATTAACAAATACTTTCGCTCAACTTTGGCAATGTTTATGTATCTCATTTGCCACATATAATTTAACTAAATGGGACTCCATGCAAGAAGTAAATACGGACATGAGGATGCAATGAGCAGTGTCATTCTCCGCTGTTCGTGCTGCCTTTGACGTTTTTGTTCAGCTGCTCTTTCTCTCTGAGTCACTGTGCACTCCAGGCGCAGTAATACAATGCCGAGTCATTTGCCTTTAGGCTGGAAGACTTGAGGTTAAAGTCGGAGCCAGTCGGTCGCTCGGCTGTGAAATCACCCGCCGCCCCCTCTTTATTCACGCTGGGTGCATATGTAGAATAAAACATCAGCTGTAGCTCCTTCCCCGGATCTTGTCTGTACCAGTACATGGTACCTGTACTCTTTCCCTCCACCGTGCATTTCAACTCCACTATCTCGGTAATCGATTTGGAGACAATTGAGGGAGTCTGGAGGACAGTCGCGGAATTCACGCCTGAGAAAGAAATCGGAAGAGGCAAAGATCAATAAACAGGGACATTGTTCTAGTGCAGCAGAGAAGGAAAGAAAGAATTTGAAAGCGAAACAAGAAAGAAATGGTAAACGATGGGTGCTAAAAAAAATTGTTGCATCGAGAATCGCTCACGTTGTAATACGATCGTGAAGATCAATAACAGATACATTTTGAATCGTGAACGTTCCTTGTCATGAGGTAAAGAACGAGAAAAAAAATCCAAACTTATTGTGGGTTAAACCATCTCCTTCTAAATGATTTCGAGAAAAATGTAATGTCAGGGTAATAAACCAATTCTTGAACAAGTCCCTCCCTCGTTGATAAGTCACGCCCCTTCTGTATACGTCGCTGTCGTTCCATTGAGGCGGTGGCGTGAGGCAGTGTCATTAGACCAGGGTGAAGCTTTGATGAGTCTGTCTCAGGGCATTTGGTAGAATTTAAGTTCAGTTGATAAACCTGGAATTTGAATGTAGTTTTAGTAATGGTGGCCATGAAACTATGAAACATCAAATGATATACTTTATGGAATTGAATCTGTCACCTCGACCGGGTGGCCTACATTGGCTTCAGGCGCATACCCATGTGGTTGATTCTTAACTGCCCTCTGCAATGCTGACCCAGTTTTAGTGCAACTGGGCAACGAATGCTGACAATTTAGCCACATCCTACAAAAGGTTCCATGAAGGCTCATGACATCAAATTAAACACGGGCAACTGATTACCTCTTACCGTCCTTCCTCTGCTGATGAGTCGGTACTCCTCCATGATGAAGCACAGATGGTGACAAGGACACAAAACGTAACTGGATGAGGGACTTCAATGCTCATTACCAAGAGTGGCTTGACAGTAGTAAGATCAAGCTGGCCAGGTCCTAAAGGACATAGCCGCTAGACTGGTTCTGCTGCAGGTGGTGAAGGAACCAACTAGAGGAAAGAACATACCTGACGACATTCATATCAAACTACCGAATGAAGATGCATCTGCCCTTGACAGCTTTGGTAAGAGTGACCACCGCACTGTCCTTGCCGAGACAAAGTTGCTGTATCTGGTAGATGGCATACTGCGCATTAGTGGTGGATCGAGTGAAGGTTGATGATGATGAATGGGATGCCAGTGACACAGGCTGCTATATCGTGGATAGTGTCCATTTACTTCGGTGTTGTTGGAATTTTACTTATGCAATGAAGTGAAGATGATTCAATCACAGTCGTGACTTGCAAATTGCAAATGCAGGACTGGCTTTTTAGATTTGAGAGGTAGGTTACAGGCCATAGGATTCCCTGCTTACTATTATAGTCAAATAATTAGACATCATGGTTACTGCCAGTGTCGAGAAAAATGAGGCTCAT
The DNA here is from genome assembly GCF_020745735.1 of Hemiscyllium ocellatum. Classification (NCBI taxonomy): domain Eukaryota; kingdom Metazoa; phylum Chordata; class Chondrichthyes; order Orectolobiformes; family Hemiscylliidae; genus Hemiscyllium; species Hemiscyllium ocellatum. The sequence continues at coordinate 21,383,545 of NC_083447.1, read as the reverse complement.
TTTTTAAGGGCGGCAAGGTGGCTCAGTGTTTGGCACTGTTGCCTCACAGCGCCAGGCGCACGGATTCAATTGCTGCCTCGGGTGACTTTCTGTGTAGAGTTTACACATTCTCCTGTGTCTGTGTGGATTTCCTCCCGGTACTCCAGTTTCCTCCCACAATCCAAAGATGTGCAGGTTAGGCTGGATTGGCCGTGCTAAATTGCTAACTGGTATTTCTTTAAAGAAAAAAAAATTAAAGTATCGCTCTGATCTTTAGGGACCGGTGTGGAGTGGGAAGGGTAGGTCAGAGGAGCTCCTCGTGGGTCTGTTCCTGGGCCTGGCCAAACTGGCCATAAACAGGTCCAGCCAGCGGGCCGTGGAGGCAGTCATTATCGTCTATTGCCTGCCCCTCTTCCGCGGTCATGTCAGAGCCCGGGTATTCTTGAAGAAGGAGCACGTGGTGTCCACCAAAACCCTCGAGATTTTCAGGGACAGGTGGGCACTACAGGGAGTGGACTGTATCATTTCGCCCTCCAACTCTATTTTGATTTAATCCCTGAGCTCCCCTTCACTGTTTAATCACGCTGCATTGCTCTCTGAGATGGGCGCTGCTTGTCACTGGCCACTTGGGTGTTTTCTTTCTTCCTGGTGGTGGAAATCGAATAAAGAGTTGTACATCTTGTGTCTTTCACTGTATCTCCTGGTGGTGGAATATAAATAAAGATTTACACACTTGTTGTTCTTCACTGCATCCTACACCTACACACACACAACATGGGTGCTGGGGAGCAATAAACACTATCGCTGTTAGGCGGTGGTGTGGGGGGAAATAACGAAAAAAAGAACATGGGGTGTCAGACATCCTGTTTCTCTTTTAAAAAAAGATAAATGAGGGTATCAAGGGTTCTGCCTACTCTATGAGACGGCTCGATGCTAGCTGGGTCAGCCTCATGTACTATTCACCTGTAAATAATGGGTGACTTGGTGAATAGAGGTATTTCAGATACAGGTACAGAAGAACCAAATGGCTTCCCCTGTACTTGCGTTCCTGTCCCACCATGTACCAGTACCGTTTTTGTTCATTGCCCTAGAGCACCGTCTATACATCCCCTTTGACTGTTAAACTTTCCAGTTCGGATCTCCCTTAGTCATCTTCATTACCTTGCTTGCCAGAGACTCCAAATCTATTCCCTCGCTTTCAAAATAACCTTTATTTGGAGTCTTCAGAAGAGAAGCAAGATGTTGCTGCGCCTTGTTTTTATCGTTAACAGGTGTTTCCTGCCCTGAGTCACTGTGACAACTCCAGTTGGGGCTTTCGCCAGGAGGGGGAGGGTGGGGGACATCTGCTTGAACTCAAGAGTCACTCAGTTGCTTGACAGAGAAACCACTTTTGCTCTTCCTTTGGATTGAACTGGTTGCAGCATCAGAGTAAAGTACAACCTGTAGTTCATTTCTTAGGGATTGTCTGTGCCAGTACATTCCAGGTGCATTTCTGTTCCACCTCACCTTTTTTTTAACTAAGGAAAAGATTGCATTTAGTACTCCAGACGTGGTCTCACCAAAGAGCTACAATGCATCTCTCCACTTTTACATGATATTCCTTTTGCAGGAAAACGAATTTCTGAACGAGGCCGACATGTTCACCCAATAAAATCAAAATACTGAGAATGTTGGAAATCTGAAAAAAGAAGCATAGAATACTGGAGAAATTCAGCAAGGGGGGAGGATTGATGCTTCGAGTCTGGTATAACGTCTCCAGATCTGAGACATTTTCAACTTCCCTGAAAGTTAAATCTTCTCAGAATTGTTCACTTTTGTTTGCAATTTCTCCAGCGCTACTCAATTTCATTATCTACTTTCATTGGAACTGAATGTCTTAATGTCAAAGGTCTGCGGTGAGAGGAAACATCTTTGCTTCCAGCTGCTGTTTGGCGTTTTTGTTGAGCTGCTCCCTCTCTCTGACTCACTGTGAAGACTCCAGGCGCAGAAATATACAGCCGAATGATTGACGAGAAGGGTGGGGGATTTCAGATTAAACTCAGTGTTACTCGGTCGATCAGCCTTGAAACCGTCTACCGATTCGCCTGGAGTTACGATACTGCGACCTGTGGAGTAAAACATGAACTGTGGCTCCTTCCCTGGGCGTTGTCTGTACCAGTACATGTAAGGGTTGCTGGTGCCTTGTACTGTGCACCTCAAAATGACAATCTCCCCTGGCATTTTGGAGAAAGCGGCGGGAATCTGCTGGATTATCTGCGAATCCACGACTGTAACAGAGACAGGGAGAAGGTGAGGTCGGTAAATGAATACATTTAGGGCAAAGACATGTAGCAATAAAAGAAAGTTCATGAACAAAACGGATATTTGAGAAAATCTCTTACAGTGAAACAGAGTCATTACACCCAAGATCAGTTTCATCATTTGCTTGAAATTTTCCGTTTGCAAAGGAAGGTGTAGACACAGCGTTGGACGTCTTCTGGAGAACCAGTCCACTGTTTTCAAGCTGTTGAGGGATACATCAAGGTTTTAAGGAGAGAGGTGGATTGACACGCCCCCAGATCCTTCAACCAATCGGAACTAACATGCGTATTTTACCTGTTAGACCTTCCCAGTTTACGATGGACAGTATCTGCCTCACTCTGTTAAAATCTGCCTTTCTTAAACCTAAAATTTAATCCAATCTCTGTAGATTTTTAAATTCATCGCTTGCAGGTATATATAATCAGCTCCTCTTTTGAACAGTCTTAAGGAATCTACCACCTTCACTCTCCCAGACAGCATGTTTCAAGTCCTAACAACTCTGAAGCTCCTTGAAGCCTTTTGAACTCAATATCGAGTGGAACAACTTGAGGGCCTAAGCGCTTCCATATCATTACCTTAGCACCCATGTACCACGCCACAGTGTTACACACGACCTATTGTTATTCAATAACAGTCCTCATTGATAACAATTCACCCCCTGACTGGATCGTTATCCACTCTTTTGTTTGTGCAACTGTTCTTCTCTGTTTTTGGTCTCTATCCCCACCTACCTTTACTCCTTACCCTTCTCCACACTCTACTTTCTGCATATAAACTGACATTTTTCTAGCTATCATCAGTTCTGAGGAAGGGTCACTCCACCCGAAACGTTTACTCTGATTTCTCTCCGCAGATGCTGCTAGACCTACAGAGATTTTCCAGCAACTCTTGGTTTTCCTTTTCGTTTCTGAGTAAAGACGTTTCTCATCATACCACTCCTAGCTCTACTGTAGATAATTTTGGCATTGTTGGAAAACATTCCGAGTTTCCCATCAATCTTTCAGGATTTCTAAGACACATGTACGGACTGCTCCCCTCCTTTCAGTTCCCAAAGAGATATTCATTTAACTAAAGCTAATAAAAGGTCTGTTTGCCCCCTGAATATTCGCGAATCAGAAAAGCTAATAGCCGATTTCTTTTTTGCCAATTAATCGTCTATGAGCTGCTCAGTGGCAGTGTCACTACCGAGATCAAGTCCCAGTTCAGGACTTGATGGCCACTGAGGTGTGTCATAACAGATTGATTTAACAGAAAACAATGTCTGGATGCGTTCCAGTGTAAAAGAGCGCTGGTTGTTCATGAGTTCCTTCTGTGCCTGTGTAACAGGTTGAATGGCCACTTGCTGTTCCTCCCCGACTGATCAATTACATGGTCGTTGAACTCCCCCTGCTGTCTGAACACCATCTCTGGAAGAAATACCAAGAAATCTTATTTCCTTTTCTGCTTTGATCTCTCTTTCCTTCGTTGTGTCGCTGTCTTCTTCATCAGCACCTTTTGTCCATACAACACTTAATGACTTAAGTGATTTGTGGAATCTTTTGCACATTCCTGCTCTAGCGAACTGTCTTCATTACAAATCTAGACAATCGCCTGAAAGAGGTACAAACTCACCAGAGGCAAACAGAAGAGAAGGCCATGTTCAAAGTCATTCCGTTATGCGAATGCCGAACTAATTATTGCGCAACTCCTTCCTCAAACTGTGTTTCCATACCAAGATTACAGTGGTACTGGGAAAGCAAAGCAGCTTTCTAGGAGCAGGAAAATCGACTTTTCGGGCAAAAGCCCTTCATCAGGAAGGGCCGATGAAGGGCTTCTGCACGAAACGTCGATTTTCCTGCTCCTCCGTTGGTGCCCGACCTGCAGTGCGTTTCCAGCACCACACTAATCTTGAATCTGATCTCCAGCATCTGCAGTCCTCACTTTCGCCGTGTGTTTCCATACAACAGATTATTTTGGGGGAACTGGTGAAGTGATGATAATGTAACCGGGCTATTAATCCCCGAGCCCCCGCTCGTGCTTTGCTGACTTAAGTTTAAATCTCACCATAGCAATTCAATGAATGAAATTTGAAAATGACAGTTTGCCTCAGCGATCGTGATCTTAACTATCATGGCTTTTCTGTAAAAAGCATACATTGGGGAAATAAAATATGGGGTCACCTACTTAGTCAAGTCGACATGTGACTCCACCCACACCAATATGATTGACCCTTAACTGCCTCTTCAAATGACCTAGTAAGGCATTCAGTTCAAGGGCAATTAAGGATGAATAACAAATGACACTGAGATCTACATCCTGTGAGGAATAAATTAATTCCTATAATTTTGATATTTCTGCTCCTCACTGTAAGTGGGTGGAATTTACATTCGGTCCGCGTCTAAATGCTGCTGTTTATGCATCACCCTCTTCCCATTAACATTAACTTTCATCCATCAACAAATTATTTCATTTCATTCTCCCTCATCTGACTTCCCTGGTAACAGCAGTCGCTCCAACCGAAAGCAAGTCCCACGCACTCACCACTGCCAAATAAAGAAATCTCCTGAATATCCCATAGCATTTCTCACTCATTGTCTTTAACAAATGCGTCCCATTTCAAACCCCACTCCCACGCAGAAAAGTGGGAATTCGTTACGAATTCCCTCACAACCCACGATAATCTTTTTCAGGTTTATTCGGGATACCTCAGCCGATTCTATAGAGAGCATTCCAACCTCCAGTCTTTCATCAGTCCTCTCTGATGTCATCTTTACAAGTCTTTCTCTGCATCTGCTGTGTTCTGCATTTCACCCATTGCTCTTAATTAACAGAACAAAATGCTCCGTTTGAAAATACAGCCCTGCACGATGAGCCGAGGCGATGAGTGATGGTATTCGCGGTTGTTTCGTGCAACCTTTGGGGTTTTTGTTGAGCTGCTCCTTCCTTTTGAGTTAGTGTGAAGACTCCAGGCGCAGTAATACACTGCCGAGGTGTTCACCAAAAGTTTGTGGGTCTCCAGGTTAAACTCGTTGTTATTTGGTCTGTGGGCAGTGAAACCGTGCACCGGCTCCTCTGGGTCCACATGATTTGCGACATTGGAGTAAACCATCAGCTGCAGCCCCTTTCCCGGGACTTGTCTGTACCAGAACATACGCGGGGTACTTGTTGTCTCCACACGGCACTGCAGCTTCACTCTGATCTCTGGAATTTGGGAGACGGCGGCGGGCGTCTGGTGGATTGTCTGAGACTTCACATCTGAGGAATAGATAGGAAAAGGCAGAGGTTAGAAAATTGAACACGCACGGTCTTGCAGTTTAAAAAAAGAAACAAGATAAATTCAGTGCAAGAGAGATAATAGGGAAAACAGCCGGAGACATGGAGAGCCAGTGAAAAGAGAGTTAGATGTTGGGTAAGGTTTTGTACATATGCCGACGCTTACGGTGAAACATGACGAAGAGAGCTAGCAACAGATACATCTTCAAATTTAAAGTTCCCTTTCAAAAACCTTGGTCACTGGTAAGAAACCATTGGAAATATATCGCTTCGCTCCTTACTTTGAGTGACATCCCGGTCCCGCCCAGTCATATTGATAGTCCCGCCCCGTCTCAAGATCAGCCCCGCTCCTCATCTCCTAATTGGCTGCCAGGAACAGCAAGATTAATAAATCTGCAATAAGGCTCTCCACTTTTAACGCTACCCCTTTTCTAATAAACGTATTTCTCGGTGAAGCAGACAGGAAGCAGACAAGGGGGAGCTGGTCGATGTGGTAAATTTGAATTTTCAGAAATCATTTGACAAAATCTCGCGTACGAGTTGATTGTTCAAGATCAAAGTGCCTGGGATTGGGGGAAGTGTATTCAGATGGATAAAAAAAAACTGGTTGGCAGATAGGACTCAAAGAGTATGAACATAGAACATAGAAGTAATGGGTCAGTTTCAGATTGGCAGGCAGTAAAGAGTGCAGTGTCCCACCAATGGTGCTAGGACCCCAGCTATTCACAATATATATCAATGATTTGGATGAGGGAACAAAATGTAACATCTCAAAGTTTACATTTGATACCATTTGGGTGGGAGAATAAACTGAGGCGAGGATGCATAGATCCTTCAGTATAGTCTGAACAGGTTGGATGAGTGGGCAAATTAATGGCAGAAACAATATAATTTGAATAACTGTGAGGTTATTCACTTGGAAAGCAAAATCAAAAAGGCATGATACTGCCTGGATGGCTGTAAATAGTGAGGGGGAAGTGTGCAGCAGCACCTGGGTGTCTTTGTACGCCAGTCGCTGAAGGTGCAGCAGGCGTTAAAGAAGGCAAATAATCTTCATAGCGAGATGTTTTGAGTAAAAGGCCGGTGATGTGTTGTTGCAGTTATACAGGGCCCTGGTGAAGCCATAACTGGAATATTATGTGCAGCTCCTTTTCTGAGGAAGGATGCTCTTATTCTCGAGGGAGTGCCAGGCTGATTCCGGACTGATGAATGAAGAGAGATTGACTGCGTTAGGACTGTTTTCACTGGAGTTCATGGGAATGAGGAGAAATCTCATAGAGTTTTATTACATTCTAACAGGACTCGGCAGAGCTGGTTGTTAATGGATTCCTTCTGTTCCTGTGTAACAGGTTGAATGGCTACCTGCTGTTCCTCTCCAACTGATCGATTACATGGTAGTAGCGCTCCCTCTGCTGTCTGAACACCATCTCTGGAAGAAATACCAAGAATTCTTATTTCCTTTCCTACTTTGGTTTCTCTTTCCTTCGTTGTGTCGCTGTCTTCTTCATCAGCATCTTTTGTCTTTACAAACACTTAATGCCTTAAGTGATTGCACATTTCCGCTCTAGAGAACTGTCTTCATTACATATCTCGGCACTCGCTTGAAAGATTTACCAAGCTCACTCGAGGGAAATTGTAGAGAGAGCCATGTTCAGAATCATTCAGTCACGCTTATGCCAAACTAATTATTGCGCGACTCCCTCGCCAAGCTGTTTCCATACAACAGATTGTTTTTGGGGAGCTGGTGAACTGATGATAATGTAACCGGGCTATTAATCCCCGAGCCCCCGCTCATGCTTTGCTGACTTAAGTTTGAACCTCACCACAGCAATTCAATGAATGAAATTTGAAAATGACAGCTTGTCCCAAGGATCGTGATCTTAATTGTCGTGGCTTTCCTGCAAAAAGAATACATTGGAAAAATAAAATAAGGGGTCACCTACCCAGTCTGGTCGACACGTGACTCCACACCCACACCAATATGGTTGACCCTTAATTGCCCCTTCAAATGGCCTAGTAAGGCATTCAGTTCAAGGGTAATTAAGGATGAGTATCAAATGACACTGAGATCTACATCCTGTGAGGAATAAATTAATTTCTATAATTTTGATATTTCTGCTCCTCACTGTAAATGGGTGGAATGTACATCACACACGGACGCCACTCAACCCGCCTCTGAGTGTGCTGTTTATGCATCACTCTCTTCCCATTAAAGCTAACTTTCATCCATCAACAAATTATTTCATTTCATTCTCCCTTATCTGGCGTCCCTAGCAACGACAGTCGCTCCAACCATGAAAGCAAGTCCCACACTCTGATCACTGCCAGGTAAAGAAATTTCTGAATATCCCAAGGCATTTCTCACTCATTGTCTTTAACAAATGCGTCCCATTTCAAACCCCACACCCACGCAGAAAAGTGGAAAATTATTCGTTACGACTTCACTACCAACTCGTGTAAATTTTTAAAAATCTTGATCAAGATGCATCGGCCGATTTTGGAGAGAGCATTCCAACCTCTAGTCTTTGGTCAGCTATAACCTGTCCTTTCTGACGTCATCATTGACAAATCTTTCTATGCATCTCCTGTGTTCTGCCTTTCACCCTTTGCTCTTAACTAACAGAACAAAATGCTCCGTTTGCAAAATAGACACCAGCACGATGATCCGAGGCGATGAGTGATGTCATTCGCGGTTGTTTCGTGCAACCTTTGGGGTTTTTGTTGAGCTGCTCCTTCTCGCTGAGTCACTGTGTAGACTCCAAGCACAATAATACACTGCCGAGGTGTTCACTAACAGGCTGAGGGTTTCCAGGTTAAACTCGTTGTTATTTGGTCTCTTGGCGGTGAAACCGTCCACCGGCCCCTCTGGATCCACATAATTTGCAGCATTGGAGAAAAACATCAGCTGCAGCCCCTTTCCCGGGGCTTGTCTGTACCAGAACATGCTGACGATACTTGCCGTCTCTACACGGCACTGCAGCTTCACTTTCGTCCCTGGGAGTTGGGAGACAGCAGCGGGAGTCTGGTGGATAGTCTGAGACTTCACATCTGAGGCAAAGATGGGGAGAGGCCGAGGTCAGGAAATTGAAAAAAAAGAAACAAAATAAATTAAGTGAAAAAGAGACAAGAGGGAACGCAAAGAAAAACAGCAGAAGGAAGGAGAGGCAGTGGAAACAAATTAGATGATGGATAAAGGAGTTTTGTATTTGCGCAGAACCTTACGGTGAAACATGATGAAGAGAGCCAGGAACAGATGCATCTTCAATTTTAAGGTTCCCTTTCAAACAACCTTGGTCACTGGTAAGAAAACATTGGAATTATCCATTCCTCACTTTGGTTGATATCCCGGCCAGTGAGATTGATAGTCCCGCCCCGTCACAAGATCAGCCCCGTCCCGCCCCGCATCTCCTAATTGGCTGACAGGGAACTGCCAGGAACAGCAAGGTTCAAAGGAGGGATTAATAAATCTGTAATACATCTCTCCGCTTTTATATGCTATTCCTTTTCTAATAAATGTATAAGGACGGTGGTTCATATTCATTTCTCGATGAAGCAGGCAAGGAGGGGAGCTAGTTCATGTGGTCTTGGACTTTCAGAAAGCATTTGACAAAGTCCCGCATTATAGATTATTGTGCAAAATTAAAGAACATGCGACTGGGGGAGGTGTATTCAACTGAATAGAAAAAGTGGTTGATAGAGAGGGCATAAATAGTAAGAATTATTCGGTCCTTTTCAAATTGGCAGGCAATAAACAATGCAGTGCCACATGGATTTGTGCTAGAACACCAGTTATTCACGTATTTTTAATGATTTGGATGAGGGAACCAAATTTAACATCTCAAAGATTGCAGTTGATACCAAGTTGGGTGGAAGGGTAAACTGTGACGAGCATGAAGAGGTCCTTCAGCATGGTCTGGACAGGTTGAGTGAGTGGGAAAATTAATGGCAGAAGCAATATAATTTGAGTAACTGTGAGGTTATTCACTTGGAAAGCAAAAACAAAAAGGCAGGTTACTGCCTGAATGGCTGTAAGTAGTGAGAGGTGGGTGTGCAACGGCACCTGGGTGTCCTTGTGCGCCAGTCGCTGAAGGTGCGGCAGGCGATAAACAAGGCAAATGGTCTTCATAGCTAGAGGTTTCGAGTAAAAGACCGGGAGTATGTTGTTGCAGTTATGCAGGGCCTAGTGTGCAGTTTTTGAGTCCTTTTCTGAGGCTCTTGTTCTCGAGGGAGTGCAGTGAAGGTTGGCCTGACTGATACCGGGGATGGCGGGACTGACGTATGAGGAGAGATTTACTAGGTTAGAGTTATTTTCACGGGAGTTGGAATGACGGGGGATTTCATAGACACTTCTAAAGTTCCAACAGGACTAGATAGGGCAGATGCAGGGAGGATGTTCTCGATGGTGGGTGTGTCCAGAGTCAGGGATCAAACTCTGAGGATTCGGACTGGACCATTTAGGACGCAGATTAGCAGATATTTCTTCAACAAAAAGTGGTGAGCCTGTGGAATTCAATACCGCGGAAAGAAATTAATGTCAAAACATTGACTGTATTCAAGAGACGGCGAATGGGATGAAAGGTTATGGGAAGAAAACAGAATTAGGGATTCAGTAGGACGATGATGGTGATTAATGGTGGAACACTCACGAAAGGCCGAATGGCATCATCCTGCTCCTGTCTTCTATGCGTCTATGTACCTTCAGCTATTAAAAGCAAAATACTGAGATTGCTGAAAATCTGAACCAAAACCTCAAGAATGCTGGAGAAACTCAGCAGACCTGGCAACGTCTGTGGAGCGAAAGGGGAGAGAATTATTGCCTTTGAGTCTGGATTGGATATTCTTCAGACCTGCGACATATTCAGGTTTCCGGAAAGTTAAAACGTCTCTGAATTGTTCACTTTTGTTGGCAATTTCTCCAGCTCTACTCAATTTCATCATCCGCTTTTGGTGCGACATTTTTGGAAAGCAAATCAGAGCAGGACTTATACACTTAATGGTAAGGTCCTGGGGAGTGTTGTTAAACAAAGAGACCTTGGACTGCAAGTTCATAGCTCCTTGAAAGTGGAGTCACAGGTAGATAGGATAGTGAAGAAGGCGTTTGGCATACTTTCCTTTATTGGTCAGAGTACTGAGTACAGGAGTTGGGAGGTCATGTTGCGGCTGTACAAGGGCATTGGTTAGACCACTGTTGGAATACTGCGTGCAATTGTGGTCACCTTCCTATCGGAAAGATATTGTGAAACTTGAAAGGGTTAAGAAAAGATGTGCAAGGATGTTGCCAGGGTTGGAGGATTTGATCTACAGGGAGAGGTTGTATAGACTAGGGCTGTTTTCCCTGGAGCGTCGGAGGCTGAGAGGGTGACCTTATAGAGATTTATAAAATCATGAGAGGCATGGATATGATAAGTAGACAAAGTCTTTTTCCTGGGGTGGGGGAGTCCAGAATTAGAGGGCATAGGTTTAGGGCGAGAAGGGAAAGATATAAAAGAGACCTGAGGGACAACATTTTTCACGCAGAGGGTGGTGCGTATATGGAATGAGCTGCCAGAGGAAGTGTGGAAGGTTGGTGCAATTGTAAGATTAAAGAGGCATCTGGATGGGTATATGAATAGGAAGGGTTTGGAGGGATATAGGCCGGGTGCTGGCAGGTGGGACTAGATTGGGTTGGGATATCTGGTCGACATGGCCAGGTTGGACCGAAGAGTCTGCTTCCGTGCTGTCCGTCTCTGTGACGCTATGACTTTTATTGAACATGATCTCTTCTTAAACTCAAAGATCTACGGTGAGAGGAAACAGCTTTGTTTCCAGCTGCAGTTTGGGGTTTTTGTTGAACTGCTGATTCTCTCTGAGTCAATGTGAAGATTCCAGCCGCAGAACTACACGGCTGAATGATCAACTCGGAGGGTGAGGGCTTCCAAACTAAATTCGGTGTCACTGAGTCGCTCGGCTGTGAACAGTGTCTGTCTCGTCCCAGTAATGCTGATGTTAGATTTCAGCTGAAGAAGGGGCAGCGCTTCGAAAGCTTGTGATTTCTCTTCTGGAATCTGGCTCCAGCACTCTCCCAGGCAGTGCATTTCAAATCTTATCAACTCTGAGAAAAGTCGTACTTCATTTGCCGCTTGAGGACCCTGCAGCCGTCGAGACTCAATATGGAGTGCAACAACTTTAGGACTTAAGCATCATCACCTTCTAAATGCTCTGCTCCGAAGCTCCCCAGCACCCATACACCAGACCTTGTTAACATATAGTCAGCTATTACACACATTCAATCACAGTCCTCACTCACCCCTTGGCCGGATCGTTACCCACTCTTCCGTCTGTCCAACTGTCCAACTCTTTGAGCTCTATCCCCACTTACTGTTTACTCCTTTCCCCCTTCTCCCAGCCTATCTTCTGCATTTAAACGGGGCCCATCAAGACATTCAGTTCGAGGGCAACTAAGGGCGGGCAACGAATGACACTGAGATCGACATCCTATGAGGAGTAAATCAATTGCCATAATTTTGGTATATTCGCTGCTCACTCTAAATGCAGGTAATGTATATCCCAAATGGAGGCCATTCAGCCCGCGTCGGAGTGCTAATGTTTATGCAACACCCCCTTCCCATTTTCGTAGCTACCATCAGTTCTGAGGAAGGGTCACTCGATGTCAACTCTGGTTTCTCGTCCCAGATGCTGCCAGACCATTTGAGCTTTTCCAGCAATTTCAGTTTCCTTCGTGTCTTTCTGTAATTCATCCTTAATTAGCGTCTTTTGTCCATACAACAGTTAATGGTTTGTGGATTATTTTGCAAATTCCTGCTCTAGATAAATGTCTTCGATTAGAAGTCAAGACACTCGCTTGAAACACCTGCCAAATTCACTAGATGCGAGCTGTAGAGAGGGCCATGTCCAAAGCCGTTCAGTCACGTGTATTCCCGCACTAATTATTGCGGGATTCCCTCGCCAAACAGTATTTCTATACCACAGATTATTTCTGGGGAGCTGGTGGAGTGGTGATAATGCAACTGGCCTATTAATCCCCAAGCTCTGGCTCGTGTTTTAGTGATTTTAGTTTAAATCACACTACAGCACTTCATCTGTTTCCGTGCTGTACATCTTAATGACTCTATTATGGATTTGCTGTAAAAAAAAATACATCTAGGAAATGAAATCTGGGGTCACCAATCCGATCTGGTCTACCTCCGGACCCCAGGAATATATTTGACTCTTAATTGCCCTTTCAAATGGCCCATCAAGGCATTCAGTTCAAGGGCAACTAAGGGCGGGCAACGAATGACATTGAGATCGACTCTAAATGCAGGAAATGTATATCCCAAATGGAGGCCATTCAGCCCGCATCGGAGTGCTAATGTTTATTCAACACCCTCTTCCCATTTACATTTGCTTCCATGTATGAACAAATTATTTGATTTCTTTCTCCCTCATCAGGCTTCCGTTTAGGAGAGAGCATTCCAACCCTCAGTCAGTTATAACCTGTCCTCTCTGATGTCATCATTTACAATGTCATTCTATGCACCTCCTGTGTTCTACATTTAACCCGTTGCTCTTAATTAACAGAGCAAAATGCTCCGTTTACGATGCAGACACCAGTAAGACGAGCTGAGGCGATGAGTGATGTCATTCGCGGTTGTTTCGTGCAACCTTTGGGGTTTTTGTTGAGCTACTCCCTCTCTCTGAGTCACTGTGAATACTCCAGGCACAGTAATACACGGCCGAATTGTTCAACCACAGGCTGGAGGTCTCCAGGTTAAACTCGTTGTTATTTGGTCTCTTGGCGGTGAAACCGTCCACCGGCTCCTTTGGATCCACGTGACTTGCGATACTGGAGTAAAACATCAGCTGCAGCCCCTTTCCCGGGACCTGTCTGTACCAGAATATGTTAATGCTACTTGCTGTCTCCACACGGCACTGCAGCTTCACTCTCGTCTCTGGGAGTTGGGAGACGGCAGCGGGAGTCTGATGGATTGTCCGCGATGTCACATCTGAGGCAAAGACAAGGGAGCAGCAGAGGTCAGGAAATTGAACGCTTGGAGGAAAAAATAAATAAGAGAAACAAGACAAATTAAGTGTAATTGAGAGAAAAGGCAACAGAAAGAAAAACAGCAGATGGGAAGGACAGCCAGCAGAAAAAAAGTTAGATGTTAGGATTTGTTTTATTTGTCGAGACCCTTACAGTGAAACATGATGAACAGAGCCACCAACAGATGCATCTTCCACTTTAAGGTTCCCATTCAAACAACGTTTATCAGCGGCAAGACAGCATTGAAAATACATTGCTCCGCTCCTCACTCTGATCGATATCCAGATCCCGCCCAATCAGATTGATAGTCCCGCCCCGTTTTGTTATCAGCCACGCCCCTCATCCCCTAATTGGATAATGAGGGTCTATTAGGAACAGCAAGATCCAAAGGAGGGGTTGCGGAGTGGACAAACTGTGGAGCGGGTCGCAGCTCAGATTCACCAGACAACAGAAGGCGTGGAGGGGAAATTAACAATACAGACTACATAAGCACGTCTGTCATACCCTTCAATCTGCAAATCGCACGACACCAGGTTATATCCAACAAACTTATTTGAAATCACAAGCTTTCCGAGCGTTGCCCTTTCCTTCTTCATTTCACCTGAAGTAAGCTCGTGATTTCAAGTAAACCTGATTGACGAGAGCCAGTCCAACACGGGCACTTCACTTCAAAGTGAAATATTGAAATGTGATTCAAGTGAACTACTTATAATGCAAAAATGATTTCCGGCCTGTTTCATAGAGAGGATCAACTCGCCCTCGCTGGCAGATTCACAACATGTTGGAATAAACTTCAAATTGGAGTTTAGAAGAATCGGAGGTAAAGTCTTCGAAACTTAAAAGACATTTCATTTGTACTGAATTGTATCAGAGGGGTTATCAAATGCTGAGAAATCGTCCCTCCGCATCCCCCCTCCCACCGTCCGTATGAGAAGCAGTCTTTGTTTTCTCGCAGAGAATAGCGTGGAATTCGCTTCAGCAGAGAGCAACTGAATCATTGAATAGACTCAAGGATGAGAGGGTTTTGCACGTAGGCAGATAAAAGAGTGTTTGGGGTGTGATGAAAAGCGAGAACATGAAGTTTAGGCCAATCAGATCAACCTGGATCTCATTGAATCGCGGAGTAGGCTTGAGGGACCGAATGGTCTGTTCAGTACCCTAAGATCACTAACCTGTTTCCGGGACAGATCAATCTCCAGTCAGGATTGTTTTTTTTCCCCCTTGAATTTAGGCACTCGCATTATCACCTACTCAAGAGAAATAAGATGATTTGATGGAACATGGAGAGAGAAACCGTTTATCCTGAGGGTTGATCAAGTTTAGGCTCAGCATCCATACAAATTGCGTTGGGTCTCGCGAACGCTCTATCACAATAACCTCCGGAAGCTGAAATTCAGTTGGCACTGTCACCACTCAAATTGATCCTTTTTTTTATTATGGTAAAGAAAACTGCAAAATAAAGATGAGTAACTGGAGCTTAGAAACAACCCTGCCCTGATCTAATTAAACGACCGAATGGCCTTTAGATGCTGACGGTTTTGAAGATGAATGAACCTTTTCTTGTTCTATACTGAATACTCGTTTCCATGCAGGGACTGAATTATCTCCTTTCTTTCCCAATGATATTGGTCCAGAGTCAAATGGTTTCTCCTGTCCTTATATTCTTGTCACACCAGGTACCAGTACTGCTTTCGTTCTTGGCCATAGAGCGCCATCTACAGACCCTATGTAGAAACACATAGGATAAATTGCCAGCATTTTGACTGTTATACTTTGCAGATAGTATCTGCATTTCTTTATCACCAGAAATTCTAAATATATTCCCTCACTTTCATAGTAACCTGTTTCTTGTTGGAATAAGCACGCTCAGTCTTCAGAAGAGAAACAAGATTTTGCTCTATCTGGCTTTATCGTTAGCAGGTGTTTCCTGCCTACTCTGGGGATTCTTATTGAACAGTTGCATCCCCGAGTCACTGTGACAAGTCCAGGTGAGCTGTTTGCCAGGAGGCGGGGCGGAGGGAGGGGGGAGATCAATTTGACCTATTCAGTTACTTGTAAGAGAAACCGCCTACCCTCTCTTTCTGATTTGGTATGGTGTGCAGCATTGGAGTAAAGTATAATAAAACATAGAACAGTACAGCACAGTACAGGCCCTTCAGCCCATGATGTTGTGCCGACCACTGATCCTCATGTTTGTACCCTCAAATTTCTGTGACCATATGCATGTCCAGCAGTCTCTTAAAATGTCCACAATGACCTCGCTTCCGCAACTGCTGCTGGCAACGCATTCCATGCTCTCACAACTCTCTGTGTAAAGAACCTGCCTCTGATATCCCCTCTATGCTTTCCTCCAACCAGCTTAAAACTATGACCCCTCGTGTTAGTCATTTCTGCCCTGGGAAATAATCTCTGGCTATCGACTCTACCTATGCCTCTCATAATCTTGTATATCTCAATTTGGTCCCCTCTCCTCCTCCTTTTCTCCAATGAAAAAAGTCCAAGCTCAGTCAACCTCCCTTCATAAGATAAGCCCTCCAGTCCAGGGAGCATCCTGGTAAACCTCCTCTGAATCCTCTCCAAAGCATCCACATCTTTCCTATAATAGGGCGACCAGAACTGAATGCAGTATTCCAAGTGTGGTCTTATCAAAGTTTTATAGAGCTGCAACAAGATCTCATGACTCTTAAACTCAATCCCCCTGTTAATGAAAGCCAAAACACCATATGCTTTCTTAACAACCCTGTCCACTTGGTGGCCATTTTAAGGGATCTGTGTACCTGCACACCAAGATCCCTCTGTTCCTCCACACTGCCAAGAATCTTATTCTTAATCCTGTACTCAGCTTTCAAATTCAACCTTCCAAAATACATCACCTCGCATTTTTCCAGGTTGAACTCCATCTGCCACCTCTCAGCCCATCTCTGCATCCCGTCAGTGTCCCGCTGCAGCCTACAACAGCCCTTTGTACTGCCAATGACACATCCAACCTTTGTGTCATCTGCAAACTTGCTGACTCATCCTTCAATCCCCTCATCTAAGTCATTCATAAAAATTACAAACAGTAGAGACCCAAGGATAGAGCCCTGTGGAACACCACTCACCACAGACTTCCAGGCAGAATATTTTCCTTCTACTACCACTCACCGTCTTCTGTTGGCCAGCCAATTCTGTATCCAGACTGCTAAGTTCCCCTGAATCCCATTCCTCCTGATCTTCTGAATGAGCCTACCATGGGTAACCTTATCAAATGCCTTGCTGAAGTCCATGTACACCACAACCACAGCTCAACCCTCATCAACTTTTCTAGTCACATCCTCAAAGAACTCGAAAAGTTTTGTGAGGCGTGACCTGCCCCTTACAAAGCCATGTTGACTGCATTTGATCAAGCCATGCTCTTCCAGATGGTCATAAATCCTATCTCCCAGAATCCTTTCTAACACCTTGCAGACGACAGACTGGTGAGACTTTCTGGTCTGTAATTGCTGGGGATTTCCCTATTTCCTTTCTTGAAGAGAGGAATTACATTTGCCTCTCTCCAGTCCTCAGATACTACTCCAGTGGAGAGTGAGGATGCAAAGATCTTCGCAAGTGGTGAAGCAATTGCATTTCTCATTTTTCAAAGCAGCCGAGGACAAATCTGGTCTGGGCCTGGCTACTTGTTCAATCTTAATGTTTGACAAAATTTTCAGCACATCAGCTTCCTCTATCTCTATCCATTCCAGCATGCACACCTGCTCTTCAAAGGTTTCATTCACTACAAAGTTCATTTCTATTGTAAAAACAGAAGCAAAAAACTCATTCAGGCTTCCCCTACCTCCTCAGACTCCACACACAAATTCCCTATGCTATCCCTAATCAGCCCTACTCTTTCTTTGGCCATTCTCTTATTCCTCACGTAAGTGTAAAATGCCTTTGCGTTCTCCCTAATCTGTTCTGCCAAGCCTTTCTTGTGCTCTCTCCCGGCTCTCCTCAGACCATTTTTGAGCTCCTTCCTCGCCTGCCTGTAATCCTGTAGAGCTGAACTTGACCCTAGCTTCCTCCACCTTATGTAAGCTACCTTTTTCCTTTTGACGAGAAGCTCCACCGCTCTTGTCATCCAAGGTTCCTTTATCTTACCACTTCTTGCCTGTCTCAAAGGGACATATTTATTCATCACTTGCAACAACTCTTCCTTAAACAGTCTCCACATGTCTTTAGTGCCTTTACCATTGAACAATTGCTCCCAATCCATGCTTCCTAACTCATGTCTAATCGCATCATAGTTTCCTCTTCCCCAATTAAATATCCTCCCATTTTGCCCAATCCTCTCCTTCTCTGTGGTTCCTTTCCTAGAGGGTGTCTATACCAGTGCATGAAAGGTTAGTGGACTTGGAATAATGTGCTGGGGACATAGGTTCGAATCTCATCACAGCAACTAGTGATCTGAGATGTAAGAACAGTCTGTCGGTGTTACCATGAAATTGCCACTGACTAACCTATCTAATTTACTAATGCACTTCAGGGAAGGAAATCTGCCATTCTTACCTTACCTGTCCTACATGTGATTCCAGATCCAGTTCTTAACTATTTACTGAAATCCACTCAGTGCAATGGCAGTTTCGATGGGGAACAAATGCTATCTGGCCAGCTAAACCAATTTCCCATGAAAGAATAAAGAAAAATATCTGAAGCGATAGGGAGAGGGTTTTTTTCAATAAATATTACATAAACATTGTTGGGCTCACTGGTTGCCACTATTACCTCAAAGTTCCAGGGATCCAGGTTCAATTCCACCTCGTGTGACTACCTGTGTGGAGTTTGCACATTCTCCGCTGGGTGCTCCGGTTTCCTCCCACAGTCCAAAGATGTGCCGGCTCAGTGTATTGGCCTTGGGAAATGCAGGGTTACAGAGATGAGGTTAGGTCTGGGTGGGATCCTCTTTGGAGGGTTGTTGTGACTTTGACAGACCGAATGGCCTGCTTCCATGCTGTAGGGGTTCTATGTTAAAGAAAATTATCCTGGTGTCCAGTTAAACTGGATCATCAGACTCAGTAACATGTACTAACTCGATCACATGGACATATTTGACTTTAAGGCAGTTTAACAATTTCCAGAGAGATTGATGAAGCCTAATGTCTTGAAATGATCTGATCTGCTCTTTTGAAATAACTGACAGAAACAAGAGGGTAGACTGGAATAATGAGGCTTTAACAAGCCCTTCACCAGCAGCCCCCAACCTCCACCCATTACACCCACTAGAATTGAGGTGACAGCCTGTTGGCAGTGGCTTGTCTGCAACTGATCCCACTGTAGGCTATGAAATTTTATGAAATCAGTACTGGCTATTTTCAGAGGTGAGTTCAGGAAATATGCAACAGAGGGTGAAAAGTGTTCTGTGTGCAACGAAATGAATTTGGAATTCTGAACTCAAAACTTTCAATGAAAATGAGATAATGAGAGTCCAGAGACAGTATGTTCCTGTTAAAGTGAAAGGCAAGACTGGTAGGTGTATGAAATGCTGGATGACTACAGAAATTGAGGTTTTAGTCAAGAAAAAGAAGGAAGCATATGTCAGGTATAACAGCAGAGATCGAATGAATCCTTAGAAGAGAATAGAGGCAGTAAGAGTACATTTAGGAGGGAAATCAGGAGGGCAAAAAGGGGACCTGAAATAGTTTGGCAAATAGAATTAAGGAGAATCAAAAGATATTTTACAAATACATTAAGGACAAAAGAATAACTGAGAAGAGAACAGGGCCCCCTCAAAGATCAACAAGGCAGTCTATGTGTGGAACCGCAGGAGGTGGGGGAGATACTAAAGGAGTATTTTGCATCAGTGTTTACTACGGAGAAGGACATGGAAGATACAGAATATGGGGAAATAGATTATGACATCTTGAAAAATGTCCATATTACAAAAGTGGTAGTGCTGGATGTCTTAAAATGCATAAGGGTGGATAAATCCCCTTGACCTTATCAGAACACTGTGGGAAGCTAGGGAAGTGATTGCTGAGCCCCTTCCTGAGCTATTTGTATCATCAATAACCACAGGTGAGGTGCTGGATGACTGAAGGTTTGCTAATGTGTTGCCACAATTTAAGAAAGGTTGTAAGGAAAAGCCAGGGAACTATAGACTGGTGAATCTGACATCAGTGGTGGGCATGGTGTTAAAGGGAATCCTGAGGGATAGGATTTCCATGTATTTGGAAAGGCAAGGACAGATTATGGATAGACAACATGGCTCTGTGCATGGGAAATCATGTCTCACTAACTTGTTTGAGATTTTGAAGACGTAACAAAGAGGATTATTGAGGGAAGAGTCATAGAGTCATTGAGATATCCAGCACAAATCATTCGGTCCAACTCGTCCATGCCGACCAGATATCCTAATTTAATCTAGTTCCATTTGCCAGCACTTTGCTCATATCCCTCTAAACCCTTCTTATTCATATACCCTTCCAGATGCCATTTAAATGCCGTACTTTTACCAGCCTCCACCACTTCATCTGACAGCTCAAGAATAGGAAAGTTTAAAGGTATATGGGTCAAGTGCTGGGACTCGATTAATTTAGGATGTTCAGTCGGCATGGACAAGTTGGACAGAATGATTGTTTCTGTGCTGTACACCTCTGACTTTTTGACACATTACTGCCCCTTTTACATCCACAAGGTGCTTAGCTGCCCTGGAACCAATCAGAGAGTTATTACCAGGCTGATGACCTTTGACACCCATGCCTGATCACAATTGCACAATGCTATATCCGTCATGACCTAAACAGTGCTCCATGTCCCAAGCTAGGAAGGACACCATTTCAGATATACCTTCCATATTCCTGCATAAAGGAGGAGCCTGAATATATCTATCCAGCAGCTATGTGGCACATCTTTCAAACTTGGTATGTGCATGTGATTGAACTTCCTGTCTTTTATAAAACAGCCTACTTGACTGATATTTCCTTGCTTCCAAGTTGAAGAGAATAAATTGTTGACTCATTCAAAATGCTCATGTCCTTAGTTAGTTTACTTGTACATATTTAAAATGGGCACATATTTGAAATGATGACAAGAAAACTAAATGTTTACATGAAATTATTTCATACTTAATAGGTGGACAAAATATCATGAATAAAAATCTGTTGGCTTAGTTCCAACAAATGAATATTTCACTGATATCTTCCATTAAAATGTTCAAGTCTGTTTGTTTACTTCTAGCAACAAAATACTTTGCCTGTTTCTCAGTCAAATGTACTATTCACTGTCTTCATATTTGAAGTAGCTGGCTCCTGTGGTTATTGGCTCTTCTCCAATCAATCAGTTGCGTTCTCTCTTCAAGATCTCTTCATGTTTAGGTTGAGGGTGGGGGGAAGCTGGCTGTGAAGAAAGCACACAAGACATAAACATAATTGTCATTCTGAATGCTCTAAGCATCATTGGATGCTATAGGTCCTGTGGCATCTGGTTCCATAATAATCTCTACCCTCAGGCTCAGAGATAAAGGTTCAGCGGCAAAGCAGTAGAAGTTGCCTTTGAGGCTAAATGTCAGCATGGACTGGGTTGAAAAGACTGACACTCTCAATCTTTTACTTACTTATTTTTCTAATTTATTCCTGCTGGACTATTTATTTCTTTATTTTTCTAAGTAATTCAGTACAGACAAATGTGAGCTGATGCACTTGGACAAGACAAACAAGGCAATGGAGTACATACCACACAGAGGGATCCTGGGAAGCACTAAGGATCAGAACATCCTTGATGTATACATCCACAGACAGGTGGTGGATAAAATGGTTCAGAAAGGATATGGGATACTCAGCTTTATTAGTTGAGGTATAGAGTTTAAGAGGAGGGTAATCATGCTGGAACTGTATAAAATGTTGGTTAGGCCACAACTAGTGTATTGTGTGCAGTTCTGAAATTCACATTTTCAGGTGGATGTGATAGCACTCAAGAGAGTGTACAGGAGATTTACCAGGATGTTACCTGGGCTGGAGAGTTTCCTTATGAAGAGAAATTGGATAGAAAGGAGTTGTTTTTTAAGAACAGAGGAGATTGAGAGGGGGCACAATTGAGATGTATAAAACCATAAGGAGTATAGGTATAGTAGACAGGAAGGAACCTCTCCCTTGATGGAGAGATCAGTGACTGGGGACATAGATTTAAGATAAAGGACAGACCTGGATTGGTGGGCTGGGTGATGGCATCAATATTGGTGGGCCTGGAGTCCCTTACAGATATCCAGAAGTCTGTTATAGAGATCCTGGCCAATGTCAAGCAGAGCAGTGTTGACGAGCAAGAAGGTAAGAAGATAAATTCTGTTTTAGTAACATCTTTTAATCTGATACAAAATAGAATGGCCTTAGATATGTTGTTAGCAGAAAAGGGGGGAGTGTGCTCTATGTTTGGAGATCAATGTTGTACATTCATCCCCCAACAGTACAGCACCTGATGGCTTGGTAACCAGAGCCCTGGAAGGACTAAGAACCTTGTCTGAAGAAATGCATGAACATTCAGATATTGACAACCGTCTAGGAGGCATTTTCGACTCATGGTTTGGGAAATGGAAAGGATTAATTGTGTCTGTGTTTATGTCCCTCGTTGGTATGATCATTGTGTTAGTGTTGTGTGGATGTTGTTTTATCCCATGTATTAGATCTTTGTTGAACAGGGTAATCATTACAGCAATTGAAGGGAAGGCTCCCCCGCCCTACCAGATGTCACAGATGGAGACAGAAACCATGGCTCTGGCAAGAAGGAAGACTATGCGTCGGAGAGCGAATGTGATGTATAAAACTGTTTTTTTGTTCTCATTTTCATGAGACCAAAAGGAGGACTTGTAAATATATGGGTTACTTGTAGAATAGATTGCTGGCTGCGAGTGTGGATGTGCTTGGCGTTCGGAGGCCTGTGGTGGTGGTGTATGGCGTGCGCAGAAGGAGATCACGTAATGCTCCGGAAGAGTGCGAGGAGGTCACGTGGTGCTCCGTTTCACGGGCGAGGAGGTCACGTGGTGTTCCATTTCGCAGGCGAGGAGGTCATGTGGTGTTCCATTTCGCAGGCGAGGAGGTCATGTCGTGTTCCGTTTCGCGGGCCGAAGGAGGTCACGAGGTGCTCTGTTTCGCGGGCAAAAGAAGGTTACATGGGGTCGGACATCCGGGAATGTGAGGAGGCGGAGAATGGAGTCAGATCAACAGCCAATCAGAAGGCAATCCTACCTCAGTGATTGCATGACGTTTTTTATTGTATAAAAGACTGGGTCAGGGGCAGGAATTCGTCTTACTTTTTTGAACTGACACATTTTGTAGTTTGTCAGGGACAGAAAGGTTTAGACCCAGAGCTCTTTATATTTTATCCACTTACTGCTAAAATAAAACTAAGAGTGTGAGATTGAATATTTTCTCCTATTGCTTCATTTAAAGAACACGCAGGACTGGGCTCACACATAGAAGAAAGTAAGTTGGTAGATTGAGCCTAAGTCCAACACTCTACAATCAGCCCTGCCTCAACTGAGGGCCACACTGTCTCAGAACTGCAAAGGATCACTACTGCATTACATCCTCAGAAGAATTCACACACTTAACAAATGCTTTTTCTACACCATATCAAACACCAAAGATTATAAGTACAACAAACTTTCATATACCCACCTCAATGGTCAGCATGCCTCGAACATTCCAGGAGCTTCCCCGGCCTCCAGAACTGCTCGGCCACCATCTGCCACAAGGTTGTGCCAGCCATCATCACCACAGTGAACGATTATGTCATCTCCTTCCCCACCATCCGACAGCCCGCAGTTGTCTCTGCGACCGCCAGCCAGACAACTGCCGCTGTGACCACTACGAGATCCGCTGCCGCCAAGACCAATGCAAGGCTCAACCAGAACAACACGGCCTCTCTGCTGCCACTGCCACAATCACTTCCACCTCCCCCGACATCACCCACACCACACGCTCCACGATGTCCACCCACTTTGTGGCCGCTGCCACAGCCATTTCTGTCCCCTTCGCCATCACCAACGCTACACATTCCGCCTCTTCCATCCCTGCAGCTGCCATTGTTGCAACCACATCCTGTTCCACTGACGCCACTCACCTGTACACCGCCGACATGTCCCCACCCCCCGCAGATCCCAGTGTCACCACCTTCACCCCCAAGAACCCTGGGGTGAGCATCACATCCGCAAATGTTGTCACCCCTAGTCCCATTACCACGTCCACTCTAGTTACAGTCTCTGGCCCTGCTCCCTGCTCTAGCCCTATACCAGATCCTAGGTCCCAGCCATGCAGTTTTTACCATTCCCCCAGACCTCTCCCTCACTGAGGACGAACGATCAGTCCTTAGCAAAAACCTTACCTCCACCCCCCTCTGTTCACAGAATTCAACACGCATTGTGATGTTGAACACTTCTTCTGCTGCCTCCACCTCTGAGCTTACTTTTTCAATCAAGACTCCCACCCACCTTCCGAGGACCTCTTCACTCACCTCCAACACATTCCATCTACCTGGACATCCTGTACCGGTGTGTTACGTGCCCTCAACCTCTTCATTTCCAACTGCCGCCGAGACATTGACCGCCTCAACCTCTCCACTCCCCTCACCCACTCCAACCTCTCACAACATGCAGTCCTCCACTCTTTCTGTTTCAACCCCAACCTCACCATTAAACCAGCGGACAAGTGGAGTGCAGTGGTAGTTTGGCTCACTGACCTCTACACCATTGAAGCCAGGTGCCAACTTGAAGACACCTCCTCCTACCACCCCCTCAACCACAACCTCATCTCCCATCACAAACCATCATGTCTCAGACCATACACAACCTCATCACCTCAGGAGATCTCCCACCCACGGTTTCCAACCTTACAGTTCAGGATTCCTACACAGTTCTACCTCCTACCCAAGGTCCACAAGCCTGACTACCCCAGCTGACCTATCATCTTAGCCTGCTCCACTGAATTCACCTCCACATACCTTCACTTTTGATTAACGTTATGCTGTTGTTATTTATTCCTTCTGGTCTCACTGATTAGTCTGGACAACCAATCCAAATTGGTCCAAGTATTCCCGGTTGCTAATGAGACGAATGGTGGTCTTCTACTGGGATACCAGAACAAGCACAACCCTTGATCCAAGTTACAGATAAAAACCAAATATGTCCAGCAACTCATGATCCTGATACAGCATGTGCCAGCCCTGACGGGGTTGAATAGGACCAGGTACAGAATGTACAGGGGAAAGCCCCTGCTGAGGAGGACAAACTATGGACTCAAGTTGGGGGCTCCCTCAATACTCAAACCAAGCTGTGGGTTACCCCTGCGTGACAAGTTTGTGTTTCTTCATTGCTCCTACTTGTCTTAATGATTATGTGCACAATTGTACACACTTGGGCAAGGAGGGAATGGTTAATACTTTATTACAAACATGGTGGCACCTGGATTTCCAGAAAGCAGCTGAGAAAAGAGCTGAACGATGTTTGATTTGCAAAAAGATGAATACTGGATAAGGAATGCCCAGCGATTCTGGAACCACTCTCTTGCTGAGCGGGCCTTTTACTTGTTGACAACTTGATTTTACAGAATTACTTATAGTACATTTTTGTAAATATTGTCTGGTAATAGTAGGTGTATTCAGTAGATGGATCAAACTAATCCCAATGACTGATAATACTGCTACACCAGCCATGAAAAAGTGGGAAAATATCTGCATGAGTTAATCAAAATTCCTCAAAGTTCACATTCACAGGTACACTGAGCCTATCATTTTAGGGAGACTACCCTACTGTAGAACCTGGAGATTTTGTCCTGATTAAGAATTGGGATCAGCGAAAATCGAAGCTGAGGCAGAAAGGATCATTTCAGGTGTTTCTGACCCCGCCCCCCCCCCCCCATGGCTGTAAAGGTGCAAGGACAACTCTACTGAATCCATTGAACAGACTGCAAATGAGTCAGTGAAGGAACAGACAAGGACTAAGAAAAAATGTATTGGATACTGGTGACTTTGAAGACTTTGGGGGAACAGAAGGCTTTCATGCTGACAGTACTTTGTCCCCGGGATGGTGACCAGGACAATCTATATTTCATAATGCCTTTTTATAGTTGGCTTATCAAAGTGCCCAAATGGTGGGAAAAGTACTGATCATTGGGTATGTGCTTATACGCCACCTTATTCATAGGGAGGGTATTCCTTTGTGTCCTGCCCGGTCTCCTTACCTTTAGCTGGCCTGAGGTGATCAAATGACTAATACACCAGGACTGTTCTGATGATTCAGAAAGAGTTAAAGAAGTTCAACACTGGCAGTCAGCAGGATATGAGATGACCCTATTCAGGGATTGGTACCAACCTGGCTACAACTGATCCCATAAACGCCCTTTCCTGGCATTCTTTAATAATATAATCAATGACACCATTTGCTATAGTAAAGATGGGAATTTCTCCAGTGGCTTATATATAGGGACTAGCTAATACTCCTTCACTATGCCATGAATTGAACTTAATGAAAATCTGACTAAATTTATTTTTTTTTGTTTGATTGGTCTGCCGTCCTTAATAAAACATCAGGGTGCCTCTGGAATAGCCCTACTCCCAGGGCTTGGAGAGCTTATTCTAGCCTAACCATCTATAAAGGCATGTCCTTTATTCGTGGACACAAAGCCTATCCGTGGCTCCCCTCAGACTGGTGGGGATCATGTTATATAGGGTATATAGTTGCTCTCATTTAGATGAATTACTTTCACCCCCCAAGGACCAAGAGGTACCTCCCCGGTTTCCTTAGCCTTATTGGGATGGCTTCCCCCTCATTGGACTCCACTTGCAGGGCAATGAATTAAGTAGGTTAAGGAAAATACTGGATATCATTGCTAATAATACTGTAAATGCCCTGACTAACATCAATGCCGAACTGTTTGCCATCAGAACAGTGACCCTTCAGAATTGTTTGGCCTTGGACTTTCTACTTGCTAAGGAGGGTGGCACTTGTGCCATTGTAGGAAAGGCATGTTGTACCTTTATTCCTGACAGATCCTCCAACATCACTGATCTCTCCAAGCACATTATCCAGGATGTCCAGAAATTCAGCGATGTAGATTATGGTATGTTCAGTAGTCTTAGAGGATGGTGGCCATTTAAGGGTTGCTTTGGGAATATTAGGGGCATGTTTTTCCACTTTGGGACTACATTACTTGCTGGAATTGCCTGCATTCTCACATTTAAATGCTTATGGTCACTAATATCTGGTTGCTGTCATTATAGGCTTTAGGAATGGCCTGGTTGATCATAAAATGATCAAAAGGAGGAAATGATAAAGTTTTGGGGAATTAATAGTTATAAGTTTCCATTTTGTAAGTCTCTATTTTGCAATTTAAAAAAATTGCCTTACAAGTTAAAAATAGCAGCTGCTGTCACAGTGACCATGAGAAAATGAATTGCAAGAATGTATGAGTCTCTGCATAACCTTGGAGATGTTTCCATATATGCTTCTTCTGAGTACTATAATTAGGCTGTTCAACAGAACATTGTTAACCGGCTTGCTTTATCTACTTTTACTTATGAGAACTTAACATTACATTGTGTGGGAATGAAACATGCAAAATTGTTAATTAAGGGCTATAAAATATGCTGCCTTTCTGTTAGAAATCAGATTAGTATATTCAGGGATATCTATGACTGATATTCTGAATTGTTGACTATTGACCTCTCGCCAGCTTAGTTGCAATCAAGTGTGTTCTGTTTGTAACTTAAGTGTGGTCTGAGATTTCTGAGTCAACAGAAAAGTTACTCAAATTTTTCACTAGATACTGACTACCCACAGAGATACAATCAGATCAAGGGTCAAATTTTACATTAACATTTTACATTATTCAAATAATTTATGGATGGCTTAGGATAAAAACAAATCAAATCCACTGCGTACCATCTGGAATCACAAGGAATGTTAGAAAGGTGGCATCAAACTTTAAAGATCATGTTAAGGGATTATAGTTAAGACTATCCAGATGATTGGGATAAAGGAATTCTGTTTATACTTATTGCCATCAGGCATGCACCAATGAATTGACCAACTTTAGTTCATTTGAATTCATTTTGGGGCATGATGTGAGAAGGACCACTGAAATTTATTAAGGAAAAATTGGTGAGCAAGAATTCAGAGATCCAATACTTGTACAATGTGTCAAATTTTAAAGAATGATTAAATAGGGTGGGGGCGTTGGCTAGACAGTTTTTAAAACCATTGCAGCATATGATGAAACAGAAAGTAAACAAGAAATCAAAAACTCATAATTTTGGTACCAGAGATGTTAGTGTTAATTCCAGTGATAGGTGAACCTTTACAAGCAAGATTTAGTGGACCTTATGAAATCAAAAGGAGATTGAGTGAGGTGAACTATTTGGTAAATATTCTAGACAGAAAGAAATCTCGCAGAGTATGTCTTGTCTTCCCTCCTAATAGTCCTAGAGAAGTAGAGGATAATATTGCGAGGATGATTCAGGAAAAGAGTGAAAGTAGCAGGGTGGTTGTTATGGGGGACTTTAACTTCCCAGATATTGACTGGGAGAGCTATAGCTCGAGTTCATTAGATGGGTCGGTGTTTGTACAATGTGTGCAGGAGGGTTTCCTGACACAATATGTCGACAGGCCAACAAGAGGGGAGGCTATATTGGATTTGGTTCTAGGTAATGAACCAGGCCAGGTGTTAGACTTGGAGGTAGGTGAGCACTTCGGGGACAGTGACCACAACTCGGTGACTTTTACTTTAGTGATGGAGAGGGATAATCGTGTGCCGCAGGGCAAGAGCTATAGCTGGGGGCAGGGAAATTATGATGCAGTGAGGCATGACTTAGGATGTGTGGATTGGAAAAACAGGCTTCAAGAGAAGAACACTAATGAGATGTGGGGATTGTTCAAGGAGCAGCTATTGCGTGTCCTCGATAGGTATGTACCAGTCAGGCATGGTGTAAAGGGCCTTGTGAGGCAGCCGTGGTTTAGTAAGGAATTGGAGTCCCTTGTGAAAGGGAAGAAGGCGGCATATGTAAAGATGAGGCGTGAAGGTTCAGTTGGGGCGATTGAGAGTTATAAGGTAGCCAGGAAGGAGCTAAAGAGGGAGCTAAGAGAAGCGAGAAGGGGACATGAAAAGTCTTTAGCTGGTAGGATTAGGGAAAACCCAAAGGCTTTCTATAGGTATGTCAAGAATAAAAGGATGACTAGGGTAGGTATCGGTCCAGTCAAGGATAGTAGTGGGAAGTTGTGTGTGGAGGCGGAGGAGATTGGAGAGACATTAAATCAGTACTTTTCATCAGTATTCACTCAGGAACAGGACACTGTTGCTGATGTGAATATGGAATCACAAATAATTAGAATGGATGCCCTGGAAATATGCAGGGAAGAGGTTTTGGGAATATTGGAAAGGATGAATATAGATAAGTCTCCTGGGCCTGATGGCATTTACCCCAGGATCCTATGGGAAGCTAGGGAGGAGATAGCAGAGCCATTGGCCTTGATTTTTATGTCGTCATTGTCAACGGGAATAGTACCAGAGGACTGGAGGATAGCGAATGTGGTCCCATTGTTCAAGAAAGGGAGTAGGGATAGCCCTAGTAACTATAGGCCAGTGAGTCTGACTTCAGTGGTGGGCAAAGTCTTAGAGAGAATGGTAAGGGATAAGATTTATGAACATCTGGGTAGGAATAACGTGATCAGGGATAGCCAGCATGGTTTTGTGAAGGGCAGGTCGTGCCTCACAAACCTTATTGAGTTCTTTGAGAAGGTGACTAAGGAAGTGGATGAGGGTAAAACAGTAGATGTTGTGTATATGGATTTTAGTAAGGCGTTCGATAAGGTTCCCCATGGTAGGCTAATGCTAAAACTTCGGAGGTATGGCATTGAGGATACATTAGAGGTTTGGATTAGGAATTGGCTGGCTGGAAGGAGACAGAGGGTAGTAGTTGATGGATTATGTTCATCTTGGAGCGCAGTTACTAGCGGTGTACCACAAGGATCTGTTTTGGGACCATTGCTTTTTGTTATCTTTATAAATGATCTAGAGGAAGGACTTGAAAGCTGGGTAAGCAAGTTTGCGGATGACACAAAAGTCGGTGGAGTTGTGGATAGTGAGGAAGGAAGTGGTAGGTTACAGCGGGATATAGATAAGTTGCAGAGCTGGGCGGAAATGTGGCAAATGGAATTCAATGTAGCTAAGTGCGAAGTCGTTCACTTTGGTAGGAATAACAAGATGATGGATTACTGGGCTAATGGTAGGCTACTTGGTAGTGTGGATGAGCAGAGGGATCTTGGTGTCTATGTACACAGATCTCTGAAAGTTGCCACCCAGGTAAATAGTGCTGTGAGGAAGGCATATGGTGTACTGGGCTTTATTGGCAGAGGAATTGAGTTCCGGAGTCCTGAGGTCATGTTGCAGTTGTATAAGACTCTGGTGAGGCCTCATCTGGAGTATTGTGTGCAGTTTTGGTCGCCATACTATAGGAAGGATGTGGAAGCTTTACAACGAGTGCAGAGGAGGTTTACCAGGATGTTGCCTGGAATGGTAGGAAAATCTTATGAGGAAAGGCTGAGGCACTTGGGGCTGTTCTCATTGGAGAAGAGAAGGTTTAGGGGAGATCTGATAGAAGTGTATAAGATGATTAGGGGTTTAGATAGGGTAGATACTAAGAACCTTTTACCGCTAATGGAGTCAGGTGTTACTAGGGGACATAGCTTTAAATTAAGGGGTGGTAGGTATAGGACAGATGTTAGGGGTAGATTCTTCACACAGCGGGTTGTGAGTTCATGGAATGCCCTGCCCGTATCAGTGGTGAACTCTCCTTCTTTATGGTCATTTAAGCGGGCATTGGATAGGCATTTGGAAGTTATTGGGCTAGTATAGGTTAGGTAGGATTCGGTCGGCGCAACATCGAGGGCCGAAGGGCCTGTACTGCGCTGTATCCTTCTATGTTCTATGAATATACTCAAAAGGTATTTTGACAGGGAAGGAAAGCAAAAGGAGACTGTGTTTCTGGTTACAACACAAAGTGAAGAAACAAGTACAGAGAATTCTGAATTGGACATTTATCAAATTCAATTGGACAATGAGGAAGTTGTCAAAAATTGGGATAAATTATTGAGTTACTTTCCAGAGTAAAAGCGAAATGACCTGAAAGAGTTATTACCATTGCATGGGGAGATATGTGGGAATAATTTGGGAAGTACTAATCTAATAATGCATGATTTAATTACAGGAAGTGCTGTTCCATTAAAGCAACATCCTTTTTGACCTAACCCTCTAAAGTTGGTGCCGGTGCAAAAAGAGATTGAACACCTGCTCCAAGAAAACATATCGAAGTGTGTTGCAGCTTTTCTAACACTGAATGAACTAAACCAATTTAAAGTCATGCTATTGGGTAAGAAAGTGCACCATCCACATTTCAAAGACTAATCAATGAAGTCATTTCGGGATTAACCCATTTTGTGGTATGTCAACGACCTCGTGATTATTTTAGTCACACATGGAAGGAACATTTTCAGCATTTCTCCCAATTATTCAAACGACTTCAGGAGGCCAGCTTGGTGATAAACCTGGCTAAGTGTGAATTTGCAAAGTCAAAGTTAGGTTTCTGGGCCATGTTATCAGACATTGACAGATGACCTCACAGAATGTGAAGACTAAGGTTATGGGGGGGGGGGTGGGGCGGTGAGGTGAAGAGAGCAGTGATACAATTCCTCAATGAGGTTTTATTGGAAATTTTAGCAGTGTGGCTACTCCAATGAATTATTGAAGAAGCACAGAAAATTTCATTTGACAGAGGAATGTCAGAAGGTATTTGACAGCCTGAAAGCTGAGTTAACTATGAGCCCAATATTAGCTACACTAATTACATAAATCCGTTCGAGGTTGCTATTGATGTAGGTGTCAGTGTTGTACTCTTACAAAAAGATGACGAAAAGATAGGAAGACTGGTCAGATATTTTTTCAAGAAATTGAATACAATCAGCAGAAATAATCCACAATTGAGAAGGAGACTTTGAACTCGGCGAAACAACATTTCCACATTTTTATTGCCAGCAATGTATCTTCAGACAGTTATATGTGCTGATCATAACCCGGGAAAGTGTTTGGAGAAATTTAAGGACACAAATTCCAGATGTTTGGATGGAGCTTATTACTGCAGCCATTAAATTTGAAAAGTATACATGTTGCAAGATGAGAAAACATAATTGCTGTCGCATTGTCAAGACTTGGATGAAAAACAGTGATGTTCAGTGGCAGAGTAAACGGACTGAAATAGAATGTTGGAGCAAATGTTTGTTTGCATGCCTAGAGTCAATGTAATAAATATGTGTTGTAGTGTATTAACTGAGTACGACTAAAGGGTTTAAAATGAAGCTATCCTTGTATATTGATGGTTCATTTTTTTAAAGGTGGGGAGGTGTAACAATGCTGTCACTTTAAAAACATTATTTTGTGCTTGGTTTTTTTCAACAGAGGTCATAAAGACAAAGGTGCTGAAGACTAGTTTAAAAATGGAAGGGGAGTGGCCAGTTCTCCTAGTTCAGGTCTTTTTCCCAGCTTGTTTTAGCTATAGCAGTCACAACATGTGAAAGTCCAGGGGAGTTGCAAGCTACAGTAAAGAACTCCTCTGACCTTACTTCTGAGATCTCTCTTTTGATATTATTCTCTCCTGGTGTAAGAATCTTTGTCTGAATGTCTTTTTGCCAAGGTGTTTGCAGGATATTACTGTATTGGAACAGCTAATTAGTAATAGTTACTGTATCAGGTCAGTTAAGTTTTCCAGAAGTTAAGTTATTCTAAATTCTGTTTTCTTTTGTTCATGTTCACTGATGCCAGTTACGCAGTCATTACACCCTTTGAAATGCGAGAGGCATGCATTCTCTGTCCGGACTTCAGCCCAGGTTGCTAAACTCTTTACCCATACCCATGCATGTATCCTTGCCATGGGAAAATCCATTAACATTTATACTGATTCCCATTATGCATTTGGGTGGTCCATGACTTCTGTACTCTCTGAAAATGTCGTGGGTTTATTACCTCAACCGGTAAACCTATTCAACATATGACTCTTATAAACAACCTATTGCGGTTGTCAAATGTGAAGTTCATACTACCTCTAAGGACGAGGTGTCCCGCGTCACAATGCTGCCACCCATGAGGCCACTCGGATGTGTGCGGTCATGGTCCCCTCCTTGGTTAAGATAGAAGTCCCTTCCACTGTCAACCTTATAGCAGCTCTCCAGGTGCAGGAAGTGGCTGTAGAGGCAGAGCATGATTTCTGGGCTCATGCTGAATGCTCTCCTGATTCTTCTGGTCTTTGGCAACATCCTGTTGGCAGGGTGGTCTGTCCACATACTCTCCTCCATACCCTTTCCCGGCTGGTGCATGGGCAGGGGAAAGTAGAAAAAGGAGGTATGCTATATTAAATTGCCCAACAGTGGCTTGGTCCCAGCATATTTACTATTTTAAAACACACAGCCGAAACATGTGTTATTTGCCAACAGTACAATAGAGGAAGAACACCTGCACAGTTTGATCATCCACCTATCCCCGAAGGGCCATTGGAAACTTGCAGAATGATTTTGTTCATATGACTCCCTCAGGAGGGTTTAAATACATACTGGCCATAGTAGATATGTTCTAGAGAAGGATAGAGGCATTTTCCATCAGAAGGGATGATGCCCAAACAGCAGCAAAATGTCATGAAAGATATAATCCCCCGTTTTGGAATACTGGAATAAATGAATAGTGACAGGCATACCCACTTTACTGGAAAAATAGTAACAGCACTGAGTGCAGTATTGGGATTTGTGTGGAAGGTTCATATTCCTAATCAGCCCCAGTCCTTAGGAATAGTGGAACAAACTAACAAGATGCTAAAAAATACAGTTGCAAAGACTTGCCAGGAAGCTGGATTAAAGTGGTCTGAAGCCTTGCCTATTATCCTGTACACCCTCTGAAACTGGGTTAGTGGAACCACTGGTATAACTCTGGTCGAAACTCTTATGGCGAGACATATGATGACTGGCACCCGACCCCCTCTGTCTACATCAGAAATAGCCCTGATGTGGATAGATAAGAAGACCTGACAATACACCCAAGTCCTGAGCGAAGCAGCTCAGGCAAATTATTCAAAGGTAATAGAAGCCATGCCAAATTTCCATGGGTCAAACATGCAACTTTTTAGACCTGGTGATTTATTGTATGTTAGGTCTCTTAATAAATGCTTTCTCTCTCCTAGATGGAAGGGACCGTAACAAGTGCTATTGCCCGCTCAAACTGCCATTAAATTGGAAGAATGTCAGGAATGGGCACACGCGACCAACTGTAAAATACACAACCCCACCAACTCAGCAACTACTCAAGCGAATGTTGCAGACCTTGTGGATACAAATAAGTGAAACTAGAAATGAATGGTCTTGTGATGGGTATGTCAAAAGTAACCGTCAGTTATGTAATGATGATATAATACCATGTGTAGCGAACTCTAACGCTGTTTTTATCAGAATATGCAAAGGATGGATCATGGTTTGGGGAGAGTTAACTATCTTTCCTCCATTGCAGTTACAAGTCAAAAAGAGTACCAGACAATTTGCAATGTTGGTTCTTGTAAGCTGAGCCTCTGCTATCTGATGATTTTCCAGGATTCCCTTGTAGCACTCTTCAGGGACATGGGCAAGGATGACTTCTTCTCCTATTCGAACCCATCTGCATTCCCAATGTTATGAAGATGTGGGTGTACTTTAAGAGAGTTAAAAGCAGCAGAACTACCTGACACACCACCAAGTGTTCTCAATAAGGTAACAATGTAACACTTGGTCGAACAACTCGATTAGCTCGTTGCCTGGAGACGAAAAACAAATTTGAATTCTGTCAATCAGTTTAAATTACAGCCTGAAAAATATCAAACTCCAATCCAGTTTGAATTGAGTATACTGACAATCTTAAAACTCAATGACACAAACCGGTGCTTTGGGGGTCTAAGACTGGGAGAAATTGAACAGTTGAGAGGAAAACTGACAAGCCCGGCATGTAAACAGACTGCCTGAAAACAGTATCTTACAAGTACCTTTTTGATCAGTAACCTGTGACGCAGAGATTCCTAAGAAGAATAGAAGATACAGGAAGATCCGAATAGAAGAACAAAAGCTGTCTGGTTTTGTAAATCTTAATACGGAGTTTTAGATTCTCTACAGTATGAAGCAGGCCTTTCAGCCCAACAAGTCCACACCAACCCTCCAAAGTATAACCCACACCCCTTACTAATGCACCTAACACTATGGACAATTTAGCATGGCCAATTCACCTGACAGTCACATCTTTGGATTGTGGGAGGAAACCAGAATACCCAGAGGGAGACCATCGCAGACACAGAGAGAATATGCAAACTCCACACAGACAAGTCACCAGAGGTGGGAATCAAACCCAGGTCCCTGGCACTGTGAGGCAGCAGTGCTAACCACTGAGACACTGTGCCATTCAGTTCGTAAGGGACTAGTATTATAGAAGGGAAAATAAAAGAAGAAATTGTAAATAGTGGTTAGTTAATTATTCTCTGTTATATGTTAAGAAATAAAGTTGTTAATTTTTACTATTAATAGTTCTTGGCAACTCGAATGTTTACAGATTACTGCACGGGATAAATCTTTTCCGTGTTGCTGGTTTCAAATTTAGCAGGAGGGTTGACCCTGTGTTTAGGGGCTCGGGTCCGTGATTTGAACTGATATAGACAGAGTTGAATAGACTTGGGGGACACAAAAAATCCCATTAGATATAAACACTTGCAGGTTAGTGTCCTAAATCTTTAAATAAAACACAGTTGAGACAATTTGTTTGATTTTGTTGACTTGTGGTTGATTAAAGCAGAAGTGAAAGAAATGGCTCTTACGATTGCCGAAGAGACTCTGGGATTTGCAGATGATTCTCAAATTTGCCAAGAAAGTTTAGAAGGAAAGAAAAAGGCCATACTTTTAAAATTAGCAAAGAAGTTAGATTTAGGTTTAACCAAGGACAAAAGTAAAGCTGAAATTGTAAGGGAATTACTCAAACACTTAGTTGTGTCAGAGAAACAGACAAGTGCAGGAGAGGTAGAAAAACATAACTTCCAATTGAGGAAAATGAAATTAGAAGGCAAACAAAGGGAGAGAAAAAGAGAGAGGAGAAAGAGGGAGGAAAAAGAGAGAGAAGAAAAGGTTCTTGGCTGAGCAAAGAGAGAGGGAGGAAAGGGAGCATGAAAGAGAGAGAGAAAAAAAAAGGGAGAAAGGAGAGTGAGAAGAAAGGTGTAAACAGAAAGGTGGCTTGAAGTGTGTATACTTCAATGCCAGAAGTATAAGAAATAAGGTAGGTGAACTTGCAGCATGGGTTTGTAACTGGGACTTCGATGTTGTGGCCATTACAGAGATGTGGGTAGAACAGGGGCAGGAATGGCTGTTGCAGGTTCCAGGGTTTAAATGTTTTAGTAGGGTCAGACATGGGGGTAAAAGAGGGGGAGGTGTGGCATTGCTTGTCAAGGATAGCATTACAGCGGTGGAAAGGACGATGGAGGAAGATTTGCCATATGAGGTAGTTTGGGCTGAGGTTAGAAATAGGAAAGGTGAGCTCACCCTGTTAGGTGTTTTCTACAGGCCTCCCAATAGTCCGAGAGAAGTAGAAGATAGTATTGCGGGATGATTCAGGAGAAGAGTGAAAGTAGCAGGGTGGTTGTTATGGGGGACTTTAACTTCCCAGATATTGACTGGGAAAGCTATAGCTCGAGTTCGTTAGATGGGTTGGTGTTTGTCCAATGTGTGCAGGAGGGTTTCCTGACACAATATGTAGACAGGCCAACAAGAGGTGAGGCTATACTGGATTTGGTTCTAGGTAATGAACCAGGCCAGGTGTTAGACTTGGAGGTAGGTGAGCACTTCGGGGACAGTGACCACAACTCGGTGACTTTTACTTTAGTGATGGAGAGGGATAAGTGTGCACTGCAGGGCAAGAGCTATAGCTGGGGACAGGGAAATTATGATGCGGTGAGGCATGACTTAGGATGCGTGGATTGGAAAAACAGGCTTCAGGAGAAGAACACTAATGATATGTGGAGATTGTTCAAGGAACACCTATTGAGTGTCCTTGATAAGTATGTACCAGTCAGGCAGGGAGTAAAGGGTCTTGTGAG
The DNA here is from genome assembly GCF_020745735.1 of Hemiscyllium ocellatum. Classification (NCBI taxonomy): domain Eukaryota; kingdom Metazoa; phylum Chordata; class Chondrichthyes; order Orectolobiformes; family Hemiscylliidae; genus Hemiscyllium; species Hemiscyllium ocellatum. The sequence goes on along the minus strand of NC_083447.1, from coordinate 21,346,860 downwards.
GGAGCCGTGGTTTAATAGGGAATTGGAATCCCTTGTGAAAGGGAAGAGGGCGGCCTATGTAAGAATGAGGCGTGAAGGTTCAGTTGGGGCGATTGAGAGTTATAAGGTAGCCAGGAAGGATCTGAAGAGAGAGCTAAGAGCAGCGAGAAGGGGACATGAAAAGTCCTTAGTTGGTAGGATTAGGGAAAACCCAAAGGCTTTCTATAGGTATGTCAGGAATAAAAGGATGACTAGGGTAGGTATCGGTCCAGTCAAGGATAGTAGTGGGAAGTTGTGCGTGGAGGCGGAGGAGATTGGTGAGACACTAAATCAATACTTTTCGTCAGTATTCACTCAGGAACGGGACTCTGCTGCTGGTGTGAATATTGAGTCACAAGTGATTAGAATGGATGGCCTTGAAGTATGTAGGGAGGAGGTTTTGGGAATACTGGAAAGGATGAAAATAGATAAGTCTCCTGGGCCTGATGGCATTTACCCTAGGATCCTCTGGGAAGCTAGGGAGGAGATAGCAGAGCCATTGGCCTTGATTTTTATGTCATCATTGTCAACGGGAATAGTACCAGAAGACTGGAGGATAGCGAATGTGGTCCCCTTGTTCAAGAAGGGGAGTAGGGACAGCCCGAGTAACTATAGGCCAGTGAGTCTCACTTCTGTTGTGGGCAAAGTCTTAGAGAGAATTGTAAGGGATAAGATTTATGAACATCTGGATAGGAATAATGTGATCAAGGATAGTCAGCATGGTTTTGTGAAGGGCAGGTCGTGCCTCACAAACCTTATCGAGTTCTTTGAGAAGGTGACTAAGGAGGTGGATGAGGGTAAAGCAGTAGATGTGGTGTATATGGATTTTAGCAAGGCGTTCAATAAGGTTCCCCATGGTAGGCTAATGCAAAAACTACGGAGGTATGGCATTGAGGGTGCATTAGAGGTTTGGATTAGGAATTGGCTGGCTGGAAGGAGACAGAGGGTAGTAGTTGATGGAATAGGTTCATCTTGGAGTGCAGTTACTAGCAGTGTACCACAGGGATCTGTTTTGGGACCGTTGCTGTTTGTCATCTTTATAAATGAGCTAGAGGAGGGGCTTGAAAGCTGGGTGAGCAAGTTTGCGGATGACACAAAGGTCGGTGGAGTTGTGGACAGTGAAGAAGGATGTGGCAGGTTACAGCGGGATATAGATAGGTTGCAGAGCTGGGCAGAAAGGTGGCAGATGGAATTCATTGTAGCTAAGTGTGAAGTCATTCACTTTGGTAGGAGTAACAAGAAGATGGATTACTGGGCTAATGGTAGGCTACTTGGTAGTGTGGATGAGCAGAGGGATCTTGGTGTCCATGTACACAGATCTCTGAAAGTTGCCACCCAGGTAAATAGTGCTGTGAGGAAGGCATATGGTGTACTGGGCTTTATTGGTAGAGGAATTGAGTTCCGGAGTCCTGAGGTCATGTTGCAGTTGTATAAGACTCTGGTGCGGCCTCATCTGGAGTATTGTGTGCAGTTTTGGTCGCCATACTATAGGAAGGATGTGGAGGCATTGGAACGAGTGCAGAGGAGGTTTACCAGGATGTTGCCTGGCATGGTAGGAAGATCGTATGTGGAAAGGCTGAGGCACTTGGGCCTGTTCTCATTGGAGAAAAGAAGGTTCAGGGGAGATTTGATAGAGGTGTATAAGATGATTAGGGGTTTAGATAGGGTAGACACTGAGAACCTTTTACCGCTAATGGAGTCAGCTGTTACTAGGGGACACAGCTTTAAATTAAGGGGTGGTAGGTATAGGACAGATGTTAGGGGTAGATTCTTTACGCAGCGGGTTGTGAGTTCATGGAATGCCCTGCCAGTAGCAGTGGTGAACTCTCCCTCTTTATGGTCATTTAAGCAGGCATTGGATAGGCATATGGAAGTTATTGGGCTAGTGTAGGTTAGGTAGGATTTGGTCGGCGCAACATCGAGGGCCGAAGGGCCTGTACTGCGCTGTATTTTTCTATGATCTATGTTCTAAGAAAGGGAGAGAGAGAGACAGAGCGAAAAGAGAGAAAGAGAGAATTTGAACTTGAGACGTTGCGATTTCAAGTTAACAGGATGGAGATTAAAAGAGAAAGTAGTGATATACATGTCAAAACTCTGTCACATTTTGATGAGAAAGATGTTGAAGCCTTCTTTATTTTATTTGAAAAATTGGCGAGGCAGATGGAGTAGTCCGAGGATTTATGGGTAATGCTAGTTCAGACTAAATTGGAAGGCAGAGCTAGTGAGGTATTTGCGGCGTTATCAGATGAGGAATCAAGAGATTACGAAGAGGTTAAACAGGCTATTTTAAGTGCTTATGAATTGGTACTAGAAGCATACTAGAAGACAGTGATTCAGAAACACAAACAAGGAACCAGGTCAGACTTTTGTTGAGTTCTAAAGAATTAAGCATAGTCATTTTGATCGATGGGTGCGCGCTTTGAAAATAGATAGGACATTTGAGGTTCTAACAGAGATTATTCTGCTGGAGGGGTTTAAAAACACTTCCAGAGATGGTAAGAATTCACATGGAGGAACAGAAAGTTCAGAAAGTGAGAAGAGCAGCAAAATTAGCAGACGAGTACATGATGATGCATAGGACAAGCTTCCTACCAGAATTTTGTCCTGCAAGGGATAGAAGTTGGGAGAAGGAGAGATCCTACACTACTAAACCAAGAGTAGAAAGCACTGGTAAAATTTTACCACAGGATAAAAAAAGAAGCCCAACAGAGTGGAAAGGAGGTGAAAGGCCTCAGGTGTTTCCACTGTGGTAAAGTGGGACACATAAAGACACAGTGCTAGTTGTTAAAGAGAAGCACTGTGGGAAAAGATGTGGTAGAAGAAGCTAAGCCAGTGGCATTACTGGAGGTAATAAAGGAGGTCCCAAGAAGAGCTGAGGAGCTGCAGGAGAGTGCACAGCCGAGGCAGGGGCTGGGTATGGGGTTAGTATCTGATCTCTACAAAGAATTTGCCTGTCTGGGAAAAGTTTACTCAGAAAGAACAGGGGGAGAAGGACAACAAGTTATAATTTTCAGAGATACAGGATCTAACCAGTCCCTGATAATAAGGGATGAGCGAATATGCACTCTTTCTGATCTGTTACCCGAGATTGTGATCATTTGTGGGATAGATGGACAGATATTTAGTATTCCCCTATGTAAGATCAGTTTGGAGTGCCAACTTAAGACTGGGCAAGTTACAATGGGAGTGATTGGCAGAGTGTCAGTTCCAGGAATTCAATTGTTCTTGGGAATGATTCAGCGGGATCCAAGGTGGGACTCACACTCCTTGTTGTGGAGAAGCCCAAGGAAGACCAAGAAACTGAGGAGAAATATCTTGGTATTTTCCCAGACTGTGTGGAAATCAGATCCCATTATAATAATTCACAGCATGAAGTGAAAAATAAAGTGAAAGATAAAGGAGTTGAAGTTCAGTTAGCAGATACCCCATTTGACATAATGTTCCAGGAAAATCCTGAACAGGCAGAGGGTCAGACAGAAGTCTTTACTCCTGAAAGGCTAAAAGATTTGCAACAGCAAGACAAGATGACAAAAGATATATGTGTGGATGCGTACTCTGAAAAGGAGGCAGAGAATATTCCAGAGGGTTATTATTTGAAAGATAGAATCGGAAGACGTAAATAGAGACCACAGCAGGTTAATACTGAGGAGAAATGGCCGAAGTGCACCAGGTTGTGTGGCCGGTAGCATACAGACAGGAAGTGTTACGGATAGCACATGAACTACTTAGAGGTCATCTAGGGGTATGAAAGACTCAGTCTAAGGTACAAGAACATTTTATTGACCTGGAATGCACAAGGATGTAGTTAACTTTTGCTATACATGTCATACATGCCAAATGGTAGATAAGCCACAGATGGTAATAAAACCAGCTCCTTTGCTGCCAATTCCTGCACTTGAAGAACCCTCCACGTGGGTTATAATTGATTGTGTAGGCCCCCTCCCAAGAACTAAAAGTGGGAACCAATACTTGTTAACCACAATGGATGTGTCGACCAGATTTCTGAAAGCAATTCCATTGGGGTGTATTGAGGCGAAAAGGGTACTGGAGGAGTTAATAGCATTCTTCATATAATATGGGTTACCCAGAGACATTCAGTCGAAACAAGGGTCAGATTTTACTGCTCGGCTGTCTAAGGAGGTTAGGTATACAGCACTTTAAATCTAGTATGTACTATCCTGAATCCCAGGGAGCTTTAGAAAGGTGGCATCAGATCTTGAAGACCATGTTGAGAGCTTACTGTCAGGATTACCCAAATGATTGGGATAAAGATATTCCGTTCGTATTGTTTGCCATTAGAGATGCCCCAAATGAATCTACTCAGTTTACTCCCTTTGAGTTAATATTCGGTCATGAAGTGAGAGGCCCTTTGAAATTAAGTAAAGAAAAATTGACAGGCTCAAAGTTGGAGATCTCACACTTAGATTATGTATTGGAGGTGAGGGAGAGACTAAATTGAGTGGGTGAGTAAAGAGGGCACAGTGTAGAATGAAGCAGGTGGCAGATAAAAGCTCTGAGACTTGGACGTTCTCCCAAGGGGATAACGTGTTAGTACTGTTACCAATCATAGGAGATCCCTTCAAAGCCAGGTTTAGTGGTCCCTATCAAATTGAGAAAAAGTTGAGTCAGGTGAACTATTTAGTAAAGATGCCAGATGGGAAAAAAAGGTATCAGCTATGTCATACAAATGTGCTGAAACCGTATTATACTAGAGAGAAAGAACTGAAGAAACAAGTGTTAGTTACTGGCCTGATTTGGATTTTGAGGTGCCTCATACTAGGTTAAAAAATGAAGAATTCCTTGAGGTGTGAGATAGGTTAGTAAGCTGTCTGCCTCAGAAGCATAGAACAGAGTTGAAGGATTTGTTAGTGCAGTACAAGGGCATATGTAACAATCAGATGGGGAGGACTAATACTATTGTACATGAAGTGGACAGAGGAAATACTGCTCCGATAAAACAACACCGTTATCGGTGTAATCCTTTCAAAGCCAGACAAGTCCAGATGGAAGTGGAGGCCATCCTCAAACAGAATATCACCAAACCAAGCCACAGCGAGTGGAGTTTGCTGATTGTCTTAGTTCCCAAACCGGATGGGACTCAACGATTCTGCGTGGATTATCAGAAGCTGTTACAAAATCAGGCTCATATCCAATTCCTAGATTGGAGGACTGGATTGAGAAAGATGGACTGAATACGTGGTTACTGGGAGGTACCTTTATTCGAATTGGTGAAAGAAATTTCTGCATTTGTAACCCCAAATGGACTATATCAGTTTAAAGTATTGCCCTTTGAAATGAAGACCACGCCCAACACATTCCAAAGACTCATGAGCAGAGTTGTGGCTGGGTTAACAAACTGTGCAGTCTATTTAGATGATGTAGTGCTCTTCAGTAAGTCCCAGAAAGATTTATTCACTCTTTGTACAAGAGAGTTTTTAGCAGAATCTTCACTTTCTAATTCTAGCTCCATTTGATCTAACATCACCAATGATACAGTTTAGCTATTAATCCCATATACTACACTGCTGCTCAAATCTTTCGCTCTACCCTGAGTTGGTTACACTTTCAGCCACCTGCCACCCTTCTGTCAAAGGTTATTTTGCAACATACATGAATCCCCATTAATGTTCTTGGTTCTTTATTTGAGGAAGTGATGAATATATGTACTTCAGTATCATCATTTGAGCAGAGAGAGGTTTGTATGTACTTCAGAATCATCTCTATGAGCAGAGAGGGATGTGTGTATGAGAGATGTATGTACTCAGTATTGTCTCTATGAGCAGAGAGGGATGTGTGTATGAGAGATGTATGTACTCAATATTGTCCCGATGAGCAGAGAGGGATGTGTGTATGAGAGATGTATGTGCTCAGTATTGTCTCTATGAGCAGAGAGGGATGTGTGTATGAGAGATGTATGTACTCAATATTGTCCCGATGAACAGAGAGGGATGTGTGTATGAGAGATGTATGTACTCAGTATTGTCTCTATGAGCAGAGAGGGATGTGTGTATGAGAGACGTATGTACTCAATATTGTTCCTATGAACAGAGAGGGGTGTCAACTTTGCACAACAGTTGGCACTGGGAGCTGGAACACTGATATTGACTTGAAGACAAAAGTAGTGAAGAATGAGCAAAGAAGGATTGATTCAAAAGACAAATCTTCAAATCCCGAACAACTGAAAACCCATAGAAGAGAAGACAACAAATTGAATCCTCCTTTGTTCCTTCAGGAAATATTTTTTAAAAAGTGAAGCATGTTTTCCTCCCATTTAGACTTCACAGCTGTCTTCTTCATTCCTAATGCATTGATGAAAGAACTAATCTACTGAACATCCAGGAACAAGCATGTAGCTGAAAGGAAGAATTAAAACTACTTTGAAGCTTGAGGCTGCTTCTCCACAGACATTGACCTCTCAGGACTTCTAGCAGAAAGTAGGATTTCACCATTATCAATGTAAGAATTAGCATAAAAGATTCAAACAAGTATTCTGAGCCACACACTTGATTGAATGTTCAACATCAATATCAATCACTTCCTCTATAACAGCTACCTTGGTTATAGGTGGGATGTCTAGTTCCAGAATTTCTTCAGGAACTTGCTCTGTGACCAACATATTCTTCTGCTGCTTGTTTAATCCTTGAGATGTACTTTTTAACAGCATAACACTCTGCTACTGCAACATGTGCACTTTTCCACTCTGCTGTCCTTTGTTTCTGCAATCCTCTCTGGAGCCAGGTTGTCCTTGTACATGTTCCAGAAAAACTTGTTGTGAAACAAAATGCTGACCTTCAACAGAAATCCTTTGGCTTCATCATCAATGTCTTGCTGCGTAAACAGTTCCTCAGCGATTGCCTGAAAATTCACCCAGTTTGTTTGAGAACATGGGATACAAATGTCTCTGATTTGTCCAGTTGAGGACTGATGGGGTGCCATGTCACACAGTTGCTTTGGTAAGTTATTAACAGCAATATCTGTCTTTTGCTGAAGCTCTTCCACTTCTAGTTGCATTGTGTGTTCTTGAGCTTGTAGAGCAACAGTAACACTTTGCAATTCTCCACTGTGCAAACCACAGGCTATTATCAAACCATCTCCTGCTCCAATTAATCATAAACATCAGTGGCACGTTTGTTCTATTTCACACTATATTGAAAGAGAAAATTAAAATCATGTCATTTTCTTACTGGCCACATACATTGGTGGTGTCAGTTTAATCTATCTTCTCCTGAATGATAATTTAAAAATCCATCGTATCCTGCTGTGAATCTAGGTGAGCACTATCTTCAATAACAACTGATTCGATGTAATTAATGGAAATTTCATTTGCAAGTCCTGAAGAAGGACTAAGCTACATCAGTGACTCTGTATTATATTAAAAATCACTTTAATTAGGAATAACATACATCAATGATTATTTTCCATTATAAGTGTACCATGTGTGAGTGTGCCCTTGTGAACATATGGGAATTTCTTCTGCACCCTGAAGCTGAATGGTAATAGTCAGAGAATCTCAGGCTTTGTCATGCAGTGGTACTGAAACAAGGCATAATCTTGCTTCTGTGTCCAATTTTTTTTCTGCCGTTAATCATAATATTTGCACACTGGAAAAAGTCCTGTCATTTATTTCTCCAAGAATACATCATCCACTTCTTCGACAGTTGCAGACTGACATAGTCTGTCTTTCAGTTGTTCACTGTTGAAGTCTCCATCTATTCTTACAAAATGGCTCTTATGACACGTGTGACACTCATTGTTATTGGCAGGGAAGCATTGCATCAATGGAGTTTTTCCTAATACAGACATATTGACAGCTATCTGATTTACAAATGGACCAAGTTGGTTGTCTGGACTTTGAAAAGCTCTCTGGTACTGTATGTTAACAGCTGATAACAATCAGAAAGGCAGAAATCTCTGGTTTTATTTCTCTCCAATAATATCCAAACCATCGTGTTTTTTGTAGCCACAACCTGTTCACCATCATTTTCACTTCTGATCAATTTATGGCTATTTATCGCCAGAAGTTGTAAAGTAAATATTGCATTAAGAAAATAGCAGTTGTAGTTTGGAAATGGTGACTGTACTGAGCTCTTTAACAACATTTTCTGGTATTTTATCCTAGCAGGTCAGTATTTTCTTAAGAATAACTTCTGGTTTAACAAGTAACAGAAGTAGTTTGCTATTCTCAAGTCTAGCTCCTGATTTTGTGACTCAATGTTTTTAACATCAGACAAATTTTAGTGACCAGCAGATCCCACAGAAACTTTAGACTCACATCACAAGGAAGAACTAGAGACTCGGAGATGTTGAATTACAAGAAATGCATCATTGTAGTGTTTGTTATTTCAGCAAATTTTACAAGCAATTGTAACTGAATTTTTATATGGGGTTCAATGTGGAAATTGGGGTCATATATTTGGTTAGATTGCCCAATACAACTCTTTAAGCTGTAGTTCCTGAGTTGCATATACTTATATTCCTGTTGTTACCCAGTTCAAGATCAGTTGAAGAAGGTGCTGAAGTATCCCATTATGCTTACAATTCAAACTGGTTCATTGAGAGTTTCCAGTATTTTCTCATTTTATTTTGCATTTCCTGGTGAATAACAGTGGGGAGGGAAGCTATCACAATCATAGGCCAGTGCCCTATGAAGAAAGCTAATATAGACACCTCTCATGTACACACAGAGTGAGTATCTTTGAAAAATCTCCAACATATAGATTGAGAGTCAAACACCACCTACCCACCATCTCTCCTACCCCCCCCCCCTGCACATGCATAAAGAATGAATGCCTCTTCAACACACCCTTAACACACATAGAGTGGCCCATCTTCAAGGTAGAAATCCTGAATCAAGTCATTTCCCAATGGTCTCACTACTTGCCTGACAATGCTCACCCATGCAATTTTCATTGTGGAATGGTCATGAATTCAGGACAGCTGCCTACTGAGAAGGTTGAAAGTCAGAATAAGGTGGGTAGATGCTGAATCAAACAGACTAGAAGGCTTGCTTCCAATGGAACATGGTCTAGTTCTGAAAATGTTAGACCCCATTGCTTCTAAGGCTGAATAGATGGTCGAGCTATCAATGAAAAAGGATACCTCCACTCCTGTTCCACTACTTCAAAAAATAAGCTATCCATCACAGGAATGTCAAATGACAGGATCCAATTCACACAGTAAAATATGAATATCAATTCTGTTTGATGTAAGACAGCACATTTTCCACTGGACAATGTACTATATTGCATCTGCAGATTTCTTCCACTTTCACAGCTTCAATAAGGTTAATGGTCTAACAGAAGTCCTATCACAATTGCTGCATGATAAACACACTGAACCTATCTTATCAGCAACATATTTTAACAATATATCAGCAACAACTTATCTGTCATGGGATTCCCAACTCCAGACTGAGATTCCCAACTCCAGACTAAGGTTCCTTTTGGTTCACAACTCCTCTTAGGTAACATAAGTCATATTTCCTACCAAAAGGGCTTGATTCCATGGAAAAAGTAGGTGGTCTAAAATACCAAACTCGACAACGAAGTAAGAAGAGTGGGATTGCTATTTGCAGATTCGCTTACCTGCACAACTATCCTGCCCCCTTAAAATAAAACACACAAGAAGAATGAACTTTGCAGATTCAGTTTCCAAACACTCCACATAGTGTGGCTCAGCAACACTATTGCCCAAGTTGGTTGAGTCCTGAAAAACAGAGCTGCCAGACTGGGTCAGCAGTGGTGGTGAGGGAAAAAACAAAAGGAAAACTCAATTGAAAGTAACTTTCACAATCTATTTGTCCCTGATGCAATAGTACATGACATTATTTGTTGGCATGGTATCTCACACTCCTTGTGGAGAAGAATTTGATTCATTACATTCAGGGTACCTTGTACCATGTTGTATCAAAGTAACATTGAGCTAAATGGGACAGTTTTGGTGTCATACTGGTGAAGCCACATCACGGGACATGATACATGTCAAACAAAGGAAGCAGCAGGCAAGGACTAAGCGATTCCACAACCAACAAACCAGATCTAAACTCTACAGTCCTGTCACATCCAGTCTTGAATGGTAGTGGACAATTAAAAAACCAACAGGAGAGACAACTGTTTGGATATTCCCCCATTGAGAATGTGGGAGCCCAGAACATCGGTATAAAAGATAAAGCTGAAGCATTTGCAACAATAGTCAGCTAGAACTGCTGAGTGGATGATTAGTCTTGGCCTGTTCCAGAGGTCTCCACCATCACAGATGTTAATCTTGCGCGAAGTCAATTCATGCCATGTCATTTTTCACACTCCAGCCCAGTCAATTTCCGTCTCATCAGTCTACCCTTGATAAATGTTAGAAAGGATTGTTGACAATGCTATCAAGCAGTACTTGTACTCCAATGACTATTCACTGATGTTCAGGTGAATTCTGACAGGATCACTCAGCATAACCTTGGATAAACTTGGGCAGAAGAGCTGAACTCCAGAAGTGATGTGAGAATAATATCAATGCAATACTTGACCAAGTGCAGTATTACAGAACTCTGGCAAAATTGAAGCCAATGGTGTCACAAAGATGTCTTGGGTTTGCTGTTGTTTGGAGGAGCTGAAAATGTGTTGCTGGTTAAAGCACAGCAGGTTAGGCAGCATCCAAGGAACAGGAAATTCGACGTTTCTGGCCAGAGCCCTTCATCAGGAATAAAGGGCTGATGAAGGGCTCTGGCCCGAAATGTCGAATTTCCTGTTCCTTGGATGCTGCCTAACCTGCTGTGCTTTAACCAGCAACACATTTTCAGCTCTGATCTCCAGCATCTGCAGACCTCACTTTTTACTGTTGTTTGGAGGACTTAACTTCTGAAGGATTTAAGCATTTGGCAAGGTTTCCCATGGGAGACTGGTTAGTAAGGTTAGATCTCATGGAATACAGGGAGAACTATACCATTTGGATACACAACTGACTCAAAGACAGAAGACAGAGGGTAGTGGTGGAGGGTTGCTTTTCAGACTGGGCCTGTGACCAGTGGAGTGCCTCAAGGATTGGTGCTGGGTCCACTACTTTTCGTCATTTATATAAATGATTTGGATGTGAGCATAAGAGGTACAGTTAGTAAGGTTGCAGATCACACTAAATTGGGAGATGTAGTGGACAGCGAAGAAAGTTACCTCAGATTACAACAGGATCTTGATCAGATGGGCCACTGGGCTGAGAAGTAGCAAATGGAGTTTAATTTAGATAAATACGAGGTGCTGCACTTTGGGAAAGTAAATCTTTGCAACGCCTATACACTTAATAGTAAGGTCCTCGGGAGTGTTGCTGAACAAAGAGACCTTGGAGTGCAGGTTCATAGCTCCCTGAAAGTGAAGTCGCAGGAAGATAGGATAGTGAAGAAGACATTTAGTATACTTTCCTTTATTGGTCAGAGTATTGAGTACAGGAGTTGGGAGGTCATGTTGCGGCTGTACAGGACATTGTTTAGCCGTTGTTGGAATATTGCGTGTAATTCCTGTTTCCTTCCTATCAGAAAGATGTTGTGAAACTTGAAAGGGTTCAGAAAAGATTTACAAGGATGTTGCCAAGGTTGATGGATTTGAGCTATAAGGAGAGGTTGAATAGGCTGGGACTGTTTTCTCTGGAGCATCGGAGGTTGAGGGGTGACCTTATTGAGGTTTATAAAATCATCAGGGGCATGGATAGGATAAATAGGCAAAGTCTCTTCCCTGGGGTTGGGGAGTCCAGAACTCGAGGGTATGGGTTGAGGGTGAAGGGAAAGATATAAAAGAGACCTAAGGAGCAACTTTTTCACACAGAGTGTGGTACGTGTATGGAATGAGCTGCCAGAGGAAGTGATGGAGGCTAGAACAATTGCAACATTTAAAAGGCATCTGGATAGATTTATGAATAAGAAAGGTTTGGGCCAGATGCTGGCAGGTGGGACTACATTGTGTTGGGATAACTGGTTGGCATGGACGAGTTGGAAAATGGTTGTGAAAAATGGATTTATTTCACAATTTTTGTGGAAATACCTACATTTTTCTAGAGATGATGGAAGTTTACACAACGGTGTTTGCATGACTTCAGAGATAACTGTTCACAATTAGTGATTTGACCACACATGGCAGAATATCAGAGCAATTGACTTTGGTAATATCCTATGTTTTTATCTCTTGGCCTTCAGAAACAGTCCATTGGGTGATGTTTTTTTTTAAATAATGCCAATCTTTGCAGATAAATTTGTGCTTCTTTATTTTCCTGAAGAGTATGTGTGTCAGTTGTGTTTTGAGGATATTTAGAGCGTTGAGCATGTATACATCTTTATTACTGACTGTATATTAAGCAATTATTGCATCTGCATTGAATGAGTTCTGTTTTGAAAATTAATAAATAATTTTGCTTATTAAGAAATCTGGTTGATAGATCTTACTTAAAACCTAACATAGGGAAGGTGTTTAATTGGTCACCTTGGTAACTGGAGAAAGGTATTTTACATTACCTTTTTACCCACGTGTAATGGGTTTACTCCAAATGCATGGACTCTCACAATTACTGGACTACACCTCTTCCCATCCAGTATCCTGAAAGAACTCCATCCCGTTCTCCCAATTCCACCACCTCCGCCGCTTCTGCTCGGACAAGGAAACATTCCACTCCCAAGCATCCCAGATTTGAACAATGTGTTTTTTCCCCTCTCTGTCATCTAGACAGCTCTCCACTGCACCACCTCCATTCCCCATTCCACTGCTCTAAACCTGTCTCCCCTGCCAAGTGCAGAAAAGACAGAGTCCACCTTGCCCTCACCTCACCCCACCAGTCTCCGCATCCAACGCATCATCCTTAAACAGTTCTGCTAACTCCAACTGGACCCCACTACCAAGAACATCTTCCCCTCCCCACCCCCTCTGCCTTCTGCAAGGACCACTCCCTTCGATAGTGCTTAGTTTGTGCCACTCTCCCCACCCACTCCCCTGAACCCCCAAGTATATTCCCCTGCAACCTGAAAAGACACAAAACCTACCAGCACACCACCTCCCTCATCTCCATCCAGGGCCCCATACAGTCCATCCAGGTGAGACACAGGTTCACCTGCCTCTCTTCCAACCTAGTTTACTGCAACAGGTGCTCCTGATATGCTCTTCTCTACATCGGGGAGACCAAACGTAAATTAAGGAAAAGCCTCACCAAGCATCTCCATCAGGCCTGCAGGGGCTGACACGACCTCCCAGTTATCACCCATTTTAATTCCCCTTCCCACTCCCCAAACAACTTGACCATCCTTGTCGTCCTCCATTGCCACAATGAAACAAGCTGTAAATTGGAGGAACAACACCTCATCTTCCACCTGAGCAGCCTACAGTCCAGAAGACTCAACATTGAGTTCTCCAATTTCAAATAACTTCCCTTCCCTTCCCCCGACTCCCTTCCCAGCCCCTCCCCCTCCCACTCCTCCCAGCCTCCTACCGAATGCATTGCTTCCATTGACCAACCAGGTCAAACCCTCTGCCTAAATTCATCTATCCCCATTTCATCACCTTCATCCGCCACCCTTATATCTGCAGCTCCCCCTACACCCATCCAGAGTCCTGAAGAAACGTTATACCTGAAATGTCAACTTCTCCACCTCCTGATGCTGCCCTGGCTTGCTGTGTTCTTCTAGCCTCCTGCTTGTCTACTTTGGATTCCAGCACCTGAGTTTTCTTCGTCTCTACATAAAAACAATGACCATCTCAAAATAGAGAGAATCTTAACTATAGCCATTGTTGCTCAATGAAGTTAACTTTGCTAAATCCCCTACTATCCTAACATCTTGGGGCTAATATTGAACAGAAGATGAACTGGATCAGATATATAAATAACAGCAGATCAGAGGCTAGGAATTCTGGAACAAGTAACTCAGCTCCTGACACCCAACATCTGTCCACCATCTGCAAGGCACAGGTCAGGGGTTCAATGCCTAGATCAGTGCAATACTAATAACACTCAAGAAGCTTGACATCATCCAGGACAAAGCAGCCTACTTAATTCTCAGCATGGGAAAGTTTGGAAGAGAGTGTTTGATGAAACTTTAAGATTAATCCAACTATCCATTACAGACTTGTCATTTTCTAGTTGTTTCGGAAAAGCAGTGACCATAGAGAATGGACCAATGGCACAAATGTACAAGTGGAATGGTCTAAGGTGGAAGGAGAAAGTGTCAAATAATAGACTCCAGAGTTGGCAGATCATAATAAGAGGTAGATTAACAATCAGGTTAGTGACTATGAGTTCATATCAAGTCTATAGCCTGAATTTTAAACCTAACCTCCTCGGTGGACCACATGATAAGAAGTTTGATCAAGAAGTTTCACAGATGACACAAAAATTGGTGGTGTGGCAAACAACCTTAGATTGCAGGGTGATGAAGATGAGCTAGTCAGATGGGTTGAACAATAGCAAATGAAATTAAATGCTGAAAGGTGTGGGGTGATGCATTTTGGGAGAAAGAACGAGGCAAGGAAGTTCACAATGCATGATAAGACCTCGAAAATACCAAGAATCAGAGGGACTTTGGTCTGGATGTCCATAGATCCTTGAGGCACAAGGACAGGTGGATAAGCCGTGATCCTATTGAATGGCAGAATGGGCTCAAGGGGCCAAATGGACTATTCTTGTTCCTATTTCTTATGGTTTTAAGGATTAGGTGGTTCAGAGGCAAATGGTATACAATCCTTTAGTTGAGAGCAGGGATGTTATGATGGAGCTATCTAAGATATTTGTTAGGCCACAGGTGGAGTACTATGTGCACTTCGGATCATTGCAATATGGGAAAGGCCTGCTTGCCGCAGAAAGCAGAGGTGATTTACCAAGATGCTATCCAGTCTAGAGAAATTCAGCTACGTGGAGAGACTAGATATGCTGGAATTGTTTTCCTTAGAGTAGAGATGGCTGAGGGGAGATCTGATTGCGGTACACAAAATTATGAAGAGTGCACATAGGGTAGATAAGAAGAATATTTTCCCCATTATACAGGAGTCAATAACAAGAGGCAAAGATTTAAGGGAAGGAGCAGGAGATTCGGAGAGGATTTAAGTTTTTTTTCACCTGGAGGGTGGTGGGTATCTGGAACTCACTACCTGAAAAGGTAGGAGAAGCAGGAACCATCACAACATTTAAAAATCATTAGGTGATCGTGGCAGATGGACCAAGTACTGTAAAATGACACTAGAGTAGATTGGTCCTTGACGACAAATGAATCACAAAGAGGTGGAAGGCCCATTTCCATGCTGTGAAGCTCTATCACTGAAGTTAAGATGAGATTTGACAGTAGTTTTCAAAATCATGAGAGGTCAAGTTAGAGTAGGTGGGAAGGAACTCTTCCTGCTTATAAAAGGATCAAGAATGAGAGGGCATACATTTGAGAGTAAAAACAGCAAATGTGAGGTGTCTTTTTTTTCATGCAGCAAGTAATTAGGGATCAGGAATGCACTGCCTGGGAGCATGCCAGATGCAGGTTCAAATGAAGACTTCACGAAGGAATTGGAAGATAATAGATAGGAATAATCTGCAAGGGTGCAGGTAAAAGGCAGGATATTGGCACCAAGTTATGGTGTTCAGGAAACCAGAGCTGAATACAATGGGCCACTTGGCCTACTTCTGTGCTATAACAATTCTGTAATTGGCCTCAATTACTGTCTCCTTAAGAAGGAAATATTGGCTATGCTCCATGATGCTAATTGAATCTACTGACATCTGTGAGCATGAGGGATATGGGTTCAGTTGTGTTGGTGCTCTCTTCTTCCAATCTTGGTTCCATTACTTATACAACAAGCTTTCACCATCATGGCTCAAACCAAATGTTCCCTTTGGGCAACGTCTTAAAGCCATAGGTACATGGAACTAGACTCTGGAAGCAGTCAACATTTTCATCAGATAGATAGTGATTAACAGTCAAGCATGTCCTTGTGGGATACATGCATTGAGCAAATGAACCATCATGAATGTATTCGGTGATCAATGCAGAGTGTTGGAGTGTTTAGGGGCTTATGCTCCATGGGATCATCTTGATGTGTAAACTAGCTTTGTATATAATACATATTAATAAAAGTGTAATATTAATCAAGTAGCCACCGCATAACAAGCCTCAACAAGGAAAGCAGTCTCAGAAGAAATCAGGACCTTGTCCTCCATTCTGTTCTTCCACTTCTGTGGACTTTGTAGAACTGAAGATCTCTTGATAGATCACCACAGTGACTAGATTATATGAGTGTGATATTAACCTTTAAAAAAAAGCACAATAGTGTCCAAAACCAATCAGGAGAAAAGCTCCAAGACAGAATAGATAAGGAAAAATTGTTCCTGCTGATAAAACGGCCGAGAAGAAGAGCGAACAATATTAAAATGTTTTGCAAAAGCAGTAAATGCAAGCTCAGAAAAAAAATCAAGCCACAATAACTTCAACAGCTAGGACAAAACTCCTGCAGAACTTGAACTACTGTGGCTGCCAGGTAAACTCATGATATACAGACAGATACACGCATAGTGCAATTCTCGGATAGTGCTGTCTGATCATGGCCTTGGAATTGTGCAAAACTCAGGAAAGGTTAGTAAAATCTCCAGCACAGGCACAAATAAAAGAGAGTGTACGGAAAGGATGATCAATCAAACTTCAAGCACACTGGACAAATGAATGACCATCAGAAGAGGGATGGTTAATACAGGTCTGAAGGTGTTATATCTGAATGCACACAGTATAAAGAATAAGGTAATTGAGCTTGTGGTGCACATTGAAATTGGCAGGTATGACGTATCACAGAGATGTGGCTGCAAGGGGATCAGGATTGGGAACTGAAAATTCAAGGATATGCATCCTATTGTAAAGATAGGCAGGTGAGCAGAGGGGGTGGAGTTGTCTTATTAGTAAGAAATGAAATTAAATAAATATTAAGAAACAAAGTAGGCTCAGATGGTGTAGAATCCGTGTGGGCAGAATTGAAGAGCTGCAAAGGTAAAAAAGAACAGTTGTAGTTATGTAAAAACCTCCAAATAGTAGTCAGGAGCTGGGGTACAAATTCCTCCCAGACGTGATCGACAATGCCCTCCACCGCATCTCCTCCACTTCCCGCTCCTCTGCCCTTGAGCCCCGCCCCTCCAACCGCCACCATGACACAACCCCACTGGTTCTCACCTACCACCCCACCAACCTCCACATACAGCATATCATCCGCCGTCATTTCCGCCACCTCCAAACGGACCCCACCACTAGGGATATATTTACCTCCCCTCCCCTATCAGCGTTCTGAAAAGACCACTCCCTCCGTGACTCCCTCGTCAGGTCCATACCCCCCACCAACACAACCTCCACTCCCGGCACCTTCCCCTGCAACCGCAAGAAATGCAAAACTTGTGCCCACACCTCCTCCTTTACTTTTCTCCAAGGCCCCAAGGGATCCTTCCATATCCGCCACAAATTCACCTGCACCTCCACACACATCATCTATTGCATCCGCTGCACCCGATGTGGCCTCCTCTATATTGGGGAGACAGGCCGCCTACTTGCGGAAAGTTTCAGAGAACACCTCTGGGACACCAGGACCAACCAACCCAACCACCCCGTAGCTCAACACTTTAACTCCCCCTCCCACTCCACCAAGGACATGCAGGTCCTTGGACTCCTCCATCGCCAGACCATAACAACATGACGGTTGGAGGAAGAGCGCCTCATCTTCTGCCTGGGAACCCTCCAACCACAAGGGATGAACTCAGATTTCTCCAGTTTCCTCATTTCCCCTCCCCCCACCTTGTCTCAGTCAAATCCCTCGAACGCAGAATCGCCTTCCTAACCTGCAATCTTCTTCCTGACCTCTCCACCCCCACCCCACTCTGGACTATCACCCTCACCTTGACCTCCTTCCACCTATCGCATCTCCATCGCCCCTCCCCCAAGTCCCTCCTCCCTACCTTTTATCTTAGCCTGCTGGACACACTTTCCTCATTCCTGAAGAAGGGCTTATGCCCAAAACGTCGATTCTCCTGTTCCTTGGATGCTGCCTGACCTGCTGTGCTTTTCCAGCAACACATTTTCAGCTCTGATCTCCAGCATCTGCATATCTCACTTTCTCCTACAAATTACACCAGGAGATAGAAAGGATGTGTAAGGAAGGCAAAGTTACAGTGATCATCAGGGATTTCAATATGCAGGTACTGATGGCCATGCCAAGTATTTGTCAGAAAATTGGCTCATTACTGATAAACAGGTTTATACATAGAATTTAATAGCTAGTTACACTACACCTTAAATTACATAGTAGTGTTTCTTGTGAAATATCAGGCTGAACTTTAGAGGAAGAACACATTATTGTTAGGAACATGGGACGGCAAATTAGAATTGTACAAACGCAAACACACATTGGTTAAACCCACAATCAGTGCATTATATCCTAACATGCAGAGCTCATCTTTTGGTGTCAGTTAACGTTTTCGCAATTAGTTGCCATATACAGCTTGTCATCACTACATCACCCATCACCAGAAGCACAAGTAGGAAGGGAACCAAAAAGTAGTACAGAGCAGGGAAAACCAACAGCTAGATAACATGGCACAGGATCACAATGCTGGAACTTTCTCCACCGAGGTGTACAATATCCATTCAGTGCAGCACAGGTTAACCCCACTGGGAAACTATGGGCCCAGGGCAAGGGCTTCAGCAACAAGTGGCAACACTAGACAAGTTTCACAAATCACAGGATACCCATTTCATGACACCATCCACCCAACACTATTTTTTGATAAGCTACTAAAAATTATAAAGAACCATGAGAGCCAAAAGAAATGGAGGAACTGCCCATGGACAAAATCAACAACACAAAATCCCAATCAATCCATAAACTGCAACAAGCAATACTTTCTGGGATTATATGACAGTGAAACATTGGCTGTGCTAAATTGTCCATAGTGTTCAGGGATGTGGGGGTTAGGTGCATTAGTTAGAGCTAAATATAGGGTAGGGGTAATGGGTCTGGATGGGTTACTCTTCGGAGGGTCGGTGTGGACTTGTTGGGCTGAAGGGCCTGTTTCTACATTGTAGGGACTCTATGGAGATAGTCCAACTCGAGATGGCACAGTGCTAGATCTAATCCTGCAGAAAATCCCAAAGTAGTTCATATGTATATTAAGTATAAGAGAATTATTGTGTGTAGTTGTGGTCACCACACTAAAGGAAGGATGTGGAATTTTTGGAGAAAGTGCAAAAGAGAGTACCAAGATGTTTATTGGATTGGATTGCATGAGGTTTTAAAATATATTGATAAGGACTATGCAATTGATGTGGCTTATATGGATTTCAATAAGGCCTTTAACAAGGTCCCACATGAAAAGCTGGTCCAAAAGATAAGAACCCATGGGAACCAAGGTACGTTCGAAAACTGGATCCAAAATTGGCTTGTAAATAGTGAGGTAAATGATAAAGAGTTGATTTGTGACTGGAAGACTGTAACCAGTGGTGTATCACGGGGATCAGTGGTCGGACCCTTGCTGTTTGTTATGTACATGAATGACTTAGATGTGAATGTAGATGGTGCAAATAGTAAATTTGCAGATGACACAAAAATTGATGGTGTTGTTGATAATGAGGGGGATGGTCTCAGCCTACATTCTGATATTGATCAGTTAGTAAATTGGACAGAGCAATGGCAGATGGAATTTAATCCTTATAAGTATGAGGTAATGCATTTTAGGAGGTCTAATATGGGAAGGATATACACAATGAATGGTAGGTCTATATGGAGTACTGAGGAACAAAAGGACTTTGGTGTCGAAGTCCATAGATCCCTGAAGGTGCCAGAGGATATTGAAGAAGGCATACGGGATGCTAATCTTCATTGGCTGGGATGAACAATGGAGGAGTAAGGAAGTCTTGTTGCAACTTTACAAAACATTAGTTAGGCCACTTTGGAATACTTTGTGCAGTTATGGTTGCCAGACTTTAGAAAGGACATGATTGCCCATCAGATGGTGCAGAGGAGATTTATGAGGATGTTGCCTGGGATGGAAAATCTCAGATATAAGGCGAAACTGGATAGGCTCGGTTTGATTTCCCTGGAGCAGATGAGGCTGAAGAGGGATCCGATTGAGGTATACAGAATTATGAGAGACATAGACTGGGTAGTTTGTGACAACATGTTTCCTATGGCAGACATGTTTAAGACCAGAGGGCAGAGGTTTAAGGTGAGGAGTGAATCGTTTCAAGGGAATTTAAGGAAAGACTTTTTTCACCCAGGAGGTACTAGAAATATGGAGCCTGAAAGGATGGGTGGAAGTAGGAACTTTTGCAACATTTAAGAGCTAGCTGAACAAGCAATTAAAATTCCAAGGCACAGTTGGCTATGGACCAAGCGCAGAAAACTGGAATTAGAATAGTTTGGTGTTTGTAGGTCAGCATAGACTTGGTGAGCCAAAGGTTTGTCCAATCTCTCCAAATGCACTCCAATCCAGGCAACATCCTGATAAATCACTTTTAATCCCTCCAAAGCCTCCACATCCTTCCTATAGTGTGGCAAGGAGGACCACTCACAATAATCTAAACATGGCCTAACTAAAGTTTGATACTGTTGTAACAAGACTGGCCAGTGTTCATACTCAACATCTGACTGATGAAGGCAAGCTTGCTATATGCCTTTTTTACTACTTTATCCACCTATGTTGCCTCTTTCACAGAGCAATAGATTTGTACCGCAACATGCCACTGTATATCAACTCTCCTGAGGATCCTGCCATTTACTGTTTACATTTTCCTACACTTGACCTCCCAAAACGCATCACCTCACAATTGTCAGATTAAGCTCCATCTGCTATTTCTCCAACCAACTTTCCAACTGATTTATATCCTTCAATAGTCCTCCTCACTATCCAAAACTCCACCAATTTTCATGTCATCTGCAAACTTACTGATCATGCTACCTATATTTTCAATCAAGTTATTTATAACCTGTATATAACAAACAGAGGTCCCAGTTCAGATTCACCAGTCAGAAAAACATCCCTCTATCTTCTATGACAACGCCAATTTTGTATCCAACTTACCAACGCACCATGGATCTCATGTGACTTAATCTTCTGAATCAGCCTATCATGAGGAAACTTGTCAAATGCTTTAGCAAAGTCCATGTGAACAACATCCACTTTCCTACCCTCAACTATCTTCATTACTCCCTCAAAACAAATCTGTGAAACAAGACCTCCTTCACACATAATCATGCTGACTATCCCAATAAGGCTACGCAGACATAGGGATGTTGTGCAAACGTCACACAGAGAGTCACCTGAGTGTAGAATCGAACTTGGGTCCCCAGCACTGTGAGGTAGCAGTGCTAACCACTGAGCCATCATGCCACATCAAAGTGCTATGTCCAAATCCACAATCTAAGCTCATCTGCCTTATCTGTTACTGGATTAGTGGTGCTGGAAGGGCACAGCAGTTCAGGCAGCATCCAAGCTGCTCCTTGAATGCTGCCTGAACTGCTGTGCTCTTCCAGCACCACTAATCCAGAATCTGGTTTCCAGCATCTGCAGTCATTGTTTTTACCTCTGCCTTATCTGTAATGCTGCTTGCATTAAAATAAATACACTTCGGACTGCTTGTCCCGCTGTGTTCATTAACATGGCTCTACCTGTTCTTCCTATTTGTCTTACTTGACTTAACCTCTACCTTCTCCTCAGTCACTCCACATGTTGACTTACTACTCTGGTTCCCACCCTCCTGCCATACCTCTGGTGCTACTAAGAGTTAGAAGTACAAATACTTGGATACAAGCAAAGGTGTAGTAGAAAATGCAACCAGGCCAGATCATACAGAGTCTTCACTGATCATAGTACTGTGTTGCAATGTCAGTTCAGACCAATGTATGGCATACCGATCATGATGACAAAAGTGAGAAAGAACACTCCAACAATGGTAGTGTGTTGGGGTTGAATGACTCCAATCAGCCACAAGACATTCAGGTTGTTAAATAACTGCAATAGAAAGCATCACAAACTTCTCCAGATAGTTATGTAATCACCAGATTAAGATGAATTATCAAACTTTCAAAACATTCAATTTGAAATTGTAATTTTGTTAATTTGGGTGTTTTTATCTTTGGAAAAAAGTGGATGTTGTGCTGCATCTCAAGGTCATACACATCCATGGTATCATCTTCTGCTGTGGCATGTGACCTGAGGATTAATCCGCAAAGTTGTTCCCTCATTTTTGGTCATGCCAAAAAGTGGATAGATGATATTTCCTATCTCTAATACTTAGGCTAATACTTAGGATGCTTAGGCTTGCATCCCAATCCACTTACAGGAGTGCCTATGTGGTTGACAAGGGTTGATTGGGAACTGAGACAAAGGCAGCCATATTTACCAACATTTCTGCTAGCCCCACTATGATGGTGCTATTATTATTCACAGGTCCTCTCTCTCAGTGCCTCTGGGGCCAATATGATCTACCAATTCTTTCTGGTAATCCTTTTGATTATTTCATAGATCTGCTTGATGGTGACATCTGTACTGGTCGCCTGTTGGGGGAGGGGGCACAAATCCCACTTTTGCTATTCCTGGTTTTATCACGGGTCAAAGACGGTCTAGTCTTAGTGACTTCATTTGATAATAATGCTATTTCCATCACTGTTGTTTTACAGCACAACCATTCTTTCATTGGCCTGGTTTACCTTAGGTAAGCTACCACTTCGTTGTTTACCTGTGATTTGTGCACAGCACTATTTCTGGGTCCTTTACCTGCAGATCTGTTTCTTGATTGAACTCACTGAAACAGCCTACTCGGCTCCTTGATGTGATTGAGAGCTCAGGAAAAAGTTAATATATGTTACTAGTTGTAGTATTGCAGCCTTCACTCCCACACTTAGATACAAGGGGTGACTCCAGAAATAGTGCTTCAGATTTTTATACATTTCTGGGGAGCATGTGAAATGTTTTAGGGCTGGAATATTGTTGGTTTAGGCATTGTAACTGCCTTTTGGTAATTATTTGTTTTAGGTGCTTCCCCAAAAGTCATTGCTATTTCCCTTGAGTCTATGGAGCTGTCTAACCTGGTGTAATGCTTGTTTGTACAGTTGTCTGTGCGCCTAGTATAGGCACTGGTGTTTGACCATAATGACTCTTTTGTTACTCTTGTTTGCAGCTTTATATAACTAATGGTGTTACGGACCAGGCCAAACCATGTTCCCAATGACTAAGGAGTCCAGAAACTGGGGTCATAGTCTGAAGGTAGGCCATTTAGGACTGAGATCTGTAGAAATATTTTCACCCACAGAATGGTAAGCCTGTGGAACTTCCTACTACAGAAAGTTGAGGCCAGTATATTGACTGTTTTTTCAAGAAGGAGTTAGATATAGTTAAAGATATCAAAGGGTAGGGGAGCAAGTGATAATGGGGTACTAAGATGAATGATCCACCACGATAATATTGAATGGCTTACTCCTGTTCCTATGTTTTCAATGTTCTCTATTACAAAGTTATCCAAGAGAACTGCTTCATTAATAATGTCTTCTAACATTTTCTCTATGGCAGATGTTAAAGCTATCTGACTTTCTATTACCCTTCCTTTGTGAGTAAATCACTATCATTATCTTCTAATCTAATAGGACTATCTGTAAATCAAGGGATTTAAATTAAAACCAATGCATCAACTATTATATTAGCCACTTCCTTTAAGAAGCTAGAACTCAGATACTTGTCAACCCATAGTTCCAATGTTTTACTGAGTACCACCTTGCTGGTGATTGTGATCCTTTTTCCTTTCCATATCCTGACTTATTGCTGCTTCTCAGATCTTATTTTTATCCACTATAGCAAAAAGCGATCCAAAACATTTGTTCAATTTTCTGTTATTTCCTTATTTTCCATTATTAATTAATGGCGACTTGATAGAGATGTACAAGATGTTGAGAGGCATAGATAGAGTGGATAGTCAGAGGCTTTTTCCCCTGGCGGAAATGTCTCTCATGAGGGGGCATAATTTTAAGCTAATTGGGGAAATGTTTGGGGAAGATGTCAGAGGTAGGTGTTTTACTCAGAGAGTGGTGGGTACATAGATAAACTGCCAGCAATGGTAGTAGAGTCAGATACATTAGGGACATTTAAGCGACTCTTGGATAGGCACTTGGAAGTTAGTACAATGAAGGGTATGTAGTTTAGTCTGATCTTAGAGCAGGATAGAAGGCTGGCACAACATCAAGGGCTGAAGGACCTGTACTGTTCTATGTTCTGCTTCTTATCAAAAAGCCCACCTAGTTCACTAACATCCCTTAGGGAGGCAAATCTGCCAGCCTTACTCAGTCTAGCCTATACCTGTCTCCAGGCCTACAGAAATGTGATTGATTCTTAGGAATGGTCAATAAATGCTGGCCTAGTCAATAATGCTCATGTTCCATGAATGAATTTTTAAAATTTCCTCTTCTCTTCTTTTGCTGAAAAGAGAGCAATCTTGTCTTCTGGGAAGAGGTTTTTTTTTCTCTCAAAGGATAATCAAACTGTGGAATTCTTTACCACAGAGGGCTGAAGAGGTTGGGAAGTTGAGATTATTCAAGGCTTAGATAAATAGGTTTTTAATCAGTAAGGGAAATAAGGGTTTTGGCGATAAAGCGTGAAAGTGGAGTTGAGGATTATCAGATCAGACATGATCTCATCGAATGGAGGAGCAGAGTCGATGGGCTGAATGGCCTAATTCTGGTCTTACATTTGGTAACCTTATAGACTTCTCAAGTCGAATTACTTTGTAATGATTTTAAATTGACACACTAAAACACAGATACACTAACATGTATGAATGTATATTGCTGCGAAAACAGAAGTCACTTATACTAATTCACGTACTAATTTAGGTAATAGCAAAATGCTTTAACATTTTGAGTATTACTTTTCAGTGAAACATAGAGTCATCGTAAAACAGGAATCTCTGTCAAAGCTAATCAGGGATTAAAGTAACCACAAGTGAAAAAATCCATCTGCCATTACAATCTTAAACTATTCAAACAAAATATTGAATATGGACCAATGGGCTGAGAGGGGGCAGGTGGAATTTAATTTAGATAAATGCGAGGAGCTGCATTTTGTGAAAGCAAATCTTAGCAGAACTTATAACACTTAATGGTAAGCTCCGAGGGGGGTTACTGAACAAAGAGACCTTGGAGTACAGGTTCATAGCTTTTTGAAAGTGGAGTCACAGGTAGATAGGATAGTGAAGAAGGTGTTTGGTATGCTTTCCTTTATTGGTCAGAGAATTGAGTGCAGGAGTTGCAGCTGTACAGGACATTGGTTAGGTCACTGTTAGAATATTGTGTGCAATTCTGGTCACCTTCTTATTGGAAAGATGTTGTGACACTTGAAAGGATTCAGAAAAGATTTACAAAGATGTTGCCAAGGTTGGAGGATTTGAGGTATAGGGAGAGGTTGAATAGGCAGGGGCTGTTTTCCCTGGAGCGTCAGAGGCTGAGGGATGACCTTATAGAGGTTTATACAATCATGAAGGGCATGGATATGATAAATAGACAAAGTCTCTTCCCTGGGTTGGGGGAGTCCAAAACTAGAGGGCATAGGTTTAGGGTGAGAGGGGAAAGATATAAAAGAGACCTAAGGGGCAACGATTTCATGCAGAGGGTGGTGCGTGTATAAAATGAGCTGCCAGAGGAAGTGGTGGGAGGCTAGTACAGTTGCAACATTTGAAAACCATCTGGATGGGTATATGAATAGGAAGGGTTTGGTGGGATATGGGCTGGGTGCTAGCAGGTGGTACTAAATTGGGTTTGGATACCTGGTCGGCACGGACGAGTTGGACCAAAGGGTCCATTTCCGTGCTGTACATCTCTATGACTCTACTCACAAGGTTTGCCATTAAATTACACTGAGTTTTAGCGACCTCACAATGTTCTTGGCTATTCTGTCCATGGACTCTAGTCTTAGAAACTGTTTTAGTGATGACAAAATAGTCAACAGCTCAGGCTAGCTGCTTGTGTGACTTTGTTACTCTCTAGAGTTAACGAGTTTGAGACATTGTAGGCTTAAGAGCTACTTTTTAAAAAAGAGTGTCTTTCTTGTTATTTCTCTCTGCCAATAGTTGCTCGGTGATCCAAAAAGCTAATAATATTTTAAGTGGAAAGGATAGACAGTTGTATGAATAATATTGTTCAAAGTTTTCAAAGTGATTTTTACATAATTTGAGATCAATTTTTGTTGTATAATATGTTTAAAACTGAAATGTAGCCTGAGGCTGGAGAAGTAATATTAGGAACAAAGCATTGGCGAAGGAAATGTTGCATCCCCATCCGGGCATTCAGATTTTGTGCCGACAAGATGGGGGTATTCACTGACATCTTTAACCACTCCTGCTAATATCTGAAGTCTCCATCTGTTTCAAGAAGACCACCACCATCCAAAGAAAAATCATGCAGCATGCTTCAATGACTACCATCCAGTGGCTCCAACCTCCATAATTACGAAGTGCTTCAACAGGTTACGTCAACTCCACCTTACCAGATTGCCTTGATCCTTTGAAATTCGCCTACTGAAGCAATGAGTCCACAGCAGATGTTATTTCCTTGGCCCTACACTCATCCCTGGAGCATCTGGATAACAAGGATACCTATGTCAGGTTCCTACTTCCTGACTACAGTTCCGCTTTCAACACCATAATTCCAAACAAACTCAGTACCAAATTCTGAGACCTAGGACTCAGCCCCTCACTGGATCTTTGACTTCCTGACCCGTAGACCACAATCAGTGAGAAAAGGCAACAACACCTCCTCTACATTATCTTCAACACCAGTACCCTGCACAGTTACATACTCAGCCCTCTACTATACTTCTCACAATTGTGTGTCAAATATCATTTTAACTCCATTTACAAGTTTACTGATAACAAAGCCATTGTAGGTCTTATCTCAAACAATGACGAGACAGAGTACAAGAAAGAAACGGAGCGCTTGGTGGCATGGTGTAAAGACAACAATCTCACCAGCAAAGTTGGCGAAATGAAGCAGCTGGTCAATGACTTCTGAAAGTAGATTGGAGGACACACCCTGTCTGCACCACTGGTGCTGCGGTGGAGAAGGTCAAAAAATGTCAACTTCCAGGGAGTGATGACCATCAACAATTAGTCCTGGTCCACTCATGTTGATATGACTGGCATGAAAGCACAACACCTCTACTTCCTCGGGAGGCTAAGTAAATTTGGCATGACTATGAAGACTCTTGCCAATTTCTAGAGTTGCACCATAGAAAGCAACCTATCTGAATGCAACACAACATGGTATGGCAACTGCTCTTGCCAAGACTACAAGAAACTACAGAGAGTCGTGAACACAGCCCAGTCCATCACGCAAACCAGCCTTCCATCCATTGACTCCATTTACACTTCCCTCTGCCTCAGGAAAGCAACCAACATAATGAAAGACCCCTTCCACCCCAGTTATATCTCTTCCACTCCATTCCCTTGGGCAGAAGATATAAATGTTTGAATACACGTACAAATAGAATCAAGAACAGCTTCTTCCCCACTGTTATCAGACTCTTGAATGAATCTCTCAAATGTTAATATTGGTCTCTCTCTCTCTCTCTCTGCCTCTTTCCTGCAGCTCTAACACTGTATCTTGGACTGTTCTGCAACCCTGATGCATATTGTATGGTATAACCAGCCTGTATAGCCCAAGAAACAACACTTTTCAATGTAGCTTGGTACATTTGACAACAATTAATCACTCAAATTCAAATATCATTTTCCACAGTGGAAGACACCAGTAAGCATAGCAGAACTTCAAGAGTCAGGGGACAGATGTGAGTATAGTGGCCATCAATAAGAAGAAGATGCTGGAATATCTGAAGGTCTGAAGATGGATAAATCACCTGGACCAGATGGACTACACCCCATATTTCAGAAGGAGATAGCTGAGGAGATTGTAGGAACATTGATGGTGATATTTCAGCAAGCATGGGAGTCAGGGAGGGTCCCAGAGGTCTGGAAAATGGCTAATTTGCACCCTGTTTCAGAAGAGAGGCAGGTGAAACACTACAGGACAGTTAACGTGACCTCAATGATTGGCCATTTTTAAAGATGAGATAAAGGAGTACTTGGAATGTTAAAATAGGGCTGGGTCAGCATGGCTTCAGCAAGGGAAGATCATGTCTGACAAATCTGTTAGAATTCTTTGACTTGTTAATGAGCAAGTTTGACAAAGGAGGGCGAGGGATGTGATCTATGTAGATTTCCAGGAGGCCTTTGATTAAGTACTGGAGAGAGGCTGGTAAATAGGATGAGAGCCGAAAGTGGCAGGGGCAAGGTTGTGATGATGCTATGGCTTTAAGAAGTTTCTTTCTTGGTTTCTTTCACAAAGCGATTGAGGGAAGAGCAGTCTATGATGAGAAGATAAACAACTTGTGAGGTCTTGGGGTTTTTTAAAAGTTGGAACAATAGAAGCAGCCTGGATGGTTGTGGCCAGTTCTCACAGACCAAGACTTCTAGTTTTTTTTAGTTTTTAGATTGAGCAGAAGCTGCCAAGAGTTTAGAAGAAGTAGAAGCTATTTTCCCCCTTTCTCTGTTACAGCTAGAAGCTGGGGCTACAGCCGGTCTGTTTACTAAATTTCCCTCTTTACCAAAGGGTGTGTTGCAGGATGTTACTATATTGGAACACTTAATTAGTAACAGTTACCATATCTAGTATTCTGTTAAGTTTTCAAATAGAGTTAAGCTCATCCAAGATTTTCTTTCCCTTGTTGTATTTCGACTATAGTGTTGGAATAAATCGTGTTTTGATTAACATCAAGTAATTTGACCAGTTGAATTGCATCAGGAGCTCAGCACTTTACACCGGCTTTTAAAATCAGAAAAAGTTAGGGTTTAGACTGCTTTTTCAAATATGTTGAGTGGTCTGGTCTGGTCCATAACAAATTAGGGGTTCTTGTTGGGAACAAAATCTCTAATTCCAGGTTGGGTTTAACGTGATTGGACTCAAAGTCAGCAAGTGATATGTGACAGTTCTTTTGTCGTGAGTGTTGAATTCGGCTGGTTTAAACAGGGTGTGTCTTGTGTAGTAATGGCTCTTTTGGGCACCATGACTTTCCCGGGGGGGGGGGTGGAATAAGTGACTTTGAAAGTTTCATAGAAAGTGAGCAAAGCAAAGCTTTTGGAATTGACAGATGAGCTGGAGTTGGGGTTGCCCTTTGTCGGTGAGAAAAGAAGAGGTAATTGTAGCAATAGCGTGATATTTGCAATTGCTGGAAATGCTATCAGAATCTTTGAAGTAGCTAAAATTCAATTGCAAATGAAGCAGCTTAAATTAACGGCTCATGAAAAGCAAAGATTAGACCTAGCAGAAGGAAAGTAGAAAGAGAGAGAGTTTGAAATTGGCAATGAGAGATCAACGTCAACAAAGATGAGCTGCCAGAGGAAGTGGTGGAGGCTAGTACAATTGCAACTTTCAAAAGGCATCTGAATGGGTATATGAATAGAAAGGGTTTAGAAGGATATGGGCCTAGTGTTGGCAAATGGAACTAGACTAGATTGGGATATTTGGTCGGCATGGACGAGTTGAACTGAAGGATCTGTTTCCGAGCTGTACATCTCTCTGACTCTTTAAGGGTGGAGGTATAGGGTAGGTTTAATGAGGAGGATACTGATGCGATGCAAAGCTAAAGGCCTGTGAGGTTCTGTTTAAATTGCCCAAGTGTTGTCTAAGTTCGATGTGAAGAATGCAGAAGCCGTTTTCAAAAAGTGACTAAACAAATGAAATGGTCGGTGACCATGTGGGTATTGTTGATCCAAACAAAATTGGCAGGTAGTGCTATTGTGGTACTTGCATCACTAAAAGAGGAGGTATCTGAGGAGTACGAGGAGGTGAAGAAAGCCAACTTAAGTACATATGAGGTAGTACTAGAAGCCTATAAGACAAAGTTTAAGGAATCTAAGAAGAGATGCTTGTTACACATACAGTGAGTTTAAAAGCATCAAAAAAAGTATTTTGATAGGTGGATATGGGCATTGTAAATAGATCAAACATATGACGCTGTTAGAGAGATAGTTATTTTGGAGGATTTCAAAAATTATTTTCCTGAAGTAATGAGAACTCATGTGGCAGGGCAGAGTTAAAACTGCAAGATTAGTGGCAGAAATAGATGATGATTATGAATTAGTTCATAAAGTAAAGTTTAGCTTCCAACATCAATTTCAGTCTGTGAGGGATAGAAATTAAGAAAAAAGAGAAATCCTCAGGTGGTAAGGGAAAAAGAGATCTCAAATAAGTTAAGTAAATATAGTTTACCATAGGGCAAAAAGGAAACCTATGAATGGTTAAGGGAAGTAAAAAAAACTCAGGTGTTTTCACTGCAATAAAGTAGACCACATAGAATTCAAAGTGTTAGTAGTTTAGAAAATGTACTCGGAAAACAGACATGGGGAAACAGGATAAGCCAGTGAGTTTGCTGAAGTGGTAAAAGGAAGCACAGTGGAAGCTAAAAAGCTGCACAAGAATGTACAACCTGGTCAGGGTTCATTGAAAGGTAAGTGCCAGATCTCCTTAAAGAATTTACTTGTGAAGATAAGGTTTGCTCATATATGCCAATAGCAGACGAATAAAGTAAAATTTTAAGAGTTGTGAGAGAATGTCAATCTTTGATGGTGAAAGATGAGAGATATGTAATTCAGAAAGAGTATTGCCAGTAAAAGTGGTAATATGTGGAATTCACTGTGAGACAAAAAATATAACATGGTATAAAGTGAGGTCAGAGAGTCCAGTGAAAAGTGGAGAAGTTGTGGTAGGAGTATAGGAGAAACTGTCAGTTCCATACATATAATTTGCCATTGGTAATGGCATAGCTGAATCACAAGTGGAAATGAT
Source organism: Hemiscyllium ocellatum (assembly GCF_020745735.1). NCBI lineage: Eukaryota > Metazoa > Chordata > Chondrichthyes > Orectolobiformes > Hemiscylliidae > Hemiscyllium > Hemiscyllium ocellatum. Next base: position 21,315,994 of record NC_083447.1, on the reverse strand, counting down.
GCCTTCTGTGATTGAAAAGTGTAAAATCAGGCAACTGAGGCATTACAGGAAGTATATCCTAGGATTTTTCCTGACTGTTTGGAATGAGGTCACAAAGCAGGAAGAGAAATCAAAGAATAAAGATGAAAAAGTTGAAGTACAATTGTCTAAGACTATTCTTGATCAAATGGCTGTGAAAAATACAAGATCAGGCGGGGGGACAAAGTGGATATTTTAGTTCAGTGAAATTAACTGACTTACAACAAAAACGTAGAAAACTAATACAGTTGTATGAAAAAGCACACCCAGAAGAAGAATCAGAGAAAGTTACTATCTTTAAATTGGCATCTTGATAAGGAAATAGAGGTCATTACATTTAAAACAGCTGAGAAATGGGCAGACGATCATCAGATTATTTTACTGGTGGGTTATAGAAAGTAGTCTTGCGAGTATCACATGAATTACCCATATGAGATAATTTGGGAGTAAGGAAAATCAAGCTAAAATACAGTAATATTTTTATTGGCCTGGACTCATAAGGATATGGTTGACTTTTACCAGACATGTTATCCTTGTCAGGTAATTAAAAACATCTCAAGCAGTGATAAAACCAGCGCCCTTAATGCCTATTCCTATATTTGAGGAACCTTTCTTAAGAGTCTTAATTGATTATATAGGATCCTTATCCAAAACAAAAAGTGGAAATTAGTGTATGTTGATCATAATGGATGCGTCCATAGGATTGCCAGAGGCCATTCCAATACACTATACCTAGGCTAAAAGGACTGTTGAAGAATTACTTTAAATATTTACTAGATATGGACCATCCATGCAGACAAAATCAAATCAAGGGTCAAATTGTACATCAAAATTATTCAGGGATGCTATGGGTAGCTTGGGAATAAAACAATTCAAAATTGCATGCATCATTAGAACAGTGGTATCAAACTTTAAAAACCATACTGAGGAATTATAGTCAAAATTATCCAGAGTATTGGGTTAAAAGAATTCCATTTGTACTTTTTGTAATTAGGGATTATTCTCTGTTTGAACCTACCAAATTCAATCAATTAGTTTTTGGGATAAGGTGAGAGGACAATTGTAATTAATTTAGGAGAAAGTGGTAAGTTAGAGTTCAGAAGTCATACATTTGGACTAAGTATCAAATTTTAGGGAAATATTAAAGAGAGTGGGTGAGTTAGCAAAACAGTATTTAAAAGGAACAAAATATCTGATGAAACAGGAAGCAGGCAAGAAATCAAAAACTCACAATTTTGTGAGTGATAAAGTGTTAGTGACACTTCCAGTGGTAGGTTTAGTGGAGCCTTATCAAATCGAAAGGAGATTGAGATGAATTATTTGATAAGAATGCCACAAAAAGAAAGAAATCTCACAGAATGTGTCATGTGAAGATGCTCAAAGGGTATTTTTATAGGGAAGGAAAACAGAAAGAGAATGTGTTACTGGTTACAATACAGAGTGAAGAACCAAGTTCAGATGATTCTGAATTGGCCATTCCTCAAATTAAATTGCACAATGAGGACATTCTCAAAAATTGGAATAAATTATTGAGTTACGTTCCAGGGGAAAATCAAAATGACCTAAAAGAGTTATTACAATCATACGGGGAGATATGTGGGAATGAGCTGAGAAGTAATAATCTGATTATGCATGTTGTAGATATAAGAAATATTGTTCCAATTAAGCAGCATCCTTATAGACCTAACCCTCTAAATTTGGCACAGGTTCAAAAGAATTAGAATTAAAATTAGCTTTATTGTCAAATATACCCAAATGAGTACAGTGAAAAGTGTACAAGTCACCACTTATGGTGCCATCTTAGAAATAAAGACCCCTAAATGCAGTTTCTTCAGTGAAAGTTCTTTTAAAAAAGTGAAGTTAAAAAGTCCAACATTGTAAATTTTAGGAATAAATTATAAAATGGAGGAAAAAAATTTCAGAACAATGGTCTTCCAACCCAGTCTATGCTAGAACCTAGTCTCCAAACTGCACTGGACTTTGACTCCAGCACACCAGGCTTCACCTCAGGGTTCATAAGAGGAACTCCACACTAGGCTGGCAGACTGCCACAGTGGGCCAAGAGACAGATTGAATGTATGATTACTGACAATATAATCGAAGTAAGTTACAGCAACTGGAGTTCACCCATAGTAATGGTACCAAAACCAGATGGTACCCAACTGGATTATATGTGGCCAATCACAAAATCTGATTCATACCCTATTCTATGTTGGAAGACTGTATTGAGAAGGCGGAGCAAGCCACTTGTATTTCTAACTTGAACTACTCCAAGGACATAGCAGATACTATTAGCTGAAAAGCAACGACAATTTTGGCTTTTGTGGCAGCACATGGGCTGTACCAATTTTAAAAATGCATCAACCACATTTTAAAGACTAACCAATAAAATCATTTCTGGATTACCCAACTGTGTGGTGTACACAGAAGATCTGATGATTTTGAGTCACACGTGGAAGGAACATTTGCAGCATCTTTCGGAATTGTTCGATCGACTTCAGTGATAAAGCTGGCTGAGAGTGGGTTTGCAAAATCCCGAGTCATGCACCTGGGCCATGTCACTGGGCATGACAGATGGCCCCATGGGATGTGAAACCAAAGGTTATTGGGAGTTTCCCTTACCATTGACGAAGAATGCAGGACTACACTTCCTGGGTTTTATTGCAAGTTTATACCAAATTTTAGCAGTGTAGTTGCTGCACTGACTGATTTATTGAGGATGTGCAGCAAACTGCAGTGGACAGAGAACTGTCAGAGTGCATTTGACAACTTGAAGGCTGTGTTAACCATTGCCCCAGTGTTGGCTACACATAATTATGTAAAGCTTATCAGTGCAGGTGATGTAGGTGTCGGGGCTGTATTCTTGCAAGAACACAATAAGACAATGGAAAGACCTATTCGGTGGCAGGATGAGAGAATGTAATTGCTGACATGATGCCGCAACTGGTGTGAAGGAAGGCGGAGGTGTTTGGTGGCAGAAGAAAAAAGGACTGAAATAGACTGTAGAAGTAAATGTTTGTGTGCTTACAATCAGTGTAATGTATTGTGTACTAATAGATTAAGGCTAAGAGTTTTTTAAAATGACGCCATCTTTGTATATTGGTGATTTTTTTTTGTAAGGGGGGGAGCTGTGTTGATGCTGTCGCTTTAAGAGGTGTGTTTTGTCCTGATTTCTTTTGGAGAGAGACTGGGGGACAGGTGAAGAGCAGTCTAGGAGAAGACAAACAACTTGTGAGGAGGCCTAGGTTTTCTTTTAAAATTTAGAGCAAAAGAAGAAGCCTGAGTGGGTGTGGCCAGTTCCCATAGGCCTGGTTTTCTTGATTTTTTTTAGCTTTTAGATTCGGTAGAAGTTTCAAAGAAGTAGAAGGTGTTTTTCCCTTCTCTCAGTTACAGCTAGAAACTGGGCTTTCTCTTCCTACAGAGAGCACTGCATGTGGGAAAACATGTTTTCTGAACTTGCCTTTTTGCCAAAGAGTGTGCTTATGGGCTGTTATTACATTGGAACAATTAATGAGTAATAGTTATTGTATCTATTATTCTGTTAAGTTTTCCAACAGAGTTGGTTGTCTAAGTTCTTCTTCCTTTTGTTGTATTTTAACTGCACTGTTTTGCTTCATGTTGAGTAGGTTGACCAGTCGAAATGTATCTGGAGCACAACACTTCATATTTGTCTTCAAAATAAGAAAACATTAAGGTCTAGGCTACTTCTAAAAATATTTTGAGGGGCTCTGGACTGGTCCATGACAAGGTACTGGCATGGAAAGAGGATTAGCTGACTGACAGAAGGCAGACAGTGGGGATAAAGGAGTCTTTTGCAGGATGGCAGTCAGTGACTAATGGAGTTCTGCTGGGGTCAGATTTGGGACCACGACTATTCACATTATATATTAGCAACTTGGATTAAGGAACTGAGAGCATTGATGCTAAGTTTGCAGATGGCACAAAGATAGGTGGAGGGACAGATGGTGTTGGGGAAGCAGGGAGACTACAAACTAACTTGGACAGGCTAGGTGAGTGGCCAAAGAATTGGCCAATGAAATACAATGTGGGAAGTGTTAGATCATGCACTTTGGTAGGAAGCATAAAGGTGTTCAATATTTTCTAAATGGTCAAAGGCTATGAAAATCTGAAGCACAAAGGAATTTGGAATTTCCTTAGGATTCTCTTGAGGTTAACAAGCAGGTTTAGTTGGTGGTTAGAAAAGCAAATGGAATGTTAGCATTCATTTCGAGAAAGCTAGAATACAAGAGCAGCAATGTATTGCTGAGGCTATGTAAGGCTGTGGTCACATCACATTTGAAATTTTGTGAGCAGTTTTGGGCTCGACATCTGAGAAAGAATGTGCTGGAGTTGGAGGAGGTCCAGAGAAAGTTTACAAGAATGATGCCAGGGATGAAGGGATTGTCTTAAAATGAGCGATTGAGGACACTGGGGTATCTACTTGAAGGGGTTTAGAAGGATGAGGGAGATGTGATTGAAACATTCAAAATACTGAGAGGCTTGAATTGAGTGGACACAGAGGAAATGTTTCCACTATTAGGAGAGACTAGGACCCAAGGTCACAGCCTCAGTATGAAGGAATGATCCTTTAAAACTCTGGAGGGGTGGAATTTCTTCAGGCAGAAGGTGCCTAATTTGTGGAATTCATTGCCACAAAATGCGGTGGAGGCCAAGTCATTGAGTGTATTTAGGCCGGAGATAGATAGGTTCTTGATTAGTAAGGAGATCAAGGGTTAAAGAAGGCAGGGCAATGGGGTTGAGAAACATATCAGCCATGATCGGTGGGCCAAATGGCCTACTTCTGTTCCTATATGCCACCCAACTATGTCACTAGTAACATACCATAAATTCACTACTGGCCAAAGTCTCTGTGTGAATCTATGGTATGTTACTAGTATAGAGTGTCAGGGAAACTTCAAACAAAGAGACTTAAAAGGAAGAGATGCAAGGCAAAAATTTATTACACTTCTCAGCAAGAAAGCCAGCTCCTGTGGATTTTACCCTCGACTGTGAACATGAGATGAAAGATATGTTTGTGTTTTGCCTTCTTGGAAATGCACAAGAACCGTTAAAAGTCCTCAGCTCATTGTATTGGTGGGCTGATATGTTGGTGTGGACTAGGGTGCTGTGAAGGTCAGAGGATAACCATTGGATGCCCCTCTGATGCAGGTAAAAGAAAAAAAACTCTTTCACCTATTAGCTGGAAGCTAGGCAAGTCAATGAAGTTACCATCACAAAGAAAGCGCAACAGAAATCTGTCAAATAATTTACAGAGCCAAGAATCTTAAAATCAACTGCTTCACTATCAGCTTTAATGGTATCATCCAACTTAATGACTGCAATATTCCATAATCTAGTTTTCACCCAGAAACTAATTTGCAAAATCTTTTAAACTGTATCTTTTTACTCAGTTCATAATTATAATTTGTGTGTGTGTGTGTGTTTAATAGCGAATAAAATCACACTTTTTAACTCAAACAAACTCTGGTTAGCTTGTCTCCTTTAAAAATTTACATATAATTTGATTGGAAAAATGTGCCCATAATGGAGGGGATCCTTTTTTTTAACTTAACCCTGTTGCAAACAACCAAGAAAAAGGTTAAATTAGGAGGGGGAGCCAGTTCTGCCCTCCTTACTCGGGAACTTTAACTATTTGGGAGTATCTCACTCAAAATCATAAAAAAAACTGGAGATCCTTTCCTGGGCCCAGTCCTAAAGTATTGTACAGTTTAGTGGTTCCACCTCCAACAGATTCAGTGTGAAGTAGGCTCGTGTCCAAATCCCGACTCATTTGGCTTATTCCTCCTGAAGCTCTTCATTTTTGCCTTCTCTGCAGTTAAAAAAAAAGAGTTTACTTGCACACAAGGTCAGCTAGTAAGCTTTACAATCTATCAAGACAAAACTACATCACATCCTTATCAGAGAATTTCTCTCTGCCAATTCCATTGGCTACCCACACCGAAGCTCAGCTGTCTCTAAAGGGATGGGCCTATAAAGTTTTCACCCTGAACCTGAACATCAAGAAAATCATGGTCGTGCATCAAGAAGTTACTTCTCCAACCAGATCACACTAATGAATCCTTATGGAAAGTGGTGAGCAAATTCTACCTTGGGCTCAGGGCAACAAACAATCTATCCCTCAATACAGGACTTGATACATGCAGATGGAAAGCATTATTTACGGAAAGATGTAGGTGTGTTGGAAGGCAGTTCAAAGAAACTTTAGCAGACTAATGCCTGTTATGAGTAGAGTGTCTTATGAAAAAGGATTGGATGAGCTGGGCATAACTGCTGTATTTTAGAACAATAAGAGGTGACTTGATTGAAACATGTAAAGTCCTGAGGGGCTTGACAGAATCCACGCAGTAAGGATTTTTCCTCTTGTGGAAGAATCTGGAACTAGTGGTCACTGTTTAAAAACCCATTTATGACAGAGATAAGAAGAAAATTGTCTTACTTCCTGAACCCCAATGCCTGTCCAATATCTACAAGGCACAAGTCAGAAGTGTAATGGAATACCCCATGCTTGCCTATATGAGTACAGCTCCAACAACTCAAGGACCTCAATGCAACCCAGGACAAAGCAGTCTACTTCATTAGTACCTCTTCCACCACATTAAGCATTCACTCCCTCCACTGACACGGCGTGGCAACGCTGTGTACCACTCACAGGAAACAATACAATAACTGAAGACTTTGTACAACAGCATATTGAAAACCCAAGTCCTCCCATCGAGAAGGACAAAGGCAACAAATACATGTGAACATCACCAGATGCAAGGTCACCCCCCAGCCACACATCATCCAGATTTGGGGCTATGTCACTGCTCCTTCACTGTCACTGGGTAAAACTCCTAGGACTTCCTTTTTAGTAGCACTCTGAGTGTAGCTACACCAATGGACTGTAGCAGCTCAAGAAAATGATTCATCACCATTTTTATAGGGCAATTAATAAATAAATGCTGGTCAAGGCAACATCCTATATGAAAAAAAACAAAAGGTTGCAAAATTCTGGGTGAAAAATTGATTTATATACTAAGAGAAATAAATTAACCATGGGTAGTGTGTTTAGGAATTAATATACTCAAAATAAATTAACAAATTTGCATCTAATTTGCCGAATGTGACGTAATGAACTGTGCCTTAATGTGGCACATTCTTGACAGGTAATGTTGGACTTAATTTTTGTAAATCTTGCTGATGTGAGTGTATTTGTATTTTGCCACATATTGTAATTCCTGTACTCAGTATTGACATGTGTGTTAGTTTACCAGTTAATCGTGCCCCAACGTGCCTGAAAGTTGTTCATTAATCATGACTCCAGGTGGATCATTTCTTAATATTTCATTTGGCATTTTCCTTCAGAAGCGATATCATTGCATTTATGCCATTATCAGAGAATTCACAAGAAAGTGTTATCTTTGAGTTTATCAATGCAGGGTGGGCTTCATATTATTTGTTCTGTAATATTGACTTTGCTGACACCAACTTTCAAGCAGGGTAACTGTTGAGGTTATTTGTAGCACTTTCATTTCATGTCACAGTCCTGCACACAGACCTTGAAAATGATAATATGACAGGAACTTGAGCAGGTGGAAAAAAGCAGCATTTTATCTATAAAACTTCAACATGAGTTTAATTTGTATCTATGAATTCTTACAATACACAATGGTTTTAGATCAGATGCATCAAAGTCATCACATTAATAAAAGTGACTCTTCCCAGAAACACCAAATAAATGACTGAAACTTAGAGCTCATCAATACTTTTAATTATATAGCTTTGACTGCTTTCTTCAGTCTACTGTTTTACATTGGGACAACATCAATGAAGCAAGTTCAGGCTTAGCAAAACCATGCTTCTAGCCTCAAACTCTCTCAAAGCTCGTCATTTTCAGAAAAAATATTAGGTTTCACCTGAAAAATGAACTAATTCTCCACCTAGAGCTTTACAGCTTTGCCTTCAACTGGGTTGCCCTGCATCCAAATTCCTGCAAAAGGAGAATTCTGCCAGACCAGCCGCTGCAAAACATTGCTGAACAATGGCTCACTGGTCTCTGATTCATGAGAATTAGTATCAGTACCTTTCTCTTAAGTTAAAGCATGAGGTGACACACTTGGACAGAGCAAGAATCCAGGATCAGAGGGACTTTGGTGTGCATGTACACTGATGGGACAAAGGGCCTTTTCCTGTGCTATAGATCTCTATGACTATGACTTTGTGACTATGCCTAACAAATGCCGACCTACAACAAGGATTAGATATGAGTAAAGCCATATTTAACTGTTGGTACTCACATGAGCCTATTTCAGTTTCATAAGATACCAATTGATGTTTCTTCCCCTCCAGAATCATCCAAGGGGTAATGAACAAAAGCTGACAAGGGATTGAGGGAATTATTTGGATGATACCTACTTCAGCTCTAGCTCAGCAGCTTCATGATGACAGACTGAAGAGCATATTCCACCATTTTGGAAAAGCATGGATTTTGAGCAAAAATGGTGAAACAAGGAATATTTTGAAATTCTGTAGTCTATTTGGGTCACTGGGCAGGTTAGATTACATCTTATCCAGATTAAGGTTGAAGCATTACATAATGTGCCATATTCCTCAGCTCAGATATATTTTGAAACCAGAGAATCATTGCACTAATTCATGTCAAATTGGGCAAACATATTGCATCCATTGAACAAACTCTTGAGGAAGGGTGTTTTGTGGTTTTGGATGAAGGTGTCTGACGAATTAGCTACATTGTGAATTGGGAAGTGGTACAATGTCTGAAAATTACCATGTATCCAAAAAGATTGACCTAGCATGTGATGCACCTCCTTACAGAATAGGAGCTGTAATGTCTCTTTTTTTTTAGATTAGATTACTTACAGTGTGGAAACAGGCCCTTCGGCCCAACAAGTCCACACCGACCCGCCGGAGCGCAACCCACCCATATACCCCTTACCTAACACTACGGGCAATTTAACATGGCCAATTCACCTGACCCGCACATCTTTGGACTGTGGGAGGAAACCGGAGCACCCGGAGGAAACCCACGCAGACACGGGGAGAACGTGCAAACTCCACATAGTCAGTCGCCTGAGTCGGGAATTGAACCCAGGTCCCTGGCGCTGTGAGGCAGCAGTGCTAACCACTGTGCCACTGTGTTGGATAATGGTAAGGAGAGACTGTTGTTTATGTCTCACATACCATCATTTCCAGTAAATGACATTTTGCTAAGAAAGAGTATGAAGCATTGTCTTTGCTTTTTAGAGAATTAAGATTTTACAAGTACTTGTACAGATGTAAATTTGCAATCAAAACAGTGTAAATCACTGAATCGAAGTTTAGCTGCAACCAAATACGGGCTTTGGGTTTGCCTGCTTAAAATGAATGACAATATAAGTACAGACAACCAGAAGACCATTGGAATACTGATGCAATGTCTACATCTCTCCTTACCATTATCCAACATCTCCATCTACAGGGAGGGTGTACTTTTCATTTCAAATGTAAACAAAATGCCAATCACAGCAGATGACATTGTTTTGAACAATGAATATTTTGTTTTGACTTTGCATTGTCAAGTGTATATGTCTATGTCACAAATGGGTGGACTACACAGGTACTAGATTTCGAAATTTGCCCAATTTCTTTTATCCAAAAGAATGTGTTATCAGTTGGTAAGGGTTGTGTAAAATAGGAAGCCAGAGTTGTAATTCTGGATATTGTTGGATAAGGCTGAAGATACAGGAACTGAGAGATTTTACAATGGGCTGTTAAGTGAGTGGAGTTACACTGAGTCTTTCAGATAGGATGTGAACTAAGATTGCAGGAAATCACCAAATGTCGCTACCAAGTAAGGACAAATCATTCAGGATTGGTGATGTGCACAGATAATTTCAAATAAGGCATATACTTGGCACTTGTATAAAAGCAGACCAGGAAACCCATGATTTCAGCAGAAACTCCAGAGACCAACAACTGCAAAAAAATGCCCAATGTCAGGAGGCTTGATGAAGACATCAAGAAATGTTCAACCCTGGCCTGTTGCCAACTCTCCCAAGGATTAACATTTGTGGTTGGTTACAGAATCAAGGGTCGTAAAGAACAGTGCTTGTGATAGCTCTGGTATGTAAAGGCATTTGTCATTGCTTAATAAATTAATTTGAGTATTTTAGAGCTCAAAGTGTCTCCACTGTATCTTAGTCAATGCGTGGGTTTCCTCCGGGTGCTCCGGTTTCCTCCCACAGTCACAAGGATGTGCGTGTCAGGTGAATTGGCCAAGCTAAATTGCCCGTAGTGTTAGGTAAGGGGTAAATGTAGGGGTATGGGTGGATTGCGCTTCGGCGGATCGGTGTGGACTTGTTGGGCCGAAGGGCCTGTTTCCACACTGTAAGTCTAATCTAATCTAAGTATATAATATTGTCTTACAGAGACGGGCAACAGTACAGATCACAGGTGTTGTATGATTCTCATGATCAACACTGAGTGATGAGATTGATAGAAAATCTAGTGAAAGCTTATCTTAAGTGGCCATGGCTAGATAAGGACATTGAAGAGTCTGTCAAGCTGTAAAAAAGAAGTCACCTGCAGCCATAGGAATGGCCAGCTGGACTGAACTAGAGTTTACATGTTGATTTCACATAATTTGAAGGCCAAAAGCTATTGTTGTCTATTAACAGAAGTCCAATATTACAGAAAGACAGGGCCACACAGAAGGTCAGGCAGATTATTCTGGTTCACTGAAAGCAATAGCTATAGCATTCTCCAAAACAGTCAGGCTGTGAAAAATGTCCCGCTTGGCATAGAAGAAATGTCTGGAAGCAGAAAACTGCTGAATGCTGAGGACATAAAAGGTTTTCCCAGAAAGTGTTTGCAAATCAGCAAGAAGAAACTTTCAGAAATCAATTGCTACTGGTCAACTGAACAAAAAACTTTAAAGTGGCAACAGAGTGACTACTCACTGAGCTTTGAATATTTGCAAAGTTGATGCTGACGGTAAAGGTTTGAATCTATGTTTGGAATAAGAATGTTTCAAATAGTTCTTATTTCATAAACTATCTTTAAAGCTTTTTTTCCATTTCTTACAAACTTTCATGTTCTTTTGTTAAAAGTACATTTGCAGCTTCATATGAATATATTCAGTGACTAACCACCATGGTAAACAAATTGCAAAATAAACTTATGGTCTTTAAGCCAGGTTTCACTCTGGGATTTGACTTGTCCAGTCTTACTATCAGCTGGAATCATAATAAACTTTTTAAAAAACATTATATCCTACGCGGAAGGATTGTCATGCTTCCTGTCTACCTTCTTACTGGTTATGATCCAATAGTCAAGTGATCATCCAAGTGCCAGAAAACATCATGAATGGCCTGTCATGTTTTTGCCGAAAATGCTGATTTTTATTGTTTCATATTGTTATATTGTCTTCACAGAGTTATGAATTATTTAGCCAGGAACCAAATGTTTGCAAGATTGCCAATGGACCACATTTCATGGATGCACTAGAGAGCCAGGTTCTTGTGTAATGCAATACTAAACTAGAAAGTCGACTGAGCAAATAATACGACAAATTGGAATTAAACGAGAGCTCTCAGCTTTCCAATTTAAAGTATGATTATTTCCAACTTAGGATAACCAGAAAACAATCGGAAGACTCAACAGTTATGATATTAATGAACAGGTGAGAAAAGGGAAAGGAGGTGGAATACATCTAAAGCCAGCTCTGGCCTCACCATGCATGAGAGTATTCATATATCCCCAAAGGTGAGATTAGAAAAAGATGAAAGTCAGGAATGTAGGTGGATTGATTCTGGGAATATCAGCTTTTGCTGGCATACAGTTGTTTAGTATAAATGCAATTATATATAAATATCATTTCTAATGTGCTGTCATCACATAATTTTTATTATGGGGGCACACATGGCATCGCCAACTCATACTGTAGGCAAACATCATGACTTCACTTCAATAAATTCTTTTGTTGATTGTACTGTTGTATTATACACTTGAATCATGGTGACAGAAGAAGGAAGAGAACTGGGTGTTATATGGGACACACTGTGACAGGGAGACATAGGTATGTGTAGAGGTGTGAGCTGCCCTTAGGGGTAAAGCACAGATAAATGAAGCATGCCTCAGTTAGAACACCAGTTAAGAGGAAATGTCTGCAGCTTTTTCTTTAGCGTCTACTGTTTATATGACAAACGATATAAAGCAACATTTAAATTTCTTCCATGCACAATAGCAATGAATTTGTTGGGCAAACCAGAACAGGTAAAAGTCACTGTACTGTTATCACTGTTGGAAAATATATTCTACCTTAGGTCTTACTGAAGAGCAAAACAGACATAGCAGCAATTTTAAAAGCTTTGAAGCCATACTTTAATCAAGTGAATGTTCCATATGAAGGCAATTTATTCAACACTAAGGCTGAAGGGTATAGAGAGTGCTTTGATCTGTGCACAACATCATTAACTCAATTCACTGAAACCTGTGAATTTGTGAAACTAAAAGGTGAGGTAATTAAAATTAGCACCATCTGAATCATAAGAGACTCCATCATGGCAGTGTGACTCGAGGGCATAGGTTTAGGGTGAAAGGGGAAAGATATAAAAGAGACCTAAGGAGCAACTTTTTCACGCAGAGGGTGGTGCATGTGTGGAAAGGGCTGCCAGAGGATGTGGTGGAGGCTCGGACAATTGCAACATTTAAAAGGCATCTGGATGGGTATATGAACAGCAGGGTTTGGAGGAATATGGACTGGGTGCTGGCAGGTGGAATTAGATTGGGGTGGGATATTGGTCGGCATGGACGAGTTGGACGAGTTTCCATGCTGTACATCTCTATGACTCTATGGCATGCAATCTTTGAGTTGCCAGAAACTATAAAATCAGATTTTGATGCTCTTATTTTCATAACTGATTCTACTGGTGGAACAGCGAAAAGGTGTGAAGTATCAGGAATCTATGAACTGCTAATAATTACACAATACTCTCTTGTTTGCCTAATGGAAATGTAGGTTCTTGATGAATTGTGCATACCATTGTTTCAGCAATGCAATCAGAAAGTCCATTGTATTGAAATGAGTTCCTTTTCCAAGGAGGACTTATAATGTCGAATAAATACATGAATTGAAAATGTCCCCTACCCTATGATTATATTTGGATGTTAACTAGTTCTCCTTCCAATTACAATCATGAGACCATTGTTGTTTCTTTTAAAAATCTCATGACTGTTTCCAATTTAGACATTATAGTTATGTTTTGCACTGCACTAGGTCAAAGGCTAAGAATCCTGCAGTGAGCAGTGAGTAATTCATTTCCTCACATCCTAAAACCTGTTCTCAGTCTAAGTGCATGTTGGAATACTCCCCATTTGCTTGGATGGGTGCAGCTGCAACAACACTCAAGAAGCTCAATACCACCCAGGACAAAATCACCATTTGATTTGTACTCCTCCACATTCTTCAGAATCTACACTTCCTCCACCAACAATGGCCATTGGCAGAAATGTACTATCTATAACATTCACTGCAGTAGCTCACCAGGGCTCCATCAATGTGTATTCCAAACCAGCGACCTCTATCTCTAGGACAAGGGCAGCGGATGCTTGAGAGCACCATCACCTGCACGTTCTCTTCTAAGCCCAGAGAACATCTTGACTTGGAACTATATTGCCATTCCTTCACTGTTACCAGGTCAAACTGCAGGAATTCCCTTCCTGGCACAACTTTGAGTGTACCTACACCACATGGACGATAGTGACTCATGAAGGTAGCTCACCACTACCCGCTTTTCAACAACAATTACAAATGAGCAATAAAAGCTTATCTATCCAGCGATGCTCACATCCCATGAAAGAATAAATAGAAAAACAAGTTAACTCCAATATGATATTACCCTGCATTAACTCGATTCTATGAAACTTTGTGGGTTTCATTGAGACCGCATTCAATGCAATTGGGCCATTGAGACAACATCAAGAGAACATCAAGACAACATTAAGTGTAAGATCATCATTTCAAGGATGAAGTGCATTTTATACAGACCATACAAAGGGAATACCAGGTTGGCAATCCAACCTGTCTTGTGTCAAGGGCAAGCAAAGCACAGTTTCCACTACTATCAACTAATTATGAATGCAGAAGAGGAGCTTAATCAGCAATTAAATTTCTTCTGTTAAAATATTTCAGAGTATTTTTGCTTGGTTAAATTATTACCTGATATCAATCATCAGCATACCTTTTCTTTTCCAATTTCCATCATTCTATGACCCAGGGAGCTCTGATTTATTTGCTTTATGTTTAACCTTAATATGGGAATATTAAAATAAGCTGATAGCAACAATTTCAATCAGTTATCAGTTTGTTCTCTTGCACATCACTGATCAGTCCTTAATTTGAGTGCTTTGTCGAAAATAAAAATTATTACAGTACATATAATTGGAGTCCTAAATTTCAATTATATTTTGAAAGTACATGTGATTACTTAAAATAGATATGATGGCAGCAAAAATGTATTCTATAAGCAATTTAGGGCAAGAAGATACCCAAGAAAAGATTGTGGTCTATTAGGGGCCAATGGGGCAATCTTTGAGGTTTTAAATGAATACTTTGCAACCATATTCACTTTAGAAAAAGATAAAACAAGCGTAGACCTCGGTAAGGAGAATGACAATGTACTTGAACAAATTACAATTAAGAATGTTAGCAATGTTAATGGGTTTAAAATTGGAGAAATACCCAAGCCCAGATGAGATGCATCCTAGACTGCTGGGGGAGATGAGAGCGGAGATTTCAGAAGCTCTGACATTTTTCTCAAATCATCTCTGGCTATAGGAAAGGTAGCAGAGGACTGAAGACAGCAAATGTGATATTGTTATTCATAAAGGGTGGTAAGGATAAATCTGGGAGCTATGAACCAATGAAGCAGAGAAACCATTGGAAAAACTTCTGAGGTGCAAAATTAATTTCCACTTTTAGAGGTGAGGATTAATCAAGGATTGGCAACATGGCTTTGTCAGGGGGCAGATTCAAGCAGAGAGTGGTGGATATCAAAAATTGATTGCCCCAAAGAGTGGTAGAAACATCACAACATTTAAGTAATATTCAGGTTATTCAGATGAACTCTTGAAATGCCATACCATACCATATCATATGACTGACACAGACACAATGGGCTGAAGGGCTTCTTTCTATGTTATTAAACTCTATAACTCTTTGATTCAGGTGAATATTGCGTGTGTACATGAGAGAGAGAGAGAGAGAAAGAGACTGCTAGTCTTTTAAGCCTTGAACTGTTCTGAGATAGGTCTTTCTGTGAAGGATGCACAATCTCAATCCCAGGTATTTGATGCAGGAGCTAGAAAGATATAGTCTCAAACCAATTTGGTTGTCAAGGCTCATGCATGCTAGATGACCAAGCAATTTGACCAAATGATCCAGCAGACTCTGTGAATAAGCCTAACATCAGAGACAAAGGCATTACACAGTGATCAGAACATTGTGCATTGAGGAGACAAGAAGCTAACCAATTTGGTAAATTCATGGTATATTTACTCATTGGCTGAAACTGCTGATAAGTAAAGACTGATTTATAATGTATGACAAGACTTGTGAGCACTTTTTCTGATAAGACGATGACCAAAACGATTGAAGGCATTCATGGGTTGGAAATGACAAACTCTATCATCAGAGAAAGAGTGGGCTATGTTTCAAAGCAGATGAGTATTTAACAAACTCGTCTCATCTCACTCAGAAGGGGCATACCAGCACATGGAATTGAAGATCTAAAAGAGTGATTGGTGCCAGCCCTTTTGACAAGAAAAACAAAAGGAAAATCAGAACTGACGTCATTCAGCTATAGTCTGATCAGTGTGAGTAAAGCAAATTTTCATAGGACTCATCCACTTTGCACATTTTAAAAATTGAACAAGAATCTGAATTTAGGGACTATCTAGAAATGGGATGGAACTGTTGACCATACCAGGAATGCTTAAGACACAGATGATTACCACCGTACAACCATTCTTTCACCTGCTTAGCTGGTGGCTATAACATTGCACCATTAAATTTCACAATAGGCGCTGACATTGTACTGACACAATTGACCATCACCTTATAAAACCACCAAACTGTCATCTCAGATCGGGAATCATTGAAGTAAACTTGCAAAATTATGACTTTTCTGACTGTGGTGTTCCTCAATTTAATCCCTACACTTGTATTTTCAATAGTTCTCTCTGCTTTGAGAGAACTCACTCAACCTGCATGCAGAATACTGGAGGAAATCCATAGCAAAGGGACATAACCCAAAAATCTGAGCCAAATCATTCATGATAGAGATTAGGAAACTATTTGTTTCATGAAGGGTAAGACTAAGTGTAAAACACATTCTTTAAAATGGCAGATGCCAACTCAGTTAATATCTCAAAATCAGAAATTGGTGGATTTTTGGGAGACCAGGATATTAAGGGACATGGCATCAAGGTGGGCAAATGGAATTAGGATATACATCAACTATGATTTTGTTGAACACCAAAACTGTTAATAAGCAATTGAATATCCTCCTCACATTCCTGTAACTTCTTTGTGCTTTTGACATTTAAACTTTAGGCACAATAGACTCTTATGTCATTCAGTCCTAGTGTTCTGATATCATGAAGACTGCTATTAAATAATAGCAGATCATCAGTAAGACAAATGTTTGCTTGATATAACAAAACACCCATTGATCAACATAGATCATGAGCAGTGTTGTAAATTGCAAAGATGAATGGTGCATACAGTCCCTGCCAGAGTGGAGCTCCAGAGCCACTCATAGCACAAACTACTCTCATCTGACACTAAAGCGTGTTTGTTGTAACTCCACACCATTCAATTCAGCTGTGAGGGCATCATTCAAACACATTTGACCATCGCTTCAAAGTGTTTTCTCAAACTGGATCTTTGCGAAATTGTAGCTATTGATGTAAACTCAGAAAATTTTGACTCTGTTGACTGGAACTTCCTCAGTCTATCGCTCCACTAATGTTCCGAGAAAATTGGTTCTGTTTGAGAGATTCCACTTGATTTGGGTCAGAACAGTAAAGGAAATTCAACCCCAGGTCAAAGAGACACTATTTGAAAATCAAAGGCAGGCCATTCAGGAGAAAGGTTAGCAAAGACTTATCTCACAATAGGTGTCAGAAGTGCAGCATTCATTCCCAAAGAAATTGCAGAAACAAACTCAATTACTAAGGCAAATTATGAGACTGATGAATATTTGACAAGGATATTGTGACAATATAGGTAAATGAAGTTAGAATACAGATCAGCCATGATCTCATTGAATAGTGGAACGTTTGAGGGACTGACTTTACAAGTTGCAGATATAACTTGCATATTGTTTCCGACAATTTAGACAGAATAGACTCTAATGTCACACAGGCCTAATACAGTGATGCTATGAAGAAACATAAATATTTGGAATATTAGTTTGACATGAAAACAAGTGCATTAATCGATGATCATCATTCTAAAGTGTTGGAAATCAAAGGCAAGCAGCACATGTAGCCCATAAACAGTGTTGCAAATTGCAAAGATGAAAGGTGTGTGTGGTCCCTGAAAGATAGATAGAGTCCCACCAAGTGTCCTACAATACCAGTGACTGAAGCCAGGAGAATTTTAGACTATGGGGCAAAAGGTGCAGATATTTAAGTGTGAGTCATGTTGTGTCCGGTTCAGGTCACTAAGACACAAAGAAAGATTTCAGGTGCTGAGGACACAGGAGAAAATTCCCAGACCCTGTAAGATCAGAGGAAC
Source organism: Hemiscyllium ocellatum (assembly GCF_020745735.1). Classification (NCBI taxonomy): domain Eukaryota; kingdom Metazoa; phylum Chordata; class Chondrichthyes; order Orectolobiformes; family Hemiscylliidae; genus Hemiscyllium; species Hemiscyllium ocellatum. Next base: position 21,298,176 of record NC_083447.1, on the reverse strand, counting down.
ATGGACAGTTAATCATGGCTCATGTGAACAGATCCAGGTGAATGTCACCAACAAAAGGATAGAAAGAGGTGAAAGGTGAACTGAGAAGGCAAGGATTGGAGTGACAGGAGAAGATGATCAGTCAGGAGCCCTTCCTCTTTCTGTTACGCCCACTTCTCCAAACTTCAACAGTCAGCTCAGGTTATCATTGTCTCTTTCTCTTCTCATAACCATCACCCTCTCCATAATTCTGCTGCAAGCGAGATATGAAGGTGGAGGACAATGACACATACAACTATCACCTCATTACATGTCGTCTCAGATCTGGAACTGGGATCATTGAGGTGAGCTATGATTTCACTAACTGGGTGTTCCTCAATCTGGTACCCAGTGAGAAATCCCATTCAAGCTTGGACAGGTTAGTGAAGGAAGTCCATGCCCATACCAAAGGGACATAATCTGAAAATTAGAGCCAGGTCATTCAGGAGAGAGATTAGGATACATTTCAAAGGGTGGGAGAAGTGAAACATTCAGCCTGAAAAATTACAGGTATGGGCTGAATTCATATTTCGAATTCTGAGATTGATAGATATTTGCTCAGCCAGGACACAGAGGGACATGAAGTCAAGGTGAGCAAATGGAGTTAGGATACAGATCAGTCATGATCTCATTGAATAGCAGAACAGGTTTGATGGACTGACGCCTATCATTGTAATGACTTTGTTCTTATTTTGATGTTTAAAATTCAGACACCATTGGCTCTTATAATGGCATACAGTCCTAGTGTTATATCAGGAAACTGCAATAAATAACAGAGGACTCTGAGTAACATAAATATTTTTTGAGACAGCAATAATAATTGTAAAACAATGGATGCAGATAATGAACAGGGTTCCAAGTTACAAAAGTGAAAGCTGTCTGTGGTTCCTGATGCATACAGTCCACCACATATCCGTACACATTTGGGCATTAGTGACCAAAGCCAGAAAAATTTTTGACTGAAGACCAAAAAATGCAAATATCGATCAGACAGGATCACACTTAAATTAGACCAAACTCTTGTGTCCTGTTCAGGACGTTGAGACACAAGGAGAAACTTCAGAGATGCAGGAGGAAAGACTGATGAGCTGCAAAAATTGCAGGAACTTGGCCAGTTGGTTGGTGTTGGTTGGTGCTATCTGTGGCATGCATCCAGCAATATGACTGCTAGGGGTTTCTTTTTCCAACCACTATCTCCAATCCTCAGAGGTCTGCTCACGATAGCTTTCTGACATCTTCCCCATTCTTTACATACTTCATTCCCCTTAAATGTATCTGCGTATTTCAGATTAAACATTCATTTGAGTGGTTGACAAATAAAACACATGTGGTTAACATTGGCAGTGTAACCTACTAAGTGTGACCTGAGTGATTTTAAGTCTAGAGATGGCAGCTCTTACAAATCTTTATAATGCATCTATTAAAATTATTATTACAATAACTCTGTAAAATTCAGCACATTTAATGTCACTAAAATGAGCCACTTTTTGCAAGGTGATCTTACTGGAATAAGTTTAGTCATATGATGATCTTCAATTTTATTAGTTGAGAAACTAAATAAACTATACATATATTTTTGTGCTAATACTCCAGTTTCTTTCAAGAAGAGAATTTTCAATCCTCTGATGAAAATGTTCTCTCATAGATACTGTCAATTTGGAAGTTAAACTAAGATGCCAAATAATGTTTCTCTTTTAACAGCTGAAGGATGAGCAATAGAGGAAGGTTTGGATGAGCTCTCCAGGAGCCAAAAGGAGGATAAAAGATGACAGCTCTGAAATAGCAGCAACTTCCATTGTTAACAAGAACGGCACTAGCATTTTAAAGTAAATACTTCTGGATTTACAGAGCCCTGGGTAGGGATTCAGTTGTACATGTATTCTTTGTAACTTTACTAATTTCTCTAAAAAAATCCCACATAATCATTCTGGTCCAACTTTTAATTTAAGATTAATTACAAACTTAATCCTCACTTTATTGCCATTTCATTGTGATTTCCTGTACATTTAAGATGGAATATAAAGATTTTAGAAAATCTACTTGGTTTCCTTTCTTTCCTTTTGTCAAGCAATTCCAGTTTTTAAAGACCTATTTTTTCCACAGTTGCATGTAATAGACATTCACATTTCCACAAGGATACTTATTTAAATGACATGATTCAATTTCTTTGACCACATAGTCCCAATTTATACTACTTTAATACTAATCTGAAACAGTTATCTGGATTCATTTGATGTGCCCGATCTATTGTTCCACATATGCCACGTTGAAAGCCCTTTTGAAATCATTACAAATGCATCGTTAATTTGTATATCTGTTTCTTGGAACTGTATGTTTCCATGACTATTTTTTCTCCTCTATTTTCTAAAAGTATTTAAGCCTTCTGTTTCTATAGCTTCCACAAAAGCGTTTTATTCAAAATGAGTTGTCAGGTATTTGTCTTGGGTGAAATTGAATTGGGTTTCAATCCCACTTAGCACATGCATGTTTAACATTATTCCCTCCAAGTTCAGTGTTCCTAAGATTAGTCATAAACTTCCCTACTCTAACCTCAGCTGACAAAAGCTAATTTAACACAGCGTTGAATTCAGTCTAGGCTCACTTCTTTATTTGCTCAGTTTTCAAACATTTACCAACATCATGTGGGAGAAATTGAGCTGAAGTAGTGGTATAGTGGTAATGTCACTGGACTAGTAATCTAGAACCCCGGGCTAATGCTCTGAGAACATGGAAGATGATGACATTTGAATTAAATTTTAAAAATCAGGAATGACTAATGTTATTAATGTCCTTTAGGAAGAGAAGTCTGTCGTCTTTACCTATCTGCCCTACATATGATTCCAGACCCATAGCAATGTAGTTGCCTCCTAATTGCTCTCTGAAATTGTCTATGAAGCCACTCAGATTTACAGGCAATTAGGGATAGTCAATAAATGATGTCCACATCATTTGAATGAATTTTTTAAAAAGCTGTGAATGGTTAGTTGAATATATGTGTTAGTTTGTAAAATAAATCATCTTTGTCATGATTGTTACCACCTAATGGTTGGAAACTGCCAGGCACTCTTTCTCAACATCCCAGTTTCAAGTGTTCATATAAAATCTATATGTTTCTTGGAGTCAGAGAGGAAATGTAAAAGGTTGTCTGTTTTATATGCCTGCTCTGTAAAGCTGTAAGAATGTGTCAGCACAGTCAAAACAATCAAGTTGCCGTTCAGAGCATGCATGTTTTGCAAAATACGGGAAAACAATTTGGAGATGCTGTATTCTAGTTTTGCTTATCAGCCCTATACCTAGTTCAGTCATCACAGAATGTCATTGCAGCACCACCAATGGATGAAAATCTTTTTTGCTTTTAGAAACAAGAAAATCGTAAGAGATGTTTGCATATGCAGTTAATAAAATAGGAAGTCTCTGGTGAAAAGACAGGACATAAAATGGTGTACCTTTGCATTTGCCTTTAACACTGCAGGCTCAATTAATTATAAGGGATTGTGCTGTTGTAAGCATAAAAGCAAAGATTAAGGACTTAGATGTTTGAAGTGTATTTGTTTATCCTTCTCCATTATAGTCATGTCATGTTTATAATAATGTGACATAAAGACCCTCATGCAGTAATAAACCAGGTGATGCATTCCATAAGCTTGTTTTTGCTCTTCATAAGGCTATTTGTTTCATCACTGCCTTTGAATTCTCCACAGAGTATTAAAACTTAGCTACTTGAATATAAAATAAATCAACCTATTGTCCAGTGGACAGCATTTGTATAGGAAAGGCTGGTGCTACACTCAAGAGTAATTTTGGAACAAGAGCATACAGAAAGCTGCCAAACACTGTCATCTTTCATATATACTTTGTTTTAAAGTTTCTGCATCAGTCAGTGTCAATTTATCGGAGGCCTTATCTTTTGAGTCAAAGCTCCAAATGTCTAGATCCCACTCTCCATGAGTAGTGAGTAACAGACCTTCCAGCTCAGCATGTCAATCAACGTCTGTAAAAGAAACCTTTCATCTTTTAGACTGGGTCACTGATATGGATGTTTTCATTTTAAATTTCTAGCATTTCTAATTGCAGTTGAGCACTTAAAGAAATGTTAGCATGGACGAGATCATAATCTGTTTTGCCATCCAGATGATTAAATGAAGCTGATCATTAGCCTGAACTCCTCTAATACAATCCACTCCTTCTTCAGAAGTCTTTCTATATCCGTATCATTAAACAAATCAGATGAAGCTTGAATAAAATTGTTGAACTGTTATCAAGTTTTTTTTATTTAATAAAGAGCTGTGATGGCATGCTACACGTGGTTCTGGAATTCCCTCCAGCAAACTCTGCCTCTCTGACCTCCGTTAAAACCTGCCTCTTTAACAAAATGAGGTGGCTCAGCATCAAACGTTTGATCCATAAAGTGCCTTTAAAAGTTTTATCATGATAAAGGCACTATATAATACAACTTGCTGTAATGGTGACGATTGCATTCTGAGCTTAACTTGTCCAGATGAAAATGTTAATTTTGTTCCACTTTGGTCAGTGTCTATGAATGGAGAGGGTGCAGCTTGTGCTATTAGCTAGAATGAAGTGCAAGTGAGGACATACTTTTAAATGTAGAAGATGCACTTTTATTGTGTACATATTCAATATAAACTCTATAAAACATTTGTCAATGCTATTATTTGGAAGCATATTTAACACAGCGGGTTAAGTTCTTAGGAACTATACACAGCCACTCCGTAAACTCAGACTGTCGTGAAGGAAACAAAAGATTAACCTTGTCCCAACTTTGTCTCAATTATTTCTTTCTCTAACTTCTGTAACTAAAATGGCACCGAATTGTAGCGACTAATACACACCCCACTGTATTTTCATAAAATAAAAGCGACAATAAATTGCTATTCTATTTTCTCAAATTCTTTCCAGAAAATTTCCTTCTCATCTGCTGCTTCTGTAAGTTTGAGTAATTTGATTTGGGTTGGTTTGAATAATTTGATTTGAGTTGGTTTTCAGGAGTATAGCAAAATACATTCAACAAAAGAACTCTTGGATGCTCGGATTAATTCTTTCCGGAGATGAACGTGCATCCTGCACCCCCCAGCCCGGCATTTAACTCCTCCAGCATTCTTTCTATCTTGCCCTTTTTAAACAAATAAGATGAAGAGTAAATATCTTCCACCCTGTTTACACAAATAGTTTCATTAAACAACGCCCCAGTGTTTTTTTTAACCAATCCTCCTGAAGGCTGGTGTATGCATTTGCACCAGCCTCTTAAAATTACTTCATCGTGAGCTTTGGGTTAGTTCCCTGGGCAGACTCGATCCCTGATCTCCATGTGGAGTAACTCCAGCAGTGTAGTCAACAGTAACTAGTCCCCCCTGATCAGAGTTCTAGATGTGGTTTAGACTCGGTGTAGAAACTCGCTGAGCTATCTGAAAAGCCAATCTTTCAATTGGCGTGACCTGTGTGAACAATGGTATTCTTTTTCCAGCAGCTATTTTATGCCGGCGATGGAGGTTGGGACGCAGTCACTTCTGAAATAAAGAGCTTTGAGCTGCAGCAATCAGAACTGTTGCAATTTATTCCTCGATTAGGTTATTGCTTCCACGTGGCAAACTCAGACAGTTGAACGTGGATAATGTGATCTGTCCATGATTGTGTGTTGTAAATACAAAGTAAATGAAACTATATCCTGTCAGGATTAAAACATTTTGTACTCCTGGATTGGATTATTGCATATCTGAACATTGCTTATTCGATAACGTCAAGGGCCAGCAATATTTCTGCCATTGACAATGAATTAAATTGGTGTTCGGATCTCTCATTAATTTTGAAATAACCTTTTGTTGCTCAGTTTATATATTATAAAAGCTGCAAAATCCTTTTCCGAAACTGCAAGCTTCACTCTCCTCCTTTCCCTGTGACTTTCCTCACTCAGTTTGGGTCTGTTACACCCACACTAAATGGAACGGAAGAGTCCTGTATGTGTAGCAGCTAGTGCTGGGTTTGGGACACTGCTTTCCAAATTTCCTTTTAAATTCACTTTTGAATTCTCTGACTACAATTAGATAAATAAAAAAGATAAGGAATGGTTAAGTGAAAATGGAATATAAATCCGCGAAAGACCAGGAATCTATCGGGAGGACCAGAACAGGGAAACGAAGGAAGGCTGTGTTGAATTTGTGAGCTTTGCTTTGGGAATGATTCAATGTTTGTAGAGAATGTGAATCCAGCAAAATGCTGCAGCTGTCAAATGACAGTTGGTTGAACAGGTCTTATTAAACACTTTATCACAACATTGAGGTACAATGCGTACCGAAATGTTACGATGTTTGTAATCTCCCGTCACGTGATGTACTTTGCCGGTTATATTGTATAAATACAGCTGTGAAATAACTTTCAATTTAACTGTTCAAGCTGTGAGACTTGTGGCGTGTTCAGATTTTCTATGATTTAAGTTGGCCCCTAATGATAAATAACATGGTTAGAAGAGGGAAGGGAGGCAGAATAACAGATAAATGGGGAGAGAGAGGAATGGAGAGAAACGGGAAATGGTGAGACTGGAGATGGAGCAACAGAGAGGCAGTGTCAGGACAACACCGATAATACAGGACAAAAGAAGGCTAATGCAGAAAGCTCAATATTGTAGGTAACTCAGAGGAGAATAGAGACAAACAAGGTGATATTAAAAAGAAAGTCTGGGGAGACCAAAACAATAATTAGCAAGTGAAAACAAATGAAATCCAAAGATATTTTTGTAAATACATAACCAGTAAGAGGATGGTGAAGGAAAAATAGATTTAGTTTGATCAGAAAGGTAACCTGTACGTGGGGGTGGGAGGTTGGGTATGATTCTCAAAATTTAACAATCTGAGATTTCAAAATTAATAATTTACCTCACATCCTCGCATCACATTTTGCCCACAAGAGGATTCCAAATTTCTAATATTCTTTGTGTTGGCAAGTGTTTCCTAATGTAATTCTTAAAAGGTCTGGTTCTAATTTAAACTCTCCAATCCTCAAGCTTGCCAGCAGAAATAGTTTTGTGATAATTACCCTCTTGGTTTCCCCAAATACTGAAAACATTCATTAAGTCACCTCATAACTTAAAGTGAAGGTCTCCATATCTGTCTTTTCGATATTTAAAGAATTAGAGCAGAATTAGTGAGATATCTGACTCTGTAATAAATGTCTCAAAATGTCAGCCATGGACAAATTTAAAATACTTCACCTGTGTTTGTAGATCTTTTACAGTCATTCAGAGAAAGACATACAGATACAGGCAGACATGTACACACACAAACTGACTGAAAAATGTTCAGATATTCAGAAGGCATTTGGTGCCCATATGAAAGGTTATTGAACAAGGGCTGGTTGGAGATTGTTAAAGGACAGGAAACAGAATTGATCTAAAGTGGTTATTTTTATGTTGAAATGCTGGTACAATCAGAGTGGCACAAGGATCATTGCTGGACATTTAACAAGTTACAATCTATAACAGTCATGTAAATGAAGGGACCAACATTTATGTGTTTATAAGTTTACTGATGACATAAAGCTTAGTGGGAATGTAAGCCCTCTGGCCACATGGTCAGATTAGTGAGTGAAAAAGTGACTAATGGAATCTAATATGAAGAAATTTGAGGTTATTGGGTTTGCTAGGTAAAGTAAAAAGAGAGAATAATTTTCAATGGTGAGAATTTAAATGTTCACAAATTGACACAAACCACAAAAAGTGAACTTGGAGGTACATTCTGCAAATAGAAAAGCAAATAACTTTTCCTATTAGGCAATCTCTTGAGACTAAAAATGACTTTCTTCCATTCTGGAATTGTGGGTCCTGAGTTGACTAAATAGTTCAATGCTAGATCCACAAACTCTGCCACAAATGGTGCTTGAAGGGGTGGGTGGGTGAGATACTCAGGTTTACACACTAGTTGCACTTGGCCTCCACATGAGTCCTTCTGAGATAGTTGCCACTGTTATGGATGCCTCTTCACCAATTGGGTGATCATGGGTTAGAGAGTGCCATCAAACGCTGGGCATATCACAATTTTCAGGGTTTGAAAACATCTGTATAGATTAGATTACTTACAGTGTGGCCCAACAAGTCCACATCAACCCTTCGAAAAGCAACCCACCCAGACCCGTTCCCTTACATTTAACCCTTCACGTAACAAAACGGGCAATTTAGCATGGCCAATTCACCTAACCTGCACATTTTTGGACTGTGGGAGGAAACTGGAGCACCCAGAGGAAACCCATGCAGACACAGGGAGAATGTGCAAACTCCACACAGTCAGTTGCCTGAGGCGGGAATGGAACCCGGGTCTCTGGTGCTATGAGGCAGCAGTGCTAACCACTGTGCCACCTTGAAGTGTTTCCTCTGCCCTCCCAACCACTTATTGTGATGAAGTTTAGAACAGTGAGCTTGTTTTGAGTCAGACAGACGGTCAATGTGGCCCACCCAATGAAGTTAATTGAAAGCAATCTGATCCTTGATGCTTGGAATGTTAACCTGAGGGTGGACACTAATTTTGGAGTAATTATCCTGCCAGTGAATTTGCAAGATTTTGTGGAGTCATAGCTAGTGATATTTGTGTAGGGGTCTGAGATGTCTGCTGTCCATGTCTCCAATGAATACAACTGCCATTATTGCAAAAAAAAATGAATAAGAATACGGAGGTCTTGCTGCAATGAGTATTGGGCTTTTCTGAGACCACAACCAGAACATTGTGTTCAGGTTCAGTTTTATACTTGAGGTAGGATATATTTGCCTTAGAAGCATTACAACAAAAACTCTTTCCTTCATGATTGTGCTGGTCCACACATGCCTACTCTTGCTGCTATTTGTGGTGTTCTTCTAGCAGGGAGAGACAGAAGGACAAAGGGATCTCATCGTATTTCCTCTTAGTAAATGGTCTTGCGAACCTTTTCACAAAAAGTGACAGTTTTAATGGATTTCAGATGTTCATTGATCACCACTGCAATTGGTGGGAAGGAAATCCAATGATAAGTTCACTGCCTGCTGGGGAGACCCACAAGTCAGCTAACTGTCTGACAAAACCCAAAAGAGGGCAAAGCATAAAATCATGGGATAAGATCCGAGATAATCTAACATATGGCAAGTTAGAAAAGATGTGACTCTCCCCCACACCTCTAAAGACCCTTCCCTCCACTTGTGTACTAGTCACATCTCGGAGAATCCCTTCAGCTGGTCAGAGCTGAAGATGATAGTTGTCCATCAGCTTCTAGATGACTTGTTCCCGGCTCTTCAGGGAGCATAGTCCAAATTTATGGAAACCTTTAGTTGGAAGAGCATTCTGAATTGCTACTTGTGCTGGAATATCTACATAGCTGCAGAATACAATCTGTCTTCAGCCACCTGCCATTTTAATTGCCACAAGGGGGAGCGAATCAAAAAATAATTTTCAGGTCAGACTAGTTACAAAACCTCACAGCTGCAAAGGATATTTCACAGGCTTCACAAATGGTATTAAGCTTTCCAATAATAAGCACAAAATCATGATATTTAGCAAAGCACATAAGAAATAGGAGCAGAAGTAGGCCATCTGGCCTGTTGAGCCTGCTCCACCATTCAATAAGACCATGGCTGATCTTTTGTGGACTCAAGATCACTTACCCACATGCTCGCCATAACCCTTAATTGCTTTACTGTTCAAAAATCTACCTATTTTTGACTTAAAAGCCTTCAACAAGGTAGCACTGGGCAGGGAATTCTACAGATTCACAACTTTTTGGGTAAAGACACTCCTGCCTTAACTCAGTCCTAGATCTGCTCCCTCTTATTTTGAGGCTAAAGCCCCTACTCTTAGTTTCACCAGCCAGTGGAAACAACCTCTTTGCTTCCATCTTATCTATTTCTGTCATAATGTTATATGTTTCCATAAGATTCCCCTCATTCTTCTAAATTCCAAAGAGCGTAGACAATTCTCCTCAAACTCTACTCATAAGCCAACCCCCTCAACTCCAAAATCAACCTAGTGAACTGTCTCTGCACCCACCCCAGTGCCAGTACATTCCTTCTCAAGTAAGGAGACCAAAACTGTATACAATACTCCAGCTGTGATCACATCAGCACCCTATACAGCTGCAGCATAACCTTCCTGTTTTGAAATTCTATCCTTTTAGCAATGAAAGACAATATTTCATTTGCCTTTTTAATTGTCTGAACCTGCAAACGAATATTTTCATGATTCATATACATGGATACCCAGGTCCCTCTGCACACCAGCATGCTGTAATTTTTCACCATTTAAACAACAATCCATTTGACTGTTATTCCTACAAAAATGGATGATGTTGCATTTACCAACATTGTACTCTATCTGCCAGACCCTTGCCCACTCACTTAACCCATCCATATCCCTCTGCAGACTTTCGGTGTCCTCTGCACACTTTGCTCTACCACTCATTTTAATATCATCTGTGAATTTTGACACACAATACTTGGTCCCCAACTCTAAATTATTGATGTAGATTGTAAACAATTCTGGTCCCAACACTCATCTCTACAGCACACCACTAGCCACTGATCACCAAGCAGGGAAACATCCATTTATTCCCACTTTTGCTTTCTGTTAGTTAACTAATCTTCTATTTATGTTGATATTTTACCCATATCACTGTACACTTTTATCTTACGCATTGGTCTTTTGTGCAGCACCTTATGTAATGCTTTCTGGAAATCCAGATGCACCACATCTACCAGTTCCCTGTTGTCCACCATGTTCGCAATGTTCTCAAAGAATTCCAGTAAGTTAGTTAAACATGACTTGCCTTTCATGAATTCATGGGACAATTTATATCCAGATGTCTCGCTATTTCTTCCTTGATTACAGATTCAAGCATTTTCTCTACTATAGAAGTTAAGCTAACTGGCCTACAGTTACCACCTATTGTCTGCCTTCTTTTATAAACAGTGGCAGTGACTTGCAGTCACATTCACATCAAACATTAGTCCCCAATCTCTTGACTGAAACCCACCTCCTGTCTTCTCTTGACCTTGATGAAGATGTGTATTGGGCATCTTCCAAACTCCTAAATTATACATTGTTCCCAACTTGCTTCTGAGCAATATTGGTTTTAAACCCTAGGTTTGTCAAGCTGATCAGTTGGTCATTACTTAATTTCTCTTCTAGAATGGTACCTTGAGCCTAGTTGAGACCATTATAATTGTCATTCAGGGATGCTCGAGATCTACACTTCCTTTCTTAAAAATGACAACTTAACAAGATGAATATGTACTTTTGTCCACTTTCACAGCTATTTCCTGTTGAAAGGCTAACAGTCTCCATGGGTCACAGAGTCATATAGTGTGAAAATTGACCCTTCAGTTCAATTGGTCGATGCTGACAAAGTTCCCAAGCAAAACCAGTCCCACTTGCCTATGTTTAGTCCATATCCCTCCAAACATTTCCTATTCGTATACTTATCCAAATTTCTTTTAAATGTTGTAACTGTACATGCATCCACCACCTCCTCTCACAGTCCATTCCACACACAAACCATCTCTCTGTAAAATACTTAACGCTTGTGTCCTTCCTCCTCTCACTTTAAAAATATGACTCCTAGTTTTGAACTCCCCTACAGTAGGGAAAAGACCCTTGCTACGCACCTTATCTATGCCGCTCATGATTTTATAAACCTCTATAAGGCCACTCTTTAACCTCCTATAATCCAGTGAAATATTTCCAGCCAGTTTTTATAATTCAAACCCTGCATTCCCGGCAACATCCCGGTAACCCTTTTCTGAACACTCTCCAGTTTAACAATATCCTTCCAATAGCAGGGTGACCAAAACTTCACACATTACTCCAGAACAGAACTCACCAACGTCCTGTATAACCTCAACATGGTGTCTCAACCCCTATACTCAATGGTCTGAGCAAAGAAGGCAAGCATGCTAAACGCCTTCTTAACCACCCTAGATATGATGCAAATTTCAAAGGATTATGTACCTGAACTCCGGTTCTACAACACTACCCATGACCTTACTATCAATTGTATAAGTCCTGCCTTTGTTTGTTTACCAAAATGCAATACCTCACATTTATCAAAATCATTATCAATGTGCCACTCCTTAGGCCATTGGCTCAATTTATCAAGATCTCTTTGTATTCTTAGATAATCTCCTTTACAGTGCACAATACCAACAATTTTGGTGTCATCCGCAAACTTAAATTGCCTCCTATATTCTCATCCAAATCATTTGCATAAATGACAAACAGAAGTGGGCCCAGTACCAATCCCTGTGGAACACCAATGGTCACAGACCCATTAGTTCAAAAAACAACCCTCCACCATCAACCTCTATCTTCTACCATTAAGCCAATTTTGTATCCAATTGGCAAGCTCACCCTGAATCCCATTTGACCTAACTTTATTAATTAGTTTACCATGTGGAACCTTATCAAAGGCTTCATTAAAATCCATGTAAATGACGTCTAATGCTCTGCTCTCATAAATCTGTTTGGTTACTTCCTCAAAAACTCATTTAATTTTGGAGATATGATTTCCTTGCTCTTTATCCAAAATCAGTCATTGCCTCCCCAATTAATGTAAATCCTGTCTTTCAAAATCACCACCAACAACTTACCCATCACTGATGTCAGACTTGCAGGTTTCTCTTTTTAGCCTTTCCTAAATAAAGGTGCAATGGTAGCCACCTTCCAGGACTTTCGCACCTCACCAGTGGTTATTTATGACACAAATAACTCTGCTAGGGGACCCACAGTTTCTTCCCTAACTTTATACAACGTTCTGGAATACACTTGATCCAGTCCCAAGAGATTTATCTGCCTTTACGTTTTCCAGCAATTCTTCTTCTGTAATGTGAACTACTTTCAAAACATCAATATTTATTGCTGCAAATTCTCCAGCCTCCAATACTTTCTCCACAGTAAAAGCTGATGCGAAATATTTATTTAGTATCGCTCCTAAATCCTGAGGTTCAACATATGGATGACCTTGGTGATCTTTAAGGGGCTCTATTCTATATCTCTCTTTAGTTGCTCTTTTGCTCTTACTGTACTTGTAGAATGTCTGTGGATCATCCTTAACCTTATCTGCCCAGGATATCTCATATTTCCACGTTTGCCTTCCTGATTTCCCTCTTAAGAATGCCCAACTCATCAAGCGATTCATCTGATCCCAGTTGTCTACATCCAATATATGATTCTTTCTGATTCTTGAACAAAATTTCAATATCTTTATGCATTCATTGTTCCCTAATCTTACCAGCCTTATCTTTCATTCTAACAAGAACATAATTCCTCTGAACTCTAGTTATCACACTTTTGAAAGCCTCACATTTCTCAAATATTCCTTTACCTGTGAACAATCTACTCCAATCAACTTTCAAAAGTTCTTGTCTCATACCATTAAAATTTGCCTTAGTCCAGTTAAGCACTTTAACCTTAATGGAAGGTTTCCATAACTATTTAAAAACTAATAGAATTATGATCACTAGTCCCAAAGTGTTCCCCTACCAACACTTCAGTCACTTGCCCTACCTTATTTCCCAAGAAAAGATCAAGTTTTACTCCTTCTCTCGTAGGTACATTTTTACATCGATGAAGAAATTTTTCTTGAACACATTTAGTAAATTTTTCATCATCAACCCTTTCACACTATGGCAGTCCCAGTCAGTGTTTGGAAAATTAAAATCACTTACTATTACAACTCTATTATTCTTACGTATCGCTGTATATTTGCTCCTCAATTTCCCTTTGAATGTTGGGGAGCTTAGTACAATTCCATTAAGGTGATCATCCCTTTCTTATATCTAATTTCTATCTTTATAATTTGACTGGACAATCCATCAGAAATATTCTTTCTAATTACAGTAGTAATGTTTTCTTCATCATTCATTATCACAAAGCAGAGGATGACCTCCCTCTGAGAACTAAAACCGAAACACCCAAAGAGGAGCACCTCACCCAATAATCTGTAAAAGGACTGTGAAAAGTGGCATAATCTGCCTTTCCCCTCTTCTAGTGGTTAAATAAAATAAATCTCTGACATTCACTTTAAAATCACAAGAAACAATTTATTTATCTAACTCTAAGAGTGAACAAATTAACTAAACTATTAACAAACTGAATCAAATTCTTCAAACTACGAACTATTCCCGAAAAAAGCAAGTCTCTAATGGTACGCTGTTCCAATAATTTGAAGTTCTACACATATATTTAAAAAAAGAATTTAGTCTCTCAAAATTACAGCCAGGTTACATGTCTTCCGGAATGTTCTGTGTCTTCTCTGTCAAATTGTGCTGTTGATGATACCGTTATTATTTAGATGGTGCTTTCTCTAAATCATAGAGGAGGCTGCGAGAGCTAGTAATTCTCTTTTGAAAGCTGAGGGCCATTAGCTCTAGCAGCTAGCTCTGGGGTCTTTGTCCAACTGCCCCCTTCCTTTTACACCCATGATATATCATTATTTCTTACATTAGGATTGGTCCTATGTTGTCAAAATCATCAGACTTAAATTTAATAGTTTTTTTTGGTATCTAAGTATCTGGTTCTAATTGCTTGCTGAAATTCAAAAGCCTAATGTCTTAGTAAAACCTACTGCTTGATCTGCTTACTGTGTGGCCGATCGATACTTTAATTCGGGTACTTGCAAACTTTCAAGCTGCTGCTCACAAATCTCTAAGCACAGAAAAAGCACATGATCTTTTAACGGGATCATGCAAGGCTTTCCCCACCCCCAGCACTTTACAAACACCAAATTCAAACTTCCTGTCTCCCAATCTACAAGTACTGTACCCAACTTCGCAACATCCACATGCCAACAATTTTTAAATACAGCATCTTTACATTGCCTGAATTAGTCCTTCTCACTGCTTCTTAATAGGTCATGATGTATACAGAATGGTAGCTTACATTCAATTGAATTATCTATCCTGTTTTTCAGTTATGTTTTATACAGCGAGCACATATATAACTGATCACTGAAGAATATGACAATTATGTTTGAAGAGTATTGTCATAAAATAAACTCAGTCCTACACCATAATACTCTATCATCAAACAAAGGTTTCCTGCTTCCTGAACAAATTAATGTGAAAACAGTCATTTCAGAATCTCGTTTTCTAAACTATTCTTCAACTAGAATCAAATTGATGGTTTTTACTTTTCAAGGGAGTTCAATAAATATTCATGTTATAATGAATATCTGGAAGAATTAATCACTAAAAAGCTATCATGTTTCAAGAAAGAGAAGTGATTGTTTAACTATGTTATTGTCTGTCTGTAGTCATGTATCTGTAACAGCCATCTCTATTAATTTTCTACATTCTCCCTGACATTTTTATAGCTATTCATGCAATGTGGGGAACACTAATTGGCATGGAAGTGATGGTGTTGAACCACTGCAGTCCTTGGGGATATAGGGACATCCCACAACACTGTTATTAGTGCTGAACCTCATGATAATGAAGGAAAGGAAATACATTTCTAAGTCATAATGGTGAGTGGCTTGAAAGAGATCTTGCGGGTGGTGGTATTCCTATACATCTGCTGCCCTTGTCTATGTAATGTATAAGGATGCCAACCAAGCAGGATGCTTTGGCCTGGATAGCATCAAGCTTCTTGTTGTTGGAGCTGCACTCATCAGGCAAATTGGACAGTATTCCAGGATATTCCTGACTTTTACTTTGTCGTTGGGGGATTAGCTTGGGATGACTGATGCTGAGTTAGCTGCCGTAGGATTCCTAGCCTATGTCCTACTTTTGTAGCTACAGTATTTGCATGGCTAGTTCAACTTCTGGTGAACAATAACCCCAGGATGATTCAGCAATGGCGTTGACATTGAATGTCAACAGGCAATGGTTAGATTCTCTCTTGTTGGAAATGGTCACTACCTGGCACTTTATGTGTGCAAATGTTACTTGTTATTTGTCAGCCCAAACCTGAATATTGCCAAGGTTGTGTTGCATGAGGATACAGACTGCTTCAGTATCTGAGGTGTGACAATTATGCCGAATATTGTGCAATCATCAGTGAACTTCTGATCTTTTGATGGATGAAAGGGTAAAGAATTTTGCAACATGAAAAGAGACCCATCAGTCTATTGTGTTTATACTGGTCATCAAGCATTTATCTACTCAAGTCTCATTTTCCAACCTTTGGTCCATAGCACTGTACAGTATCATGCATCAGTGATCACCTAATTACTTCTTGAATATTGTGACGGTTCCTACCTTTACCACTCTTTCAGATAGTAAGTTCCAGATCCAGATACCCATCACCTTTATACGAAGCAAAATTTTCCTTAAATCTCCTCTAAACCTGCCCTTTGCTTTAAATCAACATTAAAAGTCATTGATGAAGCAGGTGAAGATGATTGAGCCTAGGGTACTATGCTGCATGTTTGATTCACTTGGGCAGCATATCTCTGAAGAATTATCTTCACCTTTGAAGTGATATCCACATTGACAAAAAGTTATCATTATTTAGAGTTTTGACAACATGGTTTTCTTCACAAATTGGATACTGAGTTTATTAAATGCACTGACATAACTTACAGCACAGACAGTAGAAGTAAAAATGCACATTATTCTCGTGAAATATCGTTTGAGAATATATTTGTGAACTGTAATGTCAATGTCCCAAACAATGTGTTCACTAGCTGTGAGAGATGTGTTTCCATGGCAGATGATAAACAATGACTGGGATAATGCAACAATCGTACTCCTGCACTCAATCCTGACATCGATCACAAGATATTTGGAATTAGCCTCCTGTCATCCTCTCTTTGGTATCAGGAGTCTTTGACCAAATTTTCTTTTTTATTCATTTACAGGATGTGAGTAATACTGGCTAGGTTAGCATTTTTATTGCCCAGAAGGCAGTTGAAGTCAATCATAATTGCTGTGGGTCTAGAGTGTCATACATTGACCAAATCAGATAAGGTCAGCAGTTTCTTCCCTAAAGGACATTAGTGAACCAGATGGGTTTTCCTAACACTTAACAATGGTTTCATTAGATTCTTAATTCCAGATTTTTAAAATTGATTTATTCAAATTCTACCATCTGTATGACAGGGTTCAAACCTAGGTCCCCAGAAAATCAACTAATTTTAAGCTTCATTTATTGTTTATCACATTTCCCAAGATATAGTGAAAAGTGCTGTTTTGTGTGCAATACACGCAGATTATACCATACAAAATGCATCAAGGTAGCAGAACAAGAGTGCAGAATACAGTGTTACAGCTGCAGAGAAAGTGCAGAGAAAGAGATCAGAATTAACATTTGAGAGGTCTGTTCAAAAGTCTGATAACAATGGGGAAGAAGCTGGTTTTGAATCTGTTTCTTCACACTTTTATATCTTCTATCCAATGGAAGAAGGTGGAAGAGAGCATAATCAGGTTGGAGAGGGTCTTTGATTATTTTGGTTGCTTTCCGGAGCAACAGGAAGTATAGATGGAATCAGTGGATGGAAGGCAGGTTTGTGTGATGGACTGGGCTGTGTTCATGACCCTGTAGTTTCTTGCAGTCTTGGGAAGCGCAGATGCTACGCTGTGATGGTTGAGATAGGATGCTTTCTCTGGTGCATCTATAAAAATTGATAAGAGTTTTTGTCAACATGCCAAACTTGCTTAGCCTCCTAAGGAAGTAGAGATGTTGTTGTACTTTCTTGACCACCTCTTTAATGTAGGTGGACCAGGACAGATTGTGAGTGATCATCACTCCTCAGACGTTGATGCTATTGACCATTTCCACATCGTTGATGCAGACAGGGGTGTGCCCTCCACTCCACTTTCTGAAGTCAATAATGAGCACCTTCATTTTGCTGATATTGATAGGGAAATTGTTATGTTTACACCATGCGCTAATTTCTTTTCTGTATTCTGTCTAGTCATTGTTTGAGATCCAACCTACAACAGTAGTGCCGTCAGCAAACTTATACATAGAGTTGGGGCGGAATTTGACCACACATTCATGAGTGTTTAAGAAAAACAGCAGGGGCTGAGTGCACAGCCTTCCAGGGAATCAGTGTTGAGGATTATAGTGGAAGAGTTCTTGTCATCTGCTCTAACTGATTGTAGTCTATTGGTCAGGAAGATGAGGATCCAGTTATATGGGGGGAGCCAAGTCTTAGATCTCAGAGTTTGAAGATGTGTTGGTTTGGAATTATGGTATTGAAAGCAGAGCTATAGTCAATAAGCAGGAGCTTGACAGAGCTTGACTTTGTTATCCAGATGTTCCAGGGATGAGCATAGGGCCAGAGAGTTGGTGTCTGCCATGTGTCTATTGCAATGGTTGCAAAGGATAAAGGCAATCTGGGAGGCTGAAGTTGATATGAACCATGACTAACCTCTTAAAGTACTTCATTATTATGGAAGT
This sequence comes from Hemiscyllium ocellatum, assembly GCF_020745735.1. Classification (NCBI taxonomy): domain Eukaryota; kingdom Metazoa; phylum Chordata; class Chondrichthyes; order Orectolobiformes; family Hemiscylliidae; genus Hemiscyllium; species Hemiscyllium ocellatum. Next base: position 21,279,793 of record NC_083447.1, on the reverse strand, counting down.
CACATGATTTTTCATTGGCACTGGGATGATGGTTGACTTCTTGAAGCAGATTGGGACTTCAGAATACAGTAAGGTGTGGTTCAAGATGCCTGCAAATATGCCCGCCAGCTGGCTCACATTGAATCTGAGTTCACGACTGGGAACTCCATCCAAGCCAGTCGCTTTTCGAATAATGCCTATACCTGATTGTAAGGATTAATGTCTGGCGATAACACAATGCCTTTACTCATAAAAATGCTTTACCACCATTCCCTAGAAAGAGAACATGTGGTGAGTAAAAGTAAAAGGGAGATAAGGGCCCTTCTCTTACTTTGCCAAAATTTAGGATCATTAATTGCTACTTTTCCAAAAAGTGTTAAGCGATGTTCTCATTGTCGCGTCTAGACAGTCATGAAGCCATGAATAGTGATTGGCATGCACTCTTTCACCTTTCAGCATATGTCGTACAATCTCTCTTGCATTGGCGGTTTCTGGGAGCTGAAATCTAGTAACCAACCATACTAATGCATGCATGACTCTGACAGAAATCTTTCAGATAAACCTTTGTCAGTCTCTGGCATTCTTTTTCTTCCAGCTGATTGGGAACAGACATTTTATTTAAATTTTTCAGTTGCTTTGTACCTGTGGCATCTTGGTGCTACTGAGGATAAGGCTTTATATAGATTATGCTGTACAAGCTGCATATTCTCAGTGAATTTCATTCAGCTGTTGTCACAAATTCACTTCCAATTAATGTCTGAGCTGTCAACTGAAGATGACCGTGGCTATCATTCTGAAATGTGCTGTGCCCTGCATTGCTCACTGCTGCTCCTTTTGTCCACCTAAATTAGGTGAATCTTAGAACCACATCTTAGACCTCAGGCAGTGGTTAAGTTTTAACAATATATGTCCCAGGTCTTCTCTCATCATTGTGACACAAATAGTCAATTCTTATGAATGGCATTTGAATTGGCTGGGACTCCTCTCACTGGAGTTGAAAGGTGACCTGATAGAAGTTTATAAAATAATGAGGGGTATAGATAGAGTTGATGGTAATTGTCTTTTTCCTAAGAGTGAGAGTCTCAACATTTTTTATGTGAGAGGAGAGAGATTTTAAAAAGACATAAAAGGCAATTTTTTACACAAGGGCTGTTTGCATGTGGAATGAACTTCCTGAGCAAGTGGTAAACACAAGTACAATTACATTTAAAAGATGTTTGGATGGATGGATGAATAGGAAAGATTTGGAGAGATATGGGCCAGAAGCAGGCAGTGGTACTAGTTTAGTTTGGAATTATGTTCGGCATGGACTGGTTGGACTGAAGGGCCTATTTCCGTGCTGTGATTCTGATCTAAAAGGTCACAAAACAAAAACCCTGGAATTCTCAACTATTTAAACTAAACACTTCAGACCCTCAGTAAATCAGTCCAATAAGCAATTATACTCACTCAGAGATATAGAGTTAAGGGAGGAGGGTGAGACATAGATGTCCAACAGCAGCCAACCCCACCTCCCCAACTCCACTGACCCCTATCATGTGCAGCGTCACAGATCTGTCATGCGATGTCTTCTACAACTATGACATAAAATAGAACACAGCTATTAGTGCCGATTTATAGGGGAATGTTGTTGGGATGCTCAGAGGGAACAAGGTGGCAATGTTGACATTGGAATTGTAGAAGAGAGATAATGAGAGTGAATGAGGGACGGTGTTGCGTCCATCAGAGAGATGTCATTGTCAAAGAATGAGCAGAGTGGAAGGTGGGTGCAATTGCATGGGTAAGTGTAAGGCAGTCAAAAACAGAGAAGAGCATTGCACTTGGTCCCGCACTGCTGCTCAGTCCTCCTCATCCTAGAGATAGCACTAGATGGCAATTTCAACCATAGTGTGATGGTAAGGCCACTTCTGCCAGCCAACCAGGTATAGGACTCTTCTCCATTCACATTTCTATAGGTCCCTCTCTGAGAAGCAGACCTATCTTTGCCATCCGTCCTGACTCCAAATACAGTTGAGCAGCAAGGCCTGCAGATGGCAGCATTTCTCCATCTTTAAGGAATGCAGGTCATATGGAAAACCCCCATTCAGTGGTGATTTCCTCCATGAACAATGTATGATGAGATGGGACAGAAATGGGCTCACACAACAATGAGAGTGGCTGGTAAAATACATTGAGAATTGTTCCACCAATTCTGCGTGATTTACACTTGGTCAAAAAATGCTAAGATTCAGCCCCCAGTCTGAAATATCTTATGGCTTCTTTCTGGAGCTATCATACACCTGAGCTTAAATTTTCTCAGCTTCAAATAACCTCTTCAGTATTTTATCAAAGCATTTCCAGGCTAGGACTGTCACTAACTCTAGATTAAGGCAATTTAGCATCCAGTCTCATTTTCTTCTCCCTTTCTCAATAGCAACTTTACACATAATAAACTTACGTTAAACTGCCATAAACTGAAAATACAGCTCTCTTTCTCAAAGCTTTGGGTGTGTCACTGAAAAGTAAGTCAAGAAATTTCTAACAGAAACGCTGAGGCACAATTGTATACTTTGCTAGGTCATAAGCCTTCCTTAGGTAAATAAAACCCATTAGTTTTGAAAACGAATTCTCACAGACTGTTTACTAAAAAAAAATCACTATAGATACAGAAATACTCAAACCAATAATCAAATCCTTCAGACATACATAAGAATCTATATGTCACCACTTAATATCCAAATTTAACTCAAATGCAGGTAAAATACATATAAGTCTTTATCCATCTTTATCACAATGGACTTCATGTATCATCTTTTCCTGCAAATGAAAAGGAACATTGTAATGAAGATGCTGCAGTTTGTTCTAATCATATCTTCAAGTAGGAGCCATTGTTGAGGGCCACCATTACTCAATATTGCTTGCCAGTAACTGGTACAGGAGTTTCATCTCCCACAAACCCAAAACCTGGCTGCTATGTAAGGTAGTATGTTTGTATCATGTCACTTTCTAGACTTGGGCATTTGAAGGAGGCAAGCCCAAATTCCATCCACTTTATACCGTCACAATCTAAATCTCCAAAATAGTTGTACACTCTCCAAAATAGTTGTACACTCACCCTAGCAGATCTCAAGGTGTCAGTCAGCTCTTCCCTGAACAGCAGCCAGGTTCTCATCCCATGGCTGTCAATCTCTGCTCCTGCCTCTCTCCAGATTGCTTTGGCCTGTCTGGGAGATCTCCTCCAACAAGGACATCCCTCCCCACCAACTTGGAGGGGGACTCATAAGGGATCATCATCAAACCATGAAGGTATCCTACGTCATCACCACTCCCTCCTCCATTATGGAGAAACAGACACTATTAAAAGATTGCATTTGAGCTTTTTTCCTAAAAACTACCTAACCAAAGGGGAGATGGGCATTTAATTGTCCTTTCCCCCTTGGCATAGCATCTGGATTGATTCACTAAGTGGGCCGTAAACCTCCACATTTAAGTCAACTGTTACCTGCAGCAATAGTTCACTTGGTTTAATAGTCTTGTGACAATTTCAGCCTCCAAAATGGCCAATTGCCATAGTTTCTGCCATTGTTGGCTTTAGCTGGGAAGTAATTTCCACTTCATGATCTGCCCCTTTTGACCCAGTCATTCCAAACTCAATCGGCCAGTTGCCCAGCCGTTAATTGGCCACCCATCAAGTGTTTGTCAAAGATGGGGACAGGAGTTGGCAACCAAACAACTTCAGATCATGCTCCTACCCATAGCCAAGCTCCAAAAAATCCAGTCCCAAGAAATACACTGGAAACATGGAATTCAGGCAAGGAAGTTTCAGCTGATGTTCTTGACTAGCTTTAGTACATTTTCAATCTCATTTCTACCATCACGAAATATCCTCTTAAACTATTGGAAGCCAATCTTGGAGACATTATGGGAATAATTCTGATTATCAAGAAGTCTTTTGCGTCCATGACACGGGGAGACAATAAACATCCTTTACTTCAATTATACATGAATTAGTATACTCTTGTGATATAGCAGTTGCAGTTCAACCTTTCTCTGAAAACCAACATAAAAATGGGAGTTGCAACATCTGCTGTTATAGGGAGACTAATTGGATTTGGAACTTTGGGGATGAATCCTTCATTTATGAAGCACAGCGAAAGCAGCTGGCTGCTTCATCACAATCATTGTCAAAATCTGCAAATCAGAACAGGATTTCCCTGGTTCAACAACAAAATCGAAAATGCATGGAAATTATATCAAACCTTTCATTGGAAGAGACCATCCTGGATTATTATGTTATCTCCAAACACCTTGGGCAAGATCTGTCCAACAAGGTCAACTTGAGACTCTTTATTGAAATATGTGAAGAATTCACTAGAATAGAGGAATTAATGATGAAAAATTATTTAGATCTCCATTACAGATATATGGTTACAAGGTGACCAAGGTTGGGAAATAAATATTGCAGTTTACACAACAATGAAAAAGACAGACAGAATGTAAAAGATATTCATTCTCTGAGCTTGTTACAACAGCCAAGAAACAGTTCACACCCGCAGCAGTGACTGCATGGAACAATGAACTCCCAATTATTGGAACTTATTTTCTGTGGGAGAATTTGGAACCATTTAACATGGAGAGTAATAGGAAGAAAAACTATTAGCACTTCTGTCCCAAACACTGGAAACAGTTGCAAGGACACAAGAATTAGGAACAGAAGTAGGACTGCTTCACCAGATTAGAGATAAGATTAGAGTTGATCTGCTTGTGGCCTCAACTCCACTTTCTTGTCTTACCCCATTCCCCAATAACCCTTGACCTATTTTTTCCCCTTATGTTGAAGGTCTATCTACTCCACCTTGAATATATTCAATGACCCTGTCTCTTCTGCTCTCTGGAAAAGACAATTCCACAGACTTACAAACTTGTGAATGAAACCTCAAATCACCAATTTAAATGGGAAACCCCTTGTTTTAAAACCCCTAGTCCTAGTGTCTCCCACAAGGAGGAACATCCTATCAGCATCCACCCTGTCACGACCTATCAAGGTCTTATACACTACAGTAAGATCATCCCTCATTCTTTCAAATTCCCAATCTGCTCAACCTTTCTTCCTTAGACAAACTGTTCATTAGAGGAATCAGTTGAGTGAACCTTCTCTGAAGGTTCTAATACAATTATATCTTTCCTTGATTAAGGAGAACAAAATTGCAAATAGTGTTCTAGGTGCAAATTTACTAAGGCCTTACAGCTGTAGCATTACTTATTTATTTTTATACTTGATTTCCTCTTGCAATAAATGATATCATTCCACTTGCCTTCCTATTCACTTGCTGTTCTTGCAGTATTTGTGCTTCGTGTGGACTTCAGGATACTTGGATCAATTTGTACTATAGAACCCTGCTTTTGCCACAATTTAAATAACATGCTGCTTTTCTGTTCTTCCTGCCAAAGTGGACAAGTTCACATTTTCACACATTGCTCTGCTCATTTCCACATTATCTGCCAATGTTTTGCCCATTCACTTAACCTGATATATCTGTTTGCAAGTACCTTATATCCCCCCTTCACAATTTATTTTTTTGACTATCCTTGCATCAACAGCAAACTTAGCTGTTATACATTCAGTTCTTTCATCCAAGTTGTTCATATAGATTGTAAATTGTCAGTGTCGCAGGTCCGATCCCTGTGGACACTACACAAGTTGCACATTGATAACCCAAAATACCCAATTTATACAGAGGGCAATTAAAAGTCAGCCACACTGCTGTGGGTCTGAAGTCACATGTCAGCCAGATCAGGTAAAGATGACTGATTCCCTACCTTAAGGGACCATAAGACATAGGCGGGGAAGTGAGGCCATTCGGCCCATCAAGTCCACTCTGCCATTCAATCATGGCTGATGGGCATTTCAACTCCACTTACCTGCATTCTCCCCTTAGCCCTTAATTCCTCGAGACATCAAGAATCTATCAATCTCTGCCTTGAAGACATTTAGCATCCTGGCCTCCACTGCACTCTGTGGCAATGAATTCCACAGGTCCACCACTCTCTGGCTGAAGAAATGTCTCCGCATTTCTGTTCTGAATTGACCCCCTCTAATTTTAAGGCTGTGTCCACGGGTCCTAGTCCCCATACCTAACGGAAAGAATTTCCTAGCGTCCACCCTTTCCAAGCCATGTATTATCTTGTAAGTTTCTATTAACTCCCCCTTTAATCTTCTAAACTCTAATGAATACAATCCCAGGATCCTTAGCCATTGCTTGTATGTTAGACCAACCATTCTAGGGATCATCCGTGTGAATCTCCGCTGGACACGTTCCCGTGCCAGTATGTCCTTCCTGAGATGTGGGGACCAAAACTGGACACAGTACTCCAAATGGGGCCTAACCAGAGCTTTATAAAGTCTCAGTAGCACAACTGTACTTCTATATTCCAACCCTCTTGAGATAAGTGACAACATTGCATTCGCTTTCTTAATCACGGACTCAACCTGCATGTTTACCTTTAGGGAATCCTCAACTAGCACTCCCAGATCCCTTTGTACTTTGGCTTTACAGATTTTCTCACTGTTTAGAAAGTAGTCTATGCTTTTATTCTTTTTCCAAAGTGCAATATATCGCATTTGCTCACGTTGAATTCCATCAGCCATTTCCTGGACCACTCTCTCAAACTGTCTAGATCCTTCTGCAGCCTCCCCATTTCCTCAGTACTACCTGCCTGTCCACCTAACTTCGTATCATCAGCAAACTTCGCTAGAATGCCCCCAGTTCCTTCATCCAGATCATTAATATATAATGTGAACAGCTGTGGCCCCAACACTGAACCCTGCGGGACACTGCTTGTCACCGGCTGCCATTCCAAAAAAGAACCTTTTATCCCAACTCTCTCCCTTCTGTCAGATAGTCAATCCTCAATCCATACCAGTAGCTCACCTCGAACACCTCGGGCCCTCACCTTGCTCAGCAGCCTCCCATGTGGCACCTTATCAAAGGCCTTTTGAAAGTCTAGATAGACCACATCCACTGGGTTTCCCTGGTCTAACCTATTTGTCACCTCTTCAAAGAATTCCAACAGGTTTGTCAGACATGACCTCCCCTTACTAAATCCATGTTGACTTGTTCTAATCAGACTCTGCTCTTCCAAGAATTTAGAAACCTCATCCTTAATGATGGATTCTAGAATTTTACCAACAACCGAGGTTAGGCTAATTGGCCTATAATTTTCCATCTTTTGTCTTGATCCTTTCTTGAACAAGGGGACATTAGTGAACTAGATGTGTTTTTATTGGCAATCACCAATGGTTGCCATTAGGCTAGCCTTTAATTCTAGGTTTTGAATTCTGCCATGGTGGGCTCCAAACTCATGGCCACAAAACATTAGCCTTGTGTTCTGTCCCAGTGACATTACCACTACACCACCTCCTTCTCCTTTGATGACTGTAATATTTGACATGGCCAAATTGAATATCATTTGGAAATATGAGCACATAATATTTACAGATTCCTCTTTTACTACTTTGCTTATTAGTTCTTCAAAGAACTTTAATGAATTAATGTTAATCTTTGCATAGTTTCTAACTTTGCTTGCTAGTCTTTTAACCTTTCCTTTTAAACTTGTTTGACCACAAAATGTTTTTCGTGCCATCATTATAAAAGACAAAAATAGAGAGGTTTCTAGAGATTTCTTTTTGAAAAGAAAATTTATTGGATTTAACCCAGTCCAAGTAAAATAATAGAGGCACCAACATCCACGCACAAATCAATTACATTATCTTTTGTACCTTTTTCTTCTTGGGGAAGTGGTGGAAGAACTCCTTGGATGATTTCCCTAATCCTTCATGATTCAATGGCCAACTAGTTCAGGTAAGCTAATGCGTCTGAGGCACACGACATTGTATTTGTTACAAAGTGGGAGGATATTCTCAGCAATGTTTGAAGTCCAATAAAAATAGATGAGTTTTACAGTTCTCATACGTAAATCAAAGCTGAGCTTCAGCTGGTTTCAATATCAAGATAATTAGAGATGTAGACAGATGATTTATTTGTTTTTCTGGAAACAGCAACTGCTGGATGAGTTATCTCAATTTGCCATTTGAGTAGTAAAACAGCAGACAGGGTTCAAGTTTGCAAGGATGAAGGAGGGAGATTTCAAGCAGGACCTTTTGTTTCTCTGTGGTCCTCGAAGTGTAATAAGATTTATTATTTTAAGCCTTTTTCAATTATGTTATCAATATTTCAATTTTCTCCTTAAATTGTTCAAATTAAGAAGACTTTGGAATATAATGGTGCCTGTTCACACATAACTATCTTGAGATAGTATTTCTGCAGATCTCCCCAAACTATCAAACTCGGTGATAGTGAATAAGCAAGTCCATGAATTTTAATTTTTGATAAATCCACAGATATTTGTACGTCTGAATTCCATCCCAAGGAAGGGCACTTCACCCTGGGTCATTTAATAAGTTTTTCTGGACACTTGAGATAGTTCTAAGCCTGTGCAGAATTTACAAAAGCCACAAACCATTCTATGTTCATCTTAACAACTTGCTGCCTTACCCCTTTTAAAAATTTAAAAGTGATTTCTAGCCAGTAAATACATAAAGCTTAGCTTTGTAACATTAATTACACAATTTGTCTTTAGTAAAACTATATTTACTTTGCCCAATTGCATTATGATGTTCCATATTTCCTGCCATTCTACAGAATGGATTTTAGCGTTTTCTTTTTGACATCTATTAAGCTAACTGACCTGTTCTGCCTCTGTCTCCTGCCTTTCTTGAATAAAGTTGTTATATTTGTGGTTTCCTTACCATTAGGATCTTTTCAGAATGAGTGGAATCTTGGAAGATCATAAGCAATGTGCCTATTATCTCTGCAGCCTCTTCTTTTAAGACCTTGGATATGGCCATTAGGTCCAGTGGACTGATCAACCTTTATTTCCTATTGTTTTCCATGTGACACTGGTTCTTTTAAAATCCTCGCTCCTTTTTACCTTTCAATTTTCAAGTACTACTGGGATTGTTTTGGTCCTTTTGGAGTGATGTCACACACTATCTGTTCAATATTTCAATTGTTTCACATTAGTAATTGTCCAGTAGAAGAGAAACTCACCTTCTGAGACCAACACTCATTTCAATTTTTTTTACCCATTTTAAATAACTCTTACAATTTGATTTTATATTTCTGGCTAGCTTTTTCTCATAGACTTGATCATCCCTCATTATTTTGCTTGTTCCCAAAAGTCCATTCAATCTTTCAACCTATAATCTTCACAGTTTTGTACATTTTTCTATCTATTGAATACTACCATGAATTTCCTTAATTAATCAGAGATGGTGCCTTTGTCTCATGCAGTTTTACTTTATCAATGATCTATATCTTTCCTGAGAATTATGAAATAGTTCCCTAAATTTCTGCCATTGCTTCATCTCACCTTTTGAGTTATTTTTCCAAGTTTGCAATTAAGACGAGAGTCATCCAGCTGATTTAGGAAATCTTCTGATTCTTGTCACTTCTCTAACCAGTATAACACAAGGACTTTTTGATACAGAAAATTATTTGCTTACCGACATTATCAGGTTGGTGGACACTTCTATTTTCTGTCACAGATTTGAGATTAGTATTTTCAAGTATTCTCATGGCTGAGCAAAATATGATAGAAATAGTCCTTATTTTGTAAGTCTTGTTAACATTTTGGCCAATGAATTTCAATGGTCAAGTGCAGTCACTTAAGTTTGAATAAACACAGACCATTATGCAATTCAATTATGACAGCTTTCCTAGATAACGTTTTGATATAGTTTATCTGTCCAGCCTTTACCTCTGTTTGAATAACTACATTTCAGCTCACAGCTTGTTCTAAAACTTTCAAGTTCTGTCTTGAGTATCGTTTAAAAAATACACGTTGCGCTGAAGGCTTTCATCTTGCACTCATCAGGATAATCTTAACTTTTCCTGATTGTTCAATGTGCCAATTGCCTTTGTTATACAACCACTCAGTCCCTTACATTTCTGCTTGCTTCAGTTTAAACCCATTTCTGCTGCACAGCTAGCTCTCCATTTGTCAAGAGAAAATTTAAATCAAGGCTACACTATTAATTGAGTGGTTGCTTCCTAAACAGTAAAATCATTTCAAATGTACTTAATTGGTGTAAAATTTGGGACATCTTGAAGTTGTGCATGGTGCTATATAAATGCAAATCTTTCTGTCTTTTTCTTATCATCAAAGACAATGTTTGGCTGCAGGTGGGGAGGGGCATGTTGATGATAAGGACATTTTTAAAGAAACAGGCTTTTATTTTTCACAGACCCCTCCCCTGATTGCAATGTCTGGTCATTCCTCCCATTTTGTGTAAATAGGCACAAAGCATTTGCTAAGAACCTTAGTTCTCTAAGAACGAAGATAACATTTTCTGTTTCCACAAACAGCTTACAGTTTCCATCCCTGTTAGGGGAACAGTATCTCTTATTTATATAAACTTAGCAACCACACAAAGAGATTCAGTAACTCTTGTATTTGAAGAAATTAAATTATGTACAATGCTAGCATGGGTACAGAAACAGCCAATAAATCAGGAGTCATGCCACCCCTTCACTTCATACTCACCCTCACCCTCTCAGCTGCTAAAGCTTTTCCCTCTGATTTCTCCAGCTCTGACCAGTGATTGATCACTGTTCATGTGGCTTCAAAATCCCATATCTCACAACACACATTGCCCCACATCCTTGCCTGGGATTATGAATTAACCAAAAACAGGTTGATGAAGAAATCACTGAGGGTTCTGTCCCTACAAGGACCAACAGCCCCTCTCTAAGAGATCCCAACAGGCACTAAAATAATTGGTGTCATCGGCCTGCATTATTTCACATTTAAAAGGTTGTTCTCAGACAAATTGGCACTATTTGATTTAATCAAACAGCCAGACCTAAAAACAGGATGATAGCTTTCAGAAGAGATTCTCTGAGCAGTTGAATGTTGTGCCTGTCTGCTGTGCTGAGAGAATCTTTCACGTGTTCTTTATTCATTTTCTTTTTGACAAGCCCTCTTTCTTCCATGCTAGCAAGTCTATCTTCTACCTTCCTAAGCATGGTAACTATTTCTTGCAATTTTGCTTCTAAAACAAAGGAATAATAACCAGGTTAGGTAGAAGATGGTCAATGAGTATAACACTTCATCTCATGTCAAGCTACCTATCCTGTCAAAACAATCAGGATAATCACAGAAACTTAACCACAGAAGCTAGGAGCAATTGTAGACCATTCAATCCTTCAAGCCTGTTCCACCATTCAATATGATCATGGCTAATTGCTCTTTTTCAATGTCATATTCTCGCTTTCCCCCCATACCTGTTTAATGCCATTAAAATCAAGAAGTTTATTGATCTCTTTCTTGAATATATTGAGTGACTTGGCTTCTACAGCCTTCTGTTGTAGAGAATTCCATAGGTTCACTACCGTTTGAGTCAAGAAATCTTTCCTCATCTCAGATCTAAATGTCTACCCCACATCCTGCAACTGTTTTCTCTGTTTCTAAACTCCCCAAAAAAGGGAAACATCCTCCTCACATCTACTCTGTTCAGTCCCGTTAGAATGTATTTGTTTCAATCCAATCCCCTCTCATCCTTCTAAATGTGTAACTTCTCATCACTGTCTAAATAAAACTAAAATGAACCCTGGACAGAGTGAGATAGTTTGTCTTCAATGTTTGTTTCAATCTCATGCTGATAATGAATCACTACTGGAGCCAAAACGCTGTATTCCTATACTCATAAAACAGATACTACAATAGCAGGTTCAGTCACTTAGGCAATACGAAAACCTGAGATTTACATTCCAACTGGTTATATTTGCTATCAATCTAGATGAATTCTAAATTTTGAACCACTGAATCATTGCAAGATCATAGGTTACCATGACTTACCATTAACCCGAGTTATCAATGCAAGGAACTGGAGGTGTAACAAATGCAGGATGAGAGCTCATCCTTGGGGCTGCTAGGAATGGGAGGCAAGAATCCCAAAATTGAGAGCTGTCATTGATAAGTTGGAAATAGATATAGTGACCACATAGAAAATGGAGCTCAGAAATGTTAACTAAAATGGCCCCGGCATATTGGCTGTATTTCCCGGCATCCTAAGCGACAGGCTAAGCGAAACTAATTGCTAACATAGCAAATTGTAAGAAGCCAGCCTAGCGGTAAACAATCCTCCCCACAGGTCCAAGGATGAGATAGTACATAGCACAAGATAAAAGGGCAACCATCAGAGGAATACTGGAGCCTCATTGTTTTAGAGCTGTACTAATGAATACATGTGTAGTTTAGAGCAATTTTTGATATCTGAATGTTACCTTGAACAGCAGAGTAAGAATAATGAGGGCTATGTTAAGAGCTTAACCAGATGGCTGTTGGTATCTGTGTGTGTGTTAGATTTAGAGCACTTTTTTTGTGTAAGCTTTCAATAAAGTATGCTTTGTTTAATTTTACACTGTGCGCTAGCTTGATGATACGGGATTCTGTATTGCATACAAAGTTATGTATAAATGTAACAACTTTCCCTATCAACGGTGAGAGAATCCATCCTTTAGTACCCGGCGTGGTCTAAAGTGGCTTTTCTCTCCCAGGATTGTTTGTATATTCGTATACTGACAGTCTTGAATAAAAACAGTACTGTTGAAATGTGTTAATCAAGTGGTGGTTCTCTGTTCTTGGACAGGCGTTCACAAAAAGCCCAGAAGCTCAAAGCTGAGCTTCCACATTTTGGTGGCAGCGGTGGGAGGTTGCCGCAAGGGGGCCATGGTATTTTGATCACTTTCCCGTACAACAAATTCAGATTTAATAGGTTTTTTGGCCTTAGGACCGTCACCCTCGCCCCATAATGCTTTAATTGCCCTAGCTGTATCACCCTATGAGGAATTGATCCAATTTAAGTTGTTAGTTTTCCATCTATCTTGTGTAGGTTTAGGCAAAGTGTTCATCAAGAGACTATTATACTGTTGTGAGACAGCCCCCGCTCCCAAAGGAAAAAGAGAGTCCCCAGAATATGTGCCATAAGTTTCATTAAACCTCTGTAGGTATTCCTCAGCACCCTCCCCCTTTTTTGGTTTTAAATCGATGATTTTTGGTAAGTCAACCGGTTTTCTGAGGACCTGCCGCATTGCTTCTTTAATTTCCTGCTCCTGTTGTTGTTGATTCGGGTGTTGTGCTGTAAAGGCAGTCCAACTGTTGGCACCAGGGGGCATATTTAATATTTCCAAAAATTTTGTCCACTTAGAGCCAATAACACAACCCTCAAAAAGTTCCAGATATCTTCTCCCACTGCCCCGTAAGCCTGCCAAATACTTTCAACTGATTCACACCATTTTTGTGGATCCTTATCTTTGTCAGGGAGATTCATAGTCAGTGCCAAAATTTCCTGCAGTTTCCATGGCGTAAAAATTTCTAGGGTAGGAGGGTGAAGAATCGCAGCGACAGGAGGGACAGCGTTCGGCTGGGCGGGGACTCTTACCCGTCCCGCTTGAGGGTTAGGAACAGTACGCATAGGGAACATGTGACCTGAGGGTTCCTCTATCTCTGAACTGTCATCGTCAGCCTCCTCTGTCCAAGGGTAGGGCAATTGCCAAGGGATTATGGTCAAAATATTTTAGCGTTACTTTGTGGTTGCAATGGTCATAAACTTCAAAATATTTAAGAACCAGTAACAAGCAACCAGTAACAATGTAGAATACTCATACTGGCTCAGTTTCTGAGAAAAGTGCCCAACTGGCTTCTCTATTCCCGATTCATTATCTTGAAATAAGACTGATTCACAAGCAAAGTGTAGTAAAGTCAGGAGCAGCCAACACTGGTTCATTCACTAAGATTATCTTCAGCATCTCAAAAACAATTTCTCCCTTTTAACCATATTACATTTGCTTATTTTCAGAACTAATCTGTTAGAAAAGCAGCTATTGTGCTGAAGTTAGCACAAATTTCCCATGAATACACACACATTCCCCAGAAATCTTATGACTTCTTGTTTAGTTTTACGAACAGAGAATTCTATCTGAACCTTTCTCTGTTCTTGACAATACTTGCCTTACCCTACAAAGTATCCTAAGTGTGTTAATCTCACTTTGCAAAATCACTCTTGGTCAAATTTAAACTTAACCAGATATTGTAAATGCTTAAACAACTTTAATAATTGTTTTACATATTCCTTCCAGGTGTTGCTCTGTTTGAAGGCATCATCCAAATGCACTACACAATTAGGCATAGTTGATTCAATCTTTAGAAAGTAACTGGGTCATTTTTAAACCCAGCAAGAGAGCTAGGAGAGAAAAGAGGATTAACTTCTCCATTTTCTATTTTTCTGTGTTTGTTCAGAGAGTTGTTACAAATTTAAATGTGTTTCTTGGGAAAGTGGTAAAGGCAGATCCCATAAAGAGGTTTCAAAAGAAAGCTGGATATATGTTTGAAAGTGATGAATTTAAAGGGCAACAGAGATAGAGCTGGAGAATGGGACTTGATGGGTAGCACTTGTGGGAGCTAGTGCAGACATGATGGGTTGAATGGACTCATATTGTACTATAAAATTATGTAATTTTATGAATAGCATGACTCCACATTGGTGCAACCCATTTGATATCATAGAAGCTAAATATCTCTTGGACTTGGTGTTAATGGCACTTACCAGTAGCCTTTGAACAGGCCAACCTCAGTAAGGAATGAGGCACTGCCCACCTTATTGATCCAAACTTCTAACTGAAAAATTGGGTCTTAATCTATTTTGTTACTGCTTTTACATTTCTAGACTATGATCAATCTAGTCCACCTATCTCACATCATCGGTGCACTTAGATTGCTTTGACTTGGTTGACTCAGGCGATTTGTTTTTTAGTATGGAGTGAATTTCTTTATCCACATAAGCTTGTTTTACCAGGCTAAGCTTATGAGGATGTTGTTTTGTTGGAAGTAATTCCTCTACATTCACGTATTGGCTAGTTAACTAAGTGGTGTCTCTACTGATCAAATAACCTTATCAAATCTTCCTGTTGTCCTCACTCTAAAGAGAATTGGGTGTCTACTTTCCCAATACATAGAACATAGAACAGTAAAGCACAGGAACAGGTTCATTATGGTCTGTGCTGACCATAAAGCCATTGTAAACTAATCTCATTTACCTGCACATGCTCTATAACCCACTATTCCCTGCTTTGTTCATGTCTCTGTGCAAATGCCTCTTCAACATTGCTATTACATCTGTTCCTGCAACCTCCCCTGGCAGTGCAGTTTAGGTACCTCTGTGTAAAAAACTTGCTTCACACATCTCCCTGAAACTTTGTTTCTCTCACTTCAAAGCTACGTCTTCTAGTAATTGACATGTCTACCCTGGGGAAAAAAAATGCTCTGACTCCCCACCCAATCCATATCTCTGTTATTTTATATACTTCTGTCAGTTTACTCCTCAGCCTCCAATGCACTATCAAAAATATTGCAAGTTTGCACAATCTTTCCTTGTACCTAATGCACTCCAATCGAGGCAACATCCTGGTAAATCACTTTTGCACCTTCTCCAAAGCCTCCATGTCCTTCCTATAGTGTGCCAACCAGAAGTGCTCACATTACTCCAACTGTGACGTTACTAAAATTTTATACAGTTGCAACATGACTTACGAATGTTCATACTCAATGTCTGACCGATGAAAGGAAGCAGGCCATATGCCTTCTTTACCACCTTTCCATTTGTTTAGCCAGTGTTAGGGAGCTATCAACTTGCATCCCAAGATCCCTCTGTATATTAGTTTTCCTCAGGATTCTATATTTACTATATATTTCCCATTTAATTTGACTTCCCAAAATGCATCACCTCACATTTGTCTTGATTAAACTTCATCCGCCATTTCTCATCCAACTTCACAACTGATCTATATCTTGCTGTATCCTTTGACAACCTTCTCACTATCCACAACTCCAATAATTTTTGTGTGGTCTGCAAATTCACTAGTCAGACCATTTACATTGTCATCCAAATCTTTCATAAGTATAACAAACAACAGAGGTCCCAGTGCTGATCCTTGTGGAACACCACTGGTTACAGACTTCCAGTCAGAAAAGAATCACTCCACAACTATCCTGTCTTCTACAAACAAGCCATTTTTTTAATCCAACATATTGTGGGTCCCATCTGACTTAATCTTCTGGATCAGCCTATCATGAGGGACCTTGTCAAATGTCTATGGAAACAACATCCACTACCCTGGCCTCATCAATAATCTTTGGAACTTCCTCAAAAACTCAATCAAATTTATGAGACAATACCTCCCTCCACACAAAGTCTTGCTGACTATCCCTAATAAGTTCATTCTTTTCCAAATGAAAGTAAATCCAGTCCCTAAGAATCTTCTCCAATAATTTCCCAAAAACGTAAAGCTCACCAGCCTATAACTTCCTCGATTATCCTTGTTGTACTTCTTAAACAAAAGAACAACATTGGCTTTTTTTCCATCTCTTGGTATCTAACCTGCAGTGAAAGAGGATACAAAGATCTCTGTCAAGGCCCCAACAGTCTCCTCCTTTGCCTTCCTCAGTATCCTGGATGACATCCTATCAGGCCCTAGGGACTCATCTATCCTAATGTGTTTCAAGACACCAAAACTCCTTATTAATATCAACATGCCCTAGAATTTCAACATACCCCTCCCTAATCTTTCCATTATCTATGTCCTTCTTGGGGAATACCCCTGGTGGGGAAAAAAATTAGGCAAGGCATTGCAACAATGACCCCTAATTGTGTCAAAATAATGGATTTAAAGCACTTAAGTGATTACAGAGAGTGAAAATGATTACTTAAAAGCAAGGACTGCATGATTTGACAATTAACTGGAAAGATATGACTCAGCTTTTCCCTGGTATTATTCCACATTGAACAGAGTTCTGCATTTTCCCAAAGGAAATCCCAAACAATGTGTCTTCTTGGTATCACGTCATATTAAATTACTTAAGACTTTTCATGATTCATCTCAACACTAACCAACAACTACCAGATTAAAGCATTGCCAATAAGACCATTCAACATTTTATGCTGGAAAACAGTCACTGCTCATGTTTTCTTAAAAACAATGCAGTTGGTGGAAAAATAGTTTACACCTTGGTGGTCAACTCTGCAAAACTGTAACATCAATATTGCAGAGTATGCTCCCCATCATGGCCTGGGCATAATCTATAGAGACTTAAGGTAATCTTGCCAGCAGTGAGGCTGATGAACACATTATAGAACAGAGAACATTCTTCCTTATCCCAGCTTCAGTTTTAAAAATCATGGCGAAATGCACTGTAAGAGGAGGGAACAAGGGGAAAAGGAAACCTTACCTAACTATCCAATGCCAAAAAATGGACATGTGAAATGGCCTGTGAGCAAATCTACTGTCAGTCCAACTGTCTGGAGATAATGAGCACTTCAACTTCAGCAAATGACAAAAATTCAAAGGCACCATGAACAGAAACAAAAGCAGTGGTGTTTTACTATCTCTCATTGACTTTAAGATGTTGTTCTTGGCATCAGCAAAAAAACATCAGAGGCAACAGTTATAGCAAAAGCTGAATTTGAGAGGATATCTTTCCTCTCCAGCCTGTTAAACCTTTTACACTCTTTTCTTAGGAGGTGGATTTAATTTCCTTTATTCATTGACCATATTGAGATATGAAACTTCTTTTAAAATCACATTAGTAATGGATGATAAAAGTTAGGGAGGAGGGACTTGGGGGAGGGGCGATGGAGATGTGATAGGTGGAAGGAGGTCACGGTGAGGGTGATAGGCTGGAGTGGGGTGGGGGCGGAGAGGTCAGGAAGAAGATTGCAGGTTAGGAAGGCGGTGCTGAGTTCGAGGGATTCGACTGAGACAAGGTGGGGGGAGGGGAAATGAGGAAACTGGAGAAATCCGAGTTCATCCCCTGTATTTGGAGGGTTCTCAGGCGGAAGATGATGCGCTCTTCCTCCAACCATTGTGTTGTTATGGTCTGGCGATGCAGGAGTCCAAGGACCTGCATGTCATTGGTGGAGTGGGAGGGGGAGTTAAAGTGTTGAGCCACGGGATGGTTGGGTTGGTTGGTCCTGGTGTCCCAGAGGTGTTCTCTGAAACGTTCCGCAAGTAGGCGGCCTGTCTCCCCAATATAGAGGAGGCCACTTCGGGTGCAGCGGATGCAATAGATGATGTGTGTGGAGGTGTAGGTGAATTTGTGGCGGATATGGAAGGATCCCTTGGGGCCTTGGAGAGAAGTAAGGGAGGAGGTGTGGGCGCAAGTTTTGCATTTCTTGCGGTTGCAGGGGAATGTGCCGGGAGTGGATGTTGGGTTGGTGGGGGGTATGGACCTGACGAGGGAGTCACGGAGGGAGTGGTCTTTTCGGAACGCTGATAGGGGAGGGGAGGGAAATATATCCCTGGTGGTGGGATCCGTTTGGAGGTGGTGGAAATGACGGCGGATGATACGCTGTATATGGAGGTTGGTGGGGTGGTAGGTGAGAACCAGTGGGGTTCTGTCCTGGTGGCGGTTGGAGGGGCGGGGCTCAAGGGCAGAGGAGCGGGAAGTGGAGGAGATGCGGTGGAGGGCACCGTCGATCACGTCTGGGGGGAATCTGCAGTCTTTGAAGAAGGAGGCCATCTGGGCTGTACGGTATTGGAACTGGTCCTCCTGGGAGCAGACACGGCAGAGACGAAGCTGCGGTTCAAATCTGGATTTGTGTCCATTGATCGTTGAACTTGCAGAGAACTTAAAACAAAGGCAATTTCCCCAAAGGTAACTGAATATTATACTGCCTGCAGAAAACATGCCAAATTTAAACCAAAGTGCAAAATTATGACAAAGATAAGTAATGAGTGCAGTTGATTTCACCAAGACTACCAAATGCACATCAATTTTATATCATGGATGCAATTCTCCTCATTTCAAATGGATTCTTTATTTGATTCCTCAACTTGTTGTTAATTCAAGTCTAATATACAGCATGAACAACAGCTCAAACTGCTTCCAATGTCTTCCCTGTGTTGAACTTACAAACTTTCACACTAGTACATAACATAAGAGAAGTATTTGCATCTTTCACTGCAAAGCTAAACAGCAGTCTTTATCTTTATTTTAAACAGGACGATACTTCAAATACACTCGCTTGAAAGTCCCTCATCTTTCTTGCTTGTTTTTTGAGTTTGCATGGTCTTCCAGTTTTACTAAACACGAAGCAATCTAATAATGTCATGTCGCTGATATTTTTCCCATCAGATTTTTTAAGAGTGTCTCAGTTTCATAAGTCTTACTTTCTCTTCCTTAGAAAATCCCTTGGGATCCATGATGACTGAGCCCACCCAAGCCATGGTCACCTGGACAGGATCCAACCAAAAGGTCATTGTCAAGCAATTGTCCCATTTCAGAATCCATCAATTCTATGCTGTCTGCTTTTTTCTCTCTCTCTTTCACAAATAAACAAAGTTATACACAACCCACAATGTGCTCTAGAAAACATGACCCTTTTAAATTTTTTTGCCATCTCTTTGTACAAGTCTTAGTTTGAACAGTATCTTCCTTTTCTGGTGCATGGTTCAAAAGAAATGTAAATAAAAACATGTGGTCTTCACATTCGGTTGAGAGAAAAGAACCAAACGTGAAAGTTACAGTGAGCAAATAAAACACCAATTACATTATTTTGTATTCTAATAAAAATTTGAAGAAATGAGGCAATCACCAAATCAGACTGCATGGAAATATATTTCACAGATTATTGAGGTTTACAGCCCCATCTAGTCTGTGCTAGTCGAAAACAAAAATCCAACTAATCTATCCCATTTTCCAGCATTTTGTCCATAGTTTTTAATGCATGCACAGCAACTGCACATCTGATTGTTTGTGACATGTTTCACCAATGCAAATTTGCTTTTATATTGAAATCCTGTACTACTACAACTCATAAATTGACCAGACAGACATTTTCTAAACAAATTTCAATGTCATGGCCAGAAGCAGATATCATCTCAGATTGCTGAGGATTAATTACCACTTGTTAAATTGGTTTTTGCTATCACCTTGGCTCCATTCTCAGTGACGATTTATGTTATCAATGAATCTCTGCAAATGTACCAGGGGGTGGGAAGAAGCCACGTATGTTTTCACAAACAATCAGATCTCTCGTGATTGCTGTCAATGAAATGGAAGTTCCTTTGTTTTCTAACAGTGACACAACCCTTTTTTGCAGCAATATAAGCAACATCTCCCACCTGTTACTTACTCAATGCAACACAGTTTCTTCTCCCTCAAGATACCCGAGCATCACATTTGATGGTACCAAACATAAAACTGGTCTAGCTATTCTCCACTCAGTTTTGCTGTCCTCAGCTAAACCTAAAGACTCAAACCAGATCACCCAGTGCCATGATTCCAGATCTAGTACTCAACTTTATATTGTGATCCTGAATGAGATGACAATATTATGTGATGATTTCAGATGTACAGTATGATCTGGTTAAGGCCCAATAACGTTTATTTTTAAAGTAGAAAAAACATGAGGTCCAGAGCACTTACAATGTGAATACACAATGTTCTAGTTCAGTTGATCACCTTCCTGTCCTAGGTCTAAGCTCTCTGGAGTCCAAAAAGCTGTACTTTTGTACTTACTCACAGGAACAGCTCCATCTTTTCACTGACTGCTAGCTTCACGATGCTAAGCCTCTCCTTGTGTTTTTCCCTGAGCTGCTACCTTAATCAGCTGCATCTAGCAACCACTGCTTGTAGCTTTTCAACTCTCACTCTCAGCTGTATTGACTTTTTTGTAAGTCAATACAATTTACAAAAGTTTTCCTCAGCCCGGACTGCAACTCCCAGTTCCAAAATCCTCCAGAGGCGCTGAGATATCCAAACGTTCTTAATTCCCTGTGTTGTTAAGATGCTTTCACTGCATTACACCTAAAGAAAAACATGGAGTCCATTATCCATATTTATTACAATTTACTGACTGTTAGTTCCTTCAACTAACCTTTTAATTCCTCTCTAGTGAAAATCACCACCCTCCACCCCTTGAACTGAGTGATCAATTGAAAATTTTGTCATAAACTCCTTCCCTATTGCTGAATCAAATTGAATATTGCCACATACCAACTCATGGAACTGCCTGTTCCATGAATGTCATCAGCCATAGAAGCATCATAAACTGTAAGGAAGACAGTGTAGAACTCCAAAAGGACGAGGATAAGTTAATGAAGTGTGTAGATAGTGTGGTAAAGTAAAGTGATGCATTTCAGTAGGAATAACATGGACAGTCAGTACAAAATAAGGGGTATAATTCTTAAGGGGTTGGAGGGACTTGCGTGTATGTGTGCAAAGATCATTGAATGTGGTAGGACAAATGGAGATAGTAATTCATGAAGCATACAGCTTTGTTATAACCCACTTGGGAAAGGCCATTCAAAAGGTTCCTAATTTACCAGTCTGATGAAATTACATGAACACCAATCACTGACTAACTTCCTGTATTTCACAAGAACTATTTATTTATTACAAATAAATACATCTCACCACGGGTAAACAAAACTATGAACTATCAACATATAACTCTGCTAGTCAAAACTGTAACCCCTTTTTTAAAAATGTTGATGAAAACATACAGGCAGGAATAGACGAGGAAAAAACATTGATGGTATGAGTGGAGAAAAAAAATCCTGGGGAGACATAGTTTCATAGCACCAGTACACGGGATTTGACAAGATATTTGTTTTGCTTGCCACGATTATCTGTTCTCTGATCTCCTTTTCCAGGTTTCTCTTTCCTTCATCACAGGAGATACCAAACAATTAGTACACTGGTAATAATGAAGTCTCTTAGTTACTGGCTAAAGGCAATAGCTTACAGCACTGGTGGGAGGAAATGATGGACTTTCCTCAGGCTTCAGTTAGTTTTAGAGGGGAGAGAGAGAGAGAGAGAGACTCAGAACCAACTCCAACAGCTGTCCTGAAGTTTCACTCCTCTATGTAACACTCAAACTGTTTACCTACCCAAGAGCCAGATATTATCAGGCTGATGACTTCTGGCATGGAGATCTGGTCACAACTGTACATCCCAATCGGCAGTCTATTGTTGGATGAATCTCACTCTCTGCACATCTCCCAGTGATTAGTATCTTAACTCTCCTCTCCCACTGCTTGAAAAGCAACAATGTAAGCACAACATGGAATGAGTTCCAGTAACTTGTTTTTAAAGGTGCAGTAATTCAACCATAGTCTATTGTTTTAAAATAGTCCTTTATACATTTCAGTCCACAGACATAAAGAAAGAAATAAAAAGGTGTAATCATTACAGTATCCTGGACTTCATTAATAATGCTACAAAGTACAACAGCAAGCAAGTTGTGTTGAACTTGTGTGAGACATTTGTTAGAGTTCAGCTGGAGTTTGGTTACAGTTTTGGGCACAATACTATAAGAAAGATTAGAAAGAGATAAGTTTACATATCAGTTTCAGAGACGAGATCAGTTATGAGGATAAACATTCGCTTCAGAGATTTCAACTCAAATCATTGGACTGACCTCAAATGCAGTCCTAAGGGAGGGTTACACTGCCATTCAGACGACATGTAAACCATGGTCCACCTGACCTCGCAGTGGGATGCAAAGGATCCTATGGTTTCTCTTTCAAAGAAGAGCAGGAAAGCTCTTCCCAGTGTCCTGGCCAATATTTAACACTCAAAGTGTTGTAGTGTACTGTGTATAGGGGCAATTTACCTTTTTGTTCAAGACTTCAAGGATGGGGTTAAGTAAATGATAAGTGTATTGTATTAGTGTAAACTATATACAGTGATGGGTTAAATCACTGGGCATCATTTGTAGAATGCCACTGCATCCTTGAATGCCTCATTTGTCAGTTCTGCTGTGCAGTATACAATGTTGTCCACCTCAGTATAAAATTCTCTAGTTGTCTCTGCTGGAACTTGCAAGCTTCGTCAATAAGTCAGTTGGCCTCACCGTGCTCCCCTCTCCTTGTTCCTCCCCGTCTTGTATAGTCATAGCCCAATGTAATGGAAGTACTTGGTAATTAAGGCTTTTGTTACCATTGTCAATGCCTTTTTTCATCATGAACTTTAGAACATTTAGGTTGTATTTCTGCTGCTTATTGATAGCCTCAATAATCTGAGAGATCAGCTGCCATTGATAATGGGATTTCAGTTTCTGAATCAGGCGCTGATCCGCTGGCTGCATCTTGGCTAGGACATCAGAGGGAAAGGACTTCAGCTTGATGCTCAATATCTGCAGTGTCAGAATGTGCAGGACAAAATATGCAATGATATGTAATGTCTTCATTTACTTCCACTAATACATTTTGTCCATGTTCCCGATCCACATCTCAAAAAATGCGAGCAGTCATCCAAGCAGTTTTGTTAGCCTCACACTGCATGAGTAATACCTTGACATTCACAAAGAAACATGACTTCCTCGACTTTCCTATCACAAAAGGCAGCAGATTCTCAATGTCATCATGTTGATATACATCATAACAATGATACATTCCTTACTCCATTTCCCATTATAACATTTTTAAGCAATCTGGGAAAAGATGGTAAAATTATCCACAATCATCTGAGTTAAAACATCTCAAGATGCATACTCATCAGGATGCAGGTGAGACTATTTTGCAGTCAATCTATCACTGTTGCTGTAACCGATGCACCGTCACCAGTGACTGCAAGTTTGATAAGGCTGTGCCTTGTTTTGAATCAGTTCAGTCATCCACTGCGTCTGGTGAACTCCACATAGCTCAGCATCTTTGCTAGCGTGAATCCCCTTTCCTACAGGATTGGACCAGAGATGGGAATATTGTCTAAGTGAGCAGTCTTGAACCATGTGAACTGAACCTCTGCCAGTGACATTAGGAAGCCATTAAGCTCCTCTTTCTCAATGACAGCTTGTCAAACTTGCAGGATGTTTGCCTTGTATTTTGGAATGGTTGACCAATACGATAGTAACTTTTTAGTGACGTCCACTTTCCATTTCCTGCCACAGTCTTCCACTTGTATCAACTTCACTTCCTCTCCATGAATCCATTAACCTTCTCATAGGTGTTGCTATATTTGCAGAGTTAGACCATCCTTTCATGGGGAGATCTTGACGTTAAATGAGGGCTTAGGCAGAGTTCTGTGATTCTACACTCCAGCATAGCCAAACTTCAGTCTGATTAGTTGGTGTGGTCATATGACAAGCTTGCACAAGTTTGATTAATCAAGTGATCCTAGACCAATTTTTTGGCGTATCACAGACATCATTTTATAGGATTTGGAAATAGCTGACAATTTCAACTCAACTAATCTTTCAGTTTATTTAAATTTGATTCTTCATAGTTTCTCTGTGCAGGTGACATGAGCACTTTTATCACTGCCACTGTTAGTACTATAAGTCCTCTCCGCTGACTATGTCAGACTGACTCCATATGTCTGCGTGATATTATCACATTGGGTGGTGTTAATCACACTCCTCCAGATACTAACATTTCTAGACCCATATACAACATCACCCCCAAGGCTTTGTCCCATTTGTTATTTCATTATTACATACAAAGATGAGTGTATGTTAACAATTACTTACTACGTCATTTCCCTGTAAGTATCTGACTTGGTATAGTCAAGTCAGTTTGGAAGTTAACAACTTTTCCTGAATATGGTTTCTTCTGGCATGGAATAACTGTAGTCTTTCTTGTATTACTTGGTTATTGACTTGGGTGTTAGTCTTCCTGAAGGTTTGAGTTTTCCTATTCCTCACAGATTTCAGGGTTCTATATGGTTCATCCCAATATGTAACTGAATTTCTTGATATATTGAAATAAGATTACTTCATCTTACAGTATCTTCTGCTTTTCCATATTATATAAGTTTTGTTGAATTTTATTGTTCTGGCTAATAATACCATCTCAGGTTTGATCACAAATCCATATCGTTTGACCTTCCCAGAATTTTAGTAAATTCTTCATATGATATATCTTCTTCTAATTCCTGGCTTGTTGCTTTCTGTAAGATTTGTCTTTGTCTTGGACTTTTTGGCTTATAATCTTGGAAAGAATTGTTTAGGTAGAATAGGAAGTTAAGTTTTGAGTTTTGTTCCCACCAATAATACAAAAGGCGCCAGTCAAAATTACAATGATCTGTAGTTCAGTGATACTGTTTGAAAATTTTCCTTGTTTTACAAAAGTGACTTGATAGTTCTGATTTCTCGTTCAGCTTTACTGTGATGTCATGGTGAACTTGTGATAGGTTGGAATCCACTTTTTTCTGCAAAGTACTCAAAAATGTGAATATTTTAAAAATGTGGTCTGTTGTCAAAATCTGGAAATGTATGGGTTGCAAATATATTTCTTTCAATAATTTGATGACTCCTTCTACATTCATAATATAAAAGTTTTTACTTTCAATTCATCTAGATGAATTGCATATGGATCTTGTCCCTGAGAAGCTTTTCCAATAATTTCCCTACCACTGACACGAGGCTCATAGACCTGTAATTTCCTAGATTATCCCTGCCACCCTTCTTAAACAATGGAACAACATTGGCAATCATCCAGTCCTCTGGGAACTCACCTGTGGCCGAAGAGGATACAAAAATGTTTGTCAATGCTCCAGCAATTTGTTTTCTTGCCTCCCTCAATATTCTGGGATAGATCCCATCAGGATACAGGGACTTATTTACCTTAATACATTTTAAAATGCACAACACCTCTTCCTTTTTAATAGTAACTTGGACTAGAATTTTGACACTCCCTTCCCCGAGCTCATCCTCCACCAATTCCTCCTCTGACACAAAGTATTCATTTAGGACCTCACATACCTCTTCAGGCTCCACAGACAGGTATAGCAAATTGTATAGATCTCAATCTGTGTCAAGTTCAAAGTTAGGAACAAATCATTCAAGTTGTTTTAGCCTACAGCGCGCACACATGCGCAGATACAAGTCAGAAGAGAAACAGAAAAATGAAAACTATTAACTTTAAAGTACTTTGGCCAAGTAATAGTTAATACTCATGGAGAAAGAATAACCCACAGATTGTCCCAAATAGTGTTCTGGTTCTTAAGCTATTTTGGACACACAGGTTTTAGGCATTGTGATTCCTTCTTGGAACTGTTGTATTTGACTGAATTCCCTTACTTCAAATGGTGGAGTAGATTCTCATGAATTCTCTCCTGGGTTTTCATGTCCTTTACTGAAAGGGGTTGCAAAGAATGAAAGAGAGAAAGCAATAGCTTATGGCTTTTTAGGCAGGGCAAATTCTCACCAATTGAGCTCAACAAAAAAAATGTAATCTTATCCCGCTCACAAGCTGGGTAGCATAACTTCTCTGTAAATCTCCAGACTGTATAACTCCATCCAAGCTCCTTGTTCCTTGAATGTGCAACATTGTTCCTGCCATTAGCAATGCTTTTTCCTTTGCAAATTTTTTTAAGACAAAAGATTCAGGATGGATCCACATGATCTTTAAAAAAACAATATTTGGATCAAATTTCTTCATAAGTGATTGGAACAAGGGCCAGGTGGATCTGATTGACTATGAGACCATTGATTGGGGTTATTCACCCGTGTCAATCAGTGAGCCCTGGCTGACAGACATGAATGGGAAATTCAGAAAGCTCTGAGCTGCTTGGTCAGCTCTCGTATACTGTCCACATGTAAATAAAGGGTGACTTGGAGATGGGCTACCAGTCTCTGTGCAATTATTTCACATTCCCTGAAAATTCGGCCAAAACACAATATCTGAGTCCTTGCTCTCCATTTTGTGATGTCTATTTAATCATGATATAGCTTCTCTGAAGTTGGAAAAACTATTCTTTCATTGTAGATGTATGACATACAAATTGGAAGCAGGAATATACCATTTGTTTCCGTGAGGCAGTCCCAGAATTCAATAAGATTGTGTGATGCCTCATCATCAAATTCCCTCCTACCCCGATGTACTTTGACTCCGTGGTTTGTCAAGAATCTAGCTACTTCTGCCTTAAAAATAGTCAATCCACCTGACTCTGGGATAGAGTTCCAACTGTCTCCCATACTTCTATATTCTCCTATAATGGGAAACATCTTTTAGGGATCCACCTTATCAAATTCCTCTCTGTGTCAATGTTCAAAACTTCAACGGATATAAACCTAGCTGGTCCAATACTCCCTCAAATAATAATGCTCTCCTCAACTCCCATTCCAGATATCAATCGAGTGAACTTTCTCTGCTCTGTTGACAATAGTGTTTTTGGGTTCAAAGTAATTATTATGATTATACAACCAGGTAGTTGGTTCGGTTCACCCTCTGTACTGTACAATATTGATGGAATTTGATGATTCCTGATCCTGACATCTGTTCCCGATGAAGTTATTGAATCTATTCTGACTTGATGACCATTGTGTTGAAGTAGACTGAATGTACAATAAGTCTCCTAACATCTCATTGTGTGATACATTTGTTCTAGAAAGTGCATCTGCTGTTGTGTGCAGTTTGCTTTGTCCTTAAAGTGTGTCACAAACAAATCTCATCAATCTTAAATTAAATCTTTACATTCTTGGAGGTAATCTGGTGAGTTCCTTCTGTTCGCTAAATTCTTCAATATTCTGAACAAGATTCAGATCAATTCAAATTCCTCTGCTGAAGAATAAAACATTTTGATGATGCAAATATGTTCATTTTCTATTATTTATTCTGTCTGCATTCGACAGTTACATGCAGCATACTGTTAACTTTTAATTCTATGTCTCCTGGATGACATGACTGGATTTCTCTTGGTTGTATGCACTGTTTTGCTAACCAAGGTTCTCTGCCTGACATGATTGCTCCTCTTGCCCCTGTGTCTAATTTGAAGTTCATAAGAAGCCCATTGACCTAAATATACATGTGTGGAGATGTTCGATCAGCATCATTAATCACACCTTCTAGTTTAACATCAAAGAAAATCTACGCAAACTTAATAGTTGTAGACTTTGTTGATAAATTTATAAATGAAGACTTTATTTTTATGGTTGTTCAGTGACAATGTTCTGATTTTACACATCCCTGAAAATGAGCTATTTCTTGCAGTTAAAATAGTTTGCTTCAATGGCCGGAAGGACTCTGCTCCTGCCTTTTAAGTTTTTACAGTACTGCAGCATCAACAGTGATTCTTGCCATCCTGTGTTTGTCACCAAGCTGTATTTTTTTCTCTTTCATTTATTTTACCATCTTGATCTTAAGGAAATAAAGTTTTTTCTACTCCTTTGAGAATTGAACTGCTCCACTTCTGGACATCTCTCTTACCAACTGAACAGCTTTCTCCAGATTGAGGTCTTTTTTTGACTGCAATAAATTTGACAAGGACTCACCAGAAAGACATACAACTTTGTGGTCTCTGATCTCTTGGCCATTCTTCAAATCTCCATACTCACATCTCTCATCTAATTGGTGGGAATCATTAATAATATTATATATTCATTGACAAAGATTCTGGTTTCTTCAATTGAATCTTGTTCTATCCAAAACTTCATTTGTAGAAATTAGTTATCAAAAGCTTTTGAAATGTCATTAAGTTTGTCAACTCAATGCTTTGTTAACTTCTTATTGAGAAATCGGCTTTGTTTCCAGTTACACTTGTTATGCTTGAGTCTTACTCTCTAACTTTCAATTCCATACAATACCAGTTGTGTTCAACAGGACATTATCACACATGAGGATTTCAGCATGGCGAACCATGCAAGATAAATCTGCATGTCACAAGGGCTTCAAAGATTAGGTGACAGGACAGTCTCTATCTCTCTCTCTCTCTCTCTGGCTGGTAATGGTAGATGTGGGAGACTAAAAACAGAGACAATTGGTGCTCAACATCAAGGAGAGAGTAATTACACATTTGTAACAAACCCAAGACTGTTGAATACAAGATACTGGAAGGACACTGTTCAGCCTAAAAACACTCCTGTGTAATAACTACATAACTCCTGCTGATCAAGAATTCACTCACTGACAATCATATCTGTCAACATCAGTACCAATGTTTCCATGATCGTTGCTTGGGAAGAATCTGCCATCATCAATTTCTCCCTTCTCTCCTTCCTGGATACAGAATGCTTGCTTGAGTAAACCATTCATAACCGCCTAGGTAACAGGAAGCGAAGTAGGGAGGCAAATTAACCCAGAGACTGGTTCACATATTAAAGGGACCCAAATGATCAAAACTGTGACAATGCAATACTGTCAAGGTACAATGTTGAGGGATCATACTAATGGAATGCTGCAGTGAAGGTCTGCACTGAGGGATGCTGCCCTACTGGAGATTCAGTGCTGCCTGTGTGTGCAAAGGGTCAGTATTGAGGACATTCTGTACAGTTTAAGGGCCAATACTGAAGGAATGCTGCGTTGTTGGAGGTCAGTGTTGCAAGTGCTGCACTGTTGGATTGTCAGTACTGAGTGAATGCTGCATGTTCAAGGGTCAGTACTAAGGGAGTGCTGCACAGTTGGAGAATCAGTACTGAAGGAATGCTGCACTGTTGGTGGGTCAGCACTGATGGAATGTTGCACAGCCAGAGATGTTATTTTTTGGTTGAAACTTTAAACTAAGCTCCTGCTGCCCTTTCAAGACTCTGTTGGAGATCCTTCAACCAGTATTTTGAAGAAGAGTATGCTGAGTTCTGGCAGTTTGTGTGGGACCAATGTTATCTTTCCACCAGGGTTCTAACTGATGATCAAGCTCATTCCCATATTTATGTTTGTGGAAGCAGTGTTTATTACATTACAATAGTGCATGAACTTCAAGTAAAACACTTCATCGGCTGTGAAACATTGGGACATCCTAATGTGGTAAAGGCACTAGAAAAATGCAACTTCTTGATTTTTTTTTAAAAATGTCATGTTCTCTTTGATCCTGCTATGTCCACCCATAATTGTGAGTAATCTCTAGGACACATGGATCACATAATTTCATTGCTGTCAGGTATCCCAAACACCTTCTCCTGGTTTGGGATTAACAGCTTCTCGTAGGTCAGTGAATGATGTGTGCATTCATAATGGACAGAAGGGGTCGGGTTTTCCAGTTCAATCGGCCAAAGAAATGGAGAATCAGTGCCTCTAGTGAACAAAGTATGATACTGCAGGGTCACATTGAAGCGGATTGATTAGGAAGATTCCACTATCCATATATGATCTGTATAACTCACATTTAATTGAGACCAACTTAACACAATTAATCTTCTCCCAGTGTAAGCATAGAGTTTAGAATGGGGATCTCTGTGGTCTTCATCCTTCTGTGTATGATACCAGGAATGGTAACCACAACATCAAATACCTGTGCTGATCAGTGAGTTATTGTAGCAACATTAAAGTTTATTAGTTTCTAGAGGCAGATCTTGGAGCACTGTGTGTGCTAATTTGGCAGTGGTGGATTGAACCATCAGCTGCCACTTCTGTGGTACATTCACTTCACTGAATGGGAAGCATCATTGTACCTGCACTGATTTTGGTCTTGCGCATAATCTATACTGCTCCTGCATCCATGGACATATAATCCAGGTGATAGCAAATGCTTCTGTTGAATTGCATCCTTTGGTTGTCTTCATTCATGTCTGGTTACATCATGTAACAATGTTCCATTTCTCCATCATACAATTATTTAGCATAGAAACAGGTCCTTCAGCCCACCATGTTTGTGCCAACCAACAAACACCAAACTGCACTAATCACATTTATCTGCACTTAGTCCATAGACTACTATGCCTTGACATTTTATCCAGATGCTTCATAAATGTTGCAAGAGTACCGCTCTCCACTACTCTCTCAGGCGGCATGTTCCAAATATCCACAACCCTCTTGGTGAAAACATTTTTCTCAGATCTCCTCTAAACCATTTGCTCCTCTCCTTACATTTATGTCCTCTGGTCTTAGACATATCATTTTACCATGGAGGTTGGAAAGACATTTCATTACCATTACACTGTTTGGTATGCACTCGTGGTTGGTTTGGAATGCTGTCACTATCTGTTCTCTGGAATCTACCGCATTGTCTGGCACTTCCAATGTCCTCTGGGGACACATGGCTTGCATACATTATTGAACATTGTCTTAATATATTAACATGGGCTGAGGATTAAGGAACAGAATAGGAATAAAGGGATTATTTTCCAAGATGGCGGAATGCTACAAAGGTCAATTCAATTTCAATTTGTAAAACAATGAGAGTATAAATCCTGTTTCTAAAACATTTGCTGGCAATAACAACATTCAATGGCATTACCACCACTGAATCATCCCACTATCAACATCTTGGAGGTTATCATCAATCAGACACTAAACCGGATTAACAAATAATTCACCTCCTGAATTCTCTAAGACTTTTCACCATCTACAAGACATAAGTCAGGAGAGTGCTGGATTACTTTCCAATTGCCTTATTGAGTCCATCTCCAGCAACACTGAAGGAGGTCAATATCAGCCAGGGAAAAGTAGTCTGCTTTATTAGCACCCCATTCAGCACCTCCAACATTCATTCCCTCTACCACCAATG
The DNA here is from genome assembly GCF_020745735.1 of Hemiscyllium ocellatum. Classification (NCBI taxonomy): domain Eukaryota; kingdom Metazoa; phylum Chordata; class Chondrichthyes; order Orectolobiformes; family Hemiscylliidae; genus Hemiscyllium; species Hemiscyllium ocellatum. The sequence continues at coordinate 21,248,335 of NC_083447.1, read as the reverse complement.
CTCAGTAGCAACTGTACATACCATATACAAGATAGACTGCAGAACTCATCAAAGCTTTTTCAATTGTCCTTCCACAATCATGAACTCACCACGTAGGACAAGGACAACAGATGCTTAGGAGAACCATTCCCTGCAAGCTCCCTTCCAGGTCACTCATCATTCCAACTTGAAAGTATATTGCTGTTCCTTCGCTGTCACTGTGTCAAAGTCCTGGACCTCTCTCCCTAATGGCACTGGCATCTACACCACACTGACTGCAGTGCTTCAAGGAGATAACTCACTATATGTTTCTCCATGCCAGTAAGAAATGGGCAGTTAAATACTCACATGAACAACAAAGCCCACATCCTATGAATTAACACAAAACAAGTGGTTGCTACTCTTGCCTCTTCCTATGTTCACCACAGTTCATCACTACAAAGACTGCTATGATTAAAGATGAACAATAAATTGACCCATCCAGCATCCCCTGCGTGAAGGACAAGTTAAAATGAACAAATTAATCAGAAATGTTCCCAATTGCTTATCAAGTGGATATTGAGTAGAAATTAGTCTCACACTGGGAGTTACCAATGGATTACACAGATAAAGATAGTTCTGATAGCTGGATTTCAATATAGTCTGTAGCAGTAATGCTGAGATATAACGCAGAAAATGAAGTATCAGTTTTTCTAGTAAAGTGACAACACTTTCTCTGGTAGCTTATCTCTCTTCAGACTCTGCATGTCTGAAAGGTCTGTGCAATGTGAACAGTGATTTGCTTATCCTGAGCTCAGAGACCCTAGCAGGAATCAACATTGACCACACACACTAGGCTGATCTCCCTCTTCCTGATCCAGGCTCTTGTTTAGTGAAAACTGAGTCAACGCCAGATGTCCCCATCCCTTAGAGGGTTTTGTTCTCTCACCATTCCAACCTGGTCCTCAGCTGCTGTTAGCACAAAGGCTCATGTTTCAATCTGAAAAGACATTTTGGAAAATCATTGTTATTTAATAACTCATTTCAGTTTATTATATTTCTTGGGAGGAAAGCCAGCAGGAAAATTGGGTTCCATTAAGAGAATCCAACACAATGTAAAGGAGCTGTTAAGGAGCACAGACTGTTTAAATTACACTGAACACCATGAGAACCAAGGGCCTCTGGCAAATGGGTTATAGGAGCTGCACAATAGTAGAGCTCAGAGTATTAGGGAGAACAGTGTATAGGGGGACAATGGTTGAGAGTCGGACATTTCACAGGACCTGTACTCATCAAGGCACCAAGATTGTCCTATTGATTAAAATTACTGCTGACCTGGTCACGGGGTGGTTCGAAATCATTGGACTTAAGTGAGGATTAAGCCACCATCCTGGAGTTGCAGAAGTCGTTATCAAAAAAATCTTTGCACGGATCCATATTAAGAAGGATAAGGGCATGTGAGCAAATACTTGGTCAAACAGGTGAAATGAAAAGAGTGCTGGTGCAGCAGCAAGAGTTTAAAAGAGAGAATTCATCAGTGTCCAACCACCTGAAGGCATAACTTGCAGATCAAAATTTCAATTTCTCTAGAGGCAAAAATTGAAGAAGTTCTATGAGAGTTGCATGTTTGAGGAAATGACAGACATGGAAAGGTGCAAGACTGTCAAGATATTTGACTATCAGGATGAATGTAGGTTTACAGATACAGGAAGCAATATAGAAAATGTCCATAGGATGTTGGAATAACTGGGGTACACACCAAGGAGCAGCTTTGTAAAGCCTGCCAGAGAAGTTCAGGGGCTGTACATCCACCATCCCAATAACCAGGGCCTAATGGTGCAAGCTTCTGGACAGCGAGTGTACCACTATTAAATGCTCCAGTTTCACATGAAGAGATATGGCTGTGAGTTAAAACATGGATAGCAGACCTTTGAATGATCTCATATTTAGAAAAATTAGAATGTAGAAGACTAACTAAAAGATCATTGATCACCTTTATTTGGATCAAATCTCTCTGGATTTCTATTTAAGTAAACAGGATTTAAATTCTAACGGTACCGTGTTGGGATTTGAACTAATTTTCTCTGGATTATTAGTCAAATCCTCTGGATTACTGATCCAGTATCATAACCAGTGTACTATTCTTTTCATAAAAATTAAAAATTAAATGCAGAATACTGAAACAGATAATTTGTTAGAGAGACATGAATGTCGATGAAAATTCAGATCCATCTTCTCAAGAATCTGATACAGGTACTCATTCTGGTCTGATTCCATGAGGTCAAAGGTCACAATTAATCCGTTGCCCTGCCCAGTTGATCTTCGAATAGGTTTGCCCTGTCTCGGATCTTTAGTCTTATACCAAAGTATGGCTTCAATGGACAAGGTAGTGTAAATTTTCTCAGATGGATAGCCCCCAAAATGTCTGTACTCGACTTCCAAGACTGAGACATTCCCTTTGTAGGTACAAGGCAGCATGACTTGTTCCCAAAGGAACCCATTAACTAGGACAGGTAAAGAACCTGGAAAAGGATCGGAAGTATTTATTCATATATATTAGCTAATGCTACTGTCATACCAAGCTTAGAAGTCATTTGTCCAATATACCTAAGGTCATCCTTACATTACAGAATGAACAGCTGATGATCTCATCCTGGATTGTCTCTGCTTGTTTAAGGAATCTCATAATAGTTTCAAAAGAATATAAGCATGTAAACATTGAACTAAATGGCCTTCATCTATGCCATTGCCATCCTGCTATTTAGTTAAAATCATTAATCACAATTGTAAATTTACTGTGGTGTTTCTGTAACATGAGACCTTCATCATGCCAGCATGTTATTGCTGCAACGGAGCATTATATTATTAATCAGTTACACCTCCTTTATTGATTAAATATGTTCTATTTGTCAACAATTCAACAGTTGTGCTGAAAATTGATACATTTAAAAGTTAATTATGCACGAGGTAAAATGAAATGGAGTGTGCACACACTGTCGATTGGAAAGGGAAGGCCCCTAAGAGCCTATCACCTAACCTCAATGTCAAATAGCACTGATTGACTGTCTTCTCCTAACATTGAGATCATCCTTGGCCCCTATCATTAATTTTAACCTACCCTACCTTCTTCTTGGCAACAACCAGGGGTCTCTTATAATCCTGTTGTATCTTCTTCAAAGTGGCAGAGTCTGTGTATGTGTTTGGGGGGGGGCACTATGTGTTGGGTTTGTCAAAACCAGTCAGAAAGCTAGCAGTTGAATTCAATGAATAGTAGGATACTATAACTGAGGAGACAGTTTAAACTACAGGCCTTGTATAAAGTAACCAAAACCTTTGCCATCTTAGTACATTAGAGAATTAGTGGGCACTGGGCATGCAGCACCAGAATTCCAATGGAACACAGACTCAGGGAAGTGACTGAACTACCAGGAAGAGAAGTCAGGGAAGCAGTCCACTTTGGAGTGATGGCTGAGGAAATTTAGAGGCTGTGTCTTTGAAAGTGAAGAACCAATGGAGGAGTCAAAAGTTTTGATGAGAAATAGAAACAGAAAAGGCAAGTCTGGCGGCATCTGTGGAAACAGAAGAAGAGTTAACATTTCAAATATAATGATTCTTCTTCTGATCTAGAATTAATGAAAGTTATCACTAATATCTGGGTGGGTTGCTCAGAAATCCATTGACAACCTTCTGCCAGTTGACAACACTTCATGTGTGGGATGTTTGATCACAGCATGTCTGTTAACCAACAAGGCTGTTGTTAAGTTAAATATGCATGCATTTTAGATCATTTTACATTTGTAACTTTGATGCTAATACTTTTATGCATTAATTCTACCTTCATCAAGAAAATCTGCTTTCTGCTGGGAGCAACTTTAACATATCACTATCAAAATCAACCATTTTGCTTTAAAAATTACATCAATAACGAGAGAGCATGCTCACACCATAAAAGCGCCGACATAAATTTTCAACGGGAATCAACTATTTCGAGATACACAAACAATTTAAAAATCAAATGAACAAAGCTCTGAATATTCAGACTTGGCAAAATAACAACTGACTCTTTACTAAAATCAAACCTGTAAATTCAGTCTAATGCAGGGTCATATGTAGTTTCCCTGCCAACTGGAAATGCCAAGACTGATGTTAAATGAGGGATTATTTTTCTCGAATCCCGTAATTCTTTCAGGCGAACTTGTCATAATAACATAAGAAACAGGAGCAAGAGTAGGCCATCTGGCCCTTTCAGCCTGCTCCACCATTCAATAAGATTATAACTGATCTTTTGTGGCCTCCGCTCCACCTACCCACCCTCTCACCATAACCCTTAATTCCGTCACTGTTCAAAAAATATCTATCTTAGCTTTAAAAATACCCAATGAGAAAGCCTCAACTACTTCACTGGGCAAGGAATTCCATAGATTCACAACTCTTTGGGTGAAGAAATTCCTCCTCAATTCAGGCCTAAATCTGCTCATCCTTGTTTTGAGGTTATGCCCTCTTGTTCTAGTTTCACCTGCCTGTGGAAACAACCTCCCTCCTTCTATCTTATCTATTTGCTTCATAATTTTATATGTTTCTATAAGATACCCCCTCATTCTTCTAAATTCCAAAGATTATAATCCTAGTCTTTTCGTCTTTCCTCATAAGCCAACCCTCTCAACCCCGGAATCAACATAGTGAATCTTCCCTGCATCTCCTTTAATGCCAGCATATCCTTTCTCAAGTAAGGAGACCAAAACTGAATGCAGTACTCCATGTGTGGCCTCAGTAACACCCTATACAGCTGCAACATAACCTCCCTGCTTTTAAACTAAATCCCTATAGCAATGAAGGACAAAAATCCATTTGCCTTCTTAATTACCTGTTGCACCTGCAAACCAACCTTCTGCGATTCATGCACACGGTCACCCAGGTCCCTCTGCACAGCAGCATGCTGCAATTGATTACCATTCAAATAGTAGTCCTTTTTACTGTCATTCCTACCAAAATGAATAACTTCACATTTATCAACACTGTACTCCATCTGCTAGAATTTTGCCCACTCACTTAAATTATCTAAATCCCTTTGCAAAGTTTCAGAGTCCTCTGCACATCTTGCTCTACCACTCATCTTTGTGTCATCCGCAAACTCTGACACACACTACACCTGGTCTCCAATTCCAAATCATTTATGTAAATTGTAAACAATGGCAGTCCTGATCGCCAACCAGAAAAGCACTCATTTATCTCCACTTTTTGCTTCCCTTTAGTTAGCCAATCTTCTATCTGTGCGAATGCATTGCCTATAACACCATGCACCTTTATCTTATACAGCAGCCTTTTGTGCTGCACCTTGTCCTTGGTTATTTCTCAAAATCACTAAGGTTGGAAAATGATAAATACAGCTGGGATTAGGGGTTGAGTCAGTCTCCCCCAGTACTAACTAATGGGTGAATGTCCTATGTCTTCCTTTTTCAGAAACCAAGGAGAACAAAGGGACTGACTTTGCTGTTCATCCAGTTTTAGGATGCTGCTATTTAAAGACATTTTCAGTAAAATGTTACCTGCTCCCTCACAGATGGTAGACCACACATTGATTAAATTGTTCTTTATTTTGTGATAAACCAATTTTCAGGTATATTAATGAAATCACACCAGAATATATTAGATTGAGGTATATTTTACTGAAGTGTTACTGTTTAGAAAAATAACTTCCTACAAAACGTTGAATTTGACCTCACATTTTAAACTTGCTTCATTGGTCAGGTATTGCTGGCTTTAGTACCAATTCCAGACCTCACTAGTTGACACTATAATTGTTGCTTGCAACTATATAATCTGGTTTGTCTATTTAATCAGCAGTACAATAGGAGGGCATTGCCCTGACTAATATGTTTACTGGATTCTTATTTCAGAGTCAATTATGCCTCAAAGTTTCATTTTATTAGGAAAAAAGTACTGTTTATGGCATTACAGGCATTTGATTATCCTAGGATGGTTTGAGATTTACTTTCCTTTCAAAGCACTGCCTCAAGGATTGATATTTAAAAAATAAATCCATAAACAATTCATGTTAATTACCATAATAACTGATGAAAGATCGAGAGAAGAAACCTTATAAAAGAGGGTTAGTTTATTTAGATGAAATTCTGTTGAGTATAGAAGCAGTGACTGATCACCATCATTGATACCAAAACAAGTGGAGAGAATATTTGTGGACTTTATGATTCACTGCATTTTGTGGCAATTTGACAAATAAGGGGGAAAAACGAAACTTGACAGCACCATGTCACTGTTAGAGTGTGAAGTGTAAACCAGTATTCAATAGGTTTTTCAAAGTAATCACACTTTATATTATCTATCAGTCACTACTTAGTCTAGGCATTGGACTAATTATGGACCTGACTTTAACCTGTCTGCTGGATGCTAATTTTGCATCCCAATTTATTTTATGATTGAAGTCAAACTGAGTGGGATTAAATTCCATCTCACCTGAACACACCCTATTCTCAGGACAGATTAAGATTGGAGTTCAGATTACAATTTTAGAAATAAAATTTTGATGCTTCACACATGGTCAAGTTCCTTCATTATCATCCTAGTCAGGTTCTTCATAAAAGTCACATGACACGATTCAATTATAATCAAGCCCCACTTTTCATAATCCATACAAACATGACACAATCCAATAAAACAAACAAGATAATGGACTTGCATTATGGACTGCAATTCAGTACAGAAGTAATTCACACTAAGTTTTGTGATATACAGGACAATAACAAAATTATCACTATGCAACTTAAGCTTTAAAACTTCAAAATTCACATTAATTCATAAGTAAGACACACAAAACTAGATGGTTTGATAGAAACATTATAGATGGAAAAATAAAGACAGATGCTCAAAGTCAAACTCGAAACCAGCAGGGATGATCTATTGCACTTCTTTTGATATTTTCGTGTAATGGTCACACAATGTTGTCTGCAGAGCCAATGATCAATATTCATTTTAACAGCCGTTCAGGTGGACCAAAGTCTTTTCTTGTATGAGAATTCTTTTTTCGAAAGAGTCTCTAGAATTTTTGTCTTTTCAGTTCATAGAGAGAAATGGTAAGTTTGTAGGCTTCCACATGTGTCTTCCAGTGCATTCACTGTAACAAACTGGAGCTAGACCAATGAAAGGCTGTTGTCTGGCAGCTTTTCCTTAACTCAATGACTCCTGGTGCCACTGTCAGTAGTATCTATTTCACCACTCCAAACATTGTGTACACCACTCAATCCCACTTGATCTTGAAGTTTCAGAATTAAAAAAAAACTCACCTGGTATCTTTTAGCCACATAGCTGTGTCCAACTTGCATTTTTGAGTTTATAGTCCTTTAGGAAAATATGTTGTTCTTAAACAGAGCAACAGATGTTTATTTGAAAAGAGGATACTTGCAAAATTAGACACATGAATGAAAAATGCCCATTCTGATTGATAAACCCAAGGATAACACGTGCTCTTAGATTCCCTGACACGGCCTGAATACAACTGACATGCCTCATGTGAAAGAAAACACTGTATGAAACATTGAGAAATGATCCTCCCAGCCTCAGGATTAACAGAAAACTTTCAGTCACAGTCAGAGATAATGTAAGCCACCCCTGGCAATGACTGTGTAAAGAGAAAGCAGGAGGGTTCCTATTTATAAGGCAGACAAAGCTTAGTCAAATGTGACATTAATGGTGTAACATGTGCACAGGCTGGTCATTATTTTGTACAATTTTCGTGGTCACACCTGTAAATACCACATTGACTGCAATTGAATGAGGTCCAATTGTCACATAATCACCCAAAAGAAAATGGATGTGCATTTTATACAACTTTTCAGGGCACTGAATACAATAGGGTTATATTTATAACCAAATGCATGGTAAGTTGCACATGTCATCATTCACAAAGTATTTGTGAATGAATACATATACACATTAGAAACATCAAATCATCAGTCATTCAGGTACTAATATCTATGATCAATCTCATCAATCAATTTATTGTCTATCACTAAAGGAAGAATCCCAACATGTGCTAAAGCAGAATCAAAATTACATCAGTATAACTTGAAAGATCAATATTCATATTGTCAGTCAAACATGTGCCCAGGTAGCACACTGCTCATGCCATCAAATCCTATAAAGGACAGACAAGCCTGTTCCACTCCCATCAGAAATTGGGCTCCACCCATACTTTATTCTTAAAAGACAGACAGATATTAAGATCAATCTTTTTTTAAAAAAAGAAATGTATCATCAAGCATTGAGCATGTTCATGATATGAAAACAGTAACACAAAATTTCAAGGCAACCACTATTTCTTTTTAGCATTTTCAATGTCCATTTCTCCACATGCTTCCTTCAGCCATTTAAGTATAAATCTTGTTACAATTATGTTATAATTACCTTGTTAAGAACACCATAAACAACTCTTGATGTCCTTCAAATCATATCACAGAATCTTATGGTCACCTGAGAGAGCAGACAGAAACTTGGCTTAAGATTTCAACCTGGCTTAAGATTTCAACCTGAAGACACAGTTTCTGACAAAGACCAGAAAGAATATTTTCCTCCCATCAAGTGGACAAATTATTTTGCTGGTGACCAGTGTGGCTGCCATTACCAGCTGCCATACTGTACACATCAATTCAACAGGATTATACCATTGAGCACTCATGCTTCAATTTCACTTTAATCAGAACTTGGACAAAATTCCAGTTTGGACTTCAAGATACCTCAAAACTCAGTTCAAGTCCGTGTACGATGCTATTTCTGTTCTTACTTCCTACTTCATCTACTCCTCATCTTTGAATCAAAACTATTCACACTGATACAGTAATAAATGGATGCAATCTTGTTATAATGTTCCCAACATGTAGCATCAGCTCATTAATGAAGCATTGCAGTTAGCCTCTGTCGTTGATTGTGCTGTCATCACTGAAACAGTTTTTCTGATTGCTATCTGTGCCATTATGGTGAAGACCATTGTGGATAACTACAATCATTGTTACACTTGGCTAGTTCAATGTTGAAAGAAAGTCATGTTTACTAATTTGTTAGTTAAAAAGTAACAATAAGATGAATAAATGGGATTTCCTGACGGTATTCAATAAAGCGCTATTTCAAAGGTTACTTCATAAATTAAAAGTTCAATGCATATTAACTTGAGTAGAAGATTGTTTAAACAACAGAAAGCAGAGAATAGGGATAATTGTTTGGGTTGACAGGCTGTAACTAATAAGAATGCCACAGGGATCAGCACTGGGGCCTCATGACGTATAGACATAAAGGGCTACATGTTCATGAATTAGTAAGACTCCAAGAACTTTTAAAATGAAAGTCCCACCCTAATTCCAGAAGTTTTCTTTCCATCAGTATAGGATGTGGGCCATTAAGTGCACTTTTGGGAAACCTGATCTCAGCTGGACCATTTAAATTCACGTGAATACCCATGCCCACACCAAAGTTTCTCTTTCTGTTCTGATGAAGTTTGTACCCACTGGGTGGAATAGTGGCCTTAACCATGCTTGACTCATCACCTAAGCTCTGACCTCATCCTTCCCGGAACAATATGCTTGTCCTCACTTTCCAACACATCATATGCAAGGAATCATTCTCTACTATTTTGACCACCTCCAGCATAATGCTACAATCCACCCCTGTGAACATTCCAGAAGTAGCATTCCCTCTTTGACATCCTGTCTCCCTTCAAAACCTCATCTCCCTCCAATAGCATCTTCTCATATAATTGATGATGTAACACTTGCTCTTTTCTCACCTCTCTTCTCATTATCTAAAGTCCCACACACTCCTTTCAAGTAAAGCAGTGATTTACTTGGACTTCTTCAAATCTAGTGTAATGCATTCGCTACTCACAATGTAGTCTCCTCTACATTGGCAAGACCAGGAATAGACTGGGTAACCACTTTGCAGGGCATCTCTGGTCAGTCAGCAACCATTACACTGACCACCAAGTCACTTGCTTTTTTAATACACCATCTTATTCTCATGATTACATTTCTGTCCAAGTTCTGTATTCTGGCAAAGCCCACTGCAAGTTGGAGGAACAGCACCTCATTTTGCATTTAAGCTAATTACAGTCTTCAGGACTCAACTATGAGTTCAACAATTTCAGACCATGAACTCTCTCCCCCATTTTGTTTCTCTGCTTGCAAACCAGCCATCCCAACCCAGTATCTGCTTTTCTTGGTTTTGCTTTCAGCACAGCTGACCTATATTCTCCTAGTAGCATCTACTCTGAACTTCTCTTTTCTTTACAATCATTAATCCTCATTTTTCTACTTGTGATCAATAATTTTCCTTCACCTTCTCACCACTGTTCCACTTGCTCATCTCCATCCTTTTCTATAGTTTAAAGCCCGTCACTTTCTGCACCTCCCCTCAGTTCGGAGGAGCAGTACTTGAACATTTACACTTGTTTCACTCTCCACAGACCTGCTGAACTTTCCCACCATTTTCTATTTTGATTCCATATTTAACTTCTTTAATTTAGTAGTGCCTGTCCCTCAAAGAGCATTTCCTTCTCAGTGCAATATATCTTTGTCTGGTGTGGAAACATTTCCATAAACACCTGTCAGTGCTTCATACCATTGTATCCTTTAACCTATTTTGCCACTGCACTATTGTCAACTCTGTCTACATATTCAATTGCTCAGTATCAGACTCAAATTTCTCACCTTCAAAATGAATGTGATATTTTATCATGTTATGATCATTTTTCTTTATAGATAATTTGTTACAAGATAATTAATTCTGTCTCAACTATTTGTCGGTAGTTGAAGGTAATGAAATTATGTTAGAACAGTGGCCATCCTGCAATTCAAGTGCTTTGCACATTTCTGTCCTCCATATGGTTAAAAAGCACATAAGCACCCTGGGAAAGGATGCAATTTGCCCCTCTAGATCTCTTTGTTTCTGCACCACATTCAGCTTTGTACAATAACACTCCAGGCAATGATGAATAACAGTGAGACCGGCAAAATCCAATCCCTTGTGTCACTTGTGAACTCGCTGGTGTTTCAGCAGGGTGAATGATCGAGTGAATCCTTTCCCACAAATGGAGCAGGTGAACGGTCTCTCCCGAGTGTGAACTGGCTGGTGTCTAAGAAGCTCAGATGAATTGGCGAATCCTTTCCCACAGGCTGAGCAGCTGAATGGCCTCTCCCCAGTGTGAACTCGCTGATGTCTGAGAAGGTGTGATAATTGAGTGAATCCCTTTTCACACAAAGAGCAGGAGAATGGTCTCTCACCAGTATGAGTGCGTTGATGTGTCAACAATTCATTTCTGCTCTTAAAGCTCTTTTCACAGTCAGAACATTTAAAAGGTCTTTGATCTGTATGAATACGTTGGTGTTTCAGCAAGTTGGATAATGTAGTGAAACGCTGTCCACAATGAGTGCAGGTGAATGGTTTCTCCCCAGTGTGAACCCTTTGATGTGTCTGGAGGTTGGACAACAGAGTGAATCCTTTACCACATACGGAACAGGTGAATGGTCTTTCCCCAGTGTGACTGCGCCGATGAGTTTCTAGCTTTGAGGGGTAATTAAATTGCTTCCCACAGTCCTCACATTTCCACGGTTTCTCCATAGTGTGACTGCCCTTGTGTTTCTCCTAGTTGGAGAATCAGCCTTGTGTACAGAATGAACCATGTGTAGCAGTCATGTGACATATTTTTCCAATTTCAAGCTCTTTCCACAGTACTCCACTTAAACACTCTCACTTGAGTTTTTTTTTCCCCCATAGGTAGAATGGACAAATATTTATCCACATTTAAAAGCTGATGATATTCCCGTTCTGACAATTCCAAGAGGCTCTTTCAGGATTTGATATGACAATAGACTTAGGTTTCCTGTCTCCAGATGCATCCCTTCTGGTATTCTGTAAAATTAATACAAAACAACGAAAAGAGATGAAAAGGAACAAAAATTCAAAAAGCCAGATTGTGCAATTGAATATAAATGAAATGGTGATCTGTGATGCTAGTACTGGAAAAAATGTGACTGAAAGCCACAGCGTTTTCATAAAAACCTACATTCGATAAAACTAATCTTTTAAAATCTGTACATACATAGTCAAATGCTTTAAAAGCCTCTTCAATAATACTTGTATCTATACATTTTTTTTCAGATTAAGGCGCAGTTGGTTTAGCATCCTATAATGTATCACTTTGTTGTGGTTCTGTTCGCCGAGCTGGGAATTGTTGCAGATGTTTCGTCCCCTGTCTAGGTGACATCCTCAGTGCTTGGAAGCCTCCTGTGAAGCACGTCCGTGATGTTTCCTCCGGCATTTATAGTGATTTGTACCTGCCACTTCCGATTGTCAGTTCCAGCTGTCTGATGCAGTAGCCGGTACATTGGGTCCAGGTCAATGTGCTTACTGATTGAATCTGTTGATGAGTGCCACGCCTCTAGGAATTCCCTGGCTGTCCTCTGTTTGGCTTGTCCTATAATAGTCGAACTCATGTTGATTGTCATCTGAGTGTGTGGCTACTAAGAATAGCTGGTCATGTCGTTTCGTGGCTAGTTGATGTTCATGGATGTGGACCATTAGCTATCTTCCTATTTGTCCTATGTGGTATTTTGTGCAGTCCTTGCAAGGGATTTTGTACACTACATTGGTTTTGCTCATGCTGGGTATCGGGTCCTTCGTCCTGGTGAGTTGTTGTCTGAGAGTGGCTGTTGGTTTGTGTGCTGTTATGAGTCCTAGTGGTTGTAGTAGTCTGGCTGTCAGTTCAGAAATGTTTTTGATGTATGGTAGTGTGGCTAGTCCTTTGGGTTGTGGCATGTCCTCGTTCCATTGTCTTTCCCATAGGCATCTGTTGATGAAATTGCAGGGGTATCCATTTTTGGTGAATACATTGTATAGATTAGATTTGATTAGATTACTTACAGTGTGGAAACAGGCCCTTTGGCCCAACAAGTCCACACCGACCCGCCGAAGCGCTACCCACCTATTCCCCTACATTGACCTAACACTAGGGGCAATTTAGCATGGCCAATTCACCTAACCTGCACATCTTTGGACTGTGGGAGGAAACCGGAGCACTCTGAGGAAACCCACGCAGACACGGGGAGAATGTGCAAACTCCACACAGTCAGTCAGTCAGTCGCCTGATTCGGGAATTGAACCCAGGTCTCTGGCGCTGTGAGGCAGCAGTGCTAACCACTGTGCCACCGTGCTCTTCTTCCTCTTTTTGCAGTTCTGGTGTGCTGCAGTGTGTTGTGGCCCTTTTGAACAGTGTCTTGATGCAACTTCTTTTGTGTATGTTGGGGTGGTTGCTTTCGTAGTTTAGGACTTGGTCTGTGTGTGTGGTTTCCTGTATATCCGTGGTGAATTCTCTGTTCGGTGTTCTCTGTTCTATCACGTCTAGGAATGGGAGTTGGTTGTCTTTTTCTTCCTCTTTCGTGAATCAGATTTCTGTGAGTGTGGCGTTGATGATCCAGTGTGTGTTCTCTATTTCTGTGTTTTTAATGATTACAAAGGTATCATCTACATATCTGATCCAGAGTTTGGGTTGAATTTGCGGTAAGACTTTGCACTACTGCTTCTGCTAGGAATCCATTGCATTACCTTTGCATTACCGCTTCTGCACAAACCAAACATCCCACTCAGACCCATAGTATCACTACCAGGGACACCATCACACAAACTGGCTAAAGAACTACAGCAGAAACTGAAACAGCTGATCAGTGGACCCAGACTCTATACAGTCAACACAGGAATTCTTAGACATCATCAGAAATATACACATAGATAAGGAAGAAACCATGGTCTCATTCGATGCAACGGCACTATTCACCTCTATCGACAAAACCCTAGCCAGAGAAACAATAGCCAACCTGCTGGACATACGGAACAGACAACAAGACGGGGAACCTATCAACAAAGACTGCATACTCAAACTATTGGACCTGTGCCTCACAACACTTCACATTCAACAACCAAATATATGAACAAATCAACGACACACCGATGGGCTCATAGCAGAAATGGTAATGCAAAGGTTAGAACAAACAGTCTTACCGCAAATTCAACTCAAACTCTGGGTCAGATATGTAGATAATACCTTTGAAATCATTAAAAACACAGAAATAGAGAACACACACCGGATCATCAACGCCACACTCACAGGAATCCGATTCACTAGAGAGGAAGAAAAGGACAACAAACTCCCATTCCTAGACGTGATGGTACAGAGAACACCGAACAGAGATTTCACCACAAAGGTATACAGGAAAGCCACACACACAGACCAAGTCCTAAACTATGAAAGCAACCACCCCAACATACACAAAAGAAGTTGCATCAAGACACTGTTCAAAAGGGCCACAACACACTGCAGCACACCAGAACTGCAAAAAGAGGAAGAAGAACAATGTATTTAGCAATACCCCTGCAATTTCATCAACAGATGCCTAAGGGAAAGAGGATATGCCACTACCATACATCAAAAACATTTCTGAACTGACAGCCAGACTACTGTGACACTAGGACTCATAACAGCACATAGCATGACGAAGGACCCAATACCCGGCATGAGCAAAACCAATGTAGTGTACAATATCCTATGCAAGGAGACACAAAACACTACATAGGACAAACAGGAAGACAGCTAATGATCCGCATCCATGAACACCACCTAGCCATGAAACGACATGACCAGCTGTCCTTAGTATCCACACACTCAGATGACAAGCAACATGAGTTGGACAGGGACAACACTACTATTATAGGACAAGCCAAACAGAGAACAGCCAGGGAATTCCTAGAGGCATGGCACTCATCCACAGATTCAATCAATAAGCACATCTACCTGGACCCAATATGCCGGCCACTGCAGCGGACAACTGGAACTGACAACCGGAAGCAGCTATAAATGCAGGAGGAAACATCACAGAAGCGCTTCACAGGAGGCTCCCAAGCACTGAGGATGTCACCTAGACAACGGACGAAACACCTGCAACAAATTCCCAGCTTGGCGAACGGAACCACAACAACGAGCACCCGAGCTACAAATCTTCTCCCAAACATTGAATGTATCACCTTTTACAATTTTACGGCTGAAATTATTTGGTACGACTATACTCACATGTACTCAAGTTTTCTGGCCGATCTCCATTCCAGTGTAATCCACAATTCCACATAAAAGGCTTCGTTAAGAGCGGCTGCAGTTCCCACAATTCCTTACGGCTCGGAAACCGCTCTATCCACTGTACACCGGCTCTCCCATGCACATGCGTGAGGTCTTCTGGACGGTCCCTTTGTTATGCGTCAGACTCAGTGAAAATGAGAGAAGAAAGCGTGAGAGGGCGGCTCGAATCGGGGAGGCACAAGACCATCTATTTAATGGTGCACTCCTTCCCTCAGGTCCTGGGGACCCAGTGACTCTGATTCAGGGCCGCGATTCAGATCTTCTCGATGCTTTCGTCGGTCGCGCGTTCAGCCGCCTAGTATCGCACTGCACATGCGTCACTCGGCGTGCGGTCATCGCGGGGGCGGGCAAGCCATGCGCCTGCGCAGAGCCGCCCTTCTGCGGGAACCAGAGCTTCTTCTGTCCCGCGGAGCGTTCTGGGTAGGGGCATTTGCCATTGCCTTCAGGTGGTCGTTTATTGAAACAACTGCGGATGTTGGAGGTCTGAAGCAAAAAGTGCTCGAGAAGTTCAGCAGGTCTGGCAGCATCTGTGGAAAGAAAAACACTTAACATTTCGGGTCCAGTGGCCCATCGTCACCACTGAAAAGCAGCTGGAAAATAGTAGTATTCATGTGAGGTTGGGGGACGGAATGGAGTTTTTCGAATAGATAATGAAGGGAGGGAAATTAGAAACAGACAAAAGGAGTGCTGGTGATAAGTCAGTCAAGAAATAAATGCTAACGGGAAGTGTGATTAGTGAAAATAGGATAGCTCTGAACAACCCATACAGTGCAGGACCTGGAGGTGTGGAGAAGGGTAGCAAATATTGAGGAGGGTGTTCATGCTTTGAAATTGTTAAACTCAGTGTTGAGTCCTATCTAAACAGAAGATGAAGTGGCATTCCTTCCCCTCATATTGAGCTTCACCGGAGCATAACAACAAGCCTGGGACAGAAATGTTGGCATGGGAACATAGTGGTGTGTTGGAGTAGCATACAAGTGGAAGTTCGTGTTCATTTTTCCATACAGAGCTTAGATTGAATGAAATACAAGTAAATCACTGCTTCTTCTGAAAGGAGCCATTGAGGTGTGGTGAGTTGTTCGAGGAGTGGATGAAGGGCTTATGCTCGAAACGTCGAATTCTCTATTCCTGAGATGCTGCCTGGCCTGCTGTGCTTTGACCAGCAACACATTTGCAGCCGAGGAGTGGATGAGTCTGTCCAGGAGGGAATGGTCCCTGTAAGATGTGGACGTGAGAAGGGAGGGGAATGAGTGCCTGGTGTTGGTGGCAGAATTTGTGGCAAAGAAACAGGCATAAACTAGTCCACAGTTGGAAGGTACCATTCACATCTTCGTGCCTGTGCAGATTCTTCAGTGTATTATCAAATGAGTCATAATCCCTTGATCTTTCTTCATAGCCTTCTGTTATTTATCCAGAGCTATCCTGAAACTTATTTTTTAGTCTTGTCACACCTCACTGGGACACTGGAAATCAAGATCTGCTATTCCCAGAGTTATCATAAAAGTTTTTTTTATAAATGCAGACTCTCCAATTCACCTAATGTCCACACCCAGTTGACAAAGCATACACCAGATTTTTTGTACTTAACAAAAATTACAATTTATTATAAGCAATTAGATTCTAGCAACAGGTAAACAATTATGAACTATCAGCATATAACTACTATACTAGTTAAAACTCTAATTCCCTTATACCCCCCCCCCCCTTTACATACATACAGATACAGACATTAAAAGTACATGAATGAACAAAGGGAAAGCTGTTCACTGCTTCCATTTCACAAGGATTGCTGAGATGATTCCTATGATTCTTCTGCTGGTCAAAAGTTGCTTTTCAGTTGTTATTCTCCAGATGTTTCCATTGATTTGCAAAAAAGTACAAAGTAACTGGTTCACTTATGAAAACTCTGATTTTCTAAAAGTCACACCTTACAATAAGTGCTGAATGAATGATAATTTTTTTTTTCATCAGGCTTCAGTGGATTACTGCTAAAGTGGTGGTAACTGGTGGAGGTCCAAAGGTCTGACTCCATCTTGTTGACAGTCCCAAACTGTTCAACTACTTAAGAACCCATCATATAGTTATTGCCAGTTAGAAGACTTTTATCTGTGCTAACTGGTCACGAGTCAATAAATCATCCTATTACTTGTTAGCAACCAAGGCTACATTTGTACACAACCATTCAGCTTCAGTTTGCATGTCACCATTGGTGTAACCCACAGCTATGGAAATAGTATTCACAATTAGTATCAAGTTTTTTTTTACTTTCAAACCATGTAGCAATCCTTGGTTTTAAAACGGTTATTTTCTCATTTCAATCCACAATTTAAAAAAAAAGCCTGGGCTGTTCTCCTTGGAGAAATGGCATTAATCAACTCCAGCCTCCCCACCAGTTTTGACCCACTCTAGTTTGCCTATTAGACCAAGAGATCCATGTCAGATGCCATATCACTTGCCCTTCACTCCTCCCGAGAACATCTTGACACCAACAGCAGCTGCGTAAGAATCCTACTCATTGACTACAGTTCAGCCTTCAACACTGTTACCCCCTCGAAACTGATTACTAACCTTAGTGATCTCAGACTAAGCCCCACTCTCTGCAACTGGATCCTAAGTTTGCTGACCCACAGGCCACAATCAGTGAAGATTTGGGATATTATTTCATCCTCACTAACACTCAACACTGGATCCCCCCAGGGGTGCATACTCAGCCCCCTACTGTACTCAGTGTATACCCATGACGGCATTGCCAAATACCAGACTAATGCCATTTATAAGTTCGCTGATGATACCACCATTATCGGTCGAATCTCAGATGGTGATAAAACAGACTACAGACAGGAGGTGGATGACCTGGAAAAAGGGTGCACTGAGAACAACCTAGCTCTTAATGCCAGCAAAACCAAGGAAACCATTATTGACTTTCGGTAGGATGTTACTCATGCCCCTCTACGCATTAACAGCATAGAGGTGGAAAGAGTGGAGAGTGTCAAGCTCCAGGGAGTGGTCATCCACAACAAGCTTTCTTGGACTCTTCATGTGGATACACTGGTTACAAAGGCCCAACAATGCCTATTCTTTCTCAGGCAGCTGAGGAAATTTGGCATGATGGCAAATACCCTTGCCAACTTTTATAGGTGCACCATGCATTCTGTCTGGATATATTACTATCTGGTATAGCAACTGTACCATTCAAGATCAGAGACTGTTACAGAGAGTGATGATGCCCAGACAATCGCAAATCGCATCTTTAGAATCCATCTACCAGGCCCATTCTCAAAGATGCATCCCATCCTGGCAATGTTTTCCTACAACATCTACAATTGGGGAGAAGGTACAGAAGCCTGAACACATGCACCAGCCAGTTTTGTAACAGTTTCTCCCCTACAGCTGTTAGAATACTGAATGGACTCACAAATTCTTAACATTCGCCTGTACCTGCATTTTTGTTTTTGCCGCTGTTTACCTATTATTTACTTAACTATGCTACTTAACTCTAATCTGCCTGTATTGCTCGCAAGACAAAGCTTTTCACTGTGCCTAGGTACACGTGACAATTAGTTCAATTCAATTCAAAAGTAAGTTTGGTGAAGATTTGATCGAGATATGCAAAATCATATAGAAAATCTATACAGAGCACATAAGGAAAAATATTCCCAGTAATAGGCAATAGACAATAGGTGCAGGAGTAGGCCATTCTTCCCTTCAATATGATCATGGCTGATCATCCTTAATCAGTATTCTGTTCCCGCCTTATCTCCATAACCCTTGATTCCACAATCCTTGAGAGTTCTATCCAACTCTTTCTTAAATGAATCCAGAGACTGGGCCTCCACTGCCCTCTGGGGCAGAGCATTCCACACAGCCACCACTCTGGGTGAAGAAGTTTCTCCTCATCTCTGTCCTAAATGGTCTATCCCGTATTTTTAAGCTGTGTCCTCTGGTTCGGCACTCACCCATCAGTGGAAACATATTTCCTGCCTCCAGAGTGTCCAATCTTTTAATAATCTTATATGTCTCAATCAGATCCCCTCTCAGTCTTATAAACTCAAGGGTATACAAGCCCAGTCACTCCAGTCTTTCAGTATAAGGTAATCCCGCCATTCCAGGAGTTGACCTTGTGAACCTACGCTGCACTCCCCCAATAGCCAGAATGTCTTTCCTTAAATTTGGAGACCAGAACTGCACACAATACTCCAGGTGTGGTCACACTAGGGCCCTGTACAGCTGCAGAAGAACCATTTTGCTTCTATACTCAATCCCTCTTGTTATGAAGGCCAGCGTGCTTTTAGCCCACTGTACCTGCATGCTTACCTTCATTGACTAGTGTACAAGAACACCCAGATCTCTCTGCACTGCCCCTTTACCTAAATTGATTCCATTTAGGTAGTAATCCACCGTCCTGTTCTTGCCACCAAAGTGGATAACCATACATTTATCCACATTAAACTGCATCTACCATGCATCTGACCAATCACCTAACTTGTCCAGGTCACCCTGTAATCTCCTAACATCCTCATCACATTTCACCCTGCCACCCAGCTTAGTATCATCAGCAAATTTGCTAATGTTATTACTAATACCATCTTCTTTATCATTAACATGTATTGTAAAAAGCTGCGGTCCAAGTACTGATCCCTGCGGTACCCCACTGGTCACTGCCTGCCATTCCAAAATGGAGCCGTTTCCTATCTCTTTGTTTCCTATCAGCCAACCAACTTTCAATCCAAGTTAGTACTTTGCCCCCAATACCATGCGCCCTAATTTTGCTCACTAACCTCCTATGTGGAACTTTATCAAAAGCTTTCTGTAAGTCCAGGTACACTACATCTCTGGATCTCCCTCATTACTTCATAGTTACATCCTCAAAAAATTGGATCGAAATTGGAGGGCACAGATTTAAGGTGGAATTCAAAAAAAGAACATGACATGATGAAAGATATTTTTATGCAGTAAACAAGTTAAGATCTGGATCACAGCACTATACATTGTCTTGGATCACAAAATATATCCAAACGGATTTGATTAAATGTAGTTAAGAGAATGCTCAACAACAGAAATGTACTTAAATATGAACACTTAATAAGTAAATTTTAAAAATGAAAAGGAAAGGAAAATAACAATAAGTCTCATGCCCTTATGCCCATCAGGGACTCCTCAAACAACAGCTGGTCTGAAGACTTAGTTCATTCCTGACACTGTGCGCGGTCCTGGTCCGAGGGGAAGACCAATGATTCAGAACAAAGGTCTCTCACTCGTACAATGCAATGAGCAACAAGTACAGAAAAAGAAGTTGATATGTGCTGTCTTCGGCACATAAAGGAATTTGAGTCACCTATCACAGGACTTCTTCAAGGTCACACAGGTGTGGAATGTCATCAACAATTCTAACCCATCCTATAAATCCACCCCTGCTGATATTACAATTGCGCATGTTACAATTGCACATGCAGACACAAATCAGCGATAACTGTGTGAGACTGTAAAATAACAGTGTATAACCTACACCAGAAACTTAAATCTACAATGAAAGTAATCATCATTAACATAAACAATATGACAATAAAGATGTACCATCAAATTAATTATCATAATTGCCTTTGGAGACCAACCCTTAAATACATCCTACCAGTGATGTATGGTCAAGACCATGTTGGAATCAGCAAGTCATGTGAACATTATGTTCCCATTTCACCATTTGCCTGTCTGCCTCCAATGGGATCAAAGTTGAGAAGACCTCACAGAGCATTAACATTTTCATAGTTACACTAATAGTAGTAATATTCTTAATTACAGTCACGGCACAATCGCATGTGACAGTGTTGTTCCTTTAACAAGGTTAGGTGGTCCTCTTTTCTTTCAGAGGGGATGTAAAGACAGAGGCTCCATTTTGTCTGTGTTTATCTACTTGAAGAAGCTTTTGAGTTCTAAAAAGCAAACTTGTACAATGGAAGGAGAGTGGCCAGTTCTCCTAGTTTTTCTCTGGTTTGGTTTGGGTTTAGCAGTATGGATGTTCAGAGCAAGCAGTCAGTTTTGAAGCTGCTGGACCCAAAGAAGCAGGTCCATGTTGATCCTCCCTCTCTCTGACATCTCTCCTGTAAGACCCTGTGTTTGATTTTACCTTTTGTTTGCCAAGGGCTGTTTGTGGGGATTGTTGCAGGAATTTGAAACAGCATCATTAAGTTGCAATAATCTATTGGGTTTTTGGATAGGTTACGTTTTTTCTGTATTCCATTCTCTTTCATTCAGTACTCTGTAATTAAATTCTATTTTTAAAACCAAGGGGTTTTGACCAGATGGGTCACTCCTGAAATATTCGCTTTACACCTGCTCAAAACAGCTAGACAAGTTAGGATCTGGCCTACCTTCTTGAAATGATTTGAGGGGGCCTGGGTTGGTGCATAACATGTGTCACATTTGTTTACATTCAACCTTAATCTATTCCTGGGGTCAAGGATCCTGTTCTTACTGCTTATTGGTGATCATGTGGTGAGGGCCCTTAAAAGCTGCAAGAGGGAGAGAGGAGAAAGAAGTGCCAGACTAGCTGGCTGTTTGTTGATTCATTTCTGTTCTAACACTTGCATCTTTCTGTGTGCTTTAGTTTTAATTACTGCTGCTACCTGACTGATGCAATCAGAATATTGTTGACATTTTTTTCAGTTAATCTATTTACATAATTTGCCCTAAAATTCAGTATATTCCAAATTCAGCTTCCATAATTTGTGCTTTTTATTATCCTGCAGTCCCCTATCCACAGCTCACCTCACTCAATAACTGTAAAGTAACATCATATATGGACTCAAAATTTCTCCAGCTCTCTTTACCTGTTTCCATCTTGAGGATACTTTGTCCTTGCCAATTTTATGAATGATTGTATCATTGAGTAGTAACTACCTCCATATGAAAGTACAGGTCGTTCTGGGGTAACATGCATTTCGGCAGCATGATTTGACTGTAACATCATTGACAAATGAGGGAATGGCATTTTTGAAGACTTGGAAATTTGGGGAAGTTTGTAGTCATTTCTTGGGGACAGTCCATATCTGTGTTAGATGTATTAGAATATATGAAGATTGATAAATGCAGATGACACAAAAATAGGAGGTATATGGACGATGAGGAAGGTTATCAGAAATTGCAGTAGGATCTTGATTAGCTGGGGAAGTGGGCTGAAAAATGGCAAATGGAGTTTAATATAGATAAGTGTGAGGTCTTGCCACAATGTTTTGGAATACATTAGATCAGCTCCCACAGATGTATTCACCTTTATATTCTCTTAAGATCTCCCAAACTTCCTCTTCTGTAATGTGGTCGGTTTGCATACTACATGACTCTAAATTTCTAAATTATTTCTTGCTGTCATGATACTCAACAATGCGGCTTCCACCTGCATTCAGGCAATGCATCCCAGAACATCACAACACAATTGATTTTTAAAAACATCGTTTGATAATTATCTTGAATCTGTTCACCTGATTACTAATGCTTCTGCCATTGAAAACACTTTTTCTATAATTAATGTGAAAGTTCTTCATGTTTTTGAAAATCTCTGTGATAAGTTAATTTAACTTTATTTTGCTTTGCTTTTCAACTGGAGAACAACTCCAACTTTTACATAGAACTGAAGGTTGTAATTTGAGTTAACATTGTGGTTAATCTCTTATTCATACTGTCAAAGGCTGTGACATTGATGCTAAGGTGTTACACCCAGAATTGAATACAGCACTGATGTAATCATTGCAGGGTGGATAAAACACAACCAGTAAATGTAATGCACTGAGATATCAAAAGACATTTATTAAGGTGCCATATAAAAGGTTATTGCACAGGTAAAAAGCTGCTGGTGTTGGTGGTGATATATTAACATTGACATAGGATTGGTCAACCAATATCAAACAGAGTAAGCAGAAATGGGCTCTGTTCAAGTTGGTAAAGTGCAACTACTGGATTTTTTTAGGGATCTTTCCCGGTTACTCAAATATTGAGATACATTTTAATAATGTATATGAAGAATGAGACTGTATTACACTCAAATTTGCTGATGATATAAAGATACAGGTGGTACATTTCATTGAAACACACAAGATTTCAACAGAGAAGACACTGAGAAGTTATTTCCCCAAGGCAGGGAAATTCAGAACAGGAGCACAGTCTCAGGGTAAAGTGCTAATGATTTCAGACTCAGATGAGGAGAAATTCTTTAATAGGATTATAAATCTTTGGAACCCTCTACACTAGAGGGTTGTGCATGCTTCATGTTGTATGCAAATTTGCAGTCTATATTTCCTGTACACATAATTTTCAATGACTTATTATCCAATCCTAATTGACCAGGGGGCAGCTAAGAGTCTGTGGATTTCTGTGGATCTGGAATCACATGTAGTCCAGACCAGGTAATGGTGGCAATTTCCTTCCCTAAAGGACATTAGTGAGCCAGAGTTTTCTGCCAATCAACAGTAGTTTCATGGTCATCATTGGATTCTTAATTTCATATCTTTATTGAAATTCAAACTTCACCATCTTCTGTGATGGGATTCAAACTTGGTCCCCAAAACATTTACCTGGCTCTCTGGATTAATAGCCTAGCAATAATACCACCAAGCCAATATCTTCCCATTCTCACTATTATATAGGTCTTCCCTCAATCACTCTTAACCACTGAAGCCATTAACCCTGCATGAGCTGCCTACTCACCCAGGAATCTCACCACTGCTCCCACCCTGCAGCAGCATTAACAACTGAGCTATTCACTTCCATCTCACTTAATCTCTCCCTTTGTCCCGTTCCAAGATAAAATGGCCCACATTGATTTAAGAAATGTACATTGGGCGGAGGGAGCCAAGAGATGGTTCCCCCCTGTGAGGAGAACATTCTGATGAGTGAGCCCACTCGGGTTGAGATGCTGAAACCTCCATGTCTCAGCAACAAGTACGAATCATTGCCCTTCTCTCCCATCATCGCCACTGTGAATATTCTCTTAATGTTCATAAATGTCTCCCCCATTTTGAAGGCCTTTTTACCCTGTTTTCCCTGCAAAGTATCCTAATAGGCTGACCCTGCAAGACACTCCCACCTCAGGAAGCCTCAGAGAATGCAGTTGTACGGCTGCCCCCTCCACATTCTCAAATACTGACACCTTGGTGGGTAATTTAGCCAGATTAGAATTCAGAGCACCAGCTGGAGAGAAGGTCAGTGCCATATTACAATCAGGTGAGGAACAACATCCCAGGTAGCTGGCAATTAGAGGAATGCCAGTCACCAGGCACCTATTCATCCTGAGGCAAAAGATGATCTTATGTTGTCATTAATTCAGATCTCCATTGTAAAGCATAAATAGCAACAGAAAGCAGGCAGGTTTTCTGGAATCACTGGGAAAGCTATCTCAAAAGTTGGAGGACTGCACCGACGCTAATTTGCACCAAGCTACCTCTGGTATGCGACCATCTAGCTTTTCCTATGCAATAGTTGACTGCTGCCCTGGACTTCAAAGTTCAGCAAGCTCGCTTTGGATACATGGACCTATAGTGTAGATGCTCACAATATGGAACCCTGGGCCTAACCAGTTCAAGTGGCCAGTTCCCTGGACTGATATTCTTCCTTGAATTGTCTAAGAACCACATCCCTTCGACTTTGAAACATGGCTGCTTAGCTAAAGCATGTGCAGTATTTAGTCAAGTGACCATGGGCCCAAAATCAGACATTCTAAATTGATTCAAGCTGGAGAAATCAGGCCTGACAGATAACTGATTAAACAAAATTAAAAAGGAGCCACCATCCATTTGCCAAAGGCCACAGAACATTCAAGATCGGGATGATGGGATAAGATCACAAACCTGGACACCACCTCTCTCAGTTACAAAGTGAAGACTCGGCGATTAATCATGGAAAAACTTGTGGCAGAAGACCACCCAGAAATCCAAAAAAATCCAAGAGAAGATCTGCCGTGACCTGTGAGACCCAACTTTATAGAATAAAGCCAGCCCTGCATTGGAGTGGAAGGAAACTGCAACAGCCCACCTCAAACATGGATCATCGTAGGTAATATCCCTTTTCAGTCAGATAGTGCTAGATAGAGAAAACATATTGTGGAAATTTTGGAAATGCTCACATTGAGTTTTATTAAGGAATATTTTGTTAATAAAATCGAGTTGTCTGACTCACCAGCAAAAGCACTTGGGTAAAGTGATTTTAATACATAATCTGGTCAAAATGTCAAAAGTGCAGACAACATATGTTTGTCACATGGGCTATTGGCATATGATGCAGCTATGAGATACATGTAACAAGGTGACATACAGCAACATATTCACACCCTTGACTGATCACCGCTGCCAATGATGACAAGATGCCTGGCTTTGTGCCTGTGCTAAATGGCAAAGCAAAAGTATTCTATAATTTACCAGTTGATCAACATTGACTGTAGTCTGAGACCATCCTGCTCACTATCAACATCACCAACAATTTTTGCGTCATCTGAAAACCTACTTACTAATGAATCTCTTTCTTTTTAAATCACTGATTTTTTAAAATTTCTTTCCAATTTATCCCTTTCTAATTTTTCTCATTGTTCAGATTTGTTCATGTCTACTTTATATTGCTTGTTTTATTATTGAAGTTTTGGCTGGATCTACATGGTATTAGCAAATTATTTTTCCTTAACTTTCAAAAGGATGAGCCAATTCTGCAATAGTCTCTCTTCCTTCTTAGCTCCCGACTGTAGACAAATGCCAGTTTATTCTGTTACATTGTTCCAGTTATCTTTTGATAACTGTTCCAAGGTGTGATGGAATCTGTGGTTCAAAAGCATGTATTATTTAAAACAGACTCTAACCAGAACTGAACCTACAGATTTCTAGGAACTTGAAATGCAGAAAATAAGATACAGAACCATCAAGCTCAGATCCCACTGGTGTACTACAGGCAGATTGAAGATGGAGATTGCTCAGGAGACATTGGCAAATGCAGTTTCTGCAGCTATTTCTGCTCTTTGATGTTAACATTGATCCATGGAATCAAGAACAACATCAGCAGAATCAAGCAAGTTGGTCAAGTCTGTGCCCATGAATCTTGAGCTGGTTGGGTGTTGCGTTATGCTAAATCCTTGGGATCAGACTCTTGAAAAATGAACTGGAATTCTAATGGTGAAATTTCATGAATTTGAAGGACTTTGCAGCTGAAACCAATGCCATATACACTCAATGAACTGCCTGGAACATCTATGAGACTTAACCTTGTGTATTTTCTGTTTAATTTGCCTGAAAGTTAATGTTTAATCTATGATACTTTTTTGTTTTCTGGTTACAGCAATCCTGCGAGATTGTCCTTTAGGTTTTCTTCTCAAGTAATAATCTGAACTGATTTCAACATGAAACAATTCAAGGCCTCAGACGTCATTTGCCCCTCAATTGAAGCTGCAAGTTAGAACCTCAGTTGTTTATCCAGAACAATAACTCCTCTGTTTGGATTGGAATTTGTCAGCAGAAACCAAACCCAAGTATTAGAATGAAGATGGTTCAGGACTAGCTGCAATTGACAGCCAGAATTGAATGCCTGCAGTCAGATGTGAACTTGCTGGTGTCTGAATTGGTCAGATTAATGGGTGAATCTCTTCCCACATACACAGCAGGTGAATGGCCTCTCACCAGTGTGAGTGCGTTGGTGTGTCAACAGGTCCTTTGAGCTTTTAAAACGTTTCTCACAGTCAACACTTTTAAAAAAGTCTCTGATTGGTGTGAACAAATTGATGTGCCTGCAGATCCTTTGTGGTTTCAAAGCTCCTCTCACAGATGGAACATTTAAAAGATCTGTCTTCACTGTGAACAAGTTGGTGGCTCAACAGATTGTATGACCAAGAGAAACTCTTCCCATGCAAGTGAATGGCCTTTCCCCAGTGTAAGTGCGCTGGTGTGTCAGCAGATCTTGTTTGCTTTTGTACTTATTCTCAGAGTTAGGACATTTGAAAGATCTCTCCTCAATGTGAACAAGTTGATGTGCTTGAAGCTTGGATAACTCAGTGAAAGCCTTTACACACATTGAGCAGGTAAAAGGCTTCTTCTTGGTGTGAATACATAGATGTACCATAAGGCCAGATGACTTACTAAATACCTTCCTACACACAGAACAGGAGAATGGCCTCTCACCAGTATGACTGCGTTGATGAATTTCCAACTGGGATGGATAGTTGAACTGCTTCTCACAGTTCCCACATTACCATGGTTTCTACATGGTGCTGGTGTCTTTCTGTCTTTCCAGGTTGGATGATCAATTGAAGCCTTGTCTGCACAATAAGTACACAAACAGTTTCTCTTCAAAGTGAATTGGTAATTTTTTTTAGGCTGTGTAACTGGTTAAAACTCTTTATAGTCAGTCCATTAAAACACTTTCACATGGAGCTTTGTATCTCTGTGATTTCCATGTTAAACTGATATTTGAAATCTTTTCCCACAAGCACTCCTCCTTCTATACTCAATGACTGCTGACATTCAGATACAGATGGATTAAGTAATTTGTTAGATCTTGACATGGTGTTTTATTTGAGTTTCCTGTCTGTTTTTCTCATTCCCTGTTGAAACATAAAACATAGAAATATAAAAGATAGGAGCAGGAAGAAGTCATTTGGCACTTCAAGCCAACTCCGCCACTCATCACAAACATAGGTAATCATCCAACTCAATAACCTAATCCTGCTTTCTCCCCAAAAACTTTGATCCCATTCACCCAAGCACTTTATCTAGTTGCCTCTTGAATA
Organism: Hemiscyllium ocellatum; assembly: GCF_020745735.1. Classification (NCBI taxonomy): domain Eukaryota; kingdom Metazoa; phylum Chordata; class Chondrichthyes; order Orectolobiformes; family Hemiscylliidae; genus Hemiscyllium; species Hemiscyllium ocellatum. The sequence goes on along the minus strand of NC_083447.1, from coordinate 21,220,442 downwards.
CATTCAATGTTTTGGCATCAACTACTTCCTGTTGTAATGAATTCCATAGGCTCACCACTTTGGGTGAAGAAATGTCTTCTCATCTCCATCCTAAATGGCCTACCCCTAGTTGTGGACACATCCATCATTGGAAACATCCTCCCTGATTCTGCCCTGTCAAATCCTGGTAGAATTTTATAAGTTTCTGTGACATACCCATTCATTCTTCTGAACTCTAGTGTAAACAATGTTAACCTTGTCAACCTGACCTCATACATCAGTCCCTTCACTGTGCTCACTCTAGAGCAAGAGCATCCTTCCTCAGAAAACAAAACCAAAATTGCATTTAATATTCTTGGTGTGACTTCACCAAGGTCCTGTATAACCGCAACAACACATCCCTGCTCCTGTACATGGAACCGCTCGCAATGAAGGCCAACATACCATTTGCCTTCTTTCCCGCCTGCTGCACCTACATACTTACCTTCAGTGACTGGTGTACAAGGATAGCCAGGTCCTGCTGCATATTCCCCACTCCCAATTTACAACTATTCAGATAGTAATCTGCCTTCTTGCTTTTTGCTTCCAAAGCAAAGTATCCAAATTATACTGCATCTGCCATTGATTTGCTAGCTCACCCAACCTGTACAGATCATGCTGAAGGATCTCTGCATCCTCGTCACAGTCCACACTTTCACTCAACTTGGTATCATCTGCAAACTTTGAGATGTTACATTTTGTTCTCTCATCCAAATCACTAATATAATTTTAAATAGCTGGAGTCCCCACACTGATCCCCAGTGGCACCCCACTAGTTACTGCCTGCCAATTTGAAAAGGACTCATTAATTCCTACTCTTCGTTTCCTCTCTGCCAACCTGTTTTCTATCTGTCTCAATGCATGTCCTCCAATCCTATGCATTTTAATTTTGCATAATAATCTCTGATAGGGGACTTTGTCAAACACTTTTAAAAGTCCAAATATACCACATCAATTGGCTCCCCCTTGTCAACTCTACTAGTTACAGCCTCATAGAACTCACAAAATTCATCACAGTAAGTAGGAACATAAAAACAGGAGGAAGCCATTCAGCCTACATATTTATAGTTGATCTGAATCTTGAATGCATCTAGCCACTTTTGTCCTGTAATCCTCAGCAGTCTTGATTTACAAAAATCTGAAATACACAGCTTTGAAATTTCTGATTAACCCGTATTTTCATCAACTTCTGAAATGACAGTGTTCCGCATTTACACCTCCTTTTATGTGAAGAAGTGCCTCCTGACAACACTGTAGAGCAGCGCTGAGTTCAATGTTACATTCCTTGTCCTCACCAGAGGAACTAGTCTCTCTCTAGTTTGTCCTTTCAACATATTTAACACCACCTCCCCCCCAAAAAAATTAAGTCTTAATGTTCCATATTTCAGAGGAATATGAGCCTGAAAACTTGTACAAAGGTTAAACCCCAAGTGCAGACTAGAAATTCTGAACAGACAGTTTTGGTTTCTCGTGAATTTTCCCTCTCTTCTATCTACAAATCTCTCAAACTGCACATGTTCTTTCTTCACCTTCTTGTGGTTTGACTTCAACATAGGTTGCAGGTTTAGATTTTTCTCCCTTTCTTTCCTAAAGGTGTCTTATGATACTGGACTCCGCTTCCACCCCTTAAGCACCATGACCAGTCACAGAACATGCTTCATCCTTGCCTCTCAGAAGCTTTGAACTATCTTTCTGTTGACTCCCAGGGCAATCAATTACCATTCACCTACATTACACTACCAGATTCAGTTGAGAGGCTGAGAGTGAAAAGAAAGGTGACACCATTGAATCTGAGCTGGGAAACACCATTGAAGAAATCTAGTTCTGTTTATAAACTAAAATATTTAACTTCGAAATGAAACAACAACTTGGGTGACAATTGTGGATTGTGTGTGAAAAACGTCCAATTTAATCAAACTTTTTAATGATTATCATACACGAACTTTCCTCTGCATTATTCATAAAATTAAAAATCACACAATACCAGAATATAGTCCAATCTTGCTCCACTAGCTACCTGACGAAGCAGGACCACTCCGAAAGCTTGTATGTCTACATAAAGTTAATGAACTACAACCTGGTGTTGTTATTTTTTAACTTTGTCCACTCCAGTCCAACACCGGCACTTCTACAACGTATTCATGAAATGGCAGTTGGACATACCCAGAATGCGTGGCTAACCGGAATATGCCTTATCAATAACCGGAGACAAACTGCGCAGGCGCCGTCTCCACCTCCCCCACAACACCAACCTAGTTAACGCCCGCCAGCACGGCGCAAGCGTAGTGCGTCACCAGATTGCACAGGAACGAGCGGAGCTTTGGGGACCTTGAGTCTCAGTGGTTCAGGGGCCTAGAATCAAAGCAGGCCAACGGTGAATGTGCGTCGTGAACCGGGCTGTAGGAGTGCACTGGAACATAATTAAATAGATGATGCTTTGCCTTCGTGATGCAAGCCGCCGCCTCCTCGTTTTTTCTCCAGTTTCAACTGTGTCTGACTCACAACAAAGGAACTGCCCAGAATGCCTTGCGGTTAGCCCTAAGGTGTACGCGCATTCTTAACGTCCAGTGAAGACGCGTGTTAGATAGAGTAGTTTATGAGGCCTTATGAATTGTGGGAGTGGTGACTGCCATTACTCAAAACGGGCCACCATGTGTCTTTTATGACATTCTCACGGTAGGTCGGCGATTAGAAACAATTCACTTCTGCTTTTCCACAATTGCTACCCGACCTCACGCGTGGTTGCAGCATTCTCGCTTTTTAATTTCTAACATCGGCAATATTAAAAAAAACATAAACCATTTTGAATCAGGGTAGGCGTTGAATGCGGAAGATGTCTTTTTGCATGCTTCTATTTGCATGTTTTTTTCCCGTTGGTTAGAGATGACGGAAGAGCTGCTGGGATTAACCTCAAATCATCTTGAACTTTAAAAAATGGTTGACAACTGCTAATGTCAGACTCTCATGGAAAGTAGACTTCAGCTGATATTCAGGGGGTTGCTAGATATACCCCCTCCAATACGAAGAACAATTTTAGCAGTAAATATTTTTTCTGGAAGTTCTTAATCCATTTTCAAATATAGATTCATAATGAATTGGTAAAATCAGTAGTCAGACCAGTTTCTATTGCCTGTCCCCTATGATCCTTTGAAAAAAATGATAGGCCTTCTGAGACCTTTTGCAGTCCTTGTGGTAAAGATAATCCATCACTTTCAATGGTCAATGTCCTAGTACCTGACCCACAAATAGGCAAATTCATTAAATTTATTTTCAAAAGTTGCTTTGTGTTTTGGGAATTCTCTTTTATGCTTTCTTTTTCCCCAATTTTACAGGCTTTTAGAAGGAGAATGTGTTCAGATAAAGCATAAACCAAATGTCACATCAAGATCTGACAGAGTCTCTTGATTCATCAGCACATGAACATCATTGGCCTTTGAATATTGAAGCAAAGAACACTGTTCACTATGGAGAGAAACCATACATGTGTCCTGTGTGTGGACGAGGCTTCAGCCAGTCATCTAGCCTGTCAAGACATGAGCGCAGTCATACTGGGGATAAACCCTGTAAATGTGGAGACTGTGAGAAGGAATTCAGTTATCCTTATGAGCTGGAAACTCATCGGCGTATTCACACCGGAGAGAGGCCATTTACCTGCTGTATATGTGGGAAGGGATTTATTCAATCATCTGCCCTATTGACGCACCAACGTGCTCATACTGGAGAGAGGCCATTTGTCTGCTCTGTGTGTGGGAAGGGATTCACTCAATCACCCCATCTCACTGAACATAAACTCACACACTCTGATAAGAGACCATTTCAGTGCTCTGACTGTGAAAAAAGTTTTAAAAGCAAAAAGGATCTGCTGACACACCAGCGAGTTCACACTTGGGAGAGGCCATTCACCTGCTCAGTGTGTGGGAAGGGATTCATTGATTCATCCCATCTATTGCGACATCAACAAACACACACTGGGGAGAGGCCATTCACCTGCTCTATGTGTGGGAAGGGATTTTCTCAGTCATCCCACCTCATTGAACATGAACTTGTCCATTCTGATCAGAGACCTTTTCAGTGTTGTGAATGTGAGAAGAGATTTAAAAGTAAAAGGTACCTATTGAAGCACCAACGCACTCACGGTGGGCAGAAGCGTTTCACCTGCTCCCTCTGTGGGAAAGGATTCACTCAGTCATCTGATCTGCTGAGACACCATCAACTTCACCTGTGACTGCAGGGCTGGATTCTGCTGTTCATAATGCTGTTATTCACATCCAAGATTGAACTGTATTTGTTCCTACTGATGTTGATCACTTGTTTAACTGAGATGGAATTTGATATGTTGAGTAAATCAGGAAGCATTGTTGAAAGACATTAACTTAGATATTTTATAGGCCAGGTAGTTGTTTCAGCAGAGTAAACTGAAGTTGTGCGTCAGTGATGTGAAAGGAAATGTAAGGAAATTGAAAATTCCAATGGACAGTTTTCCTGTGTCCAGAACTCCTTGAAAAGAGCCTTAAAGTTTAAGAATTCTGACAGTTCCATCTCACTTAAGCTCAATTGCTATCCAGGAAAGGGTAGAGGATGAAAACAATGAAAGTTTGACTCAGTATTAGTCCTTACCAATGACACCCCTTAGGTTTCCTTACAAGCCGCACTCCTGACCTGAGCCCACCAGACCTGGCAACACCAGACCTACCCTTAACGCAACATTCTGACCTCACCTGTGATGACAACTCTCCAAGTTACTGTAAGCACTCATCACCTTATCTGACATTTATGTCTTACATTCACTTGGCACCCAAATTCCCTCAACTACCAGTGTGCCCCACCTCATCCACCTGTCACCCTTCAACTGTTTCCGACCTACCCTCTCACTTAGTCTTTCGCATTACCTGTCACGCCTGTGCTGGAAGTTTTAAACTTCAGGATACAGCACTCTACTTTAAAAAGGTGCATGGTTTCTACGATGATCAAGGATTCCTGGATAGGTTCATCATAGGAGGCCCATGTCCAGAAATCTGCAGCAACAGGCCAGTGAATTTTTTTTTAATCTGACCAGATTCAATCTTAAAATCAATTAAATAAGAAGCTAAACTACATTAATCTGTATGCGATTTCTGGGCCATTGTTTTAGTTTTTGATTTTAATCACCTTGTTAGAGCTCACAGCAAACAATTATTTTATTCATTGTTGTGTTATGAGTCTAGCTGGTTGGCTAGAACTTTTTGCCTGTCCTTAGTTGCTCTTGAAAGCTGGTGATGAGCTGCTGCCTTGAACCATTGCAGTCCACATGCTTTAAATTGGCCCATTATGCCGCTGGGGAGAGAATTCTAGGATTTTGACCCAGTGACGGTGAAAGAACGGTGATATATTTCCAGTTCAGGATTGTGAGTGACTTGGAGGAGAACCTGCAGATGGTGGTGTTTCCATGTATCTGCTAGCCTTGTCCTTCCAGATGGAAGTGGCTGTGAATTTGTGACAGGAGCAGAACCTCAGCCTGAATGCCATTCAGGATCACACTGAGCGGGATAATCAGTGCTCCAATCTGTCCCATATCTCTTCACTGGCACAATCTTCTGATGGCCCAGTAGCACTTAATTGCTTTGTGGCTGTCAGCCGCAAACTGCATGTACCGCCAGCCCCTGTCCTGGCTGGAGTTTCCTCTTGATCCAATCAGCTGGTAATCAGGAAAAGGGCGTGACCAAAAGGCTGAGCTGATGTAGGTATCGTTGCAGTGCCCGCAAGTGAACAGCTGTCTTGCAGTAACATGTAAGCCCCTTTGCTCATCACAGGTGCAGGTGAGCATTCCATGATTGACCTGGCAATGCCTGCAGGTAAATTGTTTCTGGGCGCATGAGGACCAAGGCACAACCCCAGCCCCATCCCAAGAAGCAAAGCAGATAGATTTTAACATTACAGATGCATTGGTTTTAATTTTCCACAGCTATAGATTCAGGCAAGGTTCCATTTGATTAGAAAATAGCAAATAAATCCCTTATCTTTCTAAAGCGATGGAGACAGAAAATGGGAAACAACAAGCCAGCTTAACATCTGACATAAGGAAAATGTAATGATCTGTTCTGAAAATTATCAGAGGGCACTTAAATTCAAGGTAATTTGGCAGAGTTAGTATGATTTACCGAAAGGAAAATCACATGGAACTCACCATGTTGTAAAGATGAATTAGTAAATGTACTCTACTTAAATTTCCAGAAGACATTTGATAATTTTTAACATCAAAGATTATTGTGGAAAACAAACGTCCATGATGTAAGAGGTAGCATATTGACATGGTTGGAAGATTGGCTGGCTAACCTGAAGATGATGGTGGATATGAATGTGTCTTTTTCAGCTTGGCAAGATGTGACTGATGGTGTGCCACGGGATCAGCAGTGTGACCTCAACTGCCGATAAGGTATTCTCAGTGACTTAGATGAAAGGACACAACCTATGATTGTTCATGACATAATGATAGATAGGAAAGTAAGTTGTAAAGAGGACAGAAGAAGGCTATCAAAAGATAGAGTTTGGTTACGTGAGTGGCCAAAGATCTGACAAATATAAAATATGTGGAAATTTACCATTTTGCAGGATAAATGAAAGAAAATGGTGAGAGATTGAACGTTCTGAGATGGAAAAGAATTTTATGTGTTCTCATACATGAATCAAAAAATGTTGATGTGCTGGTACAGCAAGTAATTAGGATAACTAATGGAATGTTATTGTTAATTGCAAGGAGAGTTGAACACAAAATTAGGGACATTATGCTTAATTTATATAGAGTACTGGTGAGATCACATTTGTAAGTCTGCATAGTCAATTTATTCAGGGAAGGATATAAATGCATTGGTGGTATTTCAAAGAAGTTGAAAATGTGTTGCTGGTTAAAGTGCAGCAGGTCAGGCAGCATCCAAGGAACAGGAAATTCGACATTTCGGGCATAAGCCCTTCATCAGGCTTATGCCCGAAACGTCGAATTTCCTGTTCCTTGGATGCTGCCTGACCTGCTGCTCTTTAACCAGCAACACATTTTCAGCTCTGATCTCCAGCATCTGCAGACCTCACTTTTTACTCGGCATTTCAAAGAAGGCTTACCAAACTAATGGCTGGAATTAGGGGGTTGTCTTAGTAGAAAAACCTAGGCAGGCTGGATTTTAGAAGAGTAAGAGAATACTTGATTCAAATATATAAGATCCTGAGGGGTTGATGTGGTAGACGTGGAAAGGATCTCTTCTAGTTTAAAAGGTTTTCATTGACAATTCAAAATAGAGATGAAGTGAAATATTTTCTCTCAAAAGGTCATGAGTCTTTGGAACTCTGTTCCAGAAAAAGTAGTTGAAGCAGAGACATTGAATGTTTATTTAATACAGGAATGGTTTGATTCTTGGTACACAACCTTGACAAAAATGGGATGGAATAGTCACTTATTATCGTTTGCACGTTTTACAAAAATAATACAGTGAAAAGTGTTTAAGTTGCCACACCACGATGCCTACATTAGTAACAGAAGACATATATAATTTTTTTAAAAACTTGTTTTCTTAAGATAAAATCTACCTTAGTTCAATGCCCGGCTCTTGGGTAAAGAAAAAGCCAGTACTGCTGCAAGACCATCACGTAGGGCTGCTGAAATACTGGGCCACTGAAGCATGTTGTCCACAAAACAAGACTCCACAGAAACTGCTCCAAGGACCTATCTCATTGCTGATCCTGGGAAGACACCACAAAAGCTGCCCAAAGGATTCCAGGGCTTCTGGATACTAGGAAATCATCTCAATGTTGAGCTACCACAGGCCTCTGTTGATGTGGCAGCCGATACCAGATTCCAGAGTCCCACTCTGAACTCATCAGCTGCCTCGCTGCTGTCCTCCAGATCTCATTCTGGGGGAGTTTGAAGTAAAGTTGTTTCAGCTAGAGGATAGTAAGAATCTGGAATTCACTGCCAGGTAGGAAACCTTACAACCATCAAAAAGTACTTACAAGAGTATTTGAAATGTCATGATATTGAAGGCTATGGGCCTAATGCTGGAAAGTGGGATTAGTGTGGATCGTTGATGGGTTTTTTTGTCAGTGCACACTTCTGTTTTGGCAAAGATGGGATAGAATAGTAACTTATTATCATTTGCAAGTTTCACAAAAAAAAGAAAAATGTTTAAGTTGGCACACAACAATGCCTATATTAATAACAGAAGACATCCATGATTCTTTGACTGCAGTCTACAGTAAGTCCAACCTTAGTACGAGATTATAATGAGGTAGTGGTTATGGACTTGAATATGTGGAGCAAATAAATAATTTCCTTTTATATCTTGTATATTTGACAACCAGATTTTGTTTGATAACAATAATACGTAGTAAAGATAAGAAAATAATTATAGATAAGATAATAGAAACTGGACAGGAGTAACTTGGAACACTGGCACAATTCTCACTGATAATGGGGAGGGAGTTTTGTTAATGATAAATTCATGTACAAATACGAATGTAATAGTTGCAAGTATAGCAGCAGAAAGCCCTTCTAATTCAGCACCGTCCTCATGACCTGCCCCATCTGTCCATCTCCCTTCCCACCTATTTGCTCCACCCTCCCTTCTGACCTATCATCTCTACTCCCACCTCCATCCACCTCAAATACCTTCTTCCCCACCTCCCCCTCCCACAACTGCCCCAGCCCCAGCCCCCTCACATTTATCTCTCCACCTAGCAAGGCTCCGAGCCTCATTCCTGATGAAGGGCTTTTGTCCAAAATGTTGATTTTCCTGCTCCTTGGATGCTGCCTGACCCGCTATGCTTTTCCAGCAGCACTCTCTTGACTCTAATATCCAGCATCCTCAGTACTTATTTTCCCCTAGTGTGACTTTTCAATTAATGGTAGGGTCCTGGGTAGTGATGTTAAACAGAGATCTAGGGGTACATAGTTCTTTGAAAGTTGTGTCATAGGTAGACAGATTTTATCAGGCATTTAGCGTGCTTGCTTTCATTGCTCAGAGCATTGACTATAGAAGTTGGGATGTCATGTTGAGACTGTATAGAGCATTGGTGAGGCCATTTCTGGAGTACTGTGTACAGTTTTTGGTTGCCCTGCTATAGGAAAAATCAAAATTGCTAGAATATTATTAAATTTGAGAAGCTTCACAAAATATTTACCAGGATGTTGCCAGGACTGGAGGATTTGATTTATAAGGAGAGGTTAGATTGGCTGGGAATTTCTTTTGACTGGAGCATAGGAGGTTGAGGGGTGACCTTATAGAAGTTTATAAAATCATGAGGGAGATAGATAAAGTGAATAGCAAAGTTTGTTTTCCCTTAGGGTGAGGGAGTTCAAAATAGGGGTCATATATTTAAGGTGAGAGGAGAAAGATTTAAAAGGGACCTTTTCGCACAGAGGCTGGTTGTAAAGTGGAATAAAAATGGTAGATGTAGGTACAGTTAGAACATTTAAAAGACATTTGGATAGGTACATGAATAGGAAAGGTTAACAGGGATTGGGACTAAATATAGGCAAGTGGGCCTAGTTTAGTTTGGGCAGCTTGGTTGGCATGGACAGGTTGGACAGAAGGGTGTTTCCATGCTGTATGACTCTCAAACTGGGTTAGACCCAATACATTATCACTGCCTCACTGGTATAAAGTGGTTAAGTGACACTGCAAGAATGTAGCTAGTATCTTATATGGAATGATGCAGGTAAAATGAATTGTGATAACAAGTTACTATCTGAAGGATGTCAGTTTAATTCTACCAGAGCAGACCAGAGATCAATGTATTCAGTTACAATAAGAATAAAGTACAAAGCACTTAATTGTATTTGAATCTGGGAGATTGTATCTCAGCCTGACTAGTTGTACATTCTCCCCTGCAAATGCTCAAATAAAAAAGGAGAAACTAAAAACAGTCTCAAGTGATCTGCAAGAAAATCGGAGGATGTATGAACTCTGGTGAATCTCCCCTCTTCAGAACCATGGCCAAGATGATTATAACAGTCTGCATGTATGGAAATGAGGCCTCAATTGATCATCTACCCTGAAGAGACAAAAGGGCACCCTCATAACTGAGAATCCATAAAAATTTGGAAACTATGGGAAAGAATACAGTTCCCTTTTAAAAACTGGAAGTTAATTGATGTAGTCACACCAGAAACACACTGCTTTGTTGTAGGGTGAAAATGTGTTGCTGGAAAAGTGCAGCAGGTCAGGCAGCATCCAAGGAGCAGGAGTGTCGATGTTTCGGGCATGAGCCCTTCTTCAGGAATCTGTTCCATTGTGGGAACAGGTTCTCTCTGCTATCAGCCTTCTGGCACACCAGCTTGTACACTTTCATGCGTAGGAAAAATTCAAATGTAAAGGTGATTTGGTGGCACATTGACAACTTTACTCTGGGGGAGTGACTGTTGAGCTGCGTTGTATATGACAGAGATTTATTTAATCCCTATTTGAATTATTTCCGATCTTTCGTGTATTTTCTCCTTGCAGTTCATATTGTTATGACCCCAGCATTGATCATAATAATGGGCACGTCAGTTCCCAGAATGAAACCCAGCTTGACAGACCATAAATTCTACTTTCCCTTTTATTTAACACAGTGGTCAAGCATAGTTCAGTGTAATGATGAAAGGTCACTGGATTTTAAGTGGTAACTTTGTTTTTCTCTCTACAGATGCTAGCAGACCTGTTGCATTCCTCTAGCACTTCCTGTTTTCGTGATATATTCGCAAGAGGCTGCCAGTGTAGTTTTAGCAAAATAACATGAAAGTTTCTTATACAAAGAAAATACAAAGTATTGGAATTATCTTATTACAAACAGCATTCAATGATGTTACCATCATTGAACCTCTGCTATCAACATCTTGGGGGTTGCCATTGTCCAGAAACTCGACAGAACTCACCGAAAGTGGTAGATGAAGTTTAATCTACATAAATGTGAGGTGCTGTATTTTGGTAAGGGAAATCAGGACAGGCTCATATACTTAATGGTCAGGTCCTGGGGAATGTTGCTGAACAAGAATGCAGGTTCATTGTTCTGAATCAAACTGGGATCCCGAGAGCTGTGAGACAGCTGTGCTAACCACTGACCCACCATGCCACCCAATAATAGGGGGTGAGGGGGTATAGTTAGCTTGAGTGAGTAGACAAAAATCTCTGACGGAGGCAAGTGTTGGACATTTTGGTAGGATGAATAAAAAAATCATGAATTTCTTGAATTGTATAAGATCCTGAAATGTCTTGACAAGCTGAATGCAACAACAAAGTCTCTTTCATTGAGCACACCATTTACAACTGAGCAGTCACCCTACAAGGACAGAGATAAGGAGAAACAGTTTCTTTCAAAGGCATGTACAATTTTGGACCCCTTGTCCTCAGAAGGTGGTGAGACGAGAGTCTTGAATTCTACAGCACAGAAATAGGCCCTTCGTACATATAAAAAAAATCACCAAACAATTCTAATCTCACTTGATCCAAAGTCTGACATGCCTTAGCATAATAAGTGTACATCTGAATACTTCTTAAATGTTATGAGGGTTTCTACCCCTCCCACCTATTGCGCTTGCCACACTGTTTTAAATTCTTATATTCAACAAAAGAACTGTGAGGCAACTCTTAATAATGATGCTCAATAATACTCATTTACTTGACACAATTAATATTAGAACAATAAAGTATGCTATAAGCTAACAATAAACTACCTTATGCTTTAACTTAATTTTGCATAATCATATACCACCACACTAGAACTTGGCTCGGCTCCATATGACCCTCAGAAGGGTCTTGAGAATCTGCCAATGGATTGATCAGGTTCAATTATCCTGATAGGGTTTTGGCGCGTTGATGGCAGAGTGGCCCTGAGAGTCTCAGGGGTGTCTTTCAGTGGTTATTCTTGAGTTACCCCCCGACCGGGATTTTGCAGCGATTCTTATCCTTCAAAACATTTCAAGGAATTAGCCCGGACCCTAAATTTGCTGGTTGTTTTAAGCAGGTGTTAGGTGGATATTCCAGGAGTGATACAGCTGGCCCAACTATTCAGTTGTAAATAAAACAATGTATTTGCAGGATTACCGAATGAACCACAAACAAAAGAGAAGAGAGTGCAGAACAATTTAACCTATTTGAAAACCTAGCAGAATGTCCCAACTTAATGATGCTAATCCAAATACTTGCAACAATCCCTATAAAATGCTCCTTGCCAAAAAAGGTCAAATCAAACACAGTGTCTTACAGAAGAGATGTCAGAGAGAGGGAGGATCAGCATGGACCTGCTTCTTTCGGTTCAGCAGCTTCACTACTGACTGCTTACTAAAGCCAAGCCAAACCAGAGAGAAGCTGAACTGGAAGAACTGGCCACTCTGCTTTCATTGTACCCGTTTTCTGAAAGCCTTTTGCCTGAGGCAGTATCTGTTAGCTATAATCAAATTGGCCCTAAGGCCTCCCCGAGTCTGTGTCCTTATGACCACTCTGAAGAAAGAAACCAAGGACAACAGAACTTTGTTAAAAGAGCAGCATCGTCACACACTCTTTCAGGGGGGTCTTTAGAATCTGTCAATGGATTGATCAGGTTCGATTATCCTGATAGGGGTTGGCACGTTGATGGCAAGGTGGCCCTTAGGCGTCCATAATGTTAGGTGCAGGGAGCATATAGCCTCCTCCAAACGAGGGTGCTAGGCACCTCCATGTCTGGGAAATGACTCAATGCTCCCAATTGTCCCAAAGGCGATGTTCCATTGTCCCATGCAAGTCCAACTTCAGGTGTGTATTGCAGGGTCTGCAGTTGTCAAGTCTGTTTGCAAACCGATGTGGGTGGCTGCAGCCTGTCTGGATTCTGCAGCATAGGGATTGACATTGTCACTTTAGTCATGTCACATTTCCCAGCATGCTGTAATGTATGGCCATTTTATTGAAGGTCATCATAAATCAATTATTTTGGCCAGCCTGTCCAGCCACATACTCGTCCAGGCAGTGAGTTGTGGATTCTCAACACTGTCTGGCTGAAAAAAAATTATTGCATATTTGTATTTGTTGATGGATCCTTGTTAGGCAGGCGAATCAAGGGTTAGCAGGGTAGATGGGAATGTAGAATTCAAAACACAAACAGATCAGCCATGACCTTATTGAATAGCGAAACAGATTCAAGGGGCTGAATAATCACTGCTGCTCCTAATTTATCTGTTGGTATATAAAGGCCTTCTTTGGTGTTATGACAATTCTGTGATTCCACAGTACTGCTAAGTTGTGATTCCTTAGTGATGGATCTTGAGATCCCCCACTCAATGTATATTATGTTCTCTTGCCACCCAGTGTGCTATTTTTCTCTTTTTTTCTGTGCTACTTTTCTCAAATAGTGTTCAACATTCAGGGCTTCTGATCCATTGGCTGAGGGAGATCATTGGGGGTAATCAGCAGAAGGTTTCAGAGCCTATATTTAATTAATGCCATTAGATTTAACCATTGTTTGCATCTCTGCACCAACAACATTAAGTCCAGGAGCAGTGCTTAATGGCATGGTGTAAGGTCAACAACCTCTTCATCAATGTCAGCAAAACGAAGGAGCTGGTCATTGACCTCAGGGAGTGAGGTGGAGGGCACGCGTCTGTCTGAATCAGTAATGCTGAGGTCGAGAATGTCAAGTTCCTAACAATCCCACCTGGTCCACCTACTGTCAAGAAAGTGCAGCAACGTCTCTAGTTCCTCAAGAGGCTAAAGAAATTCAGCAAGTCCATCAAAATTCTTACAAATATTTATAGGTGTACTATCGAAAGAATCCTATCTGGATGCATCACAGCATGGTATGGTGACTGCTCTTCCCAAGCTCCAAAGAACCCACAGAGAGTTGAGAGCACAGACCAGTCCATCATGCAAACCAGCCTCCCATCCATTGACTCCATTTATACTGCCCGCTGCATTAGGAAACTAACGAACATAATCAAAGACACCTCCCACCCCGATTTATACTCTCTTCTGTCTACACACAAACAGCTTCTTCCCCATTGTTACCAGAATTTTGAATGGACCTGTTCAATGTTCATATTGATCTCTCTCTGCACCTTCTTGGTAGCTGTAACATTGTAGCCTGCACTCTGTTCTGTTGTTTAGTGCACTTGTTTAGTGCAATCTGCCAGTAAAACTCATAAGGCCAACACCTATCACTGTACTTGGGTACACATGACAGTAATAAATCAAATCAAATCAAAGCAGGAGAGATGCACTGGAGGAAAGCCGTGGACCAGCTGGGGATGAGTTTCTTGGCTTATGATGTGGAGGCACCGGTGTTGGATTTGGGTGGACAAAGTCAGAACTCACATGACACCAGGTTATTGTCCAACAGATTTATTTGAAATCACAAGCTTTCAGAACATAGCCCCTTTGTCAAGTGAAGTGAGAGAGAAGCACACAGACCTAGTTGAATAACAAGCAAAAGGATGGCCTATAAACTGATTAAATGAGGCAGAGAGAGATAATTACAAAGAATTAAAAATAAAGTGGTGCTGGAGGCAAACCAAATGCCTGGAATAACATGATAGATATAAGAGTTGAGGGACTAACCAAAGTAGTAAGTAATCCAAACTGTATAAACTAATTAAGGTCAAGAGATCATAACAATTCGTCATGGTGATGGTGTCAAAACAGGACAGTAAGGAAGATTTTGCAGATATAGAACAGTGTGGTGGGGTTAGGTACAACGCGACTTGAATGCTTGATCACTGTTGAGGCCGTCTTCATGGGTCTTCACGGCATATACTCGTGACTCGGCCAATGTTGTCTATGGTATGGTATAATGGCAAGAACATGCAGATGCGATGACAACAAACAAATAGACGCCGACAACCATCGCCAGACAGGAATGTTCCCTCCCAGTCGGGGAATGGTTCAGCAGTCAAGGACATTTAGCCTCTGATCTTTGGGTAAGCGTTCTCTGATGTGGTCTTCGAGGTACACAACAAAGCAGAATTGCTGAGCAAAAACTGATAGCCAAGTTACATTGACAAAAACATTGACATGGGAGCAAGCAAATAACATGCAAAGGTTGTTTTCATCAGTATACATTTTTAAAGACTTCCATCATTAGAGCATTATACAGACAGACGTTCGGTCAAAAGATATAATTCAGTCTTTATATAGAGTTTTCTAGGAGAAAGTGAGGATTGCAGATGCTGGAGATCAGAGCTGAAAATGTGTTGCTGGAAAAGCGCAGCAGGTCAGGCAGCATCCAAGAAGCAGGAGAGTCGACGTTTCAGGCATAAACCTGAAGAAGAGCTCATGCCCGAAATGTTGACTCTCCTGCTTTATAGAGTTTACAACAACATTTAAACACGATTGCTGTCTGAGATGGAGAGAAACTGTAGGTGCTGATGAGAAGGTTAAACGGGAGTCCAGAACAAAAGGGAACAAAGCTTAAAATTCAAGCCATGTTGTTTAAATGGAGGAAGGGTGGGGGAGGTTAAATGTTAAGAAGAATCTTTTTGCACAAAGGGTTGTGGAAACCTGGAACTAGAAACAAGTCTGTAAATAAAATGGAGTTAAGCTACAGGTCAGGCATGATCGAACTGGAGGTGGAATGGCCTTCTCCTACACCTGTGCTCCACGTGAAAAGACTATGGAGCATTTTATTTCACAGATGTTTGTGTTTTGAACAAACGTTTGGGTTCTCCTCAATGTTATCTGCTGGCCACCATCTTGGTATGTCACATGGATTTCCACAAGATGCTACAGCAAATTCATGATATGGACAATATCTCCTTTATAAACTGTTGTGTGTTTTCAGAGGAGAGTAGGTCTGTATGGATGGCTTTTTCAAAGAAATGGTATTGACCGAAAGGGGGCTTTTTTTTCTGTGTCATTGTATAATTTTATAAATCGCTGTGATGGGTATGGAATAAGGGAGGGGGAAAACTCAAACACTAGACAAGATCCACATGAATCACTGCTGTTAATCATGCAAGTGAGGAATTGACTTCTTCACTACACTCAAACAAAATCACCACAGATTAGGCCCTGTGGAAGGGGGATTTAGACTAACGATTGAGATTAAAGGATTATTCTTCTAGAAAAGACAAACCTAAAAGAATTTGTACTTGTGAAGGGGAAAGGATTCTACCAAGGATAAAATTCAGCAGAATGTTTACTTCAAAATATTAGTACTCCACAAGGGAAAGACTGACATCACCAGTGACCTCCAATTGATCGATCTGATTCAGAGGCTGCACACGATGGTTGAAGTTGAAGAGGTGTCTTCCATTGACTAAGATCTTGTAGCAAATTGGTTGAATCATAATCTGCATCTAACAAGATATAATTAAAAATGTATCAATAGCTGCCAACTTTCAAATACTCTATGAGTTGATTAGATACAAAGTCCTGAGCAACAAAGGATAGGTGTTTACATTGGATTACCAGGCACCATCAGGCAACAAACTGTTCTGGTTGCTAATTTTGGATACTTGCTGCATTTAAAATGTGATGCAAAAGACTTTTTGTGACTCTAAGAATGTTCACAGAAGGGTTGTCACTTAAAGCATCACATTTTCAATGCAGCATCTAAAATTAGCAACAAGAACAATATCAATTTGTTGACTGGTTCACCAGAACATTGGAAAAACGCTCACACTATTAGAGTGGTGCTATAGGATTTTTAATATCCACCTGAACCACCAACATGTACAGACAAGAGCCATACTTGCTCAAAAACAGCCATCCAAGTCCAACTGAAAGCCAAAGAAAGCCTATCCATAGCTGGGCTGTGGACCAAGTGCAAAACTGTCCATGTGTGCCACCTGATCCTACAATTCTGAGTGCATCTACTTTGACGGTAGGATTTAACAGCAAAATCACTATATCCCAACTCCCAGTGGGAAGCCACTTTCAACAGGAAGTGTGAGTTGGGGTTAGGAATACTCATGTTCAAACCTACTGAGTAGACAAGCAGGAGGCTGGAAAAACACGTAAGGGAGTTGATACTTGGGAGGACTGTTTGGGGCCCTGGATGGAGGTGAGGGCGGTGGTACTTGGGAGGACTGTTTGGGGCCAGCCTAACCTTCCAGTCATCTCCCATTTCAATTCTGACATCACCCTTATTTCATTTGCACATCACTTTAAATCTATGCCCTTTCATTTGTGTTTCTTTCACCAACAGCAACAGCTTCATCCCATCTACTCTATCCATCTTGCCGGCCCTATACTCATCCCTTGAACATCTGAATAACAAGGATAACCATGTCTACAGCTCCAGTTTCAACGACATAATTCCACCCAAATTAATCTCCAAACTCTGGGACTTAGGTCTCTGTTCTGCCATCTGCAACTGGATCCATGACTCCTGACCCACAGACCACAATCAGTGAGAATAGGAAACAACACCTCCACAATAATCCTCAACACCAGCACTCTGCAAGGCTGCATACTCAGCCCCTTACTATACTCCCTACACACTCATGATTGTGTCACCAAATTTCATCCTAACCCCAAGTTTGCTGACGAAACTATCTACGACTGTAGGCCAGATCTCAAACAATGACAAGACAGAATACAGAAAAAGGATAGAGTGCTTAGAGGTGTAGTGTAAAGATAACAAACTCTCCCTCAACATCAGCATAATGAAAAAAAACTGGTCATTGACTTCAATACACAAGGTGGAGGGCTTACCCCTGTCTACAGCAATGGAGCTGAAGCAGAGATGGTCAAGAGTGTCTCAAGTTCTTCGGAGTGATGATCACCAACACCTGTCCTGGTCCATCCACGTTGATGCAACAGTCAAGAAAGCACAACAATCCTACCCTACTCAACCTGTCTTCATAGCTAGCACCTTCCACCAGGCAACAGCTTCATAAACTTTCCCTGCACTCTCTCCAAAGTGTCCACATCCTTTTGGTAATGTGGTGACCAGAACTGTACACAGTATTCTAAATGTAGTACTCTAATTAATTCTCACTTTCTGTCCACAGATCTTGCCAGACCTGCTAAGCTTCTCCAATACTTTGCTTTTATTTCATCCACAGCAAGTCTGATCAGGACCACGCAACATGCAGAAAGCATACCTCAAATGTTTGACCAGGCAAAAATGGGAGAAATGGCAGGCTCCTCTCCTCTGTGCCCCACTTCTTGTTGATGCAACTGTTCCTCACTACTGCATTTTCATCAAATCTTTGATTGATGTGGAGGGCGATGTTGTCATAATAACTCACCTTCAGATTAATGGTAAACCTGAAAAAAAAACAGGCACAACATCAACTGGGAGATGATTTGAGCTTTATACAGGATAGAGAGGCGTTGAGGTTTAGGTAGAGAATTTCAGAACTTAGTGGCCATCAATGGTAAGGCAAAGGAAATCTGGGATAATAATATTCACCCACTCTTTAAACAAGATGTGTTTTTCTGCCTCCATCACTCTTTCAAGAAATTAACCACATCCAAGGTGTAAAAATGTTATGTTCAACTATTCCCACTCCTTTCGAAAATTACTTAACATCACTGACTCCAGTTTATTGCAATTTATGTTAAATGGAGCAGGTGCTGCTTAGGCAGTCTTTGCTGGGCCTTGCATAACTTTATACATCTTTATACTTTACACAGAGGGTGGTAGGTGCCTGGAATGTGTTGCCAACAGAGGTAGTGGAGGCATGCACGGTAGATTTATTTAAGGTGCGTCTGGACAGATGCATGAGTAGGTGGGGAGCAGAGGGATAAAGATCTGTAGGGATTGGGCGATAGGTTCAGACAGTGGATTTGGACGGCACAGGCTTGGAGGGCCTAAGGGCCTGTTCCTGGGCTATAAATTTTCTTTGTTCTTGAGGCCTCCTCTGTTCGAAACAAAAATTACCATAGGTAAACCAAGGAAAATGTTCACTCCCTGAAGGTTGAACAGCAGAGTCACACTTATATGAAAAACGTTCCCATAAACAGTTTAAAAACATGGAGCAATCATTCAAGTAATAAAAATAGACAAACACAATTCTATAAGTATCTGGGGAGTATTGGATCAGATATCAAATAAGGAATAACGTTGAATTCAAATTGTGTCAAAATTACAAACAAATCCACTGGTCTTACATAATGGGCACTTAGCAATGTCATCACTAAAGAACTTCATTCAGGAACAAAACCATGTAAAGCAGAGCATTCCAAAGTGACAGTCATGTGCCAAACGTTGGGGTCATGGTCGACAGCAGCAGTGGCTGCCATGGAACGATGATTGAGTGACCAACTGTGAGATTATTCAAAATGACTGGCCTGGCCTGAATAACCCAAATTAAAGCCAAACTCAAGACCTTGACTTGAGTAACAAAAATGGTCAGACCACACCATCCCTCCTCCATGAACTGTCTCAGGTTTGAGGGATCATGACAATTTTTCACCCTTGAAATGGGATCCAATTCAGAAAAAGATTTGAAACTCCTGTTTTGATTTTTGGAATTATTATTATTCATGGAATGCAAACATCACTGGCTAGGCCATTCTAAATTATTCAGAAGGCAAGTAAGAGTTAATTCCATTGCTGTGGGTCTTGAGTCACATATAGGCCAGACCAAATAAGAATGGCAGATTTCCTTCCCATTCGCTATGACAATCAACAGTAGTTGCATGGTCAGCTTTTTAATGTCAGATTTTTATTGAATTCAATTTTCATCACCTGTTATGGTAAAATTTAAGTACATGTCCTCAGAAAATTAGTCTGGGGTCCTGGATTATTGCAGTGACATCACCACAATACTACTAAAGAGAAGTAAGGGTGTGTAAGAGATCAGAATTAGGAAAAGCACAAACACTCGAGAATCTGAGGATGGTGATATTTATGAATATTCAACAGGATGAGACCACAGTTGGAAATGAACACAAGACTGACAATTGTGAAATTGAGGTGTTGGGCAGACTGGCTTGCCAACAATAGGGTTCAAATAATTTCAAACAATTTGTAAAGAACATTAAACGCTATGTCTTTAAACACAGTCTTCTATTCTATTTCCACACCTGTAAGGTTTGACATTCACAGTCCCAATAATCTTTATCTTCTGCTGCGGCTTGATACCTCCTATGTACGCCTGGTATGGAACCGGCTGAAAAAAAAATGGCAGTCCATCAGGAGGAGGTGATTCCAGGTCTCTCATCTCCAGAGGAATCTAGCTTTGTTTCTCAACCATCGGAGTGTGTCAGGGGAACTGTATTCTGAAAGCAATAGTGGGACCTGGACATTCCCAGACACTGGATTCCAGGAAGTTTGAATCGAAATTTGTACAACTACTCTCTTTAACTTGCGCAGGTGCAGGATCCTTTGACACCTGAAAATGTGGCCAGATGCCTTGTGGAGAAAGGAGTCTAACCACCACAGGAAGTGGGGACAGGTCATGGACAGCAAATGGATGAGGTGCATTTTAATAAGCCTCTGTTTACAACAAAGCTGTTCAAGTGGCAGAGAGTGAGGGTGTGGGGGGCAGGGAAGGCCAAGAGAGGGACAGTTGCATTGGAGAGTGAGGTGGTTGTGGGGATACAGACAGGAAGAGAAGAACAGACAGATGAGGTAAAGAATGGAATGAAGTAGAGGTGAGAGAAAGGGGTTGAGATTTGGTACAGAAAGCTGTGGGAGAAAAAGAGTAAGTGGGGGGAGGATGGAGAGGGAAATGGGAGTGGGAAGAGACTGGGAGAGAAAAAATGGAGGGGGGGGAAGGAGAAAAGCTTAGCAAGGCAGCCTCTACATGGAGCTACAGGAGATGGGGGAAATACTAAATGAGTATTTTGCATCAGTGTTTACTGTGGAGAAGGACATGGTAGATATAGAATGTAGGAAAATAGATGGTGACATCTCGGAAAATGTCCATATTACAGAGGAGGAGGTGCTGGATGTCTTGAAACAGATAGGAGTGGATGATTCCACAGGACCTGATCAGCTATAATCTAGAACTCTGTGGGAAGATAGGGAAGTGATTGCTGGGTCCTTTGCTGTGATACTTGTATCATCAATAGTCACAGGTGAGGTGCCGGAGGACTGGAGGTTGGCTAAAGTGGTGCCACTGTTTAAGAAAGTGGTAAGGAAAAGGTAGGGAATGAAAGACCAGTGAGCCTGACATCAATGGTGGGCAAGTTATTGGAGGGAATCCTGAGGGCAGCATTTACGTGTTTTGGAAAGGCAAGGACTGATTAGGAATAGTCAACATGGCTTAGTGGTAAATAAAGTCTCACAAACTACATTGAGTTTTTTGAAGAAGTAACAAAGAGGATTGATGAGAGCAGAGCAGTAGATGTGATCTATGTGGACTTCAATAAGGCGTTCGAAAAGGTTCCTTAAGGGAGACTGGTTGGCAAGATTAAATCTCATGGAATACTGGGAGAACTAGCCATTTGGATTCAGAACTGGCTCAAAGGTAGAAGACAGTGTGTGGTAAAGGGTTGCTTTTCAGACTGGAGGCCTGTGACCAGTGGTGTGCCACAAGGATCAGTGCTGGATCCATTGCTTCTCATCATTTATAAAAAATGTGAACATATAAAGGTGTAGTTAGCAAGTTTGCAGATTACACCAAAATTGGAGGTGTAGTGGACAGCGAAGAAGGTGCACTGGGACCTTGATCAAATGGGCCAATGGGCTGAGGAATGGCTGATGGAGTTTAATTTAGATAAATATGAGGTGGCATATTTAGGAAAAACAAATCAGATCAGGACTTACACATTAATGGTAAGGTAATAGGGAGTGTTGCTGACAAAGAGATATTGGAGTGCAGATTCATACTTCCTTGAAAGTAAAATTGCAGGTAGATAGGATAGTGAAGAAGGTGTTTGCTTTCGGTTTTTGGTCAGAGTATTGATTATAGGAGTAGGGAGGTCATGTTGTGGCTGTAAGAACATTGGTTAGGCCACTGATGGAATATTGCATGCAATACTGGTCTCCTTTCTATCGGAAAGATGTTGTGACACTTGAAAAGGTTCAGAAAAGATTTACAAGGATGTTGCCAGGGTTGAAGGATTTGAGCAAAGGGAGAGGCTGAATAAGCTGGACCTGTTTTCCCTGGAGTGTTGGAAGCTGAGGGGTGACCTGATAGAGGTTTATAAAATCCTGAGGGACATGGATAGGATAAATAGGCAGGGTATTTTCCCTTGGGTGGGGGACTCCAGAACTAGAGGGCATAGGTTTAGGTTGAGAGGGGAAATATATGAAGGGGATCTAAGGGGCAACCTTTTCATGCAGAGGGTGGTACATGTATGGAATGAGCTGCCAGTAGAAATGGTGGAGGCTGGTACAATTACACCATTTAGATGGCATCTGGATGGGTATATGAATAAGAAGGGTTTAGAGGAATATGGGCCAAGTGCTAGCAAATGGGACTGGATTAGGTTGAGATATTTGGTTGGCAAGTTGGAATGAAGGGTAGTTTCTGTGCTGTACATCTCTGTGACTATGAGAAGACAGATGATCAGCAGTGGAGTAAATAAAGCTAAAGTAGTACGGATGCTGTAATTGCTGGAGAAACTCAGCTGGTCTGACAACACCTGTAGGAAGAAAGCAGAGTTAACATTTTGAATCTGGTGACTCTTCATCAGTACTCATTCTGTGAGTAGTGGAGAGTGAGATGGGAGAATCAAGTATGCACCTATGGGTTAGGCAATGTATGTCCAGAGACACAGGAGAGCATGAGATGGTGTGAGAGGAACAGGGAGAGAGACAGTGATTGAGGGGAGAGATTGATATACAAGGAGAAAAAGCAAACAGACCTCGAAGTGCAGGTCCAAAGCCTACAAAAGAAAGTTTAAAATGAAACTAAAATCATGTCTCCTCGAAGAGATAAAATGTACAAAGTACAAATTAAAGTTATACAATATTCCTAACAATAACTTCCATCTCTTTCTCTTTCCTTCTTTTTTTCTACTTAAATATGTTATTAACCTTCAGCAGGAATTCATAGATGATCCTTTAATTCAGTATCAATTCTACATTAAAGAAAGCCCAAAAAAACTTAACTAAATACTCACTGGATTATTTACAGTCACATGAGTAGGTGCTTTCTGAAAAACAAGAAATGAGGTTAGGATTTGATTTTTTTCATTGATCGTACGGATGGATTTGCAGATGGGAAACCACCCCTTGCAAGCCACTCACCATCCTGATTCGGAACTATATCACCATTCCTTCAATGTCAATGGGTCAAAGTTGTGGAACTCCCTCTCTAACGGCATGTCAGCATGTGGACTGCAGCAGTTCAAGAAAGCAGCTCACTACCACTTTTTCCAGGACAACTAGGGATTGGTCATAACACTAGTCCAGACAGCAACACCTTCAATCCCTGAATGCATTTTTTAAACAAGCACAACCTATGAGATCTGTCACTGGCACAGTTCTTGTGCATTAATTCATGTGACATTGGTGTCATTGCCTAGGCCAGGATTCATTACTTATCCCTAACTGCCTTCAAGAAGGTTGTAGTGAGCTGCCCCTTCAGTCCTCAGGGTGTGCCCAATATTCTGTTTGGGAGGGAGTTCCAGGATTTGTATCCAGTGGCATTAAAGTGAGCTGTTGTAATTCATCCTGTAGATGGTGAATAATGCATCACAGTAACTGTCACTGGTGAAGGGAGGCGATGTCTTATGCACTTTTTCAGATTTCTCATGGGATTCATTTGTTTTTGCAGTGATGTGGATCTGATCAGACATGCAATTAGACATAACTTTTGCATCAGTACCTGTGTCAGAGGTGTGGCAAATAATTGCATCAGATAATAGTTTGAGTTTCGAGTTTTAATTATCTGTTCAGTGTTGCAAACATTTGAGCAAATTGAAGTTGCACCCAATTCAACAAGCGGATGCAAAGATTGTTTGTAATAAGCACAGCTGCCTGATGAAAAAGTCAATCTCTCCATCCACCTTAACATGTGATGGTTTACACAGTGAGTACCAACACCACAAAATGATTCCGGGCCTTACTTCACTCCAGCACAAAAGCCCCTTCTTGTTCCAAGATTGAATGAATGAAACATGACAAAAGTGATCAGATTCAAACAAAAAAATCAAAGGTCATGCACCAGAGCAAGAAGTCAGAGCTAAATAGGGTTCCACAGGAGTGAGCAATTCAGCCAGTCCCAGCCAGAATGAGTGAGAGAAAAAAGGATGAAAATATCAGTTGAACTCACAGGCTTTGAGGTTAAACTCAGCACTGACATCAGTCAGTAGGTAAGAGGCATTGAGTTAACAAAGCTAGTTTACATTATTGGATTTAAGGTCTCTGTGGTGCAGTGGTAGTGTCCTACAACTGAGCCAGACGCCCGGGTTCAAGTCTCACCTGCTCCAGAAGTGTGTTAGAACATCTCCGAACAGGTCGATTTGAAAATAGATTAGCGGAGTGCTCTATTCACCAAGAGAGCGTTCAGTGTCTGGAACTTCACTGCCAGAAAGTGTGATAGAGGCAAAAACTCTCATCAAAATTAAGAAAAAGTGTTTGGATTTACACTTGGTATTTTGTGTAACCTATAGGGTTATGGACCCAGTGCTGGAAAGTGGGATTAGCTTTGGGTAAAAAATGAGGTCTGCAGATGCTGGAGATCACAGCTGCAAATGTGTTGCTGGTCAAAGCACAGCAGGCCAGGCAGCATCTCAGGAATAGAGAATTCGACGTTTCGAGCATAAGCCCTTCATCAGGAATAAGGGACCAGCCAGCAAAGACACAACAGGCTGAATGGCCTCTTTCTTTGCTATAAATATTCTAAGTTACTGACTAACTGAGTTCAAGCTTATCAGCCTGTTCTGTAGCCAATGCCATTACAATCAAGTCACAGAATAATAGAAGTATGGAAGGAGGTCATTAAGCCGATCGTGGCTGCACTAGTTCATTAAAATGAGTCAAAAGTCAATTTGAGGCACTCCTCTAATTTGTTCAGGTTGTTTCCATAGTAACAGTACATGGGTAAATACACCAGTCCAGATCCGGCTGTAATTCAGTTTTGCCCTTTCCAAATCCTTAGCAGCTATCACACCAACAAGCCACATAAATTCCCCATGTGATGCCATGTGACTCACCTTCAAGCGATTTCGCCTGCCGCCTGCAACCATTAGTGGAGACGCCTATGATGGGGTGGAGGGGGGGGGGAAGTCAATAGATTTACAAAGGTCCTGCTGGACATGGGCAGCCTGTACATGGCTCCTATCTCCATCCTCCTACAGGCCCCTACAAATGCTTGGCTGGATGGTCAAAAGCTTCTCCTGCCTCTTTGCTTTTATCGTTTGCTCTTGACATGAACTTGTGTTGAAGCTGAGGAGGTGAAGATAAGGGAGCTGGGGGCAGGGCATTGAATAAGTTTGGATGAGAATAGGGGTGTCATTCCACATAGGATGAACTGACCTGTCCAAATTAAGTGGGCCACTCTTAAGAGAAAGTCTGAGGCCAAAGATCATCTGTAGGGATTGTTTCTCTCGTCATGGGAAACTTTATCAAACTGGGTTGAATACCGTCTAACTTGAACAACTGTATTCTTGTTGTTTTATTTACATTCTATGTGCATGTGATAAGGCTTGACATTGAACAATTGAACAGAGACTCAGTCTCAGTCACAACTCATACATGTTCCTTTGGTTTGTTTAGTTCTGACCCTTGCATCACTCACTAAAAAACATATTTTTGTACAACCTTTAATACCTGCTAAGATAGAATTAAACTTTAAACAGAGTTAAAAATCACACAAACCTGTTGGACTATAACCTGGGTTGTGTGATTTTTAACTTTGTACACCCCAGTCCAACACCGGTATCTCCAAACCAAATTTTAAACAGTGAGACTTACAACTTCCTTGCACGGTGCAGCAAAAGGAAAAGCAGGTTTGGAGCTAAACATGGAGTGAACCTAGGAGGAAAATACAACACAATATCATCCACAAAGGCTGTGGAAAAAGAGAGAGACAAATAGCAAATCTTGATCTGAAAAATTAGTTTTAAAGATTACTCCAGGAACTAAAACTGTTTCCGAAAGGCTGCAGTATCAACATGACCCTGCAGGTGGCAGTATTGAGTTCCTGAAATTCTTGTTCTTATCATCATCAATATAGACTTACGTAGTACCTTTAATGTAGGAAAATATCTCAAGGTTACACGCAAGCATTATCAACAAAATGTGACACAAGAACAAAGACAAGAATTGACTTTGGAAGAACGAGAGGAGTTCTGAAGGGATTTGATTTGAAGAGATTCAATAGGATGTTTCCTCTTGGACTAAGAGAGTAAAAAGTGAGGTCTGCAGATGCTGGAGATCAGAGCTGAAAATGTGTTGCTGTTTAAAGCACAGCAGGTCAGGCAGCATCCAAGGAACAGGAAATGCGACGTTTCGGGCCAGAGCCGCCCGAAACGTCGAATTTCCTGTTCCTTGGATGCTGCCTGACCTGCTGTGCTTTAAACAGCAAAACATTTTCAGCTGTTGGACTAAGAGACTCCATTTAAAAATAAGGGTCTCCTGTTTACAAAACTGAGTTGAGAAAGTTCTCTTTTCTGAGAAGATCGTTTGTGGAATTCTCTTCTCCAGAGAGTAATGGAAGTTGGGCCATTGAATATTTTTAAGACAATGTTATCGAGCGCAAACAGGAAAGTGAAGTTGAGGCCACAGTAAAAGAACTTTAAAATTGGTCAATATTCAGAGACAAAAGGCTGTGTGACTGCCAGCTGCACAATTGTGGGGATTCAGCAGATAGATAGCTAGAGAGGAGCCCTGACCACTGAACTTGTTCAACAAGCAGGAGGCCTATAATGCCTGTGTAGGTGAAAGGAGGGACTGCAGTGTGGATGAGCAAAATGACTAGGATACAGTGGTGAAGAAAGCCATTCTAGTGGGGAAGCAAATACTAAAGAGGTATAGATGGGAGACAATGTAATCAGGGGGATAGACTGGGAACTGCAAAGATTGTGTTGCCTGCTTGATGTCAGAATTAAGCGATCTCCTTGTCGCTAAAGATGGACTTGGAGGGGGAGCAGAAAGATCCAGTGGTCCATATGGGAACCAAAGACAGAAATAGAATTAATAGGATAAAACACAGGTAGAATTGATGTTTTATATTACAATTTGGGGAGTTATATTTCAAATGAAAAGCAGAACATGAAAGGTGATCATCTCAGGATTGTCACCTCAATCAAGTGTCAAATGGCTTCGACCCAAGCAGATTACATTAAACGTGTGGCTCAATGAAAGGTGTGCAACATAGAAGTCTCCATTTGAGGAGCACTGATACTCCTATTTAGAATCACAGAAGTGTTACGGTGAGGAAATTGGCCATTCAGCTCATCATGTTTGCATTAACTCTTCAAATGAGCATCACAACTGAGTCCCATTCTCTGCTTTGTTTCCCCATACCCTACACATTCTTTCTTTTTAAGTGATAACTTAATGGAAAAAAGAGATATTCTGCTCCACTTAAACTGGGCTGAGACCAGCGCCCTGCTCAATTCTATACCTAAAGCTATGGACAGGACTTCAAATAGTTTATCAAACATGCTCTAAACATGCAAGATGATCATGGTTAAATTTGGTGCTTCAATCCCATTTTCTTGCATGCTCCCCAAATCTCTTGATTTTGACAGAATCAAAAAAAAACCTGACTATCCTCATCTTTTCCTAAACCTTTCCTCATCTCAGTCAGGCCCTTTAACTCTTAAACAATTCCCCAAGTAGCACTAAAGCTCTATTTCTGCTCTGCTAAGCCCCCTTCATTATCTCAGCTCATTCTGAGGAGAAGTCATACCAGGCTTGAAATGCTAACTCTGTTGCTCTCTCTACAGACACATTTGGCCAAACCAGTCCACACTGACCCTCCGAAGAGTAACCCACCCAAACCCATTCCCCTACATTTAACCCTGACTAATACACCTAACACTATGGGCAATTTAGCATGGCCAATCCACCTGATCTGCACATCTTTGGACTGTGGGAGGAAACCGGAGCACCCAGAGGAAACTGACACAGACACAGGGAGAACGTGCAAACTCCACACAGACAGTGGCCTAAGGTGGGAATTAAACCCTGTTCCCTGGTGCTGTGAGGCAGCAGTGCCAACCACTGAGCCACTGTGCTTGTTTCAGATTTCTACCATCTGCAGTTTTTTTGTCTTTACTCTTCATATTCTGGAATCTTACAAGGTGATCACCTCTTAGGCTGTTCATAATAGGCAGAATACTAACTATACTCAACCAACCAGCACTTACAAAACTCAGAACACAACATCCAACATTAAATGTGACCTTGCATTGTACAGTACTTGCAAAATAACCCAACTGTGCCACTAATTACACTAACAACCAGTTTAGGGGTTATAGTCAGGCCTGCAGTTTGGCTCACTTACGCATGCTAGATGTGCACACATGACCTGGTGTTCTATAAACAGAGAGAACATTTCTACACATTGAGCCTTTTTCATCTGAACAAAGTCTGTGCAACAATCATTGTCAACATGGCAGCAATTCAACCAATCAGAGTTTATTACTCTGGTTTGAGTTTAAACAAAAAAGTGGCAGTTAGCTGTTCCCTGGTTCATTTTCTATGGCAATGCCCTACCAATCAGAATCTATTCACCAACCAATCAGCACCCTCTTCTAATGCAGTATTAATTGTTAGAACAAATTACTACAAATCCTGGGATCTGTCCTGGAAACAACAAATGCTGGAGATCTCAGTGGGTCAGACAGCATCCATGGAGAGAGAGCAAACTCACGTTTAGAGTCTACATACCTCTTCATCAGAGCTGAAGTGAAATGTGGAGGGGGCAACATTTATGCACGAGTTGGGGGGGGGGGGGGAGTGGTGGGGATTGTGGAGTGTACAGTGCTGCTGAAGAAAAGATTTAATAATTCAGATTAAGTGATTGGAATTTGATCTTCCTTTGGAATTGGAACATATCAGAGAACAAACATTATGCACAAGTTCATAGTCATAACAAAGCTGGGGAAGAAACAAAAAAATCAGACTGGAAGGCAGTTTGGGAGGTGTACTTTCTGTCCACTAAACAGGATCCGACGGCTATCCATAGCTTATGCCCCACCCCCAACCTACAGGATGGGCCAGGCTAAACACACCCTAAAGGATGGGAGGGCTAGTTACAGCTTGCCCCCTACAGGCTGGGAGCATATTGCACAGTTCAGCCCCTAAAGGATGGACAGAATGCGCAAAACTCCCACATACAAGATGGGAAAGGAACACAGAGCTCCCCCTACAGGATGGGGGAAGAGTTTTCCAAGCCCCCAACAGAATGAGACTTACATTCTTTGCCCTATGATCCCCATATTTCCCTTTTACAAAGCCTTCTTTGAACAGTTTTGATTTATAATTCACTTAAGTTAATCACAACGTTTAAGGAAAGATAAGAAGAAAATACAAATGATAAAGTTATTCTGACGACTGAAGCACATTCACCAAGACTAAACCCAATTCCTCATTTACCACGACATCCTAATACACATCTCGTAGTCATAGCATCATAGACTCTTACAGCAAGGAAACAGACCTTTCGGTCCAACCAGTCTATGCCGAACATAATCCAAAACTAAACTAGTCCCACCTACCTGCTCCTGGCCCATATCCCTCCAAATCTTTCCTATTCATGTACTCATCCAAATGTCTTTTAAACATAATTGTACTCACATCCACCACTTTCTCAGGAAGTTCATTCCACATGCAAATTACTCTCTATGCACGGCAGATCCAGAGAGGCATTCACAAAGGGAATTGACAAACCTGACACTATTGCAATGCTGAGTTAACTCACGTCAATCACTTGGCAAAAACAATGAAAAGATGCAAAACAAGCAGACTTACATTGAAAGCTTGAATTGGAGTGTAAGCAGGAGGAGCATAAGGTGGAGGAACCTGAAAATACATTGAGGATCAGAGAACAGGAATTAGGGATGGTCAAAATAGTATGCCAACAACAGAACAACATGAAATGCTTGCGTTTATAGTGTGCCTTTGACATTATAAAACATTTATAACAAGCCAAGCAATGAAATACTAGAAATAAAAACAGAAAATGCTGGAGATTCTCAGCAGATCTAGCAGGACCTGTGGAGAGCGTTAACATTAACCCGAGAATGACTCTTGTTCAAAACTGTTTTGAAACATTACCACTGTATCTCTCTCCACTGATGCTGTCAGACCTGCTCAGTTTCTCCAGCATTTCCTGGTCCTTTTTCAATACAGATCTCCAGCATTCACAATATTTTGCTTTCATGAAGAACCCATTAGGATAAGGGCATTGTCAAAGAGGCAGGCTTTACAGAGTGTGGCACGGGCAGTTGGAGAAGGGCAATAAATGCTGGCTTAGCTAGCAATGTCTGCATCATGTGAGAACCCTCATTCTATGCACAGGAAGAGGGATGAGCTAGAGATATGGAGAAGGCTTGGGAGAGAACTCCAAAGCTTCAGATGCAAACAGTGGAAAGTTCACGCATCAAATGTGAAAAAACTATAATTGGGATAAGCAAGATGCAAAAATATGGAGATGTACAGTTATCTCGCAGGGTTGCAGGACTCAATAAGAGATAGAGGGATGAAGCCATAGAAGGATTTAAAAGAAAGAGATGGGAATTCTAAACTTGCAAGACCAGGACCCAATGTAGGTCAGAAAGCATGGGGGTCTGGATGAATGGGGACACGAGTGATCAAGGACCCAGGCATTGGAGAGCAGGATATGGCCGATTTTGTGGTCAGTGGGTGGGAATTCCAGAGCTTTGGGACTTGATGACTGAGTGTATGAATACCAATGGCAGACATAGGAAATGTAAATGTGCAAGAGACTCGAGTTGGAGGAATGTACAGATCTCAGAGAGTCATAGAGCTTGAGCAGGTTACAAAGATAGCAAAGGAAAAGATTATAAAGGGATTGAAACGCACGATGAGAATTTTAAAAATAAAGTCACTCAGTCACGAATGGCCACAATTGTTCAGCGAACAAAGGGATGTTTGATGATCAGAACTTTGTGCAGGCCAAAGAGCAAGAACCTGGAAGGAAAGTGTCATATCCTGAAATTTCACAACAGTTAAATCAGAAATAGGAAGCTAAACTTGCATTTGGCCACATTCTTGGTCAGAACCAGAAAACAGAAAATAATTTTCCATTAGGGGAAAGGGCAGGAAAGTGAATGTGAGGAGTGTCAGATCAGCCATGATCTTACTGAATGGTGGACTGGGCTCAAGGAGCCAAATGGCCTCCTCTTGTTCCCATTTCTTATGGTCTTAAGATCTATTCAGTTCAAAACTGTGTTTGAAATATGAACACTGTTCCTCTTCCCACAGATCCTGATAGACCTGCCGAGTTTCTTCTGCACTTTTTTCTAATTGAAAATGTTTTGTTTCTTTTTAAAGTCTTCTTGAATTTTCTGCACTTGTTTTGCTCCTCATTACTCCCCCACTAGAAAGAAAGGGAACCTTCCTCCCATATCCGCAGCTCCATTAAGTCTTCTTCAGTGTCATTTTGAAGCAGGTTTCTAAAAGGTGCCCAAGAAAGGTGACATTTCCTTTCCCAGATCCCATGGGCAATCAATAATTTCCACTTGGCTCGTCCGCACTGATGCAGGTGACAAGATTATTATGCATAAGGAAGGCCATTGCAACTTCTCCATCCAATGAATGCCTATAGTGCTGTCACTGCAACATCCAATAACTTTTAAATCCAGTCCAACTGATGACTGCTCATAGTTTAGTTTATAAGAAGATGTATCTAATTTAATCCACATTATTCCATACTTTAGCCTATTCGGGCAAAGCTGTCAACAAACATGTAAGAATCCACTACTAATTATGGGCATGTCTTGGGCAGTGGTAGAGAAATTGAGTCTAAGGCTTTGAGGCTCCAGTAGGCCTCAGAAACTAATGAGTGAAATTGAAATAGATTGGAAGACCATCATGGAAATGAAAGTCATCCTTCAAATTTATACGAGTCTTGTGGAATAGTTACAAAGATTTTCAAACAAGTTTTAATCAGTAGCTCAGTTAGGGCTAGAACTCAAAATGCAGCTTCAACTAAATTACCCTCTGCCTCCCTGTCCTCTCTTGCACTTGTCAAATGCCAACAAGCTACTTACATTTGGGTTTCTGAAGGTGAGGGTATTCACATGGACATCTCCAGAAATTGAGAGTGTGTCCACTCTATTGTAGGAAATCCTGTGAGAATACTCAAGGAAATGAGAACCATTCACAGATACCTTTGTAAGAGAGAAAACATGCACGTTACTTATTAAATTTCAGGCTCTCTCTCATCTCCTCCATGGTGTTACTCAGTGTTAACAGAAAGTAAACAGAATGAAAAGTTTGTTCTATGTGAACTCCAACCTACTTTACTTCATCTCACCCTAGCAACATGTCCTTAGCAACATGTCCTTCTTGTCCTTTCTCCCTCATATGGTTATATATTTCTTGTTATTCACCTCAACTACCCACTGTGGCAACACGTGCTATTTTCTCACCACAGTGCAAAGAAGTTTATCTTGAATTTTTCATGAGACTTATTAATCTCACCTTCTCCTGCTTCCTTACAAGAGTTAATTCCCAAGATTCAAGACTGAAGTTAAATCCTGCAGGTTTCAGGATAAGTATCGATTCTATCTGACAGATACTGTTTATCCAGCCTGACGCAACAGTATAATCTCTTTATCCAGGGCCTTCCCAAACTTGTTTTGCCCGAGCTTCAGGTGGCCAATTCCATTGGGACACATTCATGGGGCATTTTTGTCACATGACCCTCATAACATTGCACCCCTGCCCTCACACTCCTACTGGTCACCTGACTTGTCTATCCTCAAAAACCCCTCTCTGATCTTCCAGTTACTTTATTGCTTGTCATCTTTTTTTTCTAGTTAGTTTGCTCACTGCTTTTGTCCAGGAGATTAGACCAGGCCATTCCTACAGGGTTGGCAACCTTGCATTGCATTCTCTATAATGTTGGAACACAAAACAGCTTCAAGGAGTCCAAATTGGGATCTGGCTCTCTGGTCACCTAAATATTGAGTTTCAGTCATATTGGCCAGGCAGCCACTTACAGAATAAAGTAAGATAATTAGACCATTTTTCCATGGAGTCAGTAAGTCTTTTCTCATACCTGAAAACAGTAACTACGCACGTGGAAGATCAGTTCAAAGTAAGAGCCAGTGGGGATAGGTGTCTGAGGCTTCCTCTCTTCTGTTCCCCAACGCTCACGCTCCAATGTGTTGCAAACCACAGTCCCCTCATCATAACGTATGTTGAAGTGAAAGGCAATATCAGAACGTGGCTTCACAATGCTGCCACACTGGAAATCCACTGCAAACCTATGAGGCAAAAAGACAGATGCAGATGCAGTCATGCTGCTCCCAATGTGGTTCCCAGTGTTCTGGGAATGGTGAC
The DNA here is from genome assembly GCF_020745735.1 of Hemiscyllium ocellatum. NCBI lineage: Eukaryota > Metazoa > Chordata > Chondrichthyes > Orectolobiformes > Hemiscylliidae > Hemiscyllium > Hemiscyllium ocellatum. The sequence goes on along the minus strand of NC_083447.1, from coordinate 21,187,124 downwards.
AGTCACTGCTACAGCACATTACGCATAAGGTATCCCTGAAACTGATTATTATCAAAAGACAAGGATGGGATAGTAGCAGTGGTGGTGGCTGGGGGCAGGGGGAGGATCACAGAGTCTTCTAAAATAGAAACAGGCCCTTCAACCCACTGTGTCTATGCTGACCAACAAATGGTAAAATATACTGGATTGCCCATTTATCTGTTATGCCCTAGTATTTTAAGTGTTCATCCAGATGCATAGAGTCATATCGACGTACAGCATGGAAACACCCTTCGGTCCAACCCGTCCTTTGATCCTCTGTAATTCCTATCCACCTGCCATTCATTATGTATATCCTTCGTTTATTAGACCTTGCACTTATCGGGATTAAAATCAACCTGTCATTGCTCTGCCCAGTTACCAGCTGAACAATATCTGTCCATAGCCTGACACCATTTTGTTCACTATTGACAACACCGCCAACTTTTCTGTAACCTGCAACCTTGGAAATGATACCTTCTACATTCGCATCTGAGTTGTTCATGTACATAACAAACAGCTAGACCCCCAGCACCGATCTCGGGGGTACAGCTTGGGAGTGTGCTATTATCTCAAGGTGAGCAGGGGGATGATGCACAATGGTTTCCAATAATTTAAAATACAGGGGAAATCCTGAGAGTATGCTATCAACTGTATAGTGTTTCCTCTGGGAGTGTCCTAATATTTGAAGTGTGCTATCTGGGAGAGTGCTATGATTTGAAAGGGAAGTTCACTGAGAGTGTCCTATTCCTTGATAAAGATTCCTAAGGAACATGCTATAGTTTGAATGTGGAAGAGGATTCCTGAGATCAGACTGATGATGTGGGGTTGGAGAAAGGACTCCGGGTTACTATTTGGAATGAGGTGCCTGGTAGTCAGTGTTGTTTGTGTGGGGAAAGCAAATATGTTGAAGTGTGGCATGATCTGAACAGGGCTCATGGGAGCATGTAATGGGACTCACCAGTTTAAACAAGACAATAAGTAACATTTATAAGAACATAGCATCAAGAGTAGGCCATTTAGTCCCACAAGCCTGGTCCACCATTCAATAAGGTTATGGCTGATCTGTGACCTAACTCCATATGCCTGTCTTGAGCCAACATTCCTTGACAGCATTGCTTAGTAAAAATTTGTCTACCTGAGATTTAAATTTAACAATTGGATTAGAATTACCCATTGATTGAGGAAAAGATTTCCAAACATCAACTACTCTTTGCATGTAGAACAGCTTTTGAACATCTCGCCTGAATGGCCTGACCCTAATTCTTAGATAATGCTCCTGGTTCTGTCACACAAGTGAAAGGCAATGGCCATCTCCAATAAGGGAGAATCTAACTACCACCCTGTGACACTCAATAGCATTATCATCTCTAAATTTCCCGCAATCAACATCCTGGAAGTTACCATTGACCAGAAATTGAACTAGACTAACCATATAAATACAATGGTAGGTCAGGGACTGTGAATTCAGCAGCAAATCCTGCATTTGACTCCCACTGTCTGCCTACCATCTACACGTTGTGTGATGGAATACTCCCTACTTGCCTAGATGAGTGCAGCTCCAACAACATTCAAGAAACTGCACACCATCAAGGACAAATCAATTCATTTGACATACGTTCACAAAAGCCCCTCCGTCCCTAGCACTCAGTAGCCATCTACAAGATAAACTTCAGAAATTCATCACAGATCCTAAAACAGCACTTTCCAAACCCATGAAAAACCAGGACAGCAAATATAACACTCCAACTACAAGATCCCCTCCAAGAAACTCACCATCCTCATTTGGAAATATATCACTGTTACTTCAGTGTCACTGGGGACAAAATCCTGGAACTCTATCCTTAATGATATTGTTAGTTTACCTGCACATGGACTGCCATGATTCAAGAATGTAGCTCATCACCACTTCCTCAAGGGTAACTATGGGCAGAAGATAAATGCCGGCCAGCCAGGATGCACACATCAGACGAGTGGATCAAAGAAGAGGAGGAGACGTAGGCATATGGCTTATCAAGTCTGCTCTGCTATTGAACGGGATTATGGCTGATCTTATCATTGTCAAATTCATTTTCTTGCCTTTCCTCTCTCAAGATTTCAGAACTCCAATAACAGGCTTTGGAGACCGAACAGTGGCTGGCGTCATTGTGGTGTACCCATGAGAAGAGAACTATGTGGTTCGTGTAGTTAGAGTACTGGTCACACCACAGGGTTGGGGGCAGGCAGGCAGTTTGGGAATGAGTGACCACCAGGCAGTCAAAGAGGTATATTCTTTAAAGAGTTCCCCAAAAGGGACAGGTAGGTAAACTTACTAGATCTCACTGGACAAAGGAAATGATAGAGAGTAAGCTAAAGAATACATGTCATGTAAAAAATACAGTTGAGCCAAGAGTGATAAGAAGGTTAAGAGGGAGGTGATGAAACAAATCAGAGTAGCAATGCAGGGTTATGAGAAAAGACTAACAACTAAGATAAAAGAAAATACCAATGTCATAAACCAACATTTTAATAGTCAAGGAGTGATAAAAATAGGGCCAAACAGAGGCCAAAAGTGCGATTTATACATGGAGGCAGGGTTTATGGCTGAGGTTTAAATGAATATTTTGCTTAAAATTAATTCATGGGATGTAGGCTTCGCTGACCTAGGTCAACAATCATTGCCCATTCTGAATGCTGTGGTGAGCTGCCTTCTTGAACCACTGCAGTCCACTTGGTTCAAGTGGACACATGACATCATGAGGGAGGGAATTTCAGGAATTTGACCCAGTGACAGTGAAGAAATGGTGACACATTTCCAAGTGAGGATGGTGAGTGACTTGGACGGAAACTTGCTGCAGGGGGGAGTATTCCCATATTTCTGCTGCTCTTGTCCTTCTACATGATAGTGATCACAGGCTTAGAATGCCCGTAATTGGTGAATTTCTGCATGCATCTTGTAGATGGTACACACTGCTGCTAATGTGTGTTGGTGGTAGAGGAAGTGAACGTTTGTGGATATGGTGCCAATCAAGTGGCTGCTTATCTTGGGTGGTTTCAAGTATCTTGAGTGTTTTTGGAGCTGCACTGACCCAGTCAAATGGCAGTATTTGTAGCTGGGAGTCAGGCTTTGGGAGTCAGGAAATGAATTGCTTATGGCAGGACTCCCAGCCTATGATTTCCTCTTGTTACCATTGAATTAATATGGCTAGTCAAGTTCAGGTTCTGGTCAATGGTAACCCCCCAGGATGTTGATAAGGGAGGAATTCAGTAATAGTAATGCTATTAAATGTCAAGAAGCAATGGTTAAATTCTCTCATAGGAAATAGTCATTCCCTGCCATTTGTCTGCTCAAGCCTCAATGTTGTCCAGGACTTGTTGTATTTTTCCATGGACTGCTTCATTTGTGAATGGTGCTGAATATTGCACAATCATCAGTGAACATCCACTCCTGACCTTATGATAAAGGAAAGGTTATTGATTAAGCAGCTGTAGATGGTTGAGCATAGGACAGTATTCTGAGGAAATCCTGCAGAACTGACCTGGCCTTGAGATAACGAACTTCCGAAAAGAACAAATAAATCTTTTGTGCCAGAAACGACTCCAACCAGCAGAGAGGTCTCCCCTCCACATCGCGATTGCCATTGACTCTAGTTTGCAAGGTCTATTTAATGTCATCCTCAGGCAAATGCTACCTTCATGTCAAGGGCAGTCATTCACAACTCACCTACCAAGTTTAGCATTTTTTCACATCATATAGAGTGAACTGAATTGTATAATGCGTGGGAATCACAGAAGGAGGCCAAGATAGATCATCCACTCAACACATCTGGCTGGAGATTGTTACAAATGCTTCAGAAATATCTTTTGCACTGATGTGCTGGGCTCCCCATCATTGTGGAGCCTTCTCCTCCAGTGAGTTATTTAATTGTCCACCACCATTCACAACTGGATATAGCAGAACTATAGAGCTTAGGTCTGATCTGTTGATTTAGGAATTATTTAGTCTTGACTGTCTATTGCTGCTTATTAGTCCTGGTTGTAGCTTCACCAGGTTGACATCTCACTGTTAGCTCATCCTAGTACTGCTTCTGCCATGTCATTCTCCCTCTTCATTCATCCAGGGTTGATCCCCTGGCTTGAGGGTAATGATAGAGCGGGGGATATGCCAGGCCACAAGGTTGCAGATTCATGTTAGAGTACCATTCTGTTCCTATTGATTGCCCAAAGGGCTTCACAGATACAAAGTCTTGAATTGCTAGATTTGTTTGAAGTCTATCCCATGGAACACAGTAGTAGTGCCGAGGAACATGATGGAAAGAACCCTCAATGTAAAGTTGAGTCTTTGTGTGCAGTGATCACTGCTCGTCATGCTGTTCTGTACAGAAACACCTGCAGCAGGCAGCTTGGTGAGGATGTGGTCAGAGCTGAAAATGTTTAGATTAGATTAGATTTACAGTGTGGAAACAGGCCCTTCGGCCCAACAAGTCCACACCGACCCGCCGAAGCGCAACCCACCCATACCCCTACATATACCCCTTACCTAACACTACGGGCAATTTAGCACGACCAATTCACCTGACCCGCACATCTTTGGACTGTGGGAGGAAACCGGAGCACCCGGAGGAAACCCACGCAGACACGGGGAGAATGTGCAAACTCCACACAGTCAGTCGCCTGAGGCGGGAATTGAACCCAGGTCCCTGGCGCTGTGAGGCAGCAGTGCTAACCACTGTGCCACCGTGCCGCCCCTGTGTTGCTGGTTAAAGCACAGCAGGTCAGGCAGCATCCAAGGAACAGGAAATTCGACGTTTCGGGCCAGAGCCCTTCATCAGGAATGAGGAGAGTGTGCCAGGCAGGCTACCCCAACTCAGGAATTCCTTGGATGCTGCCTGACCTGCTGTGCTTTAACCAGCAACACATTTTCAGCTCTGATCTCCAGCATCTGCAGACCTCACCTTTTACTCGAGGATGTGGTCAGGTTTGTTTTTCTCTCTATCCAGTTTCCTTAACACCTGCCACAGACCCAATTAAGCAGCTACGTCCTTTAAGAGTCAACCAACGCAGTCAGTAATGCTACTGCTGAGCCACTCGTGGCAATTAGACTAAAGTGAGGGCTGCAAATGCTGGAGATTAGAATCAAGAGTGTGGTGCTGGAAAAGCACATCAGGTCAGGAAGCATCTGAGGAACAGGAGAATCAACGATTGGTGCTTTTGCCCGAAACGTTGATTTTCCTGCTCCTCAGATGCTGCCATGCATGCAGATTGTCATTCAGATCTCCCACTTAGAGTCCATTCTGCATCCTTGCCACCCTCGGTGCTTCCTCCAATTGATGTTCAATATGAAAGAGCACAGATTCATCAGCCAAAGGAGTGTGGTATGTGGTAAATATTTCATTGTCCATGTTTGACCTGGTGCCATGAGACTTCATAGTCTGCAGTCAATGTTGAGGAGTCCCAGGTTAACTCCCTGCTGACCATATAATACAGTGCCAGTCGGGCAGGACATATACAGCAATGGTGATCGTGTTGATTGGAAATGGTTTGTAATGTATAAATCTGTGAGTATGACGATAAAGATATTGCTTAACTTGTCTGAGAGTTAAGCAACATCTTTATAGTCCTAATTTTGGTAATGGCCTTAGACATGAGGAAGGAGGACTTTTCCGGGTCAACTTTGCAGCTCTGAGCTCGTCAATTGCTATTTCTGATGCCTAGCTCCAGAGGGAGGTAAGTGTGCTATTTTCTTGAAGAAGATCCTTCGAAGCGAAAGACTTCCATTTGCACTTTCTAATGTTGATGTCTTTTTTCTAATTTAGATTGTGTTTTTTCCATAGATTATTGAGGGAGGTGAAATATCCACTTTGGGAATTTACTTTTGCATTTTACTTCAACTGGCAAATTTGGAAGTGAATGCTTGTTGGCTCCAAACAGTGGGATACACTGGGTTCAAGTCTGCAACTGACCCCAGGGAAATGAAATATCTGTTATTTACCAGTGGAACTTTTGCATCCAGAATCGTGATCACAACAAATTTTGGCATTATTATCAGGAAATGATAAATTCCATTTCAATTTCCCATCTCCTCCCGTATGCATCTGAATCCATTAAGCTGCTGCACAATGTAATTTCATAATGGATTGTTTGAGTAGCTCAAGCAGTTTGAGGAAGTGCAAAGGTTTCCTTTGGTAATACACACAAATTAAATTATTGGGAGATTAGTGACAGCAGAGTGACTAGGAATGGGAACTGAATATCCAAGGAATTTAGTTTTTAGGAAGAACAAACAAAAAAGTAAAGGAGGCAGGGTTGAAGAGAAAATTGATGTAACAATGAGGGAAGATATTAGTTCTAGCGAATGGGTATAACACCAAGGGGCAAAAAAATCCCATAGTGGGGATTGTACACAGACCACAAACTGTCGTGGTAATGTTGGAGAAAGCATTAAACATGAAATTAGGGCCCCAGCAATGGAGATACAGCAGAAATTTGGGCGACATTACTCTGTATTTAGATTGGATAGGTCAAATCAGTAACAATTCCATAGAGGAGGAATTCCTGGAGGATGTATGGGATGGTTTTCCGGATCAATATATCAAGGTACCAACTTGATAGGTCATCCTAAACTGGATATAAGCTCATCTTGGAAGGGTATAATTAGCAATCTAACTCTATGAGTTCCTTAGTGGACAAATTGAGAATGTGGTGCTGGAAAAGCATAGTAGGTCAGGCAGCAACCGAGGAGCAGGAGAATTGACATTTCAGTAGGCTTTCCCGATGAAGGACTCTTGCCTGAAACATCGATTTTCCTGCTCCTCGGATGCTGCCTGACCTGCTGTGCTTTTCCAGCACCACACTTTCCACTCTGATCTCCAGCATCTGCAGTCCTCAGTTTCTCCCCTTTGGAGGACAGAGACATAGATAGAATTCTTCGTTAAGATAGGGAGTGACATAGTTAATTCTGAGACTAGGGTCTTTAATCTGAATAAAGCAACTACAAAAATATGAGGCATGAGCTGGTTATGCTAAATTGGTACATACTATTTTAACGAGATGACTAGGTTGGCAATGGCCAACATCTAAAGAGCATATGGAGGAACTGCAGCAATTGTTCTTTCCTGAAAACAACCAATGCTGGAGATCATAGCGGGTCAGACAGCATCCACGAAGAAGTTATTCTTTCCTGATGGGCACAAAAATATAATGGGAAAGGTGGCCCAACCATGGCTATCAAGGGAAATTAAGGACATCATTCGTTCCAGGGAAGGTTGTAGAAATTTCTCCCAAAAAAACAGGAGATTTGAGGATTAGGAGAAGGTCAAAGGGATTAACTAAGAGGGGGAAAATAGTACAAGAGTAAGCTTGCAGGGAACATCATAACTGATTGTAAGCACTTCTACTAACATGAAGAGAAAAAGTTTAGGAGGCAAATGTAGAGCCTTTCCAATCAAAAATAGATTACGTTAAAATGGGGAACAACTAGATGTCAGATCAATTAAATACATATTTTAATTCTATTTTCAAACAGGGGAACACAAATAACATCCCAAAGAATTAGGGAACAAAGGTTCTAATGTTTTTTAGGGAAATGGTGTTGCGGAAATGGTGGGTTTAAAGACTTAAGGGACCACCACTAGAAATAATGGATGCATTTGTGGAAGCTTTCAAGAGCCTATAGGCTCTGAAACAGTTCCTATGGATTAGAAGGTAGTTCATGTAACCCCACTATTTAAAAAGGGTGGTGAACAGAGAGCATGAATCATAGACCAGTTAGCCTGACATCAGTTGTGGAGAAAATAATGGAGTCAATGATCAAAGATTTAAAAACAGGGCACTTGGAAAATAGTACAAGATGAGATAGCATAGAATTAGAAAAAGGAAATCATAAATACGCTAGAATCTTTCAAGGATGTAACCAATTGGTCAGGGGCAGCCTTGGATTTCCAAAAGACTTTCAGTAAGGTCCCACATGAGCGACAAATGAGATGGTAAAAGAGCAATTGAGATGTAAAAGAGGTGTTAATGATAGGAGTGAGAAGGAGAAAATGGATCCGCGATGCTGAAAGCAAAGCCGACAAGATAAAAACAAGACATAATGCAGGTGCTTAGGTATGTTGGGGAGGCTTCTGATCAAAATGGAAAACACTGCTCATACTCTCAAGTTGTTGAACTTAATGTTGAGTTCTGAAGTCCTGTAAAGTACCTAAATGAAATATATGGGGCTGTTCTTCCACCTTGCACAGAGCTTCACTGGAACATTGCTGCAGGCCTAGGTAAGAAACGTTAGCATGAGAGCAAGATGGTGCACTGAAATGGCAAGGAAATGAAAGGTTGAGGGTCATTCTTATGGGCAGAGTAAAAGTATTCCACTAAACTGTTAGCCAGTCTGTGTTTGGTTTCACCAAAGTAGAGGAGACCGCATTGTGAGTAATAAATACAGTAGACTGGATTGAACGATGTACAACTGAAACACTGAAAATTCACCTAGAAGGTGTATTTGGGACGTTGGAAAGTGAGAAGGTAGGAAGTAAAAGGGCAATTGTTACATCTGTGATTGCATGGGTGGATGTCATGGAAGCATTTGGAGTGATAGAGCAGACTCAGGGTTTCATAGAGGAATAGTCTTTCTGGAACCCTGAGGAGAGAGGAAGATGTATTTGGTGGTGGTACCTTTTTGAGGTGGTGGTAATGGTGGAGGATGGTGTTTTGAATGTGAAAGCTGGTGGAATGGAAACTGTGGACAAGGGCAACCTTATTGTTGTTCTGGGAGGTGAGGGCAGAAGTCAAAGAAATGGGGTGACTCCGCTGAGGGTACTGTCAAGCTGGGGAAGATGCGGGAGGTGCTCAGTTCAGGAGGAAGAGGGACTTGTTGAAGCCACTTTGTGGAAGGTGGTAAGCTTTATGCAAAAGTGAATTTCAGATTCTTTCAGAGTTGCAAGAAGTATTGATTGCTCTTGAGTCACATGTATTTGTTGAGCAACTCAAGTGCAATAAAACATCACACTGATGCCTTGCAGCAGCAGTACGAATCACTATAGGAGCTCGGAATGAAGATGAACAAAAGATTGATCAAAGAAATTGGTTTTAAGAGGCATCTTCAAGAAAGACACAAATAGAGCGACAGTGAGCCTTAAAGAAGCAATTCCACAGACTCAGAGCTTGCAAGTTGAAGGCACAGCCACCAATGGTGCAATGACTAAAAACGAGGATGCTGAAGAGGCCAGGTCTCAAGGAGAGCAGAGATCTTGGAAGTTTGTGGAACTTAAAGAGATATTAGAGAAGAGTCAGGCAATAAAGAGATTTAATAGTCCTGATCAGATTTTTAAAATTGACATTGGATTTCAACATGACCCAATGTAGGACAGTGACAATAGAGTGATGGATAGACAGAATTTAACATGAGTTAGGACATGGGAAACAACATGACCTCAGGTTTACAGAGTTCAAAATGCAGGATGCCAGTCAGGACTGCGTTGGAGTAGTTGACTCTGGAAATAACAAAAACATGAATGAGGGTTTCGGCAGCAGATGAGCTGAAGCAGAGATTGACTCAAGTGTTGTTACAGGGAAATTGATGGTCTTAATGATGGTCAGTAGCTTATCTCAATCAAACAATGTTAATGTGTGTTCAACCTGGTTCAACCTCACCATTGTCAGGTTGAGGGTAGATTTAGTGGTTTGGAGTATGAGTGCTGCAGGAACCAAAAGTAGTGGCTTTTGCTTGTTCCTATATTTATTTGGAGAGAATATCTGTCCATCCAGAACTGGATATCAGAAAAATGCTGCAAACACCATGGGCCAAATAGCTTCCTTCTGTTTTTGGACAATTCTGTGAAATTAAGTGAATTTAAATATAGTTGGGGGTAATGGTTGGCAGAGAGATGATGGCAGAGATGTAGAGCTAAGTTGTCAGGTTGCATCTGAAGATAAATTCTGCACTTTCAGATCACGTCTCAAAGGAGTAGCATGTAGATGAGAAATAGAAGTGGACTTGGGATAGTCTTGGGGAACAGCAGGGGCAACAATGCAGGAGCAGGAAGATAAGCCATTGCAAGTGATTCTCTGCTTACGATCAGATGGAAAAGAATGGAATCAGGTGTGGTGAACCATTCCAAGTGCTTTGCAGAATTGATGATTACTCAGTCAGAGCCTCTGTCCCAAGACCTTAAAGTTGATATTACAGATCTGGAACCGAAAGCTTGGTTGAAGTGGTAAAGCATCTTAAGTAAAGACAGGTTTGAGGAGAGAACTCCTCCAAGGCATGGGAGCTGAAGGTTCAGTTACCAGTACTGGAGTGATGACAGTTGAGGATGGGAACAAAAACAGAACAGGACAAACAGTGAGACCTGGTTGTCTTACCTGTTGGTTAGAGTGGTGCTGGAAAAGCACAGCAGGTTAGGCAGCATCCGAGAAGCAGGAAAATCGATGTTTCAGGCAAAAGCCTTTCATCAGGAATCCTGCCCGAAACGTCGATTTTCCCGCTCCTCGGATGCGGGCTGACTTGCTGTGCTTTTCCAGCACCACTCTAATCTTGACTCTAATCTCTAACATCTGAAGTACCCACTTCCGCTTGTCTTACCTCTTGGCATGTCCTGGCACCTGCCCTTGAACGACAATCATCTTTCCATCTTGAAGTCCACCAAGGATAGTCCCAATGAAAGGGATAATCTGAAATAGAACAAGTAGAATACTCAAGACTCTATCTTACGCCATGTTGCTGTGGCTGCAAAATTTTTCTCTATTCATACAAAGCACCCCCTTGTCTCAGGCCGCCTGTACCTGTGGTACCTGTACCTGTACTGCTTCCTGTACCTCTCATGTCGTGTTGGTGATCCATCTGCTATCTCTGTCCTTCTGAGTTTATGAGTGTGGGGTTGAAAGGAGCTTGGCTGAGTTACTGCAGTTTACCTTATTGATTATCACTGCTCGACAAACGGTCCGCCCAGTCCTCGAATTATGAGACCCAATGTTTAACAAAGTTAAAAACAAAACTGAGGAACTTCTGCTATCACCAGGTCAACAGCATATCCCCATCCCCTCACTCACTTCCTCCCTTCTTTCCCTCCCACACCCTCCTTCACTCACTGTCCTTCACTCGCCCTCTCTTTCTCCCTCCACCTCTTCCTCACACTCTCCCTCATGCTCCCTTCTCTCCCTCACACCCTTATTCTCGCTATCCCACTCTCTCCCCTTCACTCTCTCTCAGTCCCTACTTTACTCAGTCCCTGTCATTCTTTCCCCATCACGCCCTCCCCTCTCATTATTTCCTCCATCAGTTTCTCGCTTCTCCCTCCTATCTTCCACCTCCTCACTGTCCCTCCCTCAGTCTTCACTCTCATCCACTCTCCTTCACTCGGTCCCTCCCGCTCTCATTCTCTTTATCTCATCGTCTATCACACACTTTCAACCCCCCGTGAATTCATTCTCTTCTTACTCATGAATTTAACACAACATTGCCGTTACTCGGAGGAAGCAATCAGCGGCGGACAGCTGGCGCTTTGGGCCTGTTGGTATTTGCGAGTGCTGGATGGGGATTGCGGGCACTGGGGCAGTTTGCAGCTACATACCGGGTTATAGATGGGCTGCTGTTCCATTCTGTCCTAATGCGAATCTCTGGCGCTAGTCCGTGTGCAATCCCCCAACTGCTACTGTCCCTCCCAAAAATACACTGTCGGGAAGTGAGTCGGCTCTCACACTGAAAGGAAACTTACATTTAGTTTCGATTTTCATTCGAAACGTGCTCCGCCGACCTCTCCCAATGCCTGTCAAAGTGACCTTTGAGTTCATTGTTTGCATTCACACTTGCCTTATTCTTGTTACTGGACAAGGCTAACGTCGTTTTCCTTTCAACAGAGGAGGCTAAGGGGAAGCTGATTGAAGTGAACAAAGTTGTGAAGGTGGTCAGAATAGATAAGTAGACCTTACCCCTTACAAAGCTAGAATCAACAGTGAGTACCCTACCCCCCCCCCACACACACACACCAACACCATGTTAATACCATGTATGAACATATATAACTATAAAATTACAGTCTCAACAAATAATAATTAAATATAGTAATACAAAATAACAGGGGAAAACAGCCCCACTCTTAAAGACAGAGATAAAATAAGATAAGGTAACCACCTCCCCCCACAACATTAACTAGACCTCCAGCCTATATATATATATAAAAAAAGGGGAGAATATCGCTAAGTGAAGAACAAATAAATAAATCCCTCTCTTCCCCTCCCTCCCCGGAGATAATATTAAACAGTAAGGTAATAAAAGGAGAAAAAAGGGGGTAAACCAGGGTGGGGGGAGGGCAGAACGACATCATTCACCACTCGAATTAACTCTTACAATTTATCTAAGAGAGTCCAGAAATTCCTTGGTCTTCTCCGGCGATCCGAAGTTGTACACGGACCCTTCATGGCTAAAACATAGTGTCGCTGGGTAGCACAGGGAATACTGAATGTTTAAGTCCCTGAAACGCTTCTTCGCTTCGTCAAACGCCTTCTTTTTTCAGACCAAAGCTGGGGAAAAGTCCTGGAATAGCATAATCTTGGATCCTTTATAAATCATGACTTGGGGATCTTTCCCAAGATTTCTGGAAGCTTCTAAGAGCATCTGCCTCTCCTTGTAGCTCTGCAGCTGGAACAGGACCGGACGGGTGCACTGATTCGAGCTGGGCCCGCACATTGCAATCCGGTAGGCCCATTCCACCCTTACCTGGCCTGATCCAGCCTCCAGATTTAACAGCTGTGGAAGCCACTGCTCAAGGAACGCTGTAAGTTGGCCTTACTCTTTCCGTTCAGGAAGGTCCAGCAAACAAATATTTTTTCGACGACCTGATTCTGCGGTAGTCTCGAAGGTCGCGGCCTTCAGCTCCGCGCCCCCCGATTCGGTGCTCAATTTCCTCAATGTCTCAGTTGTGCTTTTGTAGCGCGGCCGAGAGTGAATTCCTTCTGCTCCGGGACTCTTCAATGAAGGAATCGCCACCGTAGGTAAGTCCCCCGGGGTGGCTGCGGACGCCTCTGCTGCAACTGGGAAGGGTGGGGAGGGGTTCCTGTGTGCTGAGAGCTGCGGGCACCTTTCCCCTTAGGCATTTTTGCAGGAGACTAGACTGTTTAAATTTAGTACAGAGCAACTAATTAAGTAAAAACTATTTTAAATGATTTGGTGAGTGTGGTGGTGGCGGGTGGCCCACTTTGCCCAAATCTTGGGAGGAGCACGATAGACTCAGACTTGCTGGGTCACCGCCATCTTGGATCTCAGAAGTTGATTATTAAATAAATGCATCTTTGAAAAAAAAATTCTGTTCCTAATAAAATAAACTATGATCATTTTGACAATGCTATGGCTTTAAGTGTATTTGGCAGTGTTTCTTTTTATGAAGAAAGATTGGGACAGGTGCTTGCAGTCTGCTCCAAAGTATTCAAGTAAACAGCTTGTGGGGCTTTGGGGATTTTTTAGAAGTTGGAACAATAGAAGCAGCCTGAATGGGTGGGGTCAAGCTCCCACAGAACCAGGATTTTTGTTTAGTTTTAGCCTTCAGTAGCAGTTGCTGTTGGAGAATCTTGAAGCTGGAAGCTGTTTTCCCTCTATCTATTACAGGCGAAAGCTGGGGTTCTCTTCTTGTTGCTAGAATTGTATGTGAGACAATCTATTTTACTGAATTTGCCTTTGTCAAAAAGTGTGGTGCTGGAAAAGCACAGCCAGTCAGGCAGCACCTGAGGAGCAGGAGACTTAACGTTTCGAGCATAAGCTCTTCACCAGCTGACACCCTGCATCTTCCCAAGTGCATCACCTCACATTTATCAGGGTTAGATCATGACATACAGAAGCATAATTAGGCCATTTGCCCTATCAAGTCTGGTCTACCATTCAATCATGGTTGATATGTTTCTCAACACTAATTCTTACCACTGATGTTATACTCACTGGTCTATAGTTCCCTAGTCTATCTCTACCACCCTTCCTGGAAAGTAAAACCACATTTTGGGGTGGTACGGTGGCCCAGTGGTTAGCACTGTTGCTTCACAGTGCCAACGACCCAGGCTCAATTCCTGCCTCGGGTGATGGTCTGTGCGGAAATTTGCACTTTCTCACCGTGTCGGCATGAGTTTCCTCCGGGTACTCCAGTTTCCTCCCACAATCCAAAGTTGTGCAGATTAGGGTGAATTGGCCATACTAAATTGCCCATAGTGTTCAGGAATGTTTAGGTTAGGTGTATTATTCAGGGGTACATGTAAGGGAATGGGTCTGGGTGGGTTACTCTTCGGAGGGTCAGTGTGGACTTGTTGGGCTGAAGGGCCTGTTTCCACATTGTCAGGATTCTATATAATTCTATACCTATCTTCCAGTCCTCTGATGTCTCTCCTGTGGCAAGAGATAAAAATTTGGTCAGAATCTTCTCCCTGAATATAACCCATGTGGACCTGGGGATGGGTCCACTTACCTCCTTGCTTCTTACATCAATCTGCTCAAGAGCCTCTCGTACATGCAGTCAAATTATTTACATGCACCTCCTTTTTCCAAGTAAAGACAAGTGTGAAGTTCTCACCTAACACTCTACCAATATCCTCTAGCTTCACACATAGATTGCCCACCTGGGTGCCGTATGGCTCTACCCATTCTCTGGTTATTCTCTTCAAGTTGAAATACTTGCAAAGTATCTTGGGATTCTCCCCAGTCTTGCCTGCCCGCATTTTGTCAAATCCCCTCTTTGCTCTCCTAATTGCTTTCTTCAGCTCCCTTGCACTTCCTGTCCTCCTCTATGACTCCCAATGTTTTGCTCCCTATGTACCTTTTATGCATTGTTCTTCCACTTTCATCCAATTCTGCATATTCCTAGATATCCAGGCTTCTCCAGGCTTGTTGGTCATACATTTCACCCTAAAGAGAACATGTGGACCTGTATTCCTGTCAGTCAGTTTTTGAACCTACTGCTGTGCCATAGATTTACCCTCAAGTAGTTGTTCTGAGTCTATTTTATTACTGTATTCAAGGCTAAGAAGGACAATTTTTAATCACTAAGTGAATCAAGGATTATGGAAATAAGTCAGGAAAATAGAGTTAAGTATTATCAGATTAGCCAGAATCTCACTGAATGGCTGAGCAAATTCGATGGGCTAAATGGCCTATTTCTGATCCTCAGTATTATGATCTTATCTTTTAAGATGAAGAAGTGACCGATAGAGTATGCTTGGAGGTTTGTGGCGGAGACCAAAATGAGGGGCCATTAGACAAAGTGCAGTGAGGAGACTGCACTGTCTTCCTGACTCACTTTGACTCATGGGTGACTGTTGCATAGAGTGCAAGGTCAGGAATTTTCTCGGAGCCCTGCAATGGTTTCTTTGGGGCTTTTGTTTTGGGCCAGAGCATGAGACCCCAAGCAGCATGCTGGAATGTGAGCAGATGAAGGCAAAGAGACCACACAGGATGGTTCTCAGATCCCTGTGAACGGTGGCAGGAGACTGGTCTAGAATGAGCATTGAGCTGGTTGTAGGAGGATAGGTGTTATGGACTAGGCCTGACCACTCAAAACATTCCTAAGCAGGCAGCCCAGACCATATCTTTGCAATTTGTTTCAGTAAGTGTACAGTGAAAATTACCTGGAGTACGTTAGTGAGGTTGACTACTTGGTTTGCAAACAGACAGAAATGTATTCACAAAATTACACAATGAAACACAAAGAACAGAATAAAGGAACTCTACAGAACTTAGTCTATCCAAACTAGACTTAATTATGCTGTTCTGACTATATGCAACAGTCCCAAGAATCAAACCCTCACTTGGAAAAAAATTAATAACGGAACATATGCTTAAGGTTGAAGTTAGAAGGGCAGAAAGAGAGAGAGAATTTCACAGCCTGTTTCCACACAGCTGAACTCCTAACTAGTTCTGGACTGGATTGCTCAGCTAGAGAGCTAACCAGTCCCCTTTCATTATACAGGACATTTCTAACATATGACCACTTCGACTTGAAGTCTCATCTGTTTACATATAAGCAAAAAAACCTCTCAATACCCTTTAATCTCTGTACCAAGCCAGTCTAATCGGAACCAGGAGCTGTTTACAACCCGTCTGAAAAAAGCCCAGGACAATACCCTTGAGAAAAGGAAGAGCTTTTAGAAAAAAGTGACCAGCTTTGTGACACAGGCTAGAGAGTACAAAATGCCCCCCACCCTAAAATTTCAAGAATTGCCAAGATGCTGATGAATACTTTTGTGGTGTAGAGGGCAAGAGAATGTGTGGCAGATGAGTTCAAGTGGAATAAGCATCAGGAATGCCATGAGTATGCCCACTTTCAACTATGTTAACTTTGCTGCACTTTAGAAAGAATTGAAGTTCAAAACCCATTTTTGGTAGAGGAAGGAATAAGAGATAAAACAGAAGCTTTCAGAATCACTCACCTTTGCACTTGCTGAACAGAGGGCTTTCCCCTTCCCCATTATTTAACACAAGTCTGTAAAACAGATAATTCAACAAGGAATTGAGCTCTTAACAGTTTCCTTTGTTGTTCGAACATCAGTCAATTGTAAGTTGTTTGTTTCTTTAAGATAGGCTAATGGTAAGTGTGTTTTCCCTAGGAATTTCAAGACTTGGGGGGTGGGGGGGTGGGGGGAAGGAATATCTTTAAGGAGAGATATGACGGCAAATCTTCAGCACAGAGATTGGTACATGTGTTGAATGAACTTCCTGAGGAAGCGGTGGATGTGGGGCACAGTTACAATGTTTAAAAGATACTTAGCTAAGCTCATGAATAGAAAAGATTTGAATGGATATGGGCCAGGAGGTAGATAGAGGAATCATTCCTGATGAAGAGCTTATGCCCGAAACGTCGAATTTCCTATTCCTTGGATGCTGCCTGACCTGCTGTGCTTTAACCAGCAACACATTTTCAGCTGTGATCTCCAGCATCTACAGACCTCATTTTTTACCAGGAGGTAGGTAGAACTAGTTTAGTTTGGGGTTATGTTCAGCATTGACTGGTTGGACCTAAGAATCTGTTTCTGTGCTGTATAACTCTATGTCCCTATGACCATGATTCTATCAACCATGATTTTATCGAATGCAGTGCAGGCTGGTGCAGTTCTCTCCTGTGTGTACTTTTATGTTTGGTGAGTTTGATGAGATCACTGAATTTGAATGGATCGATGTGTTTTTCTTGAATCATGTCAGATAATCACGAATAAATCTACTGATGCATTCAATAAAAACCCCTTAACCCAAAGAGTGGTGAGGATTCCCTCCTGAAAAGTATTAGGGGTCAACCTACAGCATGTGAACTGTAATGGTTTAAGAAGGCAGCTCACCACCACCTTCTCAAAGGCAACTAGGAATGGACAATAAATGCTGGGCAGTAATTGAGACTGCAGATGCTGGAGTTCAGAGTCAAAATTATGTGGTGCTGGAAAAGCACAGCAGGTCAGGCAGCATCCAAGGAACAGGAAAATCGACACTTGGGCAAAAGCCCTTCATCAGGGTTGGCCGATAAATGCTGGCCAGCCAGTGATGCCCACATCCCACAAATGAATAAAAAAAAGTGGAACTTGTGACCACAATGAGAGTTTGAGGTGAATATTGTAGATATGGTGAACAGAGAGAAGAGTGAAGAGAAGGAGATAAGGAAAACAAATGTTGATGGCTTTGCTGAGAGGATGAGAGAAAGCTGTGAAGTATAAAGATGAGAGTAGAGCAGTCAGTCTGAAGGTCTGTGTCTGTATTGGCAATATTATTCAATAGAATAATCTGATCTCATGACAGTTGTTCAGGGAGAAATATTGGTCAGGACATCAAGGAGAGCTGTCCTTGCTCTCCTATGAAATGGTGACCTGGTGAATAAATTAACTTCTTTGACACTGACATTGTCATCAGGTGCACAAAGTACACAGCTTTACACAAAGTGAGAGTTGAAGCTGAGTCCTCAAGCTCTGTACAGTTTATTGCATACTCCCTTCACCAGCTGAGGCACGGCGTAGTCTTTGGAGATTTGATTTTGATAAACCAAGACCATGACACAGTTTATTCCCATGTTTATTGTGCTTATTGTTTACTGAGGCATCAGCCATGGTTGAGAGACCATATTCTTCTCTCCTGATCATAAGATTTAATATTAAGAGTTAGACTCAGAATTTGAATGCATAAAATTGACGGACACTGAAACCAACGGAATGCTGCACTGCTCGAGGCATGTTCTCTGAAAAGGGAGATACCAACCTTACCCTCTGGTAAGTCCCATGACATGTACTCAAATAAGAATAGTGGAGTTTTCCCCAGAGTCCCGGCCAATATTTATCTTCAATCAACATCATCAAAACAGATGAACTGGTCACTTTGCTGTAAGTGGGAGATTGCTGTATGCAAATTGTTTGCCACATTTCTTACATTAGAGCAGTGACTACATTTCAGACTGACTTGGCGATGCCTGTGGTGGACTGGGGTGGTGAAAGTTAAAAATCATACAACACCAGGTTATAGTCTAACAGGTTTGTTTGGAAGCACTAGCTTTCAGAGAGCTAACGATGGCTATCTCATATGCTGCAGGTAAGGATGCCCTGAGGCATGGTACATTGGTGAGACCAAACAGAGGCTACGGCAATGGATGAATGGACACTGCACAACAATCACCACGCAGGCGTGTACCCTGTCAGTCAGGGAATACTTCAGCAGGCCGGGACATTTGGCCTCGGACCTTCAGCTGACCATCCTCCAAGGCGGACTTTGGGACAAGCAACAATGCAGAGTGGTTGAGCAAAAGCTGATAGCCAAGTTCCATATCCATGGGGATGGCCTCAACCGGGACTTTGGGTTCATGTCACACTACAGGTGACCCCACTGCACTATACACTCACACACGAACACACATACACAGGCACTCTTACATGCTCACACACGCAACTATGCAGACCCTCCCTCACACACAATCTCTCTCTCATATACACACAAATACACCTCCCGCTCTAAGCCCATCACACTCACACACACACTTAACCAAGCTTAGACATATATACACACTCTATCATGTGCACTCACACCCACACGCAGACACTCACATGCACGCTCACTCTGTTGCTCCTACATGCGCACACATATAAGCTTATGGGGTGAATTTGTTTTTGCAGTATTACATTTCATTTTGCTCAAAAGCTGCATGAATCCATGTAAAACTCTGTAAATCTACAGAGGGCTTGTCCATGTGATTTAACATTGAGACACAGACAGACTTCACACCTATTGTTTGAAAGCTAAACTAACTTGAGAATGTAATTTGAAAGAAGTTCTGAGATTTACATAACAAAGAACAGAAACCAGTATATCACATTCTAAAAGATGAAAGCTTTAATCTAAGATTGTTTACTGTATCATATCTCCATGACACTGAACTCCTTTGGTTATACATTCTGTGGGCATGATCTTAACAACCACAACCAGCTAATGAAGGATCGGCGCTCTGCAAACTAGTGCTTCCAAATAAACCTGTTGTCGTATGATTTTTTAAATTTCAGAAGTGCTCAATTGTCTGGAAAGTGCCAGGTCTCACTCCTTCAAGTTCCTAAACTGTTCCTCCCACAAAATCATAAGACATCAGCATGGACTGCAGTGGTTTAAGAATGTATCTTGCTACCACCTTCCCAAGGGACAAACTAGGAATGGGCAATAAATGACAAAGAAGACACTCAGAGCCCATGAAAGAATAATTTATAAATGATTGTCATCTCAACTAGTCTCCTTAACCACTGGATAAGGTTTGTTACTCTATTGTAGCCCTTCATAACAATAAACACTGCTATAAAGTCACTTCTGATTTCAAATGTAAACAAGTCAAGTCACATGGGAATTGAAAATTTCCTGGTTACACTGAGAGATCTATGATCACCACAGGATTGGGAGAGAGAGAGAGAATGGAAATCTGGCCCAGAAGGATGGCCCTCGCAGAACAGTTTTCTAAATATGGCAAAGGCAGAGACAGTGTGAAAGGAGGGCATGATACAATGAGATTGGACAGTACTGCAGTGATTGGAAAGAGGTCAGCCAGGTGGACTTAATAAAATATGAGTTCCTGATTGGGTGTGTAAACCTGGTTCAATCAGGGAACCTTGGCTGACAGAATATAAACGGAAGTGTCAGGGGTTCTGCTCACTCGAGAGCAGGCTCTGAACTAGCTGGGTCAGAGTCATGTACTATGCACATGTAAGTAAAGGGTGAGTTGGTTACAGGATACGGACCTTCATGGAGTTATTTCAGGGGCCAGTAAGGCAGTTTGGGAATATCATCAAGCATTGGAATAATGTGGTGATGGAGTTTTCAATGGTTATGGGGAGAGACAAGTGTTCTGGCAGCTGATGATGTGAATCTAGTGAGTTCCCTGAAGTCAGGATAGTGGCAGAAAATGTGCAGGACGTTGTGAAGGGAAAGGGGAACATCTAGAAATTATGATCTTCAGTCTCTTGAATCTTCTTCACAGAGGACTTGTTCTTTGCTGAAACAAGTAGTTTATTCATTGTTGTAGCTGAAATCATTGGAAATTGGTCTTCCCTCCTCAGTGATAATTTCCAGGGAATTCTGCGCACCTCATCTTCAATTTGTGTTGGCAGTTTTTTTCTCAATGACCTTTACCTACCCCAACACCTCAGACCCTGTTATGACAGGGATGTTTTCAGTGCAACCCATTTTTGTCTTTTTTTTTATTCATTCATGGGATGAGGGCATTACTGACTAGGCCAGCATTTATTACCCATCCCTAACTGCCCAGAAGGCAATTAAGAGTAAACTATATTGCTGTGGGTCTAGAGCCCAGATCTGTAGGAGAATGGTTTCCTTCCTTAAAGGACATTAGTGAATCAGATGGGTTTCCAACAATCAACTCATGGTAGCTGCAGGAGAGAGGGGTTCACAGTTCTGGGTTGCCTGGGGACATGTGGTATTTGAACATAATAAATAAGTTGCAGCTAGAACTGTCCACATTCAGGGGAGCCCTGTGCAGGGACCATGGGGACTTGGGAGGAACCAGAAGGAAAAGCTGAAGGGGCAGGGTGTGTGAAGATGCCCAGTACAATGTGCTCTGTCTGTGCCCTTCTTCTCCTTTAAGAACAGCTCTAGCTGCAGATAAAGTGTTTGGGAACCAATGTCCTTGATGGGAGAGTAAACATTTCTATCCCACAGAGAGAAGTCAAACTAATCTACTGGGACAAAATCCTGGGATGAAAGTGCAATCATCTGACAGGGATGCCTGAGCCCAATGGAACTGGTTGGGTGGGTGATCATTCAACGTTAATTAGGGGGTAGTTGGGTGAGCAATTAGCTGTGTGGATGTGTATGGGAAACAAGTCATAAGTAATGCTAAAGGTTTGTGATGTGTGTGAGTTGGAATAAAACTCTGACTGGCAAAGTATATACCTGGATAGGGTTAACCAACCTTTAATCGGTAGTGTTTAACAAAGGAAAAGATAAACAAGCTGCATAAAAAACAAACAACATTAGAATGAAAAGAAATTCAGCCATAGGAGAGATCGGGTATAGGGTAAAAGAAGGCAGCTTAAGTTGGGTTTAGAGTGCCTATGTATAAATGCATGTAGTGGTAAATAACATCAGATAAATGCAAACATATGCATGGAGAGATGTTGGCATAACGGTAATGTTGCCAGACTAGTAATCCACAGGCTAATATCACAGGAGCATGGATTCAAATCCCAGCAAGATAGCTGGTAGAGATAACTGACATTCAGTTAATAAATCTATGATTATAAACTCATCCAACATTGACCATGAAAGTTAAGAGTGTGGTGCTGGAAAAGCACAGCAGATCAGGCAGCATCCAAGGAGCAGGAGAATCAACGTTTCAGGCATAAGCCCTTCATCAAGGCCATAAACCATTGTGATTGCTGTAAAAACGCATCTGGTTCACCAAAGTTCTTTAGGGAATGAAGTTTGCTATCTTCCCCTCCCCACCCCCCTCTGCCTTCCGCAAGGACTGTTCCCTTCTCCAATCCTTGGTTCATGCACTCTTCCCACAACCCCCCTGAACCCTCAGGTACCTTCCCCTGCAACCAGAAAAGATGCAAAACCTGCTGGCATAACACCCCCTCACCTTTATCCAGGACCCCAAACAGTCCTTCCAGGTGAGACTGAGGTTCACCTGCCTTTCTTCCAACCTTCTTTATAGTATCCAACTTCCAATGTGGCCTTCTCTACATCAGTGAGCCAAACATCTCAGCTGGACCTCCCTTCCCATTCCCTTTCCAACATTACTAACCTTGACTTCCTCCATTGCCACAGCAAATCAGACTGCAAATTGGAGAAACAATACCTTTTCTTCCGCCTGGGCAGCCTATCTCCTGGAGAACTCAACATTGAGATCTCCAATTTCAAATAACCTCCCTTCCCATCCCCTGACTCCCTTTCTAGCTCTTTCCCCTCCCTTCCACTCCTCTAATCAACCCTTCCTTCCAGCTACCAACCAGATTCATTCCTCCCATTGACCAACCAGGTTGCACCCTGAACCTGTATTTATCTATCCCTACCTCAACACCTGCCACTCTCCCCACCCAAAACTCGCCCTCATCCCCTCACTTTATCTGCAGCTCTCCTTAAACTCACCCCCAGGTTACACCCAAAACGTTGACTTCTCCACCTCCTGATGCTACCTAGCTTGCTGTGTTCCTCCAGCCTCCTGCTTGTCTATCCTCACCTAGCCTGCCCTACTTGTGATTCTTGATGCACATTAATGTGGCTGATTCTTAACTGCCATCTGAAAGGGAATGCAGTAATTCCTGAAGATGATAAACTACCACCTTCTCCAGGAGAATTGGAAAACGAGAAATAAATGCTGGTCTTGGCAGTGATAAGCACACCCTGTGAATGAATAGTGAATAAACAGAAATTGCTATATAATACTAAGATACTGTGACTACAACAGACCTAGCTAAATAAAAGAAGGATTGGATGCCTATAATATTCATGATTACAATTTCTTTAGGAAAGATCGGATGTAAAAATTGAAATAAAATAAAAATACTCATCAAAGTATTACAAAGCAGTGGATATGGGAGAAGCCCATCCAAATCTATCATCTATAGGCCACCAAATAGTGAGAAGGAAACAGAGGAGCAAGACACATTACAACAAGAGGAAGAGCTATAGATTTGTGATAATGTTTGACTTCAATGCTGCTAGCGTGTGAGTATGAGTTGCCATAATCTTATCTGACTACATGGCAGACTAGGATAGTTACAGCATGAAGACAAATTGGGAGGGGGGTGGGGAAGCTTCCTGAAATTTGTGCAACAAAGACATTGCTTCAACAACATTTTTCCAGTCCATCAAGGAAGGGAATAATGCTGGGTCTAGTTCTGAGGACTGTGTTTGAACAAATAGAACATGTTTGATTTGGGTATCAATTGCGGAACAGTGATGGTAACATTATAAGGTTAATGGCAATTATGCAAATAGACAAGAAAGAAAAAGCCACAAAAGCTCAACATTAGGAGAACAAAGGTCGGTGAGTTGGAAAAAATGTTTGGCTCGTATGAATTGATGGAAAAAATATTGATTGAACAATGGAGGTACCTTCAAAGAGGAGATAGTTTAGGAACAGAGTAGACGCATTTTCTGAGAAGGGAATGAAGTCTTCCAAAGCCTGATCTTCCTGGATATCTGCACTCCTTACTTTCTAGTAGTCCGTCACTTGAGTCCTGATGCCTCCTGGATCCGAGACGAGGGATCCCGTGCCTTTTTTCCAGCGAGCAGAAGAAGGGGGAAACCACGGTCCAGATCCCAGAGGAACCAGCCTCGAGAAGACACATATGCACTCACAGATCACAGAGTGCAGCCTGCTTTTTATATGCCTCCCAAAGGCCTAGGTCCATGTCAGGCTGACTGAAGCATGACTCCAGGTCGTGCGCCTTTCCTCCAACTCCTCAATCCTGGATTTATACGTTTTCTTCTACTCCCATATTTGCTGGTGACAGAAGATGCAGATGTGAGTCTTGCCCACATCCTACCAAGGCCTCAAGAAGGGGAAGTCCCCCGCTTCCTTGTCCAGCCAACCCAGAACCAACGAACTGAGTCGCAGAACCGCTCGTCCTCCAGCAGCAGATTGTTAAAGGGCGAGTACACGGACCTCACCCTGGCACTGAACAGAATGAGCTCCACCCACATCGGGTTGTGATCAGAGAACAGCACCTGCTGTATGAAGGTATTCGGAACACAGGAGGCCTACTCCCTTGGAATGCAGAGGCGATCAATTCTGGGCACTCCATCCCGAGGCCTCGCAAAGGTGAAGGTGATGAAATTGGGACAGAGATTACATCAGACATCCCCCAAATCAAAGGTCACTTTTAATATCAACAGCAGGAAATATACGGCCATTCCCTCAGTGTTGCTGGACCAAAATCCTGGATGTCCCTCCCTAATGGCTAATCTGGGTCTACCTAAACCACTTGGGATGCAGCCGTCCAATTAAAACTAAGGATGGGAAATAAATACTGGCATAAAAAATGAAATCCATGTCCCATGAATGAATAAAATGTCCTTCCACCCTCAACCTTCCAGCGGTGAGGGAACTACTAACTGAATAGATGCTGCCACTTTTGTGATTGGTCCTGGATGGATATCATCACAGATTCATATAATTTTGGTATGCTTAGAAGTTTATTTTTGTTTTGATTTCATATAACCAGCATTTTGCAGTTTGCTTTATCACAGTGTTCCAGCAAGGGGCGAACAAAATAAGCATGCAAAATATTTCCTGTTCATTCACATAGCCACTGGCACTGAACTTATTGTTTGCTTGAAATTAAAACAGGAAACCAGTCAATTGCAGGAAACTGTTGTATTTATTCAGATACACCCTGTTACTTAAAAATTAATTCATGCAATTGGTTAAGGAAAGGTTTGAGCTCTGACAAATAAATGTGCGCTCAAAGCCAGAACAACTTGCAACGAGCTAACGTCTGTATAATTCCTGAAACACTTCAGTCAGATTACATTTATACTCCAGGAGAAACAAGTCATGTTTAGACCTCCACCATAATTTTATGTTTTATGCTCTGAATCACTCTGATAAATCTGTGTTCACATCTCTCCCAAGCCAAAGTATCTCTTTCTGATGTGCCAGACGTTATCACAGTGCTCCATATGACAACTAACCAGAGTTTTATACAATTCTAATGTTTCTTCCAAGACTGCTGTGACAGCGCCCTCATTGCTTCACTCACTGTTAATTAGAGTCATAGAGATGTAAAGCATGGAAACAGATGCTTCAGTCCAACCCGTCCATGCCGACCAGATATCCCAACCCAATCTAGTCCCACTTGCCAGCACCCGGCCCATATCCCTCCAAACCCTTCCTATTTATATACCCATCCAAATGCCTCTTAAATGTTGCAATTGTACCAGCCTCCACCACATCCTCTGGCAGCTCATTCCATACACGTACCACCCACTACGTGAAAAAGTTGCCCCTTAGGTCTCTTTTATATCTTTCCCCTCTCACCCTAAACCTATGCTCTCTAGTTCTAGGCTCCCCGACCCCAGGGAAAAGACTTTGTCTATTTATCCTATCCATGCCTCTCATAATTTTGTAAACCTCTATAATGTCACCCCTCAGCCTCCAATGCTCCAGGGAAAACAGCCCCCGCCTGTTCAGCCTCTCCCTGTAGCTCAGATCCTCCAACCCTGGCAACATCCTTGTAAATCTTTTCTGAACCCTTTCAAGTTTCACTATATCTTTCCGATGGGAAGGAGACCAGAATTGCACACAATATTCCAGCAGTGGCCTAACCAATGTCCTGTACAGCCGCAACATGACCTCCCAACTCCTGTACTCAATACTCTGACCAATAAAGGAAAGCATACCAAACGCTTTTTTCACTATCCTATCTACCTGTGACTCCACTTCCAAGGAGCTATGAACTTGCACTCCAAGGTCTTTTTGTTCAGCAACACTCCCTAGAACCTTACCATTAAGTGTATAAATCCTGCTAAGATTTGCTTTTCCAAAATGCAGCATCTCTCATTTATCTGAATTAAACTCCATCTGCCACTTCTCAGCCCATTGGCCCATCCGGTCCAGATCCTATTGGAATCTGAGGTAACCTTCTTCACTGTCCGCTACACCTCCAGTTTTGGTGTCATCTGCAAACTTACTAACTGTACCTCTTATGCTCGCATCCAAATCATTTATGTAAATGACAAAAAGTAGAGGGCCCAGCACCGATCCTTGTGGCACTCCACTGGGCACAGGCCTCCAGTCTGAAAAACAACCCTCCACCACCACCCTCTGTCTTCTACCTATGAGCCTGTTCTGTATCCAAATGGCTGGTTCTCCCTGTATTCCATGAGATCTAACCTTGCTAATCAGGCTCCCATGGGGAACCTTGTCGAACGCCTTACTGAAGTCCATATAGATCACATCTACTGCTCTGCCCTCATCAATCTTCTTTGTTACTTCTTCGAAATACTCAATCAAGTTTGTGAGACATGATTTCCCACGAACAAAGCCATGTTAACTATCCCGAATCAGTCCTTGCCTTTCCAAATACATGTACATCTACTCCCTCAGGATTCCCTCTAACAACTTCCGGCACCTCACCTGTGACTATCAATGCTATAAATATCTCAGCAAGAGGCCCAGTAATCACTTCTCTTGCTTCCTACAGAGTTCTAGGGTACACCTGATCATGTCCTGGGAATTTATCCACCTTTAACCGTTTCAAGACATCCAGCACTTCCTCCTCTGTAATCTGGACATTTTGCAAGATGTCACCATCTATTTCCTGACAGTCTATATCTTCCATATCCTTTTCCACAGTAAATACTGATGCAAAATATTCATTTAGTATCTCTCCCATTTTCTGTGGCTCTGTACAAAGGCCGCCTTGCTGATCTTTGAGGAGCCCTATTCTCTCCCTAGTTACCTTTTTTGTCCTTAATATATTTGTAAAAACCCTTTGGATTCTCCTTAATTCTATTTGCCAAAGCTATCTCATGTCCCCGTTTTGCCCTCCTGATTTCCCTCTTAAGTATACTCCTATTTTCTTGATACTCTTCTAAGGATTCACTCGATCTATCCTGTCTGTACCTGATATATACTTCCTTCTTTTTCCTAACCAAACTCTCAATTTCTTTAGTCATCCAGCATTCCCTATACCTACCAGCCTTCCCTTTCACGCTGATAGGAATATACTTTCACTAGATTCTTGTTATCTCATTTCTGAAAGCTTCCCATTTTCCAGCCGTTCCTTTACCTGCGAACATCTGCCTCCAATCAGCTTTCAAAAGTTCTTGCCTAATACCATCAAAATTGGCCTTTGTCCAATTTAGAACTTCAACTTTTAGATCTGGTCTATCCTTTTACATCACTATTTTAAAACAAATAGAATTAAGGTCGCTGGCCCCAAAGTTGCTCTCCCACTGACACCTCAGTCACCTGCCCTGCCTTATTTCCCAAGAGTAGGTCAAGTTTTGCACCTTCTCTAGTAGGTACATCCACATACTGAATCAGAAAATTGTCTTGTACACACTTAAGAAATTCCTCTCCATCTAAACCTTTAACACTATGGCAGTCCCAGTTGATGTTTGGAAAGTTAAAATCCCCTACCATAACTATCCTACTATTCTTACAGTTAGCTGAGATCTCCTTACAAGTTTGTTTCTCAATTTCGCTCTGACTATTGGGGGGTCTATAATACAATCCCAAAAGGTGATCATCCCTTTCTTATTTCTCAGTTCCACCCAAATAACTTCCCTGGATGTATTTCCGGGAATATCCTCCCTCAGCACAGCTGTAATGCTATCCCTTATCAAAAATGCCACTCCCCCTCCTCTCTTGCCTCCCTTTCTATCCTTCCTGTAGCACTTCTATCCTGGAACATTAAGCTGCCATTCCTGCCCATCCCTGAGTCATGCTTCCGTAATTGCTATGATATCCCAATCCCATGCTCCTAACCATGCCCTGAATTCATCAGCCTTCCCTTGTTAGGCCCCTTACATTGAAATACATGCAGTTTAATTTATTAGTCCTACCTTGTCCCTGCCTGCCCTGACTGTTTGACTCACTTCTGTTCTCAGCTGTACACGTCTCAGATCAATCTCTCTCCTCACTATCTCCCTGGGTCCCCCCACATACCACCACAACCCCCCCCCCCACCCCCCCAACTCGTTTAAATCCTCCCAAGCAGTTGTAGCAAATTTTCCTGCCAGTATATTAGTCCCCTTCCAATTTAGGTGCAATTCGTCCTTCTTGTACAGGTCACTTCTACCCCAATAGAGATTCCAATGATCCAAAAATGTGATTTCAATAATCCAAAATTATTTTATGTGGAGTGCATTAATTGGGATTTCACTGAGTATTTTTTAAAAGACGTTCACTGAAATTGGAGTTCCATTGAGAGAGAGAGAGAGAAAGAGAGAGAGGAATGTGTGTGTGTGTATGTGCATATATATTATATAAATAAAGTGCATGTGCTTGTGTGCTGGTTGAGTTAGAGCATATGTACTTGCAATGTTTCACTCTTTAAGTAAATGCAGGATGAAGTAAAGATGAGCACCATTTAAATGGGAGGCCCTCAATGTTTACACAGGGCCCCAATGTTTTAGATTCCCCCATGAGGGGAGCATCCTTTGAGAATCTACCCTGCCAAACTATGTAAGAATCTTACGTTTCAATAAGATCACCTCTCCTTTTGTTCAACCTCAATGAGTACAGGTCTAACCTGCTCAACCTTCTCTCATTTCAGGGATCAGCTGAAACAATCTACTCTAAACTGTTCCCAATGCAAGTACAATGTCTCTTTCAGCTGGCATAGAAGAGCTATGCAAGGTGCGTATACTCCTCCATGCTCCATGATAGTGTGCACTAACTGTATGGTAGTTTGCCATTATATAGCATGCAATTTGCCACTATACTCCTCTTTTGTCTTCACCTTGCATTTTGCATCTGAGTCAACTGAAGTCTAGCCAGCATGCAACCTGGCCTCCAGTTCTAGCAGGTGTAGCATTCTATCTCCTTTCTCTGGAGCCTCTACACTTGTATCCAGTCAGTCACCTCCTCTTTTGGAGGCTCTAAAGTCCATGAATTGCGTATCTGAGTTGGTGATTGCGAGAGTCAGACAAATCATTGTGCATCTTTAGGATTCCTATTCCCCCACTGAAAGAATGGCATTGATAATCCTACCAGCTGAATTGAAAGAAAGGAACAAGGATGGGTCTTTGGTATGGGAGAGTAAGAGGGATTTAAAAAGAATCTGTGACTTAGAATACTGACTGGGCTCAAGAGGAAGTTAGAGGGATAATGATGATCAGGAGGAACCCTATGTCACATCTTTTCCAACATCAGCTGGAGTATGGTCTGCTCTGCCCCTTCCTTTTATCTTCAGGGCTGGAGGGGAAAGGGTATGCAGCCACATTTTTCCTCTTACTCATAGCCATTGTTATACGCAATCTTCTGTGAGAAAGAATGAAGTGTGTTTGTGAGAGTCTTGGGAGGAGTTTGGAGAAGTGTCTTTCATGGTGTATGTGTGTGGGATGTTAATTGTGGGTAAAGGAAGTTTGCAGTAGTGGTAGAAGGAAAGGAGTATTCAGTGAATAGTGGTGGACTGATTGCATGTGCAGCGTTGTCATTGTAACTAATGGTGGGTGATACCTTATGATGCAAAAACATATTCTTTTTCTTTAATCTTTTATGGGACATTTGCATGAATAGCAAGGCCCGTTTTTGCTGCCCTGAGCTGAGTGGCTTGTTAGGCAAATTCAGAGAGCAGTTAAGAGTCAATTACAATGCTGTGGCTTTGGAGTCACTTGCAGACCAGACTAGGTAAGGACAGCCTCTTCCTTTCCTGAAGAGGCATTAGTGAACCAGATTGGTTATTACAATAATCATAAGCAAGAGATAAAGACCTATCTTCTCATCATTGGATCCCTTGAAAAGTAGGCCTTGACCAACAGTCTTAAAGACCTAGAAGTTGGTAATCGCTGTTTTCGATGAGCTAGGGTTGTCTGTCCAGGCTTGTGATTCACCAAACAATTTGTCAAAGCTCACCAGGCAACTCTGTTTGGTGTATGATCTGGCCAGTTTTCTTAGCAATCAACACAAAATAAATCTGCCTTTAACCTTAGTTTGGAAAAGGGAAAATCACGGCACATTTGACATTTTCCCATTGAAGTTAATTTTTTTTTACTCATTTGTGAAGCAAATCTGCAAAGCCTGCATTTATGCCAAGGCATTGAAGACTTCAGTGCTAGAAATAGGATTAGAACAGTTACGTGGTTGTTTTAGACTGGCATGGGCTAAATGGGCTGAATGGCCTTTTCTATGCTGTAGACCTCTACGACCATGTGACATATGGCCAATCCTAATTGTGAGGGAAAGGCCAGAAAGATCTGACTTTTTTTCAACTGCATATTCAATACTTTCACCAAAACTCCATTCTTGGAAAAATGAATAAAATGACCTCACCTGGCAACTGTCTGAAACTAAGCCACTTCACTCACAAACATAGTATCATATTTTATCACAAGATGAGTTTCTACAGGACCATAAGATATAGCAGAAGAAGTAGGCCACTCAGCCCGCCAAGTCTGCTCTGCAATTCAATGAGATCTTTGCTGATCTGATCATCCTCAAATCTACTTTCCTGCCTTATCCCCTGGATTCCCTCATAGATTAAAAACCTGTTTATCTCAGCCTTGAATATTCTTAATGACCCATCCTCTACAGCATCTGCAGTTGAGAAAAAAATTACTCCTCATCCTTGTCCTAACTTGGTGACCCCTTACTCTGTGATTGTGTTCTCTGGTCCTAGACTCTCTTAAAAGGGAAAACAACCTTACCCTGTCATGCACCCCCTGAAGTTTTGTATGTTTCAATAGGATCTCCTCATTCTTCTAAACTCCAATAAGTACATTAGGTGCTCAACCTCTCCCCTCCATACTTAGAATCAAATCAATGCATTTTTTCTAAACTTCCTCCAATGCATATGTTTCCTCCGATAATGGGACCAAAACTGTTCACAGTATTTCATCTATTCTAGAAGTGCCTTGTAGATTTTAAGCAAGATCTTCCTACTTTTATATTCCAGTCTTTGTAAATAGAGTCTAACATGCCATTTGACTTTCCTATTACCCGCTGAATTTGGATATCTGCATTCCATTAATTCTGGCCGTCTTGAGTTGTTGTTGTGTCGCCATAGCCTTACCAGACCAAAGGGGCTGCACTCTTATTACTGAGAGGAGTGACTAGTGTGATTTAACCTGAGGGCCACCAGACCTCAGGCAAGGGAAGAGGTTGAGAAGGAGAGTCCTTCTTGGCAACCTCAAATCAGTGATGGGAATCGAACCCACACTATAAACATCACACTGCTCTGTAAACCAACTATCCACCCAACTGAGTTAAACCAATTCCCCAGCTTGAGTATTCCCAGTTTAAATTACTCCACCATTGCTGGTCATGCATTTAGTTGACTGGGTTTGAGCTCAGGTATATTCTGCTTCCTCCTTTGCCCAACCATCCTTCAAACCCAGGTCCAGTGTCCAGGGCTGTAATGCTTTTTGGCAATGGGATTAGAGAAAGGAGAAGTGAGAGGATCTGAGTTCTGAAAATACATCTGGAGTAAGAATGAAAGGTTTTGTTAACATTAACTTCCTTACTTCTTGGGTCGCCCTGACTCTGTAGGATCATCAACTTTTTTGGCATTTGTTGGAAATAATGTCTTGAGATTGAGATATTCAAATAAGGTCCCAATTGCCATCTCAGGTAAATGGCACTGTTTAGAAGAGGAGCTTGGGAATTACCTGGTGTCCAATATTTGTCCATTCACCAACATCATTCGCGACAATTATCTGAACTTTATCACATTGCTATTTGTGGGAGCCTGATATGTGTGTGTTGGTTGCCAGATTTCCTACTTTCTAACAGCAGATGCATTTCAAAAGTACTTTGTGAAGCACTGTGATATAAAACCTGAGAGTGAATCATAAAATGACAGAATCATACAGTATAGCCCTTTGGCCCATTCAATCTGTACTGCCAAAGCTGCACTAAATTGACACTAGTCCCACCTTCCAACACTAGACCCATAGCCTTGAATGTTTGATATTTCAATTTTATCAAAGTACTTTTTAAGTTTGTGATGTTACTTGCCTCGACTACCCTCTCAGGCCATGTATTCCAGAACCTCTCCACCCGCTGGATGAAATCCTTAAGTTCCTTCTAAATCTCCTGGCTTTCACTTTAAAATTATGCCCCCAATCATTGAACTTTCAACTCAGGGATAAAAATCAGGTATTGCTGGAAAATTTCAGAAAGTCTAGCAGCACCTGTGGAGAGAAATCAGAGTTAACTTGTTTTTATTTCAAAAGTATGCTTTATTCCTAAAAATGCTTTGTAAATACACATTGTCACAAAAGCAATTTGGTTCTACACAGTTGCACATGAAGTAAGTAAACAAAATGTTAGACTTTGACTCGATCCAAAAAAGCCAAAGACCTCTCTTACAAATACAATACTAATATTTACACATATTTGAGGCACAAAGAAGGTCCAATAACTGAACAGACCCATTTATCTTCTGCAGGAAGATCTCAGATGGTGGTCTTATCCCACTGTGCCTTGGCGGCAGCTGCCCCGGGCTTTAGTGTGTCCCTTAGCACACAGCCCTGGACCTTGGAATGTGGCAGTCTGCAACACCCAGGCAGAGTCAAGTCCTTGTTCTGGAAGACCAACAAGTTTTGGGCAGAACAAAGAGCGTCTTTCATTGAGTTGATGGTCGTCCAGGCATAGTTGATATTTCTCAGTGTGCGTCCCAGGGAACAGACAGTAGAGGACAGAGTCCTGCATCACGGAGCTGTTCGAAACAACCCTCAACACAAATGCTGCATCTTCCTCCAGACTTTCTTTGCAGAAGGAAATTCCAGAAGGAGATGCACCCTCTTCTTTTCTTGTAGAGTCTCGGATGCTATGTGCTGACCACTTCCTGATGTGGTCAAAAGTGCTTTTCTTTGCAAATTTCTCTTTGAAGAACAAGTGATATGGAATGGTCCAGCAATTTGGAGCATTTTGCAGCATCGAGGCCAGTCTCATCCTTCACAGCATCAGGGTTAGGTAGAACCTCAGTACACAGTGACACTTGGTGTATGCATACCGAGGATCTACACACAGCTTGATGCAGCCTCACACAAAGGTGGCCATCAGAATAAGAGCAATGTTGGGTATGTTTTTCCTTCCATTTTCCAGAGTTTTGTACATGGAGTCCCTGAAGACCCGGTCTCTTTTAGGCTTCCAGACAAAAGAGAAGGTGACTCGGGTGACAGAAGCTGCGCAGTTTCAGGAAATGGGCCAGATCTGAGCTACGTACAACATCAGAGAGAGTACCTCACACCTAATGACCATGGAAGTTATTATGGCAGTAATGTAATTAACTTAGTGTTGCAATGTATGCCTGAGATCATGTTACAAGGCTCCAGTAACAGATAATGGGAGTGCATTGTGATAAGTTAGTTAAATCACTGGGAGATGAGCTAATGCTGCAGATGATGGTGTTGTAATGTGATAGGTTAAGTGTGATGGAAGGAACCAGTGTGGCAGACGATGATTAGATTAGAAAGATAAAGCAAACCAGCATGATTGGCTATGCTAATGTCATCCAATAAGCGTGGGACCAACGAATTGTATAAACTGGAGGAGAACAAAGCAAATGGGGAGGGGGAGAGAGAATTGCAAGATTAAAGTTTAATTTTGTGAACGATTTTCTGCCTCTCCTGGTAAGGACCAGTTTTTTTATACGCACAAAGGAGAGGGAACAGTGCTCCCAAAAGACCAGTTTCTACTTCACTTCGGCAATGCACTCCTTCCAATTTTTGTGTACTCCCCGGCCCCTTTGAACCATATTCCCAGCACTTTCTGGTAATCTGTCCTGAAGGTGAAGTGAATGAAAGATTGGTCTGCCCAGTTCCAAAATAACATGGCCTCGTTCTTGCCTCAATTTATCTGGGCTCCCGAGGCCAGTTTGAATTGGTCACAGATGCTCATGAGTCTGCACACTGACAGCAGATCCGAGCACAAAATGATGACATCATCCACGTACAGGGAGGTTTTGACCTGCAGGCCCCTGCTGCCTGGAATAGTCACCCCTCCTAGGCTCACATCCTTCTTGATGGACTCAGCAAAGGGCTCTATACAGCACACACACAGAGCAGGGGAGAGTGGGTAGCCCTGCCTGACTCCAGATCTGATTGGGAAGCTTTCTGATTCCCACCCACTGATTGAGACTGTGCTAACGATGTTGGTGTGGAGCAGTCAGATCTAATTGCAGATTCCCTCCCCAAAGACTATGCTGAAGAGTATGTCCATGTGTTTTTGTGTAATATCCTGTCAAAGACCTTCTCCTGGTCCATACTGATGAGGCAAGCATTCACCCCCGCTATCGTGTACTTGGAGATTGTATCTCTGAGGAGAGTGAAGCTTTCAGAGATCATCCTGCCTGGTTTGGTCAGGGAGGATCACCAATCCCAGAGCAGACCTGACCCGGTTGGCGGTGACCTCAGACAGGATTTTGTAATCTGTGTTCAGCAATGATATTGGCTGCCAATTTCAAATTTGCTTCCTCTCCCCTTCTGCGTGTAGATGAAGGTGACGATACATTTCCTCATGAATTCACATATGGTACCTGCCAGAAGCAGACTATCATTCAGCTCCAACAGGTCCTGGCCAAACAAGTATCTCAGACCGGAGTACAACTCGGCCAATAAGCCATCGTTTCTGGGACGTTTATTCTTTTCTAAGGGCTTGAGGGCCTTGGTCAGCTCATCCAGAGATAACAGCTGGTCCAGCCTCTCCTGCATAATGTTGACTAAGAGCTCCATGACAGAGGACAGAAACGATTGAGAGGCCACTCTATCTGTGGGCTTTGAGTCAGACAGTTTGACATAAAAGGATTTGCTGATCCTCATGATGTCAGCCTGAGATGACGTTGCCGAGCTGTCATCTTCCTTCAGGTTGCTGAGCACAGAGCTCTCCCAATGCACCTTCTGGAAAAAGAAACTTGAGCATGTCTCATTCTGCCCTATGGAGCAGACCCTGGACTGGAAGATTATCTTGGAAATCTCCGAGGCAAAGAGCAAGGTCTGCTGGCTCTTCACCTCCTGGAGATCCTCTGTGACATTGACCTCCATCGCCTGTAGCAGGAGTAGGCTCTGCATGGTTTTCTGGAGTTTGGACAGTTTCCCCGCCTAACTCTAGCCTTCTGAACACCTTTGAGAATGAAGAACCTCTTGATGTTCACCTTGACTCTTCCCCATTAGTCCAATGGAGACTCAAAGAGGGGCTTCACTGTTCTCCCACCAGTGTAACACCTTTTCTGGGGTCAACAATTTTATATTCAGCTTGCACATTCCCTTGCCAGCCAGCTGGTCATCCTGTAGGTTACAGTTGGCCAGCAGGAGGCAGTGGTTAGAGAAGAACACGAGCCTGATGTTGGTGGATCTGACCGAGAATGTGTGGGACATGAACAGGACATCTATCCTTGGGTGGATAGACCCGTCTGGCCGCGACCTGACGTATCTAGGCTGCAGGGCAGCTGAAATTGTCATGCAGCTTGGTGACTTTAACCATTTCCCGTCAGGAATCTGGATATGGAGTGCAGTTTGCTGTCAGCCCCTCCAGGTAATCCATCTGTATCGATGATGCAGTTGAAGTCTCCGGCCAGAATGACTGACCTGGAAGTTGCCAGCAACAGTGGGAGCCGCTGCAGGACAGCCAACCACTCACCCTTTACCACTAGGGCTACACGTCAATTAATCTCAATGGAGTGTTTCAATAAGTAATGTCTGCTATAAGGAGGTGCCCAGCAACCACCTCTTTAACCTCAGAGATGGTGAAGTTGCCTCCTTGCAGCAGAATATCCAGACCGGAGGAATGGCTATTATTTCCCCTGATAGGATTGAAGGCCCACAGGTCCTTAAGCTTGACCATCTTCTGTAGCTGCTGGAGGTGCGGTATCTCACAAGCTTAGGAGAAAGTGAGGACTGCAGATGCTGGAGAGCAGAATCAAAAAGTGTGGTGCTGGAAAAGCACAGCCGGTCAGGCAGCATCTGAGGAGCAAGACAGTCAACGGTTCAAGCATAAGCTCTTCATCAGGAATGGGATGGGAGGGGCCAATGGGGCTGAGAGATAATTTGGAGAAGGGTGGGGAATGGGAAAGGTAGCTGGGAATGTGATAAATATCTGCTCCCAGGAACACCAATTCCACTCCAGGACATCCAAGATGGCCTCCCCATTCAAGGACCACAATTTCCCCTCCCATGGTGTCATCAATGCCCTCCAGCACAGCTCCTACACTTCCCACACCTCTGCCCTTTGACCCCACCCGTCCAACTGCAACAAAGACAGAACACTGCCCCTCCCGGTCCTCACCTTCCACTCCACCAACGTCCAGACACAATGCATTTCTCACCATTTCCACAACCAACAATCAGACCCCACCATCAGAGATATATTTTCCTCCCTACCCCTATCTGCATACTACCGAGACCATTCCCTCCGTGATTACCTCATTAGGTCCACAGCCCAATCCTCCACTCCTGGCACCTTCCCTGCCACTGCAAGAGATGTAAAACCTATGCCCACACCTCCTCCCTCACCTCCATCCTAGGCCCCAAAGGACTCTTTTATCTCCGGCAGAGATTTTTCTACACATCTAAACACCTACTGTGTGCATTGCTCTCGATGTGGTCTCCACTACACTGGGGAGACAGGACGCCAACTTACAGAAATTTTCAAAGGACATCTCCGGGACACATGCACCAATCAACTTCACTGCCCTGTGGCCAAACACATCAACTCCCACTCCCACTCTGCCAAGGACATGTCAAGTCCTGGTCATCCTCCACTGCCAAATTCTAGCCACCCATTGCCTGGAGGAAAAACACCTCATCTTCCACCTTGGGACTGTCCAACCATACAGGATCAATGTTGATTTCACCAGTTTCTCCATTTCCCCTCACCCACCTTATCCTAGATCCAACCCTCCAACTTGGCACCGCCCTCTTGAACTGTCCTACCTGTCCATCTTCCTTTCCACCTATCTGCTCCACCCTCCACTCTGACCTATCACTATCACCCCTACCTCCAGCTACCTGTGGCATTCCCAGCTATCTAACCCCCAAGCCCCAACCCCCTCCCGTTTATCTCTCAGCCCCTTTGTCTACCCTCCCCAAACACATTCCTGATGAAAACTATATGCTCAAAACGTTGACTCTCCTGCTCCTCGGATGATGCCTGACCTGCTGTGTTTTTCAAGCGCTACACTTTTGACTCTATCTCTCACTCCTGCAGAAACAGTATGTCTGCTTTGACATTGGCCAGGTCAGCCAATGTGGAAACACATTACGTAGTAGATTTAACACTATGCACGTTAATACTGGCAATTTTAACACCCAATTTTAACAGTTTATAGAATTACCAAATATCCATTCACCCACAGTCTTGTCACTAGCGGAAGGGCTCCCTGCATCCCCATGGTGTGGACAAATTATTGGACACTCTGTGCATGGAGGTAGCCTTCCTGTTCCAGTGACCCTTGTTTAGAACTTATAGTAGCTCAGAAAAAGATGTTTTTTATGTAGAAGGTGGGTGGGTGGGGTGGGGGAGAGTAAATGATAGGCGGAGTTAGAGCTCAAAGAGAGAGAAACACAGTTGGACAAAGGTGTGGTTACAGTTTAGTCTGGGAGAACGAATAGCTGCTAATGGCGACTATTAGTGACTGACAATGTGTAGTCTGTGGTAGCAGCCCATGCCTGGTGTATGTGGGTGGGGCAAATCATGGGAAACGGTGCTGAAACTCTAAAACTGTTGAACTCCATATTAGGTCCAGAAAGCTGCAGGGTTCCCAAGTGGAAAATGAGGTGCTGTTCTTTGCTGGAGCACTGCAGCAAGCCTGAGACAGAGATGTTGGCCAGAGAACACGGTGTTTATTGAAGTGTTAGGCAACTTTTCGGACTGAGTCTTTTCAACTCAGATTACAAGCTGCTTTCTATTCACATGTCCATGCCTCTCATAATCTTATACACCACTGTCTTTGCTGCTCCAAAGAACACAATCTGAGTTTAAATCCAGTTCTGAAGAAGTCTTTGGTTTTGAAATGTTAATTCTGTTCCTCTCTCCACTGTGTGGGATATGGTAAATTAATGTTACTTCTGCAATTCTCAATTATAATTTCTGATACAAGGTAAATGAACTCACATCAGTGTGGAGGAAATGCATAATTTTTTTGTATTAGCTAAAAATGTATGCAAGAAAGAAATGGGACTGTAAGACAATGGTAGAAATACAGGCTTAGTGGTAAGATGCTGTGAAGACAGGCCTGTGTAAACAGTAGGTATAAACATCTGTTTCCCACTTTTACAACAACACAGGAACAAACCCCAATTAAAACGGCTTAGCGATAAGATGCTGAGAGGGGCAGCACAGATGGAAGGAGTAGATAATGGTAAGGCAAGGATGTGCCCACAGCAGGATGAGGGCAAATGGCCTTGAGAACATGAATTAGCATTTATTTCACAGATGAGACCGGATAAGACACGAGATAAACAGGAGTAATGGGTACTGGTCTTAGGGAAGTGGAGGATGTAAACAGGGGGAGAAACAATGAAATAAGAAAAAAAATGTAGGAACCAAATTATATAAATATCGAGTATTTGTTGAATTCAGTGTGTTTTGTCCCTGCCTTGTGGACATCACACCCACTTGCAAGTGTGAAATAAAGGGCACTACTGATTCAGATCTTGTCTCGGATTGAAATTATTGCAGTGAGTGAGCTTTGTTTCTCACAACAGGATGGTGGGTTTATCCAGCATTTTCTGTTTTTATATTTCAGAGTTCCATCATCTTTTTATTTGGTGCAATATTGAGTCTGGTGGTACATAATTTATTTTCAAAATCCTGATCTATAAAGATGAATTTAACAATGGGCCAAAGTCAGTACAGGGAGTTTCAACTACAGATTGGCTAACTAATGGATAAGAATGCTTTGCAGAACTGGGTTAAAAATCAGACAACACCAGGTTATGCTCCAACAGGTTTAATTGGAAGCACTAGCTTTCGAAGCACCGCTTCTTCATCAGGGGAAGAGTGCTCCGAAAGCTACCAATTAAACCTGTTGGACTATAACCTGGTGTTGTGTGATTTTTAACATTGTACACCCCAGTCCAACACCGGTATCTCCAAATCATGATTGCAAAACTGGTACATTCTTAATTAACATTGACAAGGTTGTGTATCTACGGGAAGCCAAGGCAAACTGAGCACTTGAACAAAGTTTGGATATAAGTTTAAAAGAAAGTTTGGGCACTAGTTATTGGTTCTTGTAGCACATGACCATTCCTGTATCATTCGGTGAAGTATTTTCCTCTGAGTTTAACCTCCAGCAAATTTTAAGTTTGTCACTTGCTTTGTGTGCAACACAGGCCTGCCCTCTGCTGGCAGGACATCTTCAGTGGAAACTCAACCTGCTTTCTCATTTCCTCTCCTGAGAGCATTAATTCTTGTTGGAATCCTGCTTCATTCAAGAGAAATGGAGTTACAATTACATATAACTTTGCAGCATCTCAAAACATCACGTTGGACTTCACAGCCAACAGATTATTCAAGTCAATAAAACCAAGAATTACAAATGCTGGAATCTGAAACAAAAACAGAAATTGCTGGAGAAACTCAGCAGGTCTTGGTAGCATTTACGGAGAAAAAACAGAGTTATCATTTTGTGTCCAGTGACCCTCCTTCGGAACTAGATAGTAGCTAGGAAAAGGTGGTATACTGAAGACAGAGGATGTGGAGGTAAAGGAGTAAATGATAGGGGGCAATGGAGCCCAAAGGGAGAGAAAGACAGTTAACATGTAACACCTGCCCATTTACTTCCTCCCTCCTCACTATCCAAAGCTCCATACATACGTTCCAGGTGAGGCAGCAATTTGCCTGCATTTCATTCAATCTAGTCTACTATTTGCTGCTCACAATGTGGTCTCCTCTAAATTAGAGAGATAAAATGCAGACTGGGCAACTGCTTTGTGAAACACCACGTTCTATCCGCAAAATGTCTCTGAGCTCCCACTTCAACACCCACTGTGTTCCCTGTCTCCGTCTCAGGCCTGCTGCAGTTCTCTAGCCAGGCTCAGCACAAGCTGGAAGAACCGCATCTCATTTTCTGCTTGGGAACCCTTTAGCCTTCAGAACTCAATATCAACTTCTATAACTTTAGGGCATGATCACTTTCTTCCCTGTCCTTTTTACACCCCTGGCCCTGTCATGATATGAAATGTTTTCAGCACAGCCAACCCATTTTCACCTAATTATTATCCTCATTATCAGCTTTTCTGTTTCCCTGGCTTAACATTCAGCATGTAAACCATTTTTTCCTAGCTACAATCTAGTTCTGAAGAAGGTTCACTGGACTCAAAATGTTTATTGTGCTTTCTCTCCCACTCACCTCTTGTTCTGGAAACTTTGCTTCTTGCAGTAAACCTTAATTAAAGCACCCCTCCACCCCTCACCACAACACACACCTGCAATAAACTTCCACTTGGAAGCAAATTTCCAACTCTACTCACTCAACTCTTTTTTAGATTACTTACAGTGTGGAAACAGGCCCTTCGGCCCAACAAGTCCACACCGACCCGCCGAAGCGCAACCCACCCATACATATACCCCTTACCTAACACTACGGGCAATTTAGCATGGCCAATTCACCTAACCCGCACATCTTTGGACTGTGGGAGGAAACCGGAGCACCCGGAGGAAACCCACGCAGACACGGGGAGAACGTGCAAACTCCACACAGTCAGCCGCCTGAGGCGGGAATTGAACCCAGGTCCCTGGCGCTGTGAGGCAGCAGTGCTAACCACTGTGCCACCGTGCCGCCCACAGGCGGTGTCTTATCTCGACAGACATGATATTGCAACTGCCTCTTTTAATTAGGCGATTTTAACTTTCCAGAAGTCTATTGTCTGAATCTGACTTTTAAAACTTAACTTAGAAAAGTTGAATTGCTCAATCAAATTCCCAGCCTTTGTGCCTTTCAAAGTCTCCTCTGACAAAGACCCATGGTGAGAAATAAATCAGCAAATGTTGTCACCTTATATTGAGTTGGAATGCAGTGTCTTTCCGTCGGCAAAGAACAGGGTCCTATGTCTTCATGGCGAGGTGGGTACTGCAGATGCTGGAGATTAGAGTCAAGATTAGAGTGGTGCTGGAAAAGCACAGCAGATCAGGCAGCATTCCTCATGAAGGGATTTTGCCCAAAACGTCGATTTTCCTGCTCTTTGGATGCTGCCTGATCTGCTGTGCTTTTCCAGTGCCACTCTAATCTTGACTCCTGTGTCATCGTGCATGTACATTGCAATGTAGCCATAACGGAATCTGCCTCTGTCACACTCTCGGGCAGTAGTTTCCAGATCCAAACCAGTTGTTGCATAAAAAAAGTTCTCCTTATGTCACATTATTTTGATTGCCAATCACCTTGTTTCCAGCAGTGTGTGTTTAATGGCCCCCACAGACTGCATGCAAAGGCACCCAGATCAGAGTTAGAGGTCACTTGACTACGACAAGGCAGCAAGTACGCTAAGTTTTATTTTTCATAAAAAGATTGCATGCTCTACCATTGCAATTGCAAGTTACCCAATGTATAGGGTCACAAAGAAAATTAGCATTCATTAACAAAACAGGGCATTCACTTTATTCAGTTCCACCTACATCAGCCTTGCATATACATTCCATACATATGTCTTTAAACTGTGGTACGTACACACACATGTCTGTTGTCTTTTTTTTAGTATCTGATCATTCCTATGGTAATGTTCCTTCGCTGAGAAATGCTGTTCCTGTAGCAAATGTTGTTGCCATGGTAATTGTGATTGTTGATCCATTTGTGGTGCTGGGGAACAATGGATGCCTCGGGCATATACTAATTCTATACTTTGTGCAGGTAGTGAGATCCCTTCTTCTTGATCCATTACCTGAAGTGAAGGCACAACTTCTAGCTATATTCAGATGTCTGTGGTTGTGTCAATATATCTGACTATTCATGTTCATTGCATAAGTTTGAGGTGACAGCTGATTTACACAGGGCCTAATTTGCTACAGACTAGCTTTTGTTCAAACTGTTGAACATTTGCACTCTGATTGGCTCTCCAGTGCTCAGCACTGGAAATTACAGGACTGTTTTATCAAAGTAAAATTTAACTTTCTGATATTTCACCTTGAATTTGTCAATCACATTTGCTACTAATTCTGACTTCAGTAGTTTGTGTGCTGTAGATAGAGTACTTTACGTGCAGTGTAACATTAGTCTTCAGATTGGACAATTTTCTACACGTTCAGCAGTTATGCTCCATTACTTGTACAAATTTGTGCTGGAATTTCTCAATTTACCAATGAACTCTCTGGAGACTCCTGTTGTGTTGTGATTAGAACCAGGCGGATCTCCGGAGACATTTGTGCCTCAGATCCAAGTCTGAGTCAGAGGGCAAAAATGTTCCAGGAAATCCATTTGGTTTCAATCACTTCACACTGCCAATTCAGTCTTTCCATTTGACTGGGGATAGCGTGGTGACGATGTATAGTGTTTAATTTCCCAATCCTGAATTGGCAGAATTCTTCAGTCATGAACTAACAGCAAAGTCACTCATCTCAACATCTGGAATACCATCAGGACTAAAGTGTGCCTTCAGCAAATATGTACTCTATCTGATAACTATTGATGCTAGTTGGTCTATCTCATAATTGTAGGAATCAGTGACAAGATCATCAGTTCCTGCAACAGTGAAGTTGTTACCCATGGTCTGTCTAGGATGTCATGCGTCATAGCAGCTCTTTAGGTTGTTTAGCTTTGCATTGTTACAAACTCCAGGACCATGACCTGCCCTCCCCTGAAATGAACAATGCCCTCAATTGCATCTCCTCCACTTCCTGAACCTCAGCCCTCAAACAGGACCTGACCTTGCCTCCCACCCATGAAGAGACATTTCCATGGTTTCGACAACAAACTTTGGCCCCTGAAGAAAACTGTCTCCCTTGCTCAGAAGAGGCATGTAGCTGCTATCTGTGTTCCTGCTGCTATTTGTGTTCACTGAAAATATTCAAAACCCTGCTGGTAAATCACATCCCACTGTCTGTGACCAATACATCTGGAAGTCCGTGCATCACAAATGTACTGAGATTGACGAATGAACTCTATACACATCCAACCATTTTGAATGGGCATCCACAATGATCAGGAATGATCACAAGTGCATAGAATGACCAGCATAGTCAATCTGTAACCAGTTCCAGGGATTTACCCAGCCATTCTCACAAATGTGGGAGCACTGCTCCACCAACGCACCCAATCCTCACCACCAGATACATTTCTTCTGAACATTTTGGTTTTGGAAATACGTGGATAATCTTGGTGGAGTTCAGCCATTATCTGCTGTGATCTTTACTCAGGACAATCACTCTTGCTCCCCATAATAATATGCCGTCCTCTACGGTGATCTGGTCTCACCTGGTCCAGAAAGGTTTCAATTGTGGTTGTACTGGCCCTTTTATTTCCCCCATCACCACCAGCTATTTTAGTTAGATAGATAGATAGCTAGATTACTTACAGTGTGGAAACAGGCCCTTCGGCCCAACAAGTCCACACCGACCCTATGAAGAGCAACCCACCCAGACCCATTCTCCTACATTTATCCCTTCAGCTAACACTATGGGCAATT
Organism: Hemiscyllium ocellatum; assembly: GCF_020745735.1. Lineage (NCBI taxonomy): Eukaryota > Metazoa > Chordata > Chondrichthyes > Orectolobiformes > Hemiscylliidae > Hemiscyllium > Hemiscyllium ocellatum. The sequence goes on along the minus strand of NC_083447.1, from coordinate 21,143,401 downwards.
TAGCATGGCCAATTCACCTAACCTGCACATTTTTGGGCTGTGGTAGTTTGCCAGGATGTGATCTTTTTGAATCTACAGTCGGATATTTTCAGCGGGGACCGGAAGGGTGTCGAGAAATTTTAAAACCAGAATGAATTCTTCCAGGGAGGCACCACTGATGGTGTATCTGCCAATGGGAGGTGGCTCAAGACATCTGCATTTGTCACATGGTCTCCTGGACGGTATTCCAATTTGTGCACATTGAGAATAAGGGCCCACTGCTGAATTCAACTGAAGCTATGGATGGCAAAGCCTTGTATTATTTAAGTAGCCCTTGCAGGGGTTTGTGATCCATTACTTTTATAAAGTTACATCCATAAAATATTGGTTGAACTTTCTCACACTAAAGATGACTGCCAAATCTTTCTTCTCTATTTACTCATGTCTGGCCTCAGAGGGAGACTCCTTTGTTGTCTCAAGTCTGCATACTGGCAGCAACTACAATGGCTTTCTAGCCTGAGTCCTGAAGAACATTTTAGCTATTTGGCTGAGGCTCAGCTTTGTTTTGGGGTTTTCCTGTGGGCTGGTTAATACAATAAAGGCTGAGAGTGTGGTGCTGGAAAAGCACAGCAATCCTAATGAAGGGTTTATGCCCGCAACGTTGATTCTCCTGCTCCTCAGATGCTGCCTGACGTGCTGTGCTTTTCCAGCACTACATTATCGGCTCTGGTCTGCAGCCCTCATTTTCTCCTAACACAATAAATGGACAATTATATTTCTTTAAATATTTCTTGGCTGGGTATCTGGTTCTTGATCTTTCCACAAATGAAAACATATTCTGGTCAGTCCCCTTCTGTATTTTGAACATCCCTATTAAATTTTCTCTTAATGTACTTTCATGCAAAGAGACCAATTTCTTTTAATCAATCCAAGTAATTGAAATTCCTCTTCACTTGAACCATTCTGTTGAATTTTCAATGCACCTTCACTAACATTTTCCTGAAATGTGGGGCCCAGAACAGAGCACGCTGCTTCAGGTGAGGCCAGAGCAATCCTATTAATTCAGAGATTTAACCACAATCTTATTCAGCAACAGGAAACACTTTGTTTAAAGTGGTTCGTTCACCAGTGTGAACAGCGAAGTTTTACTTTCAGCAATGAATTGTGCGACACCCAATGTCCAGTATGAAAGATGGCAGAAATCTGATGCGATATACTGCATTGATGGTGATGATCATAAGGGCGCTTCCACGTTTGATACTGGCAGAATGTTAGGTATTGAAAGACAGTTTGTTTTGGTGATCACGTGGGAGTTTGTGCGCATGTGTGTTGTGTAGTAACGTCTCCCATACGCCATGGTGGTTTAGCGAAGTTTGAATTGAGGATGCGGCCGCTGCCATTATGCCCAAGAATTGTACTGTGACTAATTGCTGGCGGCATGCGGGCCAACTGGCGGCTGATAAGCGAAGGATCAGCTTCTACAAGTGAGTGTCGACATGTCCTGGCTGCAAGAGGTCCACTGGGCCCGTGAATGGAGGGAGGGGAGAGGAACGAGCAGAGATGAGGCCGTTCAGCCCTCCCTTTCCACCTAACCCAGCTCCACAGACTGTTAGGCGTCTAACATGTGAAAACATAACAGCAAGTGAATGTAGATACTCAGCAGGCCTGGCAGCAATTCCTTCTTATATAGGGAAAGTAAGTTTTCAAGAAGAGGTAGAGAGTCTGCAAAGGGAAAATGTGGCAGAGGCAGTATGATGTAAGAAAATTTCAACGTGCCAACTTTGGTAAGAAGATGAGGAAAGCAGTATAGGACTTAAATGACGAGTGATTGCAGAACGTGGTATATATAGGTGGATGCGAGTGCCCTTGCACATGAATCACGGTAATCTGGTACTGTAAATGATTAGGTAAGCAAGTAAAATGATGTTTATTATAAGGGAAATGGAATTTAGAAGGAGGGAAGTTGTACTGCAGCTGAATAGGGTGATGGTGAGACCACACCTGGAGTACTATGTACTGTTTTGGGTTCTTTATCTTGAAATATGTATATCTCAAAATAGCTGAAAATGTGTTGCTGGAAAAGTGCAGCGAGTCAGGCAGCATATCTCAAAATATGTGATTCTGAGGGGACTTAATTATGCAGGAGACTGGAGCTAGGATACAGTTTAAGACTAAAATGGAGAACCATGTTTCCTCTAAGCTACAAATCCATACAGAGATTCTGTGTGTGCCAATGGGTGGACCAACACATTCCTGTTCTGAAAGCTGGAGGTCTTGGAGGACTGCACAGTGTGGGAACAAATTACAAGAAATGTGGATGGAGAGGAAAATTTTGGTTTCCCTCAGTGCATTGTAAGTCTGTGGAATTCTGTTGCTGAGAAAGTGGTTAAAGCTGAATCATAAATTTATTCAAGGCCAAGTTAGATATTTGATCAACAAGTCTGTCAGATGTTATTTGGGACAGACAAAAAAGTGCAGTTGAGACTCCATCCAGGTCAGCCCTGATCATATTGAATGACAGAGCAATCTTGATCAGCTGAATGGCCTACTTCTCTTTCTATGTTTTGTTTGGCTCGTGGGTTTTTCCTCTGTAGGAACCTCCTCCCATCCTCCTTCATTAAATGTACTCTATATTCTATTTTGTTTCATCCAGATTCCTCTTAAACACATTAATGTAGAATATTTTTTTAAGAATCCCTACTGTGTGGAAACAGGCCCTTTGGCCCAACAAGTGTACACAGACCTTCCGAAGAGTAGCACACCCAGACCTGTTCCCCAAACCTATTACTCTACACTTACCCCTAACTAATGCACCTCACTTACACATCCCTGAACACTATAGGCAAATTAGCAGAGTCAATTCACCTAACGTCTTTGGATTGTGGGAGGAAACTGGAACACCCAGAGGAAACCCATGCAGACACAGGGAGAATGTGTAAACTCCACACAGACGGTTGTCTGAGACTGGATTTGAACCCAGGTCCCTGGCGTTGTGAGGCACCGTGCTGCCCAGTGAAAGGTGTGGAAAGAGGGCACTTGACCCATCCAGTCTGCATCAACTTTTTTTATATTTACTCATTTTGTGGGATGTGGGTGTCACTAGTTGGCCAGCCTTCATTGCCTGTCCCTAGTTGCCCTTGAAAAGGTATTGATGAGCTGTTATCTACCTGCTGAAGGTTGATTCACAATGCCATTAAGGAGGGAATTCCAGGATTTTGACCAAGCAACAGTGAAGGAATGGCAATATATTTCCAAGTCAGGATGGTGAGTGACTTGGAGGGGAACTTGCAAGTGATGGTGTTCCCATGTATCTGCAACCCTTGTCCCTTGGTCGTGGATTTGGAAGGTGCTGTCTGAGATCTTTGAATTTCTGCAGTGCATCTTGTAGATATCAACTCTCTCAAGGGCATCCTACTGAGTCCCAATACCCACCTGATCCTTGCAACCCTGCTTTTGCATGGCTAATCCACCTAGCCTGCACATTCTTGAACAGTATGGTACAATATAGCCCAACCAATCCACTTAACCTGCACTTCTTTTGAAATCCACACAGACACAAGAATATGTAAATTCCACAGAGCCAGTCACTCAAGGCTGGAATTAAACTCTGGTCTGGTTTTGCTCCAGAGTTTTGAACTTCCCCAACCGTGGGGAAAAGACCTTTGCAATACACATTGTCTATAGAGTTAGAATCACAACAGTGTGGAAACAGGCCCTTTGGCCCAACAAGTCCACACCCACCCTCCGAAGAATGACCTGAACCCTTAACCTATATTTACCAATGTCTAAAGCACGTAACCTCCACATCCCTGAACACTATGGGCAGTTCAGCACCGCCAGTTCATCTAACCTGCACATCTTTGGATTGTGGGAGGAAACTGGAGTACCCAGAGGTGACCCATGCAGACACAGGGAGAATGTGCAAACTCAACACAATCACCTGTGGCTGGAATTGAACCTAGTCCCTGGCGCTGTGAGGCAGCAGTGCTAGCCACTGAGCCATCGTGCTGCCCTTCTGAATTTCTATAATGTCACCCCTCAACCTCCTAAGTTCCAGTGGGGGAAAAAAACAGCCTATCCAGCCTATTATTATTTCTCAAATCCTCCATTTCTGGCAACATCCTGGTAAATCTTTCTGAACCCTCTCGAGCTTAATCATATCCTTCCTATAGCAGGCAGCCAGATTTTGAAACTAGTGAAGTCAATGTTGATGTTGTGTGGTTGTCAAATCCCGACGCTTAAGATGAGGTGTTCTTTCTCCTGTTGTCAGGCGGCTAGGAATTGCCAGTGGGGGAGAGGGAGTTGAAGTGGTCAGGACAATAGAGTTATTTGGTGTGTGTTCCCCCAGAGGTGTTCCCTGAAACGCGCTGTGAGTTGGCTTCTTGTCTCCCCGATGTAGAGGAGAGCACAACAAGAGCAACAGTCACAGTAGGTGAGGTGGGTGGATGTGCAGGAAAATCTCTGCCGGATGTGAAAAGGTCCTTTGGGGCCTTGGATGGAGGTGAGGGGGGGTAGGTGTGAGTGCAGGTTTTGTGCCTGTTGCAGCAGCATGGGAAGGTGCCAGGTGTTGAGGGTGGGTTGGTGGGGGAGGGGGGGCGTGGACCTAACGAGGGAGTCACAGAAGGAATGGTGTATGTGGAACACCAATAGGGATGGGGAGGGAAATATGTCTCTAGCGGTGGGGTCTGTTTGTAGGTGGTAGAAATGGCGGAGGTTTACATGATGCATCCGGACATTAGTCGGGTGGAAAGTGAGGATCGGGGTGGTCTGTCCTTGTATATCTGGAGATCAGTGGGGTGAAAGGTAAGGATCAGGGATCAGGGGTGTTCTATCCTTGTATATCTGGAGATCAGTGGGGTGGCTTAACACTACCCAAGGTCCTACCATTAATTGTATATGTCCTGCCCTTGTTTGTTTTACCAAAATGTAACACCTCACATTTATCCAAATTAAATTCCATCTGCCACTTAGCGCATTGACCAAATTGATAAAGATCTCTTTGTAATCGTAGATAACCTTCAACACTGTCCACGATATCACCTGTCGCTGTTTCATCTCCAGTGGAGGCGATTGCTATATCTGAGAATTCATGATCAATGAGCTTTTCTGATTAGTGTTGAATTGTGGAGAAGTCTTAATTTCTTGGTTAAAAATTAACATGTAAAGAGTGCTCGGGGTCTTGGTGAGTTGGGAAAGTTGTTGATAAAACACTAAACTGTTACCTATAGCATCAGGAGAATCCATTTTTGTTTTGAGTCTCTCAGGAGCTACTTTTGTTTTGATTGAGGTTTCCATTGAATGACAAAGAGAGACTCGCAAAATGGCTTTCCAACATGAAAAAGGAGAAATGGCTTCCATCTCAATACCAGTACATCTGCAGTGAGCACTTTACTCCTGACAACTTTGAATGGAAATGGGGGACACGATACTTGAAAGCAGATGCTGTACCTACAATGTTTTCTTTTCCAGAGCAGCCTACGGTATGTTTGGTCACAGTAGGTTTGAATATTCCTGTGTGTGCTTTTTCAAAATTTGTGGGATAATGCTGAAATCTACCGAAAATAGATGAGGAGTACACCTGGAAATAAGGCTCTGGTAGCTTGAAGAAATGGAACTGAAGTGAACCCTTGATGTATTCTTACCAGACTCACTAACTGGTGGCAAAGTGAATGAGTGGCCTAGGCCCAAGAAACCTGGGCTGCTAATTCACAGAATTTGTGTTAAAAATCAGAATTTGAAATTGGTTTTATTTTAAAAATCTGAAAATGAAAGCAAACTGTGACCAGTGAAAGTAATCTCAAAGCTGAGAGATTTAAATTTTAAAATCCAACTGGATCACAATGCCCTTTTGAAAAGGAAGCCTACAGTCTTTGCCCAGCATCTGGCTTCTGACTCTAAACTCCAACCAAACATGCTGAATGTATATTGGCTTTAGGGATGAGCAGTAAACAGTGCTTTATTTGTGAATTAATTGAAAAAATAAGAGAAATTTGAAACATAGCCACAAGAGGAGAAAGAATTGAAAGGGAGCCGAGGGCAACTTTTTCTCACAGGCTGATTTGTATGTGAAATAAACTACCAGAGGAAGTGCTGGACACAGTAACAGTTACAACATTAACAGACATTTGGAAAGGTATATAAATAGAAAATGTTCAGAAGGATATGAGCCAAACGCAGGCAATTGGGGATTAGTTTTATTTAGGAAACTTAGTCAGTACGGATGAGTTGGACAGAAGAGTGTATTTCTGTGCTGTATACCTCTATAATATGATTGGCATTTCCTCCCCATTTGCTCCAAATCCTCTTGCATGTTTTTTTTAAAACACTTATTCACAAAATGTGGCGATGCTGGCAAGGTCAGCCTTCATTGCCTATCCTTACTTGTCCTGAAGAAGATGGTGGAAAGCTGCCTTCTTGAGCTGCTGAAGTCCTTAGGGTATAGGGACACCCACAGTGCGGTTGGGGAAGGAATTACAAGATTTGACACAGCAACAGTGAAGGAACTGTAATATATTTCCAGGTCAGAATGGTTTGTGACTTCGAGTCATAGAGATATACAGCACAGAAACAGATCCTTCGGTCCAACTCATCTGTGCTGACCACATATGTTAACCCAATCTAGTCCCATTTGTCAGCATTTGGCCCATATCCTTCTAAACCTTTACTATTCATATACCATCCAGACTCCTTTTAAATGTTGTAATTGTACCATTCTCCACCACTTCCTCTGGCAGCTCATTCTATACATGCACCACTCTCTGCATGTAAAAGTTGCCCCTTCGGTTCCTTTCATATTTCCCCTCTCACCCTAAACCTATGCTGTCTAGTTCTGGACTCCCCCACCCCAGGGAAAATACCTTGTCTATTTATCCTATCTATGCCCCTCCTGATTTTATAAACCTCTATCAGGTCACCCCTCAGCCTCCGATGTTCTAGAGGAAACCGCCTCAGCCTATTTTAAGGTATTAAAATATGATACTATTTTAAAACTGAATACAGCCTCACCCTGTAGCTCAAATCAACCAACCCTGGCAACATCCTAATAAATCCTTGTCTGAACCTAGAATTGCATGCAATATTCCAATAGTGGCCTAATTAATGTTCTGTACAGCCGCAGCATGACCTCCCAACTCCTCTAATAGAGAAAAGCATACCAAACGCTGCCTTCACGATCCTAACTACTGCAACTCTACTTTCAACGAACTATGAACCTGCACTCCAAGGTCTCTTTGTTCAGCAAAATTCCCTAGGACCTTACCATTAAATATAAGTCCTGCTCTGATTTGCTTTTCCAAAACGTAGCACCTTGCCTTTACCTAAATTAAACTCCATCTGCCATTCCTCAGTCCATTAGGTCCATCTGATCAAGATCCCGTTGTACTGAGATAATCTTTTTCCTGTCCACTACACCTTTTTTGGAGCAAGTATTCCCATACATCAGCTGCCTTTGTCCTTCGAGATGGTAGGGGTCACAAAGGGACTGTTGAAACAATATTTTCAGAAGCTTTTTAAATTTTCTAATTATTCTGTTGATTTGAGGACACCAATTTTCATTAGAGTACAAGCAGCTTGATTCTATGATTCCACATTTTTCTCTTGAGTTGGAAGCCCTATTGTAGGGCTTCAGCATGTAATCTAGATGGATAACTTTCTGAATGACCAAGAAAGCACTGTACTGAAGATGGTGCCATTTCTGATACTATTTTAAAACTGAGGCCACAACTATCCAAGGTAACTAATTGAAAGGATAAACCGGGCAGTTCCAATGGTATCCTGGTTATCATTGATCCTTCAGTAACACTTTTAAAAAACTGACTCATTATCCATCTTCATCTCAATACTATCAGTGGGATGTTATGTAGGCTGCATATAACAATACTTAATTTCAAAGTAGCTCATTTGCTACTTGATGCTTTGGGAACATCTTGAGGGCTTTTTAAAAAAAATTCATTCACAAGGTAAGGGTATCAGTACTTGCCCAGAGGGAGCTGCATTGCTGTGAGTCTGGACTTTCATGTAGGCCCAATCAGGTAAGGATGGCAGCTTCCTTCTGTAAAGGGATGGGTGAACGAGATGGGTTTTTTCCAAAAATCAAAGATGGCTAAATGCTCCGCATTAGACTTGTAATTTCAGATTTTCATTGAGTTTAAATTCCACAGTCTACCATAATAAGATTCAAATTCAGGTCCCCAGAGCATTACCTGAGTGTCTGGATCACACTTGGCACCTTTCCTTGCTGCTGCAAGAGGTATAAACCTGCCCCCCCCCCCCCTCCAAATGTCTCATCTACTGTGTCCATTGCTCTCAATGTGGTCTCCTGTATATTGGGGAGACAGGGCGCCAATTTGCCGAACATTTCAGGGAACATCTCTGGGACACATGCACCGAGCAGCCCCACCGCCCTGTGGCTGACTATTTCAACTCCCCCTCCCACTCCACCAAGGACATGCAAGTCCTGGGCCTCTTGTACTGATGACTGGAGGAAAAGCATCTCATTGTCTGCCTTGGGACCCTTCAATCACATCAACATCGACTTCACTAGTTTCCAAATCTCCACCACCTCATCCTAGATCCAACTCTCCAACTGTCCTCTTGACCTGTCTTAACTGTCCATCTTCCTTCCCATCTACCTGCTGCTCCATCCTCCCTTTCTGACATATCACTATCACCCACCACCTATCGCTATCCCAGCTACACCCATCTTCCCCGCCCCCCCACTTTTCTAATTATTTCTCAGCCATCTCCCCCCCCACATTCCTGATGAAGGGCTTATGCCCGAAAGATCGACTTTCCTGCTTCTTGGATGCTGCCCGACCTGCTGTGCTGGTCTAGTGCCATGCTTTTCATCTCTGGATTAATAGTCCAGCGATAATACTGCTAAGCTGTCGCCTCCCCTAAAAGACATTAGAAATGAAAGTTCAAACCATTAGCAATCTCGCTCAGCTTGTCAATCTATGTACAAATGAAAATGGTGAATGTTAGAGATTGTTACATTGTGAGAGGCCTTGTACTGATCTCTCAGATACCCACAAATAGAGACTTCTCTAACCGATAGATCAAATTAAAGAACCGAGATTCTGTGAAACAGGATACCATGTGGTTGAGAATAGCAAAAAAGGATCAGTATATCTTGGCCAGAAGCTGAAACCCCTCACCATTCCTACCCCCTCGCCCAAAGAGTTGAGGTTAATTGTAGAAGCACCAGTTGTTGTCCTAGCTGAGGTTAGCCAACTTGCAGCAGGGCAACAAGCACATTTGGGTTTTCTAGTCCTTACAGATTCATGTTTATGCAACTGGGTGTAACTGACATTGAATAGGCAATAGGGCATCTTTTGTGTTCCTTTTTTACAGGTTTAAACTAGGAAACTTTTAAATATGTATTGCCAAATAGGATTAATTAATTTGAACAGTATCAACATAATAATGGACAATTAGTTTCCAAAGGTCTTCAGTAGCAATGAGGGCAGCTTAAAAAAGATCTGTGTGTGATAACTGTAGTTAATGCATGTTAAAATGTTTCTGTGGGATCAATTGTATTCTTGAAATTTCTAATTTAAAAATATTTCCCTAGAAAAGGAAAGCCCTTGCTCGATCAATTGGAAATAAATGGAAAAAAAAGAGGTTGGAAGATCATAACAATGAAGATGAAATGATGTTGCAAATGCAAACTGTTCCAGTTCAATCACATAAAATGAGTGAGCCAGATGCGCTTACATTGTTAGTTATGACAACAGAACCAACTCTGTCAACTTCATCAAATTCAATTAATGCAGCTGATAAGGTACCTGTAACTTCTGGCAGTGTCTGTATTGACTCTACGTCTGAATCAATTACACCAGCTGTTCAACCTTTACTGAATGTGGCAGTGAATCCCTTTCAGTTATTGCAAATAGACAAAGGCAGATCTCCTCCACCTGTACTAATGGAGCCATCGCTATTGCCATTTGGAAATGTTGCAGCTGTTGAAACTGTTCCACTTACACCAGCATTGACATCAGTTCAAACTGGAACAACAGCTACAGCTTTGCCAACAGTTGAAACTTCACAGCTTGTGTCAACACAGATATGTGAGGAATCAGAGCCAGGACCAGTAGAAACGGTGCTTCCAGCTGCTCAAGATATTGAAATGCTGACATCGTTCCAGTTAAAACCTCCAACATCAGTCCCTTTTACTCCAGCAATGTCCAATTTTGAGGATGTTGAAACTGCTTCAGCTGCAGTATCGACTGATCAAACATTATCACTCACCAACCTATCTTCTCCAACATCATCCATATTAATGGCAGCAGCAACTGAAACTTTGACAAAACTGTCTGGCTTTGAAACACTACTGACAGTGCCTTCTGCTGTCGTTGTACCAATTATGTCAACTTCACCAATCGTGCAAAATCACGCAGTTATGCCCACTGGGGCAGTCATTGCTGCAGTAGAAACAGTTGTGCCTGCACTGCCTGACCTCTCAGAAGTACAAGGTGAACATTCGTACTACAAAAGTGACCTTACAATAGATCAGCTTGAAAGAATTATTGCTAACTTGCAAAAAAAAGTGAAAGTTATACAGCAACGTGAAAGGAGGAATTCAGTCCGGCTGAAAGCCATGGAAAGTCTTGTGGACCAACTTAAAAACAAAAATATTATTTCCAAGGAGAAGCTGAAAATAATGGAGATGGTAGGCAAAGGGTTCACTCTAGCATGTTTGTTGAGAGACCTAGGTGGATGCTTCACATATTTTGTAGTGCAGTGCCAAAGAGTGGAGGTACAGCAGGGGGTGATACACAGACAAGTATAGACAAAGCGTCAGGTTAGTCCAGAAGGCATTGCAAACAAAGTCGAATCAGAAGGCTGAATGTTAATTGTTTTAATGTTGGGAGTCTTGAGTAAGGTAGATGATTTGAGGGTGTTGACTAACGCATAGGGTTGGGACAGCATTTCTGTCACAGAGACATGGTTGTGGGAGGGCAATGGCTGGGCAGGTGTTACAGTATTGATCAAAGTCAATTACTGAAGTTGAGGGATAATATCTTAGAAGGTTCTTCAAATTAGGCCATATGGGTGAAACTTGAAATCAGAGAGGGGGCTTGTCACTTACCTGGAGGTGTACTATAGTATTCCAAGCAAGCAAGGAGGGGTATGTCTCAGAAGTGTGAAAATAATAGGGTAATAATGGTAAGAGATTCTAACTTCCCCTTTATTAACTGGGGTAGTCAGAATGAATGGTTTAGAGGGAGCAGAATTGTTAAAATGCATTCAGGAGCGCTTTTTAAGCCAGTGTGTAGAAGGCCCAATGTGAAGCTGCAGTCCTGGGCTCAATGTTAGGTAGTGAAGCCTAACATCTACTTGAGTGAGGAAAGCGAGAAAATATTAGAAGTGCGCTCAGTAATTTTCAATTCCTGTCTGACCACACGAGAGTTGCCAGAGGACTGGAGGACAGTGTTATGTCCCTTACTGTTTGTGGTATGTACAAATGATTTAGACTTGAACATAAGACAGTCAAGCACTAAATTCTCAGATGTTGTGAAAATTTGGTGTGGTAAATAGGATAATCTTAGATTGCACAGGGCTGATCATATTGTCCGAGGGCAATGGATTGCAGTCCAGATAAGTGAGGTTATACACTTGAACAGGTCAAACAAGGCAAGGCAATACAAGATTAATGGTTGGAACCTGGGAAGCACTGAGGATTAGCAGGACCTTAGTATGCATTGATCCCTTAAGGTAGTAGGACAGGTAGATAATGTGTCGAAGAGTGTGGTCCTGGAAAAACACAGCTGGTCAGACAGCATCCGAGGAGCAGGAGAGTCGACGTTTCGGGCATAAGCCCTTGATCAGGAATGGCTTATACTTGAAACATTGATTCTCCTACTGCTTGGATGCTACCTGACAGACAGTGCTTTTCCAGCACCACACTCTTTGACTCTGACCTCCAGCATCCGCAGTCTTCACTTCTTCCAGGTAGATAAAGTGGTTAAAAAGGCAGATGGAATGCTTGTCTTTGTTAGGCAAAAGTGAGGACTGCAGATGCTGGAAACCAGATTAGAGTGGTGCTGGAAAAGCGCAGCAGGTCAGGCTGCATCTGAGAAGCAGGAAAATCGACATTTCAGGCAAAGGCCCTTCATCAGGAATAGAAACAGGGAGCCGCCAGAGTGGAGAGATAAATGGGGGGTGGGGGATTGGTAGCAAAGAGTAAAATAGGTGAATGGGGGTGTGGATGAAGGTGATAGGTCTGAGAGGAGGGTGGAGTGGATAGGTGGAAAAGAAGGTAGGCAGGTAGGACAGGTCATGAGAACAGTGCTGAGGTGGAAGGTTGGAACTGGGTTAAGGTGAGGAGAGGAGAAATGAGGAAACTGGTGAAATCCACATTGATGCCCTGGGGTTGAAGTGTTCCACTAACCCCCCCCATTTATCTCTCCACCCTGAAGGCAGCCTGCCTCTATTCCTGATTAAAGGCTTTTGCCCGAAACATTGATTTTCCTGCTCCTCAGATACTGTCTGACTTGCTGTGCTTTTCCAGCACCACTCTGATCCCAACTGCTTGTCTTTATTAGCCAAGCCATAGAGTTCAAGAGCAGTGAATGTATGCTGGAACTATATAAATTGTTGGTTAGGCCACAGCTAGAATATTGTGTGCAGTTCTGGAACCCACATTCTAGGAGGTTTGTGATTACACTGGAGAGGATGCAGAAGGGATTTACCAAGGCTGGAAAGCAGTGTTCCTTCTAAGCTGCTGCTGCGCCAATGTTCTGTATATGGCAATCAGTATGGCAGGCCAGTTGTGATGTTGACTTTCTGTTCTGGAAGAAAATTAGAGGGAATGCTGCTGAATGGTTTAGCTATGAAGAGAGTTTGGATAAATAGGGTTGATTTCATTGGAGGAGACCAAAGGGGAGCATGAAGGAGATCTATAAATAGATAGGATAGACAGAAAGGAACTTTTCCCTTGAAGGGGTCAATGACAAGTGTCATAGATTTAAGGCAGGAGGTTCAGTGGGGATGTAAGGAAAAATGTCTTCACCCAGAGGGTGCCTGTAAGAGTGGTGGAAACAGAAACTCTCATAGCATTTAGAACTTATTTAAATGTGTTGTTCTGATGCCAAGGCATGCACAGCACTGGGTCAAGTGGTGGAAAATGGAATTGGAATTGTCCATCTTCTTCCTCAACTGAGGATTCTCTGGCACTGTAATTGACAGGGCCCTCAGGCAGGTCAGTCCCATCTCCCGCACTTCAGCCCTCACCCCTCTCTTCCCTCCCACAGCAGCAATAGGGTCTCCCTTGTCGTCATCCAACATGCTACCAGCATCCCCATCCAGTGGATCATGAGGTGCCATTTTGCCACCTCCAGACAGACATTCCCTTCCCTGTCAGCCTTCTACAAGAACTGTTCCTTCTGGGATACCCATGTCCACTCCTCCTTTGCTCCCAACACACCGCTCCCTCTGAAATGTGTAACACATCAGTGCTTCATTCCTTCCTGTTGCAAGTTGGTATGTAAATGCCAAAGAGAAAATACTTCGACTACGGAGGATATATTTGGGCTGAATAGTGGCGAATGGAATCTTAATACTGAAAAGTGTGATGTGATACATTTTGAGAGATCTGACAAGACAGAGAAGTAACATCTGTGAAGAGAAATCAAAATTAACATTTCATGTCTGGGGGCCCTTCCTCAGGACTATTCTGAGGAAAGTCATTGGACCCAAAAAGTTAACTTTGATTTCTCTTCACAGATGCTGCTAGACCTGCTAAGCTTTTCCAGCAACCTCTTTCTAATGTACAGCATCTGCAGTTCTTTCGGTTTTTAAAAAAGTAACTTTGAATGGTAAGACCCTCGGAGACACAGAGGATCAAAATGACCTTTTAATGCACGACTATAGACCTTGGAAGCAACAAGACACAAGGTGACTAAGAAGGCACCCACCTTTATTAACAGTCATTGAATATAAAAACAAAGTGGTTATAATGGAGCTGTATAAAACATTGGGTAGACTACAGCTGGAGTACAGTTTGCCACACTATATGAAAGACATGATTGCACTAGAGAGACTTCATAGGCTGGGGCTGTTTTCCTGAGTGCAGAGAAGTTGAGGTGGAGCCCTGATTGAGGTGTGCAAAATTGGGCTGCGTAGATAGGGAGAAACATTTTACCTTAGTAAAGAGGTCAATAACCGGAGGTGCAGCTTTAAAGTGAGGAGCAGAAGGTTTAAAGGGGATTTGAGGGAATAGTTTTTCACCAAGAGGATGATATCACTGCCTAAAAGGTGTAGATATAGGAACCCTAAAGACACTAAAGTATCTAGGCAACTCTTGAAACACCACAGCATACAAGGCTACAGACCAAGTGCTGGTAAATGGCATTAGAATAGACAGATGTTTGATTACCAGCATTCTCATGATGGGCTGAAGTGCCAATTCTTACGCAGTTAAAAACACTGAACTTACAACCAATGCCTCCTGTAGAATCAGTGATTGAGGTTTGTCTCCTGTATATCCTGCAAGATTTTGAATACTTTAAAAGATACTCAATAATGCCTTTCACATGTAAACTATTATTCCCTGGAATGTAAGTTGAGGGCTGTTTTGAGTGATGTTTTACTTTAAGATTTCAAAAAAAGTTAAAAGGGTATGTAGAAAAATCCTGAAGGGAGTTTTAACACGATCATTAAATCAGAGTCAGGCCATTCCAGTGAGGTTAGGAAACACTTCTTCATGGAAAGGATTGTTGGAGCTCCATGGAATGGAGCTTCGTCACAAAATTAACAATAGTTTAAGATTTAAATTTAATCATTTTGCTAACCAAGAGTATTAAGGGATAGGTAAGGTGTATAATTGTATTTTGGATACAGAATTTGAATACAATAAATGATGAAAAAGTCTCAAGGGACTAAATAGCCGCCTCCTCTTGTTCAATATTTCAGGACCTCACTATCATTGTACAGTGATCAGCGTTGTATGCAGTTACTCCAGTTATAGCACTGTCCAAAATTTAGAATCACTGCTATCTAATTTCTATTATCTTCATTCTCTTCACTGCACAGTCTGCTGAGATATTTGATGTATCCACACTATCCTGAATATATCCTGTGTTGTGTCAATGTGTAATAAACATTACTGGCTTTTATTGCCATCGTAGAGCAACCACTCCCAACTTAGTAGTAGTCAGGATGTGAGACATAAAATAAATCCGGAAATAGAAAAAGCATGTAAGAAGGGCACTATTACAATAATCATGGGGGACTTCCATGTGTAAGTTGACTGGGAAAATCAGGTTGGTAGTGGATCCCAAGAGAAAGAATTTGTGGAATGTCTACAATGATTTTTTTTTGGAGCAGCTTGTAGAATCCATTAAGAAACATGCAATTCTGGATTTGATGTGTAATGAGGTAGGCTTGATTAAGGAGCTTAAGGTGAATGAACCCCTAGGGAGCAGTAAAAATAACATGAAAGAACTCATCCTGAAGTTTGAGGGAGAAGCTGAAACCAGATGTAATTGTGTTACAATTGAGTAAAGTTAACTGCAAAGGCATAGGGGAAGACTTGGCCAGAGTTGATTGGAAGGAAAACCCGGAAGGGAAGATACAGCAATGGCAGCGGTTACTGGGAGGCACTCCCAAGGAAGAAAAAACACGCTAAGCGGAGGAGGTGGTATCTATGGCTGATAAGGGAAAAAAGAGACAGCATAAAAATAAGGCCTACTTGGTCCTGTCTTTCTCTAATTTTTTAATCTCTACCAGCCCCATAACCCTCTGATATGTCTGCACTCCTCTAATTCTGATTATTTGTGCACTTCAATTGATCCACCATCGGTAGCCATGCCAACAGCTGCCTGGGTTCCAAGCTCTGAATTTCCCTCCCTACACCTCTTGGTCTCAATTTCCATTTTTAAAACACTCCTTAAAAACTAACTGTTTGATCTGACCAAATATTTCTTGATATGATTCCACTGTTATGCATTGTTTTATAAAACTCGTGTCATGAGATGCTTTATTACATTAAAGGTGCTACACAAATATGCTATTGCTGTCACGACTTTCCCTAACAATCCAAATCCCCAAGTAGGCTCACGTATTCTGCTGGGACATTCTAACTTCTGTTCATTGCTGAGGGAGGGCACCTGTTTATCACTGCTTTAAGAGTCTGTTTTGAGCACTCAAAGCTAAAGAAATAGGAAATCTGTATCCCCCTACCTGTAGAATGCTTTCCCAGACTGACTAAGTAATGACTACTGCGTTGAGATTATAAAGTTTCTTGCACAAGGTTTCCATGTCAGGGATTAAAATTGAAGCGGGAGAAAGTGACGACTGCAGATGCTGGGGATCAGAGCTTAAAAATGTGTTGCTGGAAAAGCGCAGCAGGTCAGGCAGCATCAAAGAAGAAGGAGAATCGACGTTTCGGGCATAAGCCCTGAAGAAGGGCTTATGCCCGAAATGTTGATTCTCCTCCTTTGATGCTACCTGACCTGCTGCGCTTTTCCAGCAACACATTTTTAAGTTAAAATTGAAGCGTCAACTTTTGTTTTCCAGAGGTGATGTAAACCACCTCAAGATGTCCCATGATACTAACAGATGAGAGGGCTGTTAGTAATGATTCCTGAATTGGTGGTTGTTGTAATGCTGTTATTGTATTCTGTTGAGAAGCAGCAACAGTGTCCCTTCTAAATCTTGACTTCTTTTAGTAGTAACCTCACTTTATTTTTGCCCCTCCCTGGCTGATAGTGTGAATTTGCAACACCTTAATCTGTGGCTTGTTATTGGTATCTATTATTATTTTTTTAAAGTTGTCTTCCTTGTTAGCCTATGAAATATTGCTGATACTGAGGATCTAAACGTAGTTGTACACCACAGCAGCATAATTTAGAGGGTAAATTTTGTGAAGCTGCTTCCAATAATTTTTTTAATGTGCAAGCTGCATGTAAAAATAGAATGGTAAGAGAAAAGAGCTCAAATTTGCCCTTTTGATGTGAAGAGAAATTAAAAGTATAACTTCACAGATTTGTGCAGATATCTGTCAATTTTCAATGTTTTTAACTAATCTTTTGTTGTTCAAATTTTCAGACTTGCTCACAGACAAACGATCAAGTGATTCATCCTTCCAGTTCTGTCACAGTTGTTTGTGAAGACAACGACAGTATCATTTATGCGCATCAACAGTCACCAAATGATAATGGTCATATGCTTTGATGAATATGTTCAGCTTCATGGAGAACAAACGAGTCCACTGTTCCGGCAACTGTTTATTGTTTGTAAAACTTTGTAATTTTTCATTTAAATGAAAATATTAAATTAAATTTTATTTCTGCCATTACTCTTACTACAAGCTTTCTTTAATGCAGTGATGAGTTGACACTTGATTAAATGATGAAAAATGTGTTGCTGGAAAAGCGCAGCAGGTCAGGCAGCATCCAAGGAGCAGGAGAATCGATGTTTTGGGCATAAGCCCTTTTCCAGCAACACATTTTTCAGCTCTGATCTCCAGCATCTGCAGTCCTCACTTTCTCCTACTTGATTAAATGATGTAGTGTGGTGAGCTTGCTTGCTCTAGAAGCTCTTGGAGTTTTTTGTTTGACTCTCCAAGAGTATTTGTGCTGCTGAAGTTCACAATACTGTTGGAAGGTTGTACTGCTCCAGAAGGAGTTCAGGAAAATTGAGAATGAAGTAATATTTGCTCTGCTGAATGAATTGTTTCTAATATTTTTGAAGTGAACAATGAAGTTTATTTTTCTTAACAAATTGTCTCCATTGCTGTCTTGCTGAAAGTCTTGAACTCGTTTCTAGGCTCCTCTTCACTTACTGAATGCAGCACAGCAATAAGTGCTGTATTTAGGTTAGACTTTAAACCAAAGCCATACCTGCTCCCCCTCATGGATGTAAAAGATTCTATTATTTTATTTTTGAAGAAGTTTAGGAGAGTTTTCTTTGTCCTGACCAATATTTATCTCTGAAACATACCAGAATACAACCTGCTGATTATTATGTGGTTGTTTGTGAGAACATTGTGTACAAAATAGTTGTGACATTCTCGACATTTCCAAGAAGTGGAAAAAAGCTTCAATGCTTTTTGGGTGCCCCAATGCCAAGGAAGTGCTATATAAATATAAGCCTTGCTTTCTAAATGGAATGATTTTTATGGATCTCCTGGGCCCGAGAGCTTGGTCCAATTCCAGGTTTTAATCCCCTCTCTCATGAATTAACTAAGGGTGGGAAAGGATCCAAAATCTCATCTCATCCAGTGATTTGCTGGAACGTGCACCTCTAGACAGAATTGAGCTTTGCTCGAGCCCCACTAGCCTTTATTTCTTTATTACTTCATGAGATGTGAACATCCCTGGAAAATCGTGCTTTTGTCCCCAAACAGAGTGTATTGCCAAACCATTTCAGAGGGTAGTTGAGTCGATGATGCTACATTGGTCAGGAGTCACAAATAGGCCAGACAGATCATTTCCTTCCCCAATGGTTATTTAGGAAGGTATTGACTTTTTTTTTCTCTTGGATTATGGTTTGATGGTAACCATTACTGAGAATAGCTTCACTGAGAAGCTTACTGAAAATAGCTTAAATTCCACTCACTGCTCGAATTTGAACCCATGAAATGTTGGCTTGAGCTTCTGGATTATTAACAATGACACTATCACTATGCCATCATTTCTGCCAGCACTTCTAAGGTGAATCAGCATTCAGTACTGATTTGTCAAAAAAAAGTATGACTACAAAAGTGTTAATTAGGAACACCTGGAGTGTTAAGCCAGTCTGAATTGTCTTGGAGAGGAGGTAATAAAAATTGTGTGTGGTGTAAGAATTATGCATTGCAGTGTCATCTGGAGATACTATTATGCAAAATGTACTGATAGAAAATAGAATAATGCTCCAGGTAAAGACTTAATATTGCATCTCAATTAACTTAATTAGCCAAATAAATTTTACTAAAATATATTTATTTTGCAATGCAAAAAACTGCTGTAGCACTTTTTTTATACCAAATTCAACTGTGGCAACCAATGTCATTTCATAGTCTCTCAACCACTATTCCAATGGAAAATAGCTCCTATCAAAATAAAAACATACACTATGAGGTACCTGTAATGATTTGAGCAGAAAAAAAAGTAAATGATTGTGTTTTACAACAGAGAAAAGATCTGTATTTTGCACAGTGTTATCCAAACATCCCAAAGTGACTCATAAGTAAACAAATTGAGATTTATTATTTGTTTCAATTTGGAATGTCATTTTACCAATTTAAAATATCAAGCTATGTTTGAATTGTTATATTTAATATAAATAATTTTATGTATTAATATTGACTTACAATCATTACTGATGAGTATTATTTCTCATTGCAGTTTTCCCAGTATTTGAACAATCGATATTGGTAGTTGCCATTTTCCAGGTCGATTGGTCAAAGTGAATGAACGTAATTTAGCCATTCTTACCATGTTGCATTCTGTGGAACACCATGTTGACTTGAGTTAGTTTACATTTAGGTAAATTCCTTGAATAAGAAAGGGATTAGAGGTAAGAGTGGAAATAGGATGAGGCTCATATAGTAAACTAATTTAGATGTGACTCAAATTCTGATTTCTCCAGCTATAAAAGCATAAATTTACTCATTTACAACATATCAATACTTTGCTGTAGCCATAACAGTGATATAGACAATGCTGAAGATTCGCTATTCGAAATATGCTTGAAGTTCCATTCAGTGATCAATATTAAGTCAAGATCTGCTTTTATTACATGGGATTCTGGTATTTATAAACTATTTAAAGGGATTTCATTCTTCAAAACATATAACTATGCTGGTTTATCATGATTGAAATAACATTTTCCTTTTACAGTGTGGGATTTAGTATTGCTCTTGGTATTTTGGAGCTTGAATTTTGTAGCTGTTCTGTGAAAAGCATGGAAAGTTAGTTAATTTCATTTCAACAGTGAATCTGCTTCTTCTGGAAGAGTACACAACTGGAAAATTACATTTGATCAGTAGGTGTGTTGTTTTAATTTTCTTTATCTTGTCCCCCCTCATTGGCATTTCTGTTGCTACAGGATCCTGGCAACAGGTATATATATATATATATAGAATTTTAACAGTAGTTTATAATCTGGTTCAGTAGTAGATAAATGAATTAGAAGTGCTTTACATAAGGAAAACATTCCAGCCTTTGTGATTTTCTGAAATCACTTAATCAGATGTGGTGGTAGAGGTGTGAAAATTAATGGTTTCTTTTAGGATCATTTGTATTTTCAATTAGATGTGTGGGAAAGGCTAGATAAGAGTTTAAGACTATTGACACCTCTTGGAGGTGAGAAGTTGAATAGTGAGCTGTCAGATTCAGTACTTTGCTGGCTTTGCGATCCAACATGTTCAGAAACAAGTTTGGAAAGAAAGACAGAAACTTAGCAGGTCTGGCAACAAATGTGCAGAGAAAAGTTAACATTCAAGTCTGGTGACTCTGATTAAGAGTTAGTGCTATTGCAATGAAATGGCACTAAGAACTGCAGTGGAGGAAGAGAAGGGAATAGGGGAAGGATTGGTAAGAACAGTGCATGAGTAAGGGAAGGTAAAAGTATCATCATGCATGAGGCAGGGAAAGGAATGCGATGCTTTAGTGGAAGGGAGGGAGAACCATACATGAGAAAGTGGAGGAGTGTATTGATTATGTAGTGAGGTATGCATTCCTGGGAGGGGGGCATGGGCAGATCGTGCAGGGAAAGAACGGAGGAGAACTATTCATTAGAGAACCGAACGTTGGATACAGACAGATGGTAAACATGTATTGGTGGAAGAAGAAGGCCATGTAATGGAAATGGGAGAAAGTGTGAAGATGCATGGGGTGGGGAGAAGGGAAAATGAAGGATGCGCATGGAGAGGCTGAAGGAGAACCATGTAATGGAAGTAGAGGAGAGGAGAGCAAGCTAATGTCTAGGGGGAGTACGAGGGCAGGCCACGGTCAGATCCACCACGTGGTGCTGAGGGGCGGTCACGTGGTGAGGGGCGGCTGCGTGTTCTTTAGAGGCCTGGAGTCGGGAACAGCGCCAGTGTACATCGCACCCGCCGGGACATGGGCAGTGCCCGCTTTTCCTTCTTTCTGAACAAGCGCGCACTCCGAGCACGCTGAGGTGAAGAGGCCGGGATAGTCACGGCACAGGGGAGCGGGGAGGGGGCCTGAAGCTCGGTCCGTGTTTGAAGCTGGCTGGCGGTGAAGAGCCTCACACAAAGCCCTAAGGGTGGGTGGCAAGAGGCGCTTTGTGTTCGAGTGCGGCCGCGGGTGGCCAGGCCCCAGGTTGAGGCTCGGGCCTCCCGCTCGGCGCGGATGCTGTTAACCGCAGGGGGAGGGGGGTCCCGGGGCCGCAATCACATGTCGGGCTCGGATCCGCGCCGCTCTCCCATTGTCCCCAGAGAAGCCAGGCTTCCATCCCCCACCCCCACCCCCACCATCCAACAGCGGGAAGGGGGAGGGGGAATGATGGAGACTCCGCTATGGTAAATGTTGCCGCCAGGGTCTGCATTTATTCCCCTCCTGTATTTTAATAGCAATTTCAAAATAATAATGAAAGGAATTGATTTAGTTCTCTTCGCTTTCAGGATGTCCTTGTCGAGCCGAGCCCGCAGCAGCCGCCTAACCCCCGGCGATGGCTGACAGCAGCGGAGAGCTGCAGGGCTTCTCTCTCGCTAATCCCATGGCCGGGCTTTGATCCGAGGAGGAGCAACCGCTTGCAAACCATTCCCCCCAGCACCACCACCACCACTTCTTCCTCCATACGCTCACTCAGGCACTCCAAGCCGCCATGGAACGAGCAGCTCCTCCAGCCATCAATCCCAGCCATGCCCACCGACTGGAGGGTAACATGATGAAATCCCCTCCCTCCTGTCTCAAGTCTGGCAACGTCAAGGTCTCCCTCAAGAAATGGAGCATTTGGGACAAATTTTATAACTTGGGCACCGAGATGAGGATGTCCAAACGTGGCAGGTTTATGTTCCCATACTGTGAATATTCTGTTTCTGGGCTGGATCCTGACAAGAACTACATCATGGCAATGGATATCTCTCCAGTAGACAACTACCGTTACCGTTATAATGGGTGCAAATGGCAGATCAATGGAAAGGCAACCCCACATGTGACTGGGAGACTTTACTTCCACCCAAATGGCAGTGTTTCTGGGAAAGAGTGGATGGTCAAGCCAGTGTCTTTTGCCAAAATGCGATTAACCAATTGTCCAACTGCAGAAGAAGGTAATGCAATCCTTCATTCCATGCATCGATATGTCCCCCAGTTGCACATCATTGTGGCTGATGGAATCATTGAGAAGTTAAACCTGAATGATCCTCGGGTCTACACATTTGTCTTTCAACAGACTGAATTCTTTGCTGTGACAAAGTATGAAAACAAATTTATCAGGCAGCTAAAACACTTCTATAATCCTTATGGTACTGCACTACGAGATGTAAAGACTTCAAAACAGGTAACTATGATGAATTGCAGATTTTTTTCAGAGAAGAAATTTACTGTATATATTATTATTAATAAAGATTGATAAAGGGTCTTGTGAGTAAGAGCCCATTTGGTTAACCATGTTGAATTAAGAACTCACGTCAACACCTACCTAACTTGCCACATATGTGCACAATATTTTGCTATGCATCTGGCAATGTTTGTGTTATTTAGCAATGTTAATATGACTGATTTGAGTGAATTCTGACTATATTGGAATTGTCTTCAAAAATGTAGTTACGCTTTGTGGATCTCTTTCCCCCCCCCCAATAGGCTATTGCCGAAAATACAGGATGTTGGCTGGTATGGAGGGAGGGTCTCATGAGGAAAGGCTGAGGAACTTGAAACTGTTTTCATTAGAGAGAAGAAGGTTAAGAGGTGACTTAATAGACGTATACAAGATGATCAGAGGATTAGATAGGGTGAACAGTGAGAGCCTTTTCCCTGGAATAGTGATGGCTGGCATGAGAGGACATAGCTTTAAATTAAGGGGTGATAGATATAGGACAGATGTCTGAGGTAGGTTCTTTACTCAGACAGTAGTAAGGGCATTCTGGATCAGTGGTGCTGGAAGAGCACAGCAGTTCAGGCAGCATCGAACGAGCAGCGAAATTGACGTTTCGGGCAAAAGCCCTTCATCAGGAATAAAGGCAGTGAGCTGGAAGCATGGAGAGATAAGCTAGAGGAGAGTGGGGTGGGGAGAGAGTAGTATAGAGTACAATGGATGAGTGGGGGAGGAGATGAAGGTGAGGGTGAGGGTGGATAGGTGGAAAAGAAGATAGGCAGGTTAGACAAGTCATGGGGAGAGTGCTGAACTCGAAGTTTGAAACTAGGATGAGGTGGGGGAAAGGAGAAATGAGGACGCTGTTGAAGTCCACATTGATACCCTGGGGTTGAAGTGTTCCGAGGTGGAAGATGAGGCGTTCTTCCTCCAGGCATCTGGTGGTGAGGGAGTGGCGGTGAAGGAGGCCCAGGACCTCCGTGTCCTCGGCAGAGTGGGAGGGCGAGTTGAAATGTTGGGCTACAGGGCGGTGTGGCTGATTGGTGCGGGTATCTCAGAGATGTTCCCTAAAGCGCGCTGCTAGGAGGTGCCCAGTCTCCCCAATGTAGAGGAGACCGCAAAGGGAGCAACGGATACAATAAATGATATTAGTGGATGTGCAGGTAAAACTTTGATGGATGTGGAAGGCTCCTTTAGGGCCTAGGATAGAGGTGAGGAGAAGGTATGGGCACAGGTTTTACAGTTCCTGCGGTGGCAGGGGAAAGTGCCAGGATGGGAGGGTGGTTCGTTGGGGGGCGTGGACCTGACCAGGTAGTCACGGAGGGAACAGTCTTTGCAATGCCCTGCCTGCAACGGTAGCAGACTTGCCAATAATATGGGTATTTACATGATCATTGGATAAGCACATGGATGATAATGGAATAGTGTGGGTTCAATGGACTTTAGATTGGTTTCACAGGTTGAGAGCCAAAGTGCCTGTACTGCGCTGTAATGTTCTATGATCTATATTCTAATTGCTGGAATATAATCCACATTGTGACTTTACCTAGTTTTCAAATAGCTTTGATGTTTGACTGTTATAAAATTATTTGTGGAACCGTTCTACATTCATGGAAAACTGAAGGAAACTTTGGATTAAATTTTCCCAATATTAATAGTATGAAATAGGAGCAGAATTAGTCCACTCAGCCCAGTTTATCCTGTTTCATCTTTGGAATTTGGGTGAATTTATGGTTTGGATTGCACATTTCCATCTACCCCTGATAACCATTGATTCCTTTGCATATCAGAAGTCTATTTACTATTTCCTTTTTTAAAAAAAATTGTATGTGGAGAGGGCACAGTCACAGAATTCTAAAGTTGCATAAGCCACTGAGAAAGAAGAATTCTCATCTCTATCCAAAAAAAAAGCTCACTCCCTAGCTTAAAACAGTGCTTCTTCATTCTGGATTCATGTGCAAGAGAAAAGCATCATCTCCACATCCACCTTGTCAACAATCTTGTACATTTTCAGTCAAGTCACTCTTCACTCTAAAGTAGAAATAAGCCCAGTCTGTCCCCATTGTACCCATAAGGCAACCTGCTTATTCCAGATACCAATTTAGTAAAGCTAGTGAGTTTTAAGAAGATTTATAGCTCAGGTTGAGGTTCTGGGTGTAAGTTTGCTTGCTGAGCTGGAAGGTTCATTTTCAAACGTTTCGTCACCATACTAGGTAACATCTTCGGTGAGCTTTACACCCATTTAGTAAAGCTCCTCTGAATCACTGCCAACATGTTTACACCATCCCTTAAATAAGGAGGTCAAAACTGCATACACTATTTGCCAATGTCCATCTTTACTTTATGTTTAACTTCTCACATAATAAAGGAATGGCATTCCATTAGCCTCTTTTAACTGTTTGCTGTACCTGTATACTAATTTCATGTGATTTGTACACTGGACCTCTGCACCTTAGAATTCTGCAGTCCTTTTAGGTAAAACCTTTTATTCTTACTGCCAAATGAACAATTATACATGTTTCTTCTGATAGATGTTTGCCTACTTATTCAACCTTTTTAAAATCTTCCTGCAACCTCCTTGTTTCTTCTTCATAATACATGTAGTATTATCTGCAAATTTATCTATAATGCCTTTGTTTCCATCATCCAAATCATCAATATAATTATAAAATACTGAGACCCCAATACAAATCTCAGTGGAACTCTACTCGTCATATCGTGCCAATCAGAAAAGGACCCATTTATGAATATTTCCTGTTTTCTGCCTACCAGCCAATCTTCTATCCACACTAAAATGTTAGGTCCTACACAGTGTCCTTCTACTTGAGCAGTAACCCTTTATGGATCCTTGTCAAATGCCTTCTGAAAACCCAAGTACAGTATGTGAATGAGCTACCTCCACTCCACTGCACATGTTACTTCTTTGATGTTTTGCTTGTTCAATAGCTGTCAACACACATTGTTGTCTTTGTCAAATCTTCAAGTCTTCTACAAAATGAAGAACTGCAGTTGCTGGTGATCTGAAACATAAACAGAATTTGCTGGTGAAACTCGGCAGGCTGGCAGCATCTGTGGGAAGAAGGCAGTTTCAAGTCTGATGACTCTTCACCTGAACAGTTTTGATGAGTCACCAGACTCCATGTTAACTCTGCTTTCTTCTCACAGTTGCTGCCAGACTTACTGAGTTTCTGTTTTTGTTTCATTAGGTCTTCTACCTTGGTATGGCCCTTGGTTTTTCTATATTAGGTCCAAGGTCCACAGTCCACAGATTTAAGTGACTGCTCATTGCATACATATATCACCTGATCTAGCTGGATCACATCAAGCAGCAATGAGTCCTGCAAAAGTTTGCACAGCAGTTAGGTGCATTAGGATAATTACTGGCTGCCTTTTCTTTATTACCAATTGCATTCTTAAATCCTCCTCACTTCCGTATTCCATCCAACCTTCCAATAATGAGTATCTCTTGAAGTGACTTGACTTGTCTCTGCACCACTGTACCTCGAGAGTCTATCCTTCTTCATCTCTTATGTCTGAATATGGATTGGAAGGGTTTAGAGAGATATGGGCCAAATAGGACTAGATTTATTTAGGGTATCTAGTCGGCATGGACGAGTTAGACTGAGGGTCTGTTTCCAAGCTGTACGGCTTTGTGACTCTGTGATGTCAGATTTTACCTGAGTTGGTTGTGATGTCCTGTGGTGTTATCCTCACTAACCACTGAGTTAGATGAAGTATTGAATTGTTCAGTATTTCTTGCTAAGTATGCAGACGTATTCCATGTATCGTGCCCAAGTTTCTGTCCATAATCTGGGTCCAAGATGCTCACAAATGGTCAATCAGCCTCTGAGATTTGAACTTTCTGGAGAATGTTCGTACATCATCTTGTGTCAGGGCATCTGCAGAACCTTGGTGTGCATCTCCCAATGTACGTCTCACTTCTGATAAGCTTCATACCCTCTTCACTATAAGGACTGTTTACTTCCACCTATATCCATTTTGCTAATTAACCTGTTCAGAGATGTTGTTACCAGCTCTGGAGCAGGTTGGACTTGATTCTGGTTCGAGGATCGGGACACTACCACTGCACCACAAGAGGGTCCTTACTTCCACTTCTGTGATGTTTGCCTCCACCCCTACTTAAGCCCATGTGTTGCTTTACTTGCCTGCAATTCTGAGGATTCAATTGTTCTCCTGGACAGCCTTCCATCTTCCAAAGCTGCTGATGTAGATTTTTAAGCAGTGCTTCAAAGGGTAATCTTCCAGATGTCACAATTCAATTTGGCAGTGTGTGTCACTGATCTATTCCACAAGCTGTTATAATGTTTAACTATCCAATTAATGCTTAATGACACAATTAAACAAAGTTTACCTGACAAATTGCTGTTTAGGACAAAAGTAATTCACATCAGGAAATTAGTCATGAACAGGAAAATAATTTTATTATATGGAGACTTACCCTTTAAGAGGCAGTAAGTTTGTAATCCATATTTTGTCACTATACAACTTAAGCTATAACCTTTTAAAACCTTGAGCACATGAACCAAAAAAGAAAGGTGGTCTGACACGCACTATGGATGGAAAAGGTATAGCCCCGGAAACAAAGTTCAGAAAAAAACTGAAAGAACTCAAAATCGGAGTCAGTTCTAAAGAAGGGTCACTGGACCTGAAACATCTAACTCTGATTCCTTTCCACAGATCATGCCAGACCTGGTGAGTTTTTTTTTCAGTGATTACTGTTTTTGTTTCTATAGTTCCCAAGTATAGATTTCAAGAGTAGGGTGAATTATTTCTCAACCTTTTGATTTTTCTTAAGCGACGTTGCAATGTTTGTGCAGTGATGAACAATTTTCAATTCAGTAGTCGGCCAGGCGGAACTAGGTATCAGTGTTCTTTTAGAATCTCCAGGTTTTTGTCTTTTTGCTGTCAGATATAGTGAGAGCTGTTTCCTGTTTACAGGCTTCTGAGTGACTGAGTGCACTGTTCTCTGATCTGTAACAATCTGCAGCTGGACCAATCTGAAGCTGTCGTTAAACAATATTTTCTTAAGTTAGTCTTATTGTGCCACTCTGTCAGTATCCCCTTCAGTGCTCCAAAAAGTAGTGTAGTCTCGTATCACTGAAATGTACACTTATCGTCCCACTTGATCTACAAGTTACAGAAAAAGACCCAGTTGTCATACCTTTTAGCCATTAAGCACTGTCCAACTTCCATTGTCCATTTTGTAGACCAAATGAGAAAAAGTCATCCCTTACTCAGACCTGTTGGGCTCAGTTAGATAATTACCTGTCCACTAATGGTGGAGCTGTTTTATTTGTGAAAAATGTTTCTGGAACCAATTGTTACTCGGTCTTAAATTTAGATACAGAAAAACATTACAAGCATGTACCTCATTCAGCCACGCCACAGTTACAGTAAGTATCAATCTGCATGAACATAACATTGGAACAGGAATAGGCCATTCAGCCCCTCAAGTAGATTCCATCTGTGGCCTAACTCCATATATCTTCTTGGCCGACATCTCTTAATATCTTTGCAAAAATTTATTTATCTCAGATTTTAAATTAACAACTGATCCAACTGCTTGTGTAAGGGAATTCCAAACATCTACCACCCTTTGTATGTAGAAGCGCTTCCCAACATTGCTCCTGAATAATCTGGCCCTAATTCTCAGACTCTGTCCCCTAGTCCTAGAATCCCCAACCAGTGGAAATAGTTTATCTTTACCTACCCTGTCTTTTCTTGAAGACTTCAATCAGGTCATCGCTTAACTTTCTAAATTCTAGAAAAAACAGGGCTGATTGCTCTTCACAACTTAACCCGAAGTCTAGGTGTCATTCTTGTAAATCTGTTATACTCCTCCAAGGCCAACATATCCTTCCTACGGTGTGGTGCACGGATCTACTCACTGTACTCCATGTGGCATCTTTTTAATGTATAACTGCAGCATAACATCTGCATCCTTGTACTCCAATCCTCTAGATATAAAGACCAACATTGATTATTTTCTGCACTTATTCGTGTCTTTTTAAAGATCTATGCACCTGAACCCCATAGTCACTTTTGACGTTATACTTTATTCTATCTAGAAAGTACCCTCATCTATCCTTTTTTCAATCCAAAATGGATAACATCATACTTGTTAACATTGAACTCCAACTGCCACAGTTTTGCCCAGTCATTTAGTCTATTTTATATTATAATTTTGTTATTAATGTTGCCTAACATTTGTGAGATCAGTAAATTTTGATATATGACCTCGTACGTCATTATCCAAGTCGCTAATGAAAAACGTGAATAATTGAAGGCCTAAGACAAATCTTTGTGGGACACCACTAGTTATATCCTGTCAATTTGAGTACCTACAATAGAGTTCTTTCTATCATATGCTGTGCAACTGATTTCCCAACCATGTCAGTAATTAAGACCCATGCATGGCCATCACACCCAGAAGTAGGGATGCTACAACTGAAGCCAAGACCCTCTTTGAAATGTCTCTTTATAGGTAACACGTGCTATGACACCCCTTCTTGGTAGGTGGGATTGGAACCTGGGCCTTTTATCCAGAGATTGACACACTGCCCGGAGACCTTACCTCTAACTCCATCTAAGTCAATGCAATTCATACAAAAGTATCTGAATAATTGCTATTGGTGATACTTTAATAGCCATAGAATTGAAGTGCAGATATCTTGGAGGACTGTCGGGCTGAAGCAGATTTCTAAAATAGAGTGGAATGAAGCCTTGGAGAGAATTGACAACTAGAATGAGCATAGACTTGGCTTCACTGGCAGCCTGTGTTTTGTGAGGGCAAGGATAAGTGAGCTGCAATTGGGCCACAGAATTTTGCCAACCTTACAGGATGGTTATGGGCACAGGAGTGTTGGTGTTGCGGGGAATTAGAATGTTGGAGACTAGCCAGGAGTACATGGCTATAGTCAAGTCTAAAGTGAGCAAAGGCAAAACTGAGGTTTACAGCAGCTCATGGGTTGAGACAGCAGCAAGATTTGGTGATATTATAGAAGTGAAATAAGCAAACTTGGAACAATGTAAAAGATTCGAAGTTCACCTCTGAATCAAGTGTTGTCACTCGGTTGCAAATGGACTGCTTTAGTATTAGAAGCAGCAAAACAGAAATTGCTGGAGAAGCCCAGCAGGTCTGGTGACGTCTATGGAGAGAAAGCAGAGTTGACATTTCAACTCTGATTCTAAAATGGTACATTGAGAGTAGCATAGATCTTGCAGCTTGTCCTGAGAGTCAGACTTATTTCTAGATTTACTTTTACATTTCTTACAGTTCTTACCTTTCAGTCAAATTAGATTTTTATTTTGATTTATTATTTCTTTTTGTCAAATGCAAAAAAAAACCAACAAAAAATGTGGTGCTGGAAAGGCACAGCAGGTCAGGCAGCATCCAAGGAGCAGGACGTTTCAGGCATAAGCCCTTTATCAAGAATCTGATTCTCCTGCTGCTCGAATGCTGCCTGACCTGCTGTGTCTTTCCAGCACCACACTTTTGATTCTGATGACCATCATCTGCAGACTCGCTTTCTCCTAAAAAAAAATCCAAAAGTGCATGATTTTTTTCAACCGTGTTCTGTTAATGAACTGTATGTAGAAGCAAATTACTGAAGGTGCTGGAATCTGTATTGAAAGCACAAAAATCACAAAGATCACAGTGGGTCCAGTAGCAACCATGGGAAGAAAGCAAGCTAACATTTAGGGTGAAGATGACTCTTCATCAGAGCTCTGGAAATCTCAACATTAGTTTGTTTTCCCTCCATGGATGCTGCTTTGACCCACTGTGATCTCCAGTATTTTTAGTTTTCGGTTCTGTTAATGAACCTTTTGATTCAGAATCTTTTTTGATTTTAACGGAAAGACAAACACGTGATGGCTTGGTTTTCTTTCTTTAAAATTCTAAGCATAAAAGAATGATTTATTTTTAATAGCACTAAAGAGATTTGTTTTTTAAATTGTGGAGAAGAGTTTTTTCCTAAACAGTTTTGTTTAGGGAGGTTCTGGAGAGGTCTACACATAGATAGCTCTGGAGTGAGTTTTTGTTTTAATCAGAAGATTGAAAGTTGTTTGTTAGATCACTTGAGTAGGATTTTTAAAAAATGATTTGTTCAGTTAAGTGTTTGATTTTATTTAAGATCTTTTTTAATTTCTTGTTTGTATGCTTACTACTAACTCTTAAGATAAAGATAGTTACTTTATTTTATATATAAGGTGCTATGGTAAATTGCTTCTTTTTAGGCTTAATTTCATTGAGAGCATGGAGGAGATGCAGAGTTAGATGGCTAGTAGATTTAGAAAAGTGATTACATAGGAGGATCACTCAGACGGGTGACTGTCAGGAAAAGTAAGAAGGTAGATCAGAAGTCTCTTGTGGCTATTCCTGTCTCAAACGGATACTTAGTTTTGAGTAGTGTTGAAAAGGATAGTTAAAAGAGACAGTCAGATCTTCGGCACTATGAATGACTCTTAAGTTAGGCAGAGTTTGACAGAGTTTGAAAGAATAATTGTTGTAGGAGACTTGCCTGTCAACGGCACAGGCAGGAGACTGTAGCATTTGAGCATGAATCTGGGATAGTATGTTACTTTCCTGATGACAGAACTCAAGATGTTTCAAAACATCTGCAGCGTATTATTAAAGGGGCGAGTGTGAAGCCAGAAGTTATTGTACACATTGGGAGGAATGACATGGTTAGGGAAAAGATTAAGGCTTTACAGAGTGTATATAAGAGGTTAGTTAGAAGATTACTAACTTTGAGGCTCCGTTTGTTAATCTCTGGTTTACTCCCAGTGCCAAGCTCAAATTAAAGAAAGAATAAAAGGATAAAGGAAGAAATCAATGGCTGAAGAGATGATGTAATGTTCAGGAATTCAGGTTCTTGGGCCATTGGGATCTTTTCAGCGGTAGAAAAGACCTGTTTTAAAAAAAGACAAGTTTGGCTTGTACTGTGAAGAGACCACTATACTAGCTGGAAGATTTGCTCATTCTATTAAAGGAGACCGTAAACATTTAGAGGGACCCTACGTAGCGCAGTAGATGGAAAGATGGATGAGGATGGTTTTGAATCTGAACTAGGCAAATTAATTGGAAAAAGCAAACAAGACTAAGTCCGAGTGCAAAGTAACTCTGAAGAATTAAACTATTTCAATGAAGGGTCTTAAGGTAAGGTTGATGAACTCAATGCATGTTTGGGAACATGCATTTGGGACGTCATAGTTATTATAGACATTTGGCTGAAGGATGGACAGGACTGGCAGCTCAATGTCTCAGTTTCATATGCTTCAGAAAGAATAGAATAAGACGCAAAAGAGGGGGAGTGGCTTTTTGATTAAGGAAAATATCACTGCTGTAACTAGAGAAGGTATTTCTAAAAACATGTGCAAAGAAAATGAGTTGAAATTAGAAATTAAAAAAAGGACTGATCACCTTGATGGGATTGTACTATAGATTCCTGCACTCCCATCCAAATAATCAGAGCAAAATTGAGAAATAAATATGTAGAGAGATCTCAGAAAAATGCAAGAATAATGTTGTAATAGTAGATGATTGTAATTTTTCAAGCATTGACTGGGCCACCATGGTGTTGAATTTGTTAAATGTGTTCAAGAAATGTTTCTTAATCAAGATGGAAATGTTCCTATTAGAGAAGGAGCAAAACGTGACCTTCACTTGGGTAATAAGACAAGGCAAGTGACTGAAGTAATAGTAGGAAAATATTTTTGGTCAAGTGATCATAATTGTTAAGAACACTTAAAGTTCTTAATTGAGACAAGAACTTTTTAAAGTTTGATTGGAGTAGATTACTTACAGTGTGGAAACAGGCCCTTTGGCCCTACAAGTCCACACCGACCTGCCGAAGCGCAACCCACCCATACCCCTACATTTACCCCTTTTCTAACACTACGGGCAATTTAGCATGGCCAATTCACCTGGCCTGCACATCTTTGGACTGTGGGAGGAAACCGGAGCACCCGGAGGAAACCCACGCAGACACGGGGAGAACGTGCAAACTCCACACAGTCAGTCGCCTGAGGCGGGAATTGAACCCGGGTCTCTGGCGCTGTGAGGCAGCAGTGCTAACCACTGTGCCACCGTGCCGCTCGTAAAGGAATGTCTGCTAAGTGGGACACTTTCAAAAGAGTGATAATGAGAGTTCAGAGAACAATAGATGACTAAAGATATTGAGGTTGGAGTCAAGAATAAAAATAAATCATTTATTTGCGATAGACAGTGAGGTTCAAATGAATCTCTTGAACAGTATAAAGAGTGTTGGAACATTCCTAAGAGGGAAATCAGGAAGGCAAGAAGAGGATATGAGATAGCCTTGGCAAAAAAGGTTAAGGATAATCTAGGGGTTTTACAAGTATATCGAGAGCAAGAGAGCAACTAGAGAGAGATTAGGGCCCCTAAAGAATCATTGAGTTCATCTCGTTCAATCACAGGAGATGGGAGAGATATTAATTGAATATTTCCATTGGTTTTTACTGTGGAGAAAGAAATGCCGGCTGAAGAATTTGGAACTAAATACTGATGTTTTGAAAACAATTCATACTACAAGGGAGGAAGGACTGGAAATCTTAGAAAATATAAAGTAGATAAATTTCATGGGTTTGTAGGAAGTTAGGAAGGAAATTGCAGGCCCCCTTGTCGAAATATTTGTATCAACTATAAGTACAGGTGAGGTGTCAAATGATTGGAGTGTAAGAATGTAAGGAGAAGCTTGGGAGCTGTAAACCTGTGAGTCTGACTTTGGTGGTGGTTCAATTGAAGGAAGTGATTCTGAAAGATAGGATTTATGTGCATTTGGAGAAGCAAGGAATTATTAGAGATAGTCAGCATGGTTTTGTGTGAGGGAAATTGTGTCTTACAAACTTGATTGCAATATTTGAGGAAGTAACCAAAAAGACTGATGAGGGCAGAGCGGCAGACATTGATTACTTGGACTTTAGTAAAGCCGTTGACAAGGTTTTTTTTTTAAAAGATATTTTTATTAGAAATTTAATATTTTGACAGATTTACAAAAAACAGAACTTTCAAGCACAAACATTAATATAAAAATAGATCTTAAATATATAATCATCAAAATTCAAAGGAATGATACTAAAGAAGAAAGAAAAACAATGAAACTCAGTTAACTACTAATCTAATCCACAATTATCCAGAGTGTATAGTTGAGTCACTTACATCCTTCAAACAAGAGAAAATGTTCTCTAATACACTCATAACA
The DNA here is from genome assembly GCF_020745735.1 of Hemiscyllium ocellatum. Lineage (NCBI taxonomy): Eukaryota > Metazoa > Chordata > Chondrichthyes > Orectolobiformes > Hemiscylliidae > Hemiscyllium > Hemiscyllium ocellatum. Next base: position 21,109,694 of record NC_083447.1, on the reverse strand, counting down.
GTATAATAAAAAGGAAACTATTTCCAAACAATAAGAACAAAAAAAAAATGTTTGAATGGAGATCCTCCCCCTTATTCTCAGGGGGCCTTACTTCCTTTCTAAAGGTCCACCATATCCTCTCCCAAACAGTGTCCCACCCTTGACCCGGGCGCTCCTTAATAGGATTTAGATATAATACCGAGCTAGAGTTAACAGTGAGCGCCCCACCCCCACCCCTCCCCACCCATACCTGAGTATATCTGATAGCATCAATGCCACGTACAAACACACATAACTATAAAATTACAATTCCAACAAATTACAGTTAAGTATAATAACATAAAATAGCAAGGGAAGACAACCCTGCTCCCAGAAGCAAAAGTAAAGTAGAGTAAAGTATCCATTTCTCCCCACGGAGTGTGGAAGAGGCAAGCCAACATAAATTGTCTCTTACGATTTATTTAAACGAGTCTAAAAGTTCCTTAGCCTCTTCTGGTGATCTAAAATTATACTCTGATCCTTCGTGGTTAAAGCATAACGTCGCTGGGTAGCGTAAGGTGTATTGAATATTTAAGTTCCTTAGACATTTCTTCACATCATCAAACGCCTTCCTCGTTCGTGCCAAAGCCGGGGAGAAGTCCTGAAATAACATAATCTTGGATCCTTCATGAATCATAGCTTTAGGATCCTTTCCAAGCTTTCTGGAGGCATCCAGGAGTATCTGCCTCTCCCTATAACTCTGCAGCTGGAACAGGACCGGGCGTGGGCGCTGGTTTGGGCCAGATCCGCGTACTGCGACCCGGTAGGCCCACTTCACCCTTACCCGGTCAGTTTCAGCCCCCAGGTTTAAAAGCTGGGGCAGCCATCGCTCCAGAAATACTGCTAACTGTCCTTTCCCTTCTTGTTCAGGGAGGCCCAGAAGACGGATATTCTTTCTCCGATTTCTATTATCCAGGTCATCCATGTAGATTTCAAAGGCCCGGACTCTCTGCTCCAGAGCTCGCACCTGTTCTGCAGCTGTTTGTGCTGCAGCCTCGGAGGTCGTGGCCTTTAGCTCCGCCCCCTTCACTCGGCCCTGTAATTCCTCGAGAGCCTGGCTGTACTTTTGTAGCTTTTCTTCGAATGCATTCCATCTCTGTCTGGATTCTGCAATGAAATTGACGAGTGTCGTTTCCAGCCTGGCAATCATCTCTTCAAGGCCTGTTTTTACATCAGCTGCAGCCGGAGGAGGAGAGGAGGGTGGGGGAGGGGTCTTTGTTTTCTGAGAGCTGCGGGATCCCTTTGGTTTACTCATTATCCACTTAACATTAAACTGCTTAAATATAATAGTAAACAGCTAATTAAGGTCAGAAATTTTTTTTGGGTGGTTTGGTAAGTGTGGTGGGGGTGAGTAACTCACTTTACCCAAGTTTTGGGAAGAGCACTGTAAACTCAGACTTGCTGAGTCGCCGCCATCTTGGATCTCCTCCGTTGACAAGGTTGACCAATTAGTAAAATTAGATCACGTGGATTTGAGGGTGAGCTTGCCAGTTCGATGCAAAATTGGCTTGACTGGAAAAGTTAGAGGCTGGTGATGGAGGGTTATTTTTTGGATTGGAGGCTGTGGCCAGCAGTGTTGAACCGGTATTAATGCTGAGTCCATTTTTGTCATTTATGTAATGACTTTAGGTGAGAATATTGAAAGTATGGTTAATAAGTTTGCAGTTGACACCAAGATTGGTGGTATACTGGACAGTGAAGAAGGTTATCTAAGATTACAAAGTGACCTTAATCAATTGGGTCAGTGGGCTGAAGAGTGGCAGAGGGAGTTTAATTTGGATAACTGCAAGGTGTTGCATTTTCGTAAAACAAAAGCAAGACTTGCGCAATCAAAAGTAGGGTCTTGGGTAATGTAGGAGAAAGTGAGGACTGCAGATGCTGGATATCAGAGCTGAAAATGTGTTGCTGGAAAAGCGCAGCAGGTCAGGCAGCATTCAAGGAGCAGGAGAATTGACGTTTCGGGCATGAACTCTTGGGTAATGTAGAACAGAGTGAACTAGGGGTTTAGGTGCATAATTATTTGAAGTTTGCATCTATAGGGTGATTAAGAAAGCATTTAGCATGCTTGCCTTCATTGCTCAGTTGTTTTGAGTATAGCAGCTAGGATGGTTATGTTGAGGTTTTTTTAGATTCCATACAGTGTAGAAACAGGCCCTTTGGCCCAACAAGTCCACACCACGCCTCCAAAGAGAAACCCACCCAGACCAATTTCCCTCTGACTAAAGCACCTAACACTATAGGCAATTTAGAATAGCTAATTCACATAACCTGCATGTCTTTGGACATGTGGGAGGAAACCAGAGCACCTGGAGGAAACCCACGCAGACAAGGGGAGAATCTGCAAACTCTACACAGAGGCTGGAATCGAACCTGGGTCCCTGGCTTTGTGAGGCAGCTACCGTGCCACCCTGTTGCACAGGACATTGGTGACGTCTCTTCCATTTTGAGAGAAGGACAGATCTGAAGTGAGAATCAGGAAGGGAAGTTGGATAGAAATTAATTTGCCCATCATCTCTATGATCATTGACCTATGTTTGTTTTCAGTCCACGAATGCCCACCTGCTGTTTAAAAATCTCATTTGTTCTGTCTGTCTGTGGCCTCCACCTCTCTATCTCCATAACGTTCTGCAACATTATGACTTTGAGATCGGCATTCCTTCTGCCTAAGGCTACATATCCCCCGACTCCCTTTGTCCCACTGTTGGCTGCTGTGAAATGTAGGACCTCAAAGACGGTTATCTCAGAATTAATACCAATGCAACAAGCTAGTCAGAGTAGAAACAGCAGGATATATAGGATGAACATGTGCAGAAAAGATGGTGTGAGGAGGATGGTTTCAGACCCGTGGGGCATTGCGTTCAGTTCTGAGGGAGGTGGGACCTGTACAAACTGGATGGGTTACACCTGGGGAGAACCAAGACAGATATCTTGGGTGAGGTATTTATTAGAGTGGTTGGGTAGGATTTAAACTAGTGTGGCAGGGGGATAGGAACCAGAGGAGTAGGGCAGTAGATGCAGAAATTGAGGAAGAGGTAGAAACCAAGGCAAACATGACTAAGAGCATGAATAGTCAGGGAAATGCTGCTGGACAGAACAGGGGAAGTGGTCTAAAATGCATTTGTTTCAATGCAAGAATTATAATAGGCAATGTAGATGAACCTGGAGCTTTGGTTAGTATTTGGAACTATGATACTATTGCAATTACAGCGATTTGGCTGAAAGAGGGACAGGACTGGCAGCTAAATGTCCCAGGATTTAGATGTCTCAGATGTGATAGAGGATGTGAAAAGGGTAAGGGAGTTGCATTACTGGTAAAGGAGTGGCTCACAGCTGTCCTGAGAGGGACTTGTGCAGCACGGCAATATGGGTAGAACTCAGGAATACGAAAGGTGAGATCACAATGCTGGGAGTGTGCTACAGGCCTCCCAACAGCCAGCAGGAGATTGAGGAGGGAATATGTGGACAGATTTTGGAAAGATGTAAAAACAGCAAGGTTGTTGTGTTGGGTGATTTAAAGTTCCCCTGTATTGACTGAGACTCACTTTGTGCTAGGGGCTTGGATGGGGCAGGATTTATAAGGACCATTCAGGAAGGTTTCTTGACACAGTATGTAAACAGTTCAACCAGGGAAAGGGTTATACTGGACCTGGTTTTGTGAAATTAGTCAAGGCCAGGTGAGTGAAGTTTCAGTGGGAGAGCATGATGAGAGTAATGACCATAATACCATGAGTTTTAAGATACTCCTGGATAGGGATAGCAGCAATTCTTGGGTGATGGTGCTAAATTGGAGGAAGGTGAGCCACACCAATATTAGGCAGGAACTAGAGAATTTTGATTGGACATGTGGGCGTATTTCAAACGGCAATTGGTAAGCGTTCAGGAGTGGCATGTTCCTGCGAGAATGAAGGATAGGTATGGCAAGCTACATGAACCTTGGATGACTCCTGGATTTTATGACCTTAGATAAAAAGAAGCAGAAAGCATACATAAGGTCTCCGAGGATGGGAACTGACAAAGAGCTTTGAGTATATAAGGAAAGTAGGAAAGAACTTAAAGAAGGCATTAGAAGGGCTAAAACGGGTCACAAAAAGTCCCTTTCAAACAGGAATGAGGAGAATTCCAAGGCTTTATTTATAAAAATAAAATGCAAGAGGGTAGCTAAGGAAAGGGTGGCCCACTCATTGACAAAGAAGGAGTCTATGTGTGAAGCCAGGAGAGTTAGGTGAGGTCCTAAACGAATACTTTGTGATGATATTCACCAAAGAGAAGGAATTGGTGGAGGATGATCTCCAGGAAGGGAGTGTCGAATTTCTAAGCCGTTGCTACTGAAAAGGAAGGGTTGTGTGCTTTAAAAAGTATCAAGTTAGTTGGGTCCTGATTGAAACTATCCCAGAATATCGAGGGAGGCGAGTGTTGACAGACATATTTGTATTCTCTTGCCCTAGGTGAGGTCACAGAGGACTAGAGAATAGCCAGTGTTGTCCCATTGTTTAAGATGAGTAGCAGGGATACTCCAAGTCTATGAGTCTCTCATTGGTGGTAGGGTAACTATTGGAAAAGATTCTCACGGTCAAGATCTATACGCATTTAGAAGCAAATGGCAATATTAGCTTTCGACAGCACAGTTTAGTGCTGGGAACGTGATGAAAATGATTTGAGGGAAAAGTCATTGATGTCTGCATGGGCTTTAGTAAAACCTTTGACGAGGTCCTACATGGCAGTCTGGTCCAAATGGTGGAGTTGCATGGCATCAGGGAGAGCTGGCAAGATGGATACATAACTGGCTATGTCATAGGACACGGGGGCAGCGGTGGAAGGATGCTTTTCAGAATGGAGGGTTTTGACTAGTCATGTTCCATAGGGATCAATGCTGGGAACTCTGCTGTTTGTGGTCTACATAAATGATTTGGAGGAGTGTGACTGGTCTAATTAAGTTTGCAGACGACACAAAGATTGATGGAGTTGCGGATAACAACGAGGATTGTCCGAGGAGACAGCAGGATATAGATCAGTTGGAGGCATAGGCAGAAAAATGACAGGTGGAGTTTACTCCGAACAAATGAGAGGTGATACATTTTGGAAGGTCAAATACAGGTGGAAATTATACAGTGAATGACAGAACCCTTAGGTGTATTGATATGCTGAGAAATCAGGGTGTGCAAATCCACAGATCACTGAAGGTGGCAGCAAAGGTAGATAAGGTAGTAAAAAAGGCCTCTGGCTTGCTTGCGTTCATTGGAAGGAGCACTGTGTATAAGGATAGATAAGTTATGCTGCAGCTTTCTAGAACTTTAGTTAGGCCACACTTGGAATATTGCATACAATTCTGGTCACCACACTACCAGAAGGAAGTGGATGCTTTGGAGAGGCAACAGAACCGGATGTACGCTGGGCGTATCAATTACTATGAGATGTGGGTTTTGTGGGGGAGAGAGTTAGTCCATACCCCCTGGGCTTTGATCTCATGAATTCATTCCTTCAACTCTGTTGTGCCCTCACAAGATCTCTCAATTACTTGCCTTAATGTCATCATCTTCAGGTAGGTGTACATTTTTATTCGTCTTTTAGTCCTCTAACTACCTTCATTAATGCTTAATTGTTCAGAACATTTTTAAAGACTAAATTAATGGAATTGGCATGAAAGGGGAGAACATACAAACACGTAGAAATGTAAAGGCTAACAATAGCCAACATGGATTTCAAAAACAAAAAGTTTTAATTGTCCATTTTTTTTGAACAGGTATCAGAATAAAGGAGGGTATTATATGTTTAATTTCTATTTTTCATAAAGGTTTTTTGGAAGGCCTCTGAGGTACCACACATTAAACCAATAAGTGAAGTTGGGGAGAGTTGAGTCAGGGGAACAAATGGCAGAATTGACTACTCACTGGCTTCAAGACAGGGTAGTTATTCTGAATGGTACTAATTTCTCCCTAAATGCATCAATGCTATTCACTTTAACCTCTTCACTTCAGTCACCTCTGTAGTAGCAAACTCCAAATTCTCAGCACTCTCTACAAAATAGTTCTCCCAAAATCCCTGTTGGACTTTTTGGGGACTGGCTTACATCAATGGTCTCTAGTTATGCACTTCTCCACAAGAGGAGACATTCTATATCTATTTGACAAAGCTGGTTAGAATTGTGAAGACCTTTGTTAAATCACCTCTCAAACTTATTTTCTTGAGAAGAAATAGGAACACCAAGCATCTTCACAAAGCCACAGGGACGCCAAGAGACCATACCAAACTAAACTAGAGTCCCAGACTAACCACACAAACACATGTGGACTATGGCAAGGCTTACAAGATGTAACAAGCTATGAAGCCAAATTGGCACTGCCCTCTTAACCTGACCATCTTCCTTTCTACTGACCTATCACCATCACCACCAACCTTTGCGTACCTATTGCCGTCCCAGCTACCTTTCTGCTAGCCCCCACAATTTATTTCTCAGCCCCCTTCCCCCTCCCCAGTCCTAATGAAGGGTCATGCGCAAAATGTCAACTGTCTTGCTTCTTGGATGCTGCCTGACCTGCTGTGCCTTTTCCAGCTCCACACTTTATCGACTGACTCTCCAGCATCTGCAGTCCTCACTATCTCCACCTTGATTTGGAGATGCCACAACCACCTGATGAAGGAGCGGCACTCTGAAAGCTAGTGCTTCCAATTCAACCTGTTGGACCTGGTATAACCTGGTGTGTGATTTTTAACTATCTGCACCTTGAGAGTAAACCCATGGAAAGCAACTAGCCCGGTGGAGTCCTCAGCTGTGTACTCTGATTCTTTGTGGACGAGCTATCAGGTGTATTTGCAGACATATTTCATATCTCTTTGACTATGATATGAGGTTCCCACCTGGTGCCAAAGGAAACTCTAGCAACAAGCCTTACTGACTACTGCCTGGTGACTCTGACATCCATCATTATGAAGTGCTTCAAGACATTAGTAGTGGCACACATCAAATCCACCCTCCCAAACTGCCTTGATCCGCTACAATTTGCCTACCGTTACAGCAGGTCCATGGAAAAAGCCATCTCCCTAGCCCTACATTTGTCACTGGAACATCTGGATAACAAGGACACCTATGCCAGATTTCTAAGCATTGATTTAATTTTGCCTTTAATACCGTAATTCCAACCAAACTATCTCCAAATACAGCAACCTAGAGCTCTGCTTCCCTCCTCTGTAACTGGATCCTTCACTTCCTTACGAGTCTTAGAAATGTTGGCTGGAATGTTTTGGCAACAGATGTGATGCTGTATTCACCCATTCTAGATTGAGTGTTGGGAGGACTGATGTAGCACAGTGGTAGAGGCCATACTTCCAAGCTACAGAAGTCCTGGATCAAAATTCCACCTGCTCCAGAGGTGTGTTGTCATATTTCTGAGCAGGTACATAGAATGCACTTAACCTACACATCCCTGAACTCTGTGGGCAACTTAGCTGAGTCAATTCACCTAATATGCACATCTTTGGATTCTGGGAGGAACCTGGAGCACCTGGACGAACCCTATGCAGGCACTGGGAAAATGTGCAAACTCCGCACAGACAATCACCTGGAATCGAACCTGGGTCTCTGGCGCAGTGACGCAGCAGTGCTAACCATTGAGCCATTGTGCTCCCCCTAAGAAGATTCAAAAGTTTGAAAATGTATACCAACAGATTCAATGGACTTTTATGAACAGACCCCTCATATTAGAATTGATCTTTCTTTGCATTTTCACTATATTCTGCGTTCTGTTCTGTTACCCTGATGTGCTTATGTAAGATGTGATTTGTCTGGTTAGCATGCAAAACAATACTTTTCAATATCTCAGTACATGTGACCATAATAAATCAAATCAAATGAAGGGACTTTGCAGGACACTTCCAAGACATTTACTTTGAGCTAATTGCTTGGATTTCTCGAAGTCGCAAACCAGAGTTTTTTTGTTGTCAGGAGCATGGCTATTTGTTATTGTTTTGAAGTTCGACTGGGTTGTAGTATTTGAAGAATCAAGACTCCAGCTCAATCTTTGCCACCCTTCTGAGAAACCATCTTGTGAATCCTGTGTGAGTGCTAAGACCTCTTATTGATTTTCTAAAGAAAAAGAAATTTCAGAATGATAAATACTTGTCTAGTGATTGGTTCTCCTTGTACAAGAATGCCAGACTGAAAGCAAATTGGAACATTTCTCATCTTATCCTTTTATTGTCCTGGAATTGAAAACTATTTTGGCTACAAGCTGTTTTTCTAAAGTTTCCTTTTTTAAAATACATTGTGTGTATTGGGTTACTTACGATGAATATTTATGCTATCATATTTCAAACTGTCATGTTAATCAGCTTTACTGTTTTGTCAAATTGGTCTTATTTTTATAATAACCCAGTAATTTTGTTTATTGAATAAGCCTGGTTGCTGAATCTTCTGATTCAGAATGCAATATGGGATAGGAGTATATTTGGTTATTTTACTAATGTAGTGAAGAAAAGTTAATTTGTGCTGTGAATTGAAAAAGACTGTGCACTGTTCCAGGCTTGCTCATAATGGAGCATGCAACATTGCTTGCAGTTTCACCTTGCTCAGTGAATAATGTTCACTTTGTTTCCTCACAGGATGTTGGTAATAGTCAAAGGCCTAGGAAACGATGTGAAAAAAAAACCCTCTACCCTGCTGAAAATATCCACAGAACCGTGTCTGATCAAGAACCTAAGGAGGAACTAAAAACAATGATTCCTATAAAGGATGGTGCAGTAAGAATCCAAGAGAGTATGAATAATCGAGGGGTCACAAAAGAAATGAGAGAAATTGTGTCTGTCGAAAATGTATTGCAAATGGAGGGTTCATTCAATTTAAAAGGTCAGTGACAGATGGTCAGTCTGGTTTTATTGCAGGGTAAACCTGTACGAATATCCATTGTACTGTTAAAGTAATGTTGGTACCATTTTCCATCTCCATGTTCTTAGTCATGTTACCGCAATTTGTTTTTTGTTTGCTTGCTCCAGTTTTCCCTTCTGTTTTAAAGCTCACCTTTTAGAGCATGGTCTTCAGTGTTGACTACTTTGCATTACCTCGTTGGAGTGGCAGTTTCTCCTATATGATCCTCTGATGGGTGTTGGCAGGTTATTAGGGGACAGTAAGGACTGTAGGTCAATAGATATGAAGCTGGAAAAGCACAGCAGGTCAGACAGCATCTGAGGGGCAGGCAAGTCAATGTTTCAGGCCTAAAGCCTTTGTCAGGACTGGGAAGGAGGAGGGAGCCCAGAGGTACATAAGGGGGGTGGGGGCGCCAACTTGAAGAATAGGCGGGATGGTGATAGGTGGATGCAGGTAGGGAGTTCGTGAGTGGGAAGGGTGGAGCAGGTAGGCGAGTGGGAAGATGCCCATTGCAAACCTGCTGACTCTTACAACTACTTCGACTACATCTCCTCTCACCCCGCTCCTGTAAAATGCTGTCCTGTACTTCAATTCCTCTGCCGCTGCCATATCTGCTCCCTGGATGAGACGTTCCACTCCAGGGATCCCAGATATCCTCCTCCTTCTAGGGATTGTAGTTTCCCCACCTCAATAATTAAAGATGCCCTTAACCACATCTCATCCACCTCCTTAAATCCCAAAAAGATATTTCTTTCCCTACACCTGTTCACCATCTGCATGTATTATGCGCTCTGCGACTCCCCATCAACTTCTCCACCACATCCGGTACCTTTCCCTATAACTGTAAGAGGTGCAACACCTGCCCATACCAATCCGTCATATCTGTCCAAGGCCCTAAACAATTCTTCCAGATCCAACAGAGATTCACCTGCACTTCATCCAACCTGATCTATTCTTACTGTTGCTCCCAGTGTGGTTCCCTTTATCTAGAGGAGACCAAACGCAGACTGAGGGACCAGCTTGCAGAGCATCTGTGCTGTTTATGTGTCCCCCAACCCGTTTCTCATTTGCCATCCATTTTAATTCCTCCTTCCACTTTCCCACTGTGAGGTCAAAGGAGGAACAACACCTTATATTTTCCTTGGGAAGTTTACAGCCCAATGAACTCAACATTGACTTCACCAGTTTCAAATTCCCTCCTTCCCCAGCCCAATCCCATGTCCAGCCCTCCCCTTCCTCCTCACCGACCTGACCTGACCTAACCTGTCCATCTTCCTCTTCACCTATCTACTCCAACTATTCCACTGACAAATCACAATAACCCCTTACCTACATCTACCAATCACCATCTCACCTATCCTTCCCCAGCCCCAGTCTCTTCCTCGATATACTTCTGGGCTCTCTCCTTCCTCCCCAGCCCGGATGAAGGGTTTCGGCCAGAAATGTCAATGTTTCTGCTCTCGGGTGCCGTCTGACCTGCTGTGCTTTTTCAGCTTCTCATCTGTTATGTCCACAAGAGGTATTATAGTCCTACCTTACCATTTTCTCTGGGCCATGTGGACTTCCCAATAAGAGATGGTTTCATTGCATGCATTCATCCATCTTTCATCTAATTCAATGTTGGTTGTACGAACAAAATGTTTTACGGATATTGACTGACTTGTATTTTCCAATATTCTGCTAGTATGTACCTTAACTGCTTCAGCACAGAATGAACATTGATTCCTGAATCTTCTGAGGACCTTCTGTTCAGTGTCAAAGTAGGTATTGGATTTCCTATATGCTGCTGGAAGTCATCTACTTCTTTGAAACTCTTCCAGAACCAATTTGTTATCTGTACCTTTTCATGGAAACATTGCTTGGATAAGAAGCAAAGCACTGTTTATCATTTTGGAAACATTAACACTTTATAATATGCTTAGAGCACTAGAGAGATAAAAGTTAGCCAGGAAAGACCTAAAGAGAGCGCTAAGAAGAGCCAGGAGGGGGCATGAGAAGTCATTGGCAGATAGGATCAAGAAAAACTCTAAAGCTTTTGATAGATATGTCAGGAATAAAAGAATGACTAGAGAAAGATTAGGGCCAATCAAAGATAGTAGTGGAAAGTTGTACATGGAATCCAAGGAGACAGGGAAAGCACTAAATGAATATTTTTTCATCAATATTCACACTGGGAAAAAACAATGTTATCGAGGAGAATACTAAGTTACAGGCTACGGTATGAGACTGGATTGAGGATCACGAGGAGGTGTGAGCAATTCTGGAAAGTGTGAAAACAGATAAGTCTCCTGGGCCTGATGGGATTTTTCCTAGGATTCTCTGGGAAGCCAGAAGACTGTAGAGCCTTTGATTTTGATCTTTATGTCGCCATTGTCTACAGGAAAAGTGCCAGAGACTGGAGGATAGCAAATGTCCCCTTGTTCAAGAAGGAGAGTAGAGACAACCTTGGTAATTATAGACCAGAGAGCCTTAATTTGATTGTGGATAAAGTACTGGAAAGGATTATAAAGTATAGGATTTATAATCATCTAGAGAGGAATAAGTTGATTAGGGTTGGTCAACACGATTTTGTGAAGGGTAGGTCGTGCCTCACAAACCTTATTGAGTTCTTTTGAGATGGTGGCCGAACAGGTGGATGAGGGTGAAGCATTTGATGTGGTGTATGTGGATTTCAGTAAGGTTGTTTGATAAGGTTCCCCACAGTAGGTTATTGCATAAAATATGGAGGCATAGGATTGAGGGTGATTTTAGCGGTTTGGATTGGAAATTGAAAGAAGTCAGAGGGTTATGGTTGTTGGGAAATGTTCATCCTGGAGTTCATTTACTAGTGGTGTACTGGAAGAATCTCTTTTGGGACCACTGCTGTTTGTCATATTTATAAATGACCTGGATGAAGGCATAGAAGGATAGGTTAGTAAATTTATAGATGACATTTAAGGTCGGTAGAGTTGTGGACAGTGCTGAAGGATGTTGCAGGTTACAGTGGGACATTGACAAGCTGCAGAGCTGGGCTCAGAGGTGGCAAATGGAGTTTAATGTGGAAAAATGTGAGATGATTCACTTTGGAAGGAGCAACAGGAATAAAGATTCTTGGTAGCGTGGATGAGCAGAGAGATCTCACTGTACCAAGTGCATAGCTCCCTGCAAGTTGCCACCCAGGTTGATAAGGTTGTTGAGAAGAAATAGTGTGTTAGCTTTTATTGGTAGAGGGATTGAGAGCCATAAGGTCATGCTGCAGCTATGCTAAATTCTGGTGTGGATGCACTTGGAGTATTGCGTACAGTTGTAGTCATCACGTTTTAGGAAGGATATGGAAGTATTGGAAAGGGTTCAGAAGAGATGTTGCCTGGTATGAAGAGAAGGTCTGATGAGAAAAGGCTGAGGGACTTGAGGCTGTTTCCGTTAGAGAGCAGAAGGTTGAGAGGTGGTTTAATAGAGGCATTTAAGATAATCAGAGGGTTAGATTGGGTGGACAGTGAGACCCTTTTTCCTCTGATGGAGATGACTAGTACAAGGGGACAGAGTTTTAAATTGAGGGGTGATAGATATAGGACAATTGTCAGAGGTAGTTTCTTTACTCAGTAGTAGGAGTGTGGAATGCACTGCCTGAAACAGTAGTAGACTCGCCTACTTTCAGGGCATTTAAATGGTCATTGGATAAACATATGGCTGAAAATGGAATTATGTAGGATAGATAGGCTTCAGATTGGTTCCGGTTGGCGCAACATTGAGGGCCGAAGGGCCTGTACTGCACTGTAATGTTCTATGTTCTGAATGATTTATGTTCTATGCATTAATTAGTAATTAGGTTTCTTAAGGTGATTCCTTGTATTTAACATTATTGAGCAGGGGGTCTGCTACAAGTCTTGGACTTCAGGTTGGTGTAAATGTTTTTTCAAAAGGAAAGCAGGATTGCAATTTAAGCAGCAGCTGTAATTAAAGTATTCAAGTACATTTAAATAAAGTATATAGGCCACAATAAGAACTTTCGCATATCAATTCTTGTTCGTATGGTTAATGTTGGTAAGATCCTTGTGAAATTTTATTTCTCCATTCATGTTGTTTCATTGCAGTATTGGAGCTTTCCTTGGGATGGCATGATTATGACTAAGAGTTAAAAAAGGAAGAACACTCCCTGTTCCTACTCCCTAAATACTTAGATTTAACTGGCTTTCTCTAAGAAGAAATTTTGCATGCTGGAATTTTGAAAATTCATTCATAGGATGTGATGTTGGTTGGACCAGCATTTATTGCCAATGCTTAGTGCCCTTGAGAAGTTGCTGATGAGCTGCTTTCTTTGAACCAGTGGTGTCCATTTGACATAGGTAGACCCACAGTGCCATTCTGGAGTTTGAGCATTTTGACCAAGAACACTGAAGGAACAGTGATACATTTCCGAGTCTGGATGTGACTGACTTTGAGGGAATCTTGCAGGCCGTGTTTATCTGTTAGGAAGATAAACTGAAGGGTTTAGAAGGTGCTGCAGGATTTCTAGCCTCTGACCTGCCTTTGTCATTATATTACCTATATGGCTAATCTAGTTTAGTTTCTTGTCATTGGTAACCCAGGATATTGCTAGTGGGGATTCAGTTATGGTAATGCAATTGAGTATCATGGGATAGCAGCTATGTTCTGTCTTGTTGGAGGTAGTTAGTTATTCCTGCTTCTTGTGGAATGTGAATATTACTTGCTACTTGCCAGTCCAAGCCTGGATATTTTACATGCCTTGCTGCATTTAAGTCTTGAACATTTTAAGGAGTCTGAGGAAGCACAAATGTGATGAACATTGTGCAACCACCAGTGAACATCCTGTCTTCTGATCTTGTGATGAAGATCATTGATGAATCAACCAAAGATGGCTGGATATCATCCTGATGCTGAGATGATTTGCTTCCAGTTATCACAGCCAACTTCCTATCTGCCTGGTATTAAATAGAAACATAGAAAATAGGGGAAAATTAGGCTATTTGGCCCTTCGAGTCTGCTCCACCATTCACAATGATTATGGTTGTTCATCCAACTTAGTTATCCTGTTCCTGCTTTCTCCCTAAAATCTTCTGATGCTTTTTGTCCAAGAAGTATATCTCATTTCTTGAAATCATTTCATTGTTTTGGTCTCGAGTGTTTTCTATGACAGAGAATTCCACAGGCTCACCACTCTCTGGGTAAACTTTGACTCCTGGTTCTGCTCTTGCCAGTCATCGGGAATACCTTTCCTGCTTTTATTCTGTCTTGTCCTATTAGAATTTTATAGGTTTCTGTGAGATTCACCCTCATCTCCAGTCTTTTAAACTCCACTGAATATAGTTCTAACTGATCCAGTCGCTCTTTATGCATTGATTTCTGGGATAACAGAACCAGTCTGGTCCGATCAATTGCCAAAAGAGATTCCAATGATCCCAAAATGTGAATTCTTCTCCCATATACCAGCTCCTCAGCCATGCATTCATTTGCTCTATCCTACTATTCCTGCCATCACGAGCTCGTAGAACCGGGAGTAATCCAGTTATTACTACGCTCGAAGACCTCCGTTTCGAATTTCTGCCTAACTCTCCATAACCTCCCTTCAGAATCTCAACCTTTTCCCTATCTATGTCATTGGTTCCAATGTGGACAATAGCCTCTTGCTGGCCCCTCTTTCCCCTTGAGAACATTCTGCACCCTCTCTGAGACATCTTTGATCCTGGCAACAGGGAAGCAACACACCATTCTGCTTTTTCGCTGCTGGCCACAGAAACGTCCGTCTGTACCTCGGACTAGAGAATCCCCTAACAAAATTGATCACTTGGACCCCGAAAGGCAAGGTCTGATTAAGGATAGTCAACGTGGCATTGTGAGTGGGAAATCGTGTCTCACAAACTTGATTGAGTTTTTTGAGGAAGTAACAAAAAGGATTGATGAGGGCAGAGTGATAGATATGATCTATATGGACTTCAGTAAGGTGTTCAACAAGGTTCCCTTTGGGAGACTGATTAGCAAAGTTAAATCTCACGGAATACAGGGAGAACTAGCCATTTGTATACAGAACTCGCTCATAGGTAGAAGACAGAGGGTGGTGGTGGAGGTTGTTTTTTCAGACTGGAGGCCTGTGACCAGTGGAGTGCCACAAGGATCGGTGCTGGGTCCTCGACTTTTTGTCATTTACATAAATGATTTAGATGCGAGCATAAGAGGTACAGTTAGTAAGTTTGTAGGTGACACCAAAATTGGAGGTGTAATGGACAGCGAAGAAGGTTACCTCTGATTACAACAGGATCTGGACCAGATGGGCCAATGCACTGAGAAGTGGCAGATGGAGTTTAATTCCGATAAATGCGAGGTGCTGCATTCTGGGAAAACAAATCTTAGCAGGACTTATACACTTAATGGTAAGGTCCTAGGGAGTGTTGCTGAACGAAGAGACCTTGGAGTGCGGGTTCATAGCATCTTGAAAGTGGAGTCACAGGTAGATAGGATAGTGAAGAAGGCGTTTGGTATGCTTTCCTTTATTGGTCAGAGTATTGAGTACAGGAGTTGGGAGGTCATGTTGCGGCTTTACAGGACATTGGTTAGGCCACTGTTGGAATATTGCGTGCAGTTCTGGTCTCCTTCCTATCAAAAAGATGCTGTGAAACTTGAAAGGGTTCAGAAAAGATTTACAAGGATGTTGCCAGTGTTGGAGGATTTGAGCTACAGGGTAGGCTGAACAGGATGGGGCTGTTTTCCCTGGAGTGTTGGAGGCTGAGGGGTGAGATTTATAGAGGTTTACAAAATTATGAGGGGCGTGGATAGGGTAAATAGGCAAAGTCTTTTCCCTGGGGTCTGGGAGTCCAGACCTAGAGGGCATAGGTTTAGGGTGAGAGGGGAAAGATATAAAAGAGACCTATGGGGCAACTTTTTCACACAGGATAGTACGTGTACGGAATAAGCTGCCTATGGAAGTGGTGGAGGCTGGTGCAGTTGCAACATTTAAGAGGCATTTGGATGGGTATATGAATAGGAAGGGTTTGGAGGGATATGGGCCAGGTGCTGGCAGGTGGGGCTAGATTAGGTTGGGATATCTGGTCGACATGGAAGGGTTGGACCAGAGAGTCTACTTCTATGCTGCACATCTTTATGACTCTAATTCCCATCGATTCTAGCTTTGCTGGAGCTGGTTAATTCCATAACATTTAATTGCAAAGAAGAACTTTGTGGCACACACTGGTACAGGCTGAGGGAAGACCCTGTAGCGAAGAGACAGTTGCATGGAAACACTTGTCTGGGTTGCCTGCTCAAGTCCATAACCATAACTTTGCAATTTGTTTCCCTAGGTCTATGCTTAAAATTACCCAGAGTAACCAAGAGTAAGCTCGCTAGGTTGGCTACTAGGTTTTAAAATAGAAATGTATTCACAAAATTAGACAATGAAACGCAAAGAGCAGAATAAGGAACCTCTACAGAACTCAATCTATCGAAACTAGACTTAATTTTGCTGTACCAAATATACACAACAGCTCCAATAAGCAAACCCCCTTAAACAATATTTAAAAAATGGAACAGATGCTTACAGGTTGACATTAGAAGGGCAGGAAGAGAGCGATTGAGTTTCCACAAAGGTCGCTATTGAACTCCTAACTAGTTCTGGACTGAACTGCTCAGCTTAAGAGCTGACCGCGCCCCTTTCATTATACAAGTCACTTCCAACACGTGACCACTTTGGCCTGAAGTGTCATCTGTTTACATATAAACAAAAAGGTCTCTCAATGCCCTTTAATCTCTGTACCAAGCCAGTCTAACCGGTGCCAGGAACACTTTATTACCCCCTGGGGATAAACAAACCCAGTACCCTTGAGAAAAGGAGCAGCTTTTAGAAAAAAGGACCAGCTTTGTGACACATTGAACAAGTTAAGACCGAAAGTATTTGGTGTTCACTGTAGAACACAAAAAATTGTTGAAAAATTTCATTTTGATTCTTTGAACACTGGGAGAATTTTAAGGAATTTCTTCCAAATCTTGGCTTTCTGAAAAGCAGAGAATGCTTACTTATTATGTTCGCAATTCCTGATACCTAACTGTAAAACGTTCCAAACAGGTTCTCTCGGTGACCCAGTGGAGATTGGAAAACTTGAGCAGAAATTGCGGAATGATTTGCGTTGGAATGGGAAGCATGAAATCCTTCACCCAGCACTACGCAAATGTTAGTACCTTTTTCTCTTGGAATGTAGTTAAAGTTCTTTTGTTAAATATCCATTCCAGTATGCTGGTTCGTTCAAAGTTTGGAAATGGACATAAATCCCAGGAGCAATGATCTTGCATTTCAGATCCAGGTTAAAATTAAGCTAAGATTCAGCAACCACAAACTCTAATATTAAAATAAAGCATTTGCTGTCCCACAGTATAGGGAGGTTTGTGAGCCACTGTTGACACCCAGAGTTATATCAAACATTAAATTCTCTTACTACAAATTTATTTAAATTCCACCCTCCCCAAAAGATGGCAGTTGAACCCATGACATACAACCATAATCATAAAGGTCTACAGCACAGAAAAAGGCACTTTGATCCATTAAGTCTGCACCAGCCAAAAACAACCAACTAATTATTCTAATTCCATTTTCCAGCACTTGCCAAAAGACTTCAATACCTCCAAAATGTTTTGCAGGTGTCTTCCTTTACCCCACTTGCAGGCAGTAAGATCCCGGTTTCTACCATCCTCTCGTGGAGAAAATAAATTTTTCTTCGCCTTCCCTCTTAATCTTCCCAACAGAGGGAAAGGGTCCTTGATGTTCACCCTATCTCTGCCCCTTATAATTTTATCTTTATCATCCCAGTCTATCCAATTTCACCTCAAAAGTAAAACCCTCCAGCCCAGATAACATTGTGTTACACACTTCTCTGCACACAGTCCGGTGCAAATACGTCCTTCCTACATGTGACTCAACCATTAGTCCAATCCTTTATGTTATGAATTCAGATAAAATAATCATTACTACTAGATCCCAATGTGCTACACTAAGGTTGAGGAGTAGAAGAGCTCTTGTTTTCATCCAACTTGACATAATAATTTTTGATGCGGAGTACCAGCTGCCAGGAATTGTTTCTGTTCCTAGAATAAATAAATAAGATTTATTCAGTCCTTGATTTGTTAATCATTACCTTTTTTTTGGGGGGTGTTGATTTAGCATGTGCACATTCTCCAAGCCAGGCAATAGCCATTTTAGTGTTTAGTTGGAGTTCCTTAAACCCATTTTTAAGTTAGTCAGCAGACATTCCTCAACATTTGGACTGTGCCACAGTTACAGTCTGGATGGCCTTGGGAGCTCCAATGGTGTTGGAGCTGTACAGAGATCTTAACCAACTCCGAAACAATCTAAAATGGCCCACTGTAGCCAAGAGAGATTAAAATTAGTGGACAAGTGGTAGTGAGTGATTTTTGGAAACTTCCTCATGCAAATCCTCTTGCTGCAGGCCCTCAGTTGTTCCTTCTTTGCATGTTAGGCTTAACCACACGAGTCAGAGTAGCCCTTTTCTCATGGCTTGTCTGTTGTCCTGAAGTTTAGACGTTTCCCTCTACTTGTAATTTTAATCCCTGTACTTAAAACAAAGATTTGCATTTATGCAGCAGCTATAATATGGTGAAATGTCCCATCTTTTTTCAGTGGAGTATAAACAAGCAAAATAAATTTGCAACTTCGGCATGTATAGAAGCAGTAGAATAGGTAAATTAAAAATTTGGATAGAGAGAGAGTTTAAAGAGCATCGAGGTTTAGGGAGAGAATTTTGAGCTAAAGGCACAGCCACCATTGATGGAATAAGAAAATTGGGGATGTTTAAGAGGCCAGAATTTGCGTAAATCTTAGTGGGCTGTAGGGCTGGAGCAGGGGCAGGGCAGGCAACAAATAGATTTGAAAATGAGACATGGGACCTGTAGGAACTAAAGGGATCGGTGAGCACAGAGATGAAAGGTAAACAGGATTTTGTATGAGTTAGGATATAGATAGTAGTATTTTGGATAAGCTCAAGTTTACAGTGGGTAGAATGCATTGAAATAAAAGCAAAGTACTGTGGATACTGGCAATCTGAAATAAAATCAAAAGGTTCTGGAGAAACACACCAGGCCTAGTAGTATCTGTGGAGAGAGAGAAACAGGTTTGTTTCGAGACCAATATAACTCTTCTGCCTATTTCAGTCTCCACAAATGCTGCCAGACCTGCTGAGTTTCTCCAAAACTGTTTTTAGGGCAATGGAATAATCAAGTCTAAAGCTACCAGGGGCAATGATGAGCAATTCAGCAGCAGCTGAGCTGAGTCAGAAGATGAACTACCTTGATGCTGAAGAGGAAATGTAGTTGCAAGTCAAATAGTAATATAAGCCTTCAAACAGTAACCAGCAAGAAGAATGCAAAGAAATTTTAGTAATCACCTTCAGTCAATGTCCGTGTATCTCATTAACCCTTGAGGTTGATTTGATTAGAAAGAAACATGAAAGATAAAGGACTGTGTATTTAATATCAAATTGAGTGTGGTTGTAGGGATGGGAAGATTTGAAACAAACTTATTTGTTAGATATTTTGAGAAATTCAAAACATAAAGTAGTGAGACTGCATGCTGATTGGGAGATTGGCTGTCAGTAACACTTGTAGAGTTGTAGATGTACGGCACAGAAACAGACCTTTCGGTCCAACTCGTCTATGCTGACCAGATATCCTAACCTAATCATTTGCCAGCACTTGGCGCATATCCCTCTAAACTCTTCCTATTCATGTATCCATCCAGATGCCTTTTAAATGTTGTAATTATACCAACCTCCACTACTTCCTCTGGCAGCTCATTCCATACATGCACCAACCTTTGTGAAAAAGTTGCCCCCTCACCCTAAATCGATGTCCTCTAGTTCTGGACTCCACCCCAGGGAAAATACCTTGTCAATTTACTCTCTCCATGACCTTGATGATTTTATAATACTCTATAAGATCACCCCTCAGCCTCCGCCACTCCAGGAAAAACAGCCTATTCAGCCTCTCCCGATAGCTCAAGTCTCCCAACCCTGGCAATACCCTTTTAAGTCTTTTCTGAACCCTTCCAAGTTTCACAATATCCTTCCGAGAGGGGAAACACCAGAATTGCACGCAATATTCCAAAATTGGTCTAACCAATGACCTGTACAGTTGCAATATGACCTCCTCCCAATCGTATGTTCTGTCCAGTAAAGAAAAACAGACCAAACACCGCCTTCACTGTCCTATCTACCTGCAACTTCACTTTCAAGGAGCTATGAACTGCACTCCAAGTTCTCTATGTTCAGCAACACTCCTCAGGACTTTATTGTTAAGTGTATAAGTCCTGCTCTGATTTGCCTTTCCAAAATGGAGCACCTCGCATTTATCTAAACATGAAACTTTATCTACCCTCCTCTGCCCATTGGCCTTTCTGATCCAAGATCCCATTGTACTCTGAGGTAACCTTCTTCGCTGTACACTACACCTCTAATTTTGGTATCATCTGCACAATTGCTAACTATACCTCCTATGTTCATATCCAAAGCATTTATGTAAATTACAAAAAAAACTGATCCTTATGGCACACCACTGGTCACAGGCCTCCAGACTGAAAAGCAACCCTCCACCACCACCCTCTGTCTTCTGCCTTTGAGCCAGTTCTGTATCAAATGGTTAGTTCTCCCTGTATTCTGAGATCTAACCTTACTAATGAGTCTACCATGAGGAACTTTGTTGAATGCCTTACTGAAGTCCATAAAGATCATGTCCACTCCTCTGCTCTTACCGATCCTCTTCATTACTGCAAATAACTCAATCAAGTTAGTGAGACATGATTTTCCATGCACAAAGCCACGTTGACTATCCCTACGCAGCTCATGCTTTTCTAAATGAGTGTAAATCCTCTCCATCAGGACTCCCTCCAACAACTTGTCCATAACCGATGTCAGGCTCGCTGGTCTATCATTCCCTAGCTTTCCTTACCACCTTTCTTAAATAATGGCACCACATTAGCCAACCTCCAATCTTTTGGCACCTCACCTGTGACTATCGATGATACAAATATCTGAGCAAGGAGCCCAGCAATCACTTCCCTAGCTTCTCAGAGAGTTCTAGGGTACACCTGATCAGCTCCTGGGGATTTATTCACTGAGGTGCATTTTAAGACATGCAGCACCACCACCTCTGTACTATGGACATTTTTCAAGATGTCACCATGTATTTCCTTACATTTTATATCCTCCATGTCCATTTCAAAGTAAACACTGATGCAAAATACTTGTTTAGTATCTCCTCCATCTGTTATGGTTCCACACATTGGCTGCCTTGTTGATCTTTGAGGGGCTCTATTCTGTCTCTTGTTGCCCCCTTGTCCTTAACATATTTATAAAATCCCTCTGGATTCTCCTAAAGCCTCCTTGCCAAAGCTATCTCATGTCCCTTTTTTACCCTCCTGATTTCCCTCTTAAATATGTTTCTATTATCTTTACACACTTCTAAGGATTCACTCGATCTCTGCTGTCTATGCCTGACATGCTTCTTCCTTTCTCTTAACCAAAACCTCAATTTCTCTCATCTTTTAGCATTCCCTACACCTACCAGCCTTGTCTTTCACTCTAGCAAGAACATACTGTCTCTGGATTCTCATTACCATATTTTTGAAGACTTACCATTTTCCAGCCATACGTTTACCTGTGAACATTTACCCCCAATCAGCTTTTTGAAAGTTCTTGCCTAATACCGTCAAAATTGTCCTTCCTCTGATTTAGAGCTTCAGCTTTTAGATCCGGTCTATCCTTTTTCATCATTATTTTAAAACTAGTGAAATTACAGTCGCTGTCCCCAAAGTGCTCCCCACTGACAGTTCAGTCACCTGCCCTGACTTATCTCCCAAGATAGGTCAGGTTTTGCAGCTTCTCCGGTCAGCACATCCACATGTTGAATCAGAAAATTTTCTTTTACACGCTTAACGCACTTTCACACTTAACAGTCCTGTCCATTCCTGAGCCACATCTCTGTAATTGTTATGACATTCCAGTCCCATGTTTCTAACCATGCCCTGAGTTATCTGCCTTCCTTGTTATGCTTTTTACATTGAAATAAATGCAGTTTAGTTTATCAGTTCTACCTTGTTCTTTCCTTGTTCCTACCTGCCCTGACTGACTATCTCCTTTTACCCAACTATAACAGTCTCAGATTGATCTCTTTCCTCACTATTTCCCTGTGTCCCATCCCCCTCACCTTACTAGTTTAAATCCTCCTGAGCAACTCTAATAAATCTCCCTGCCAGTATATTAATGCCCTTTAAATTCAGGTGCAATCCGTCCTCCTTGTACAGGTTACGTCTATCCCAGAAGAGATTCCCATGATCCAAAAATTTGTACTGTTCTCGCTTGCACTGGCTCCTCAGCCATGCATTCATCTGCTCTGTCCTCCTGTTCTTACCCTCACTAGCTCATAGCATTGGGAGTAATCCAAATATTACTAAAAGGACCTGCTTTTTAAATTCCTGCCTAACTTTTGTATTCTCCCTTCAGAATCTCATCCTTTTCCTTTCCTATGTTTTTAGTTCTAATGTATACAATGACCTCCTGCTTGTCCTCCTCCTCTTTGAGAACGTTCTGCACCCTCTCCAAAATATCCTGGATCTGGGCACCAGGGAGGCAACACACCATTCTGACTTCTCGCTGCTGCCCACAGAAATGTTTATCTGTGCCTCTGACGAGAGAGACTCCTATCGCAATCGATTACTTGGAACCTGATGTATCCCTCGTTACTTTAGAGCCAATCTCGGGACCAGAAACCTGGCTGTTCCTGCTACATTCCCCTGGGGGTCCTTCACCCCCTACATTTTCCAAAGGAGCATTCTTTTCTGAGGTGGAGATAGCCGCAGGAGACTCCTGCACTACCTGCCTACCTCTCTTACCTTTCCTGGAGTTAATCCATCTACCTGACTGTATCTGCGGCTTTTCTCCCTTTCTATAATTGCCATCCATCACTCCCCCTAGCTGCTGTAAATTCCTCATTGCCTCTAACTGCTGCTCCAAATGATCCATGTGATCTGAAAGGATTTGCAACCAGTCAGTTCTCACAGTCATAATCATCAGTCATGTGGAAACTGACCCTAAACTCCCACGTCCGAAAGAAAGAGCACATCACTCTACTAAAGGCCATTTTTGCTCCTTCACAATTGACAAACCCAGAAAATAGTATCATCTTATTGCTCTAAAAACACTGCTCTAGGCTAACTTAATACTTATGGCTTATATTTTTAAAAAAAATTTAATCAGTGAAACAAATAATGAACAAAGAACCCATTCTAATCACGATTGTAGATTTACACTAAGGGTACACTAAAAAAAACTATGCACTTATCTGTTCCTGTGCTGTGAGTTTTTTCACCTAGGTTCCCCCAAGGTCAGCTGTGAATTTTGCTGTTTGTTATTTTTTCCTTGGCACACTCCAATGTCCAGAGATAGTTGAACTCAAACAGCAAAGGCAATATCTGGGCAGACTCACTGCTGTGTCAGACAGCAGTGTAGGTTTCTTTGTTTGACAATGTGGTCACTGTCTTTGTCTGTCCTCTTCCTTTTTAAGGTACTATTGTTTTGACCTTTTGTTCCCCCAAAGTTCCAAAACAATGCAGCACTATATAAAACAGTGATTGTTCCTCCTGGAATTCAAGGAAATCCCTTCAACACCTAAAATACGTCAAAAAAAGAAGCACCTGTTACAACCACAATTTTTTTCCTGATCTCTATCTTGGATTACCCAGAATCCTCTGTCTTATCGTAACATTTAAAAGATAATACACTTGCAGTAACAAAAGTTTAATTTTTTGTGTTGGTTTTAATGAATAAGTTTAAAGATAAAAATGGGAAGCAAAAAGTGAATGTACATCCTTATAGCTATTATGGAGTTGCTGCAGACTAATATCAAATTTGGATGTTTTAAGATAACCCTACACATCTTGCCGAAAGTTGCTGCGCAATTTAACCATAGATAAGCCTTGCAGTAAATTCTGGCCCAATGTGTTTTTCTGTTTTTTTTTTGAAGGTTTTCCCTCCTCCCTTCCCAACTTCCTTGTCTTTAGTTTCTATTATCCCTTGGAAGGAAAGTGAAACTTACCACATTGCTTCTCTCTTTGTGCAAATTTTGACTGGCAGAACTGAAATCAGTAAAGTTTATAAACAATGATCACTGGCATAAATCCATGTTTCATTTTTGTAGCACCAAAATTGATAATATCTCCTTTTAAAATATTTGTAAACTGAGCTAAATAACCATTATGATTTGAACATTCTGTACTACTGTTGTGATTTTTTTTGCCTGTATTTTTCCATTTCTTTTATCCAGTTGGAGTAAAACTGAGTGATCTCCAACTCACTGAATGTATAAATGTGGAACATTTAGGACTGGCTTCCACGCAGAGTGTTGAATTGGTTTCTTCCTTTCCTGTAAATGAATCTCATGGGATTCGAGGTAAGGATTTCATTTTATTTCTCAGTAAGAATCGACTTTCAACTAACTATTGGGTCTGTTGCTATTTAATCTAGTTTGTATGGTTAAGGTGGGGAGTGGTACAAGGGGAGAACATTTGGACAGAATGCTGGGAGAAAATCCTTCAGGGCAGGTCGACAGGCTAGAGTATGCTAGAGCTGTGCCGCTGAATTTCCCTCATCAGTGTTTAAGCAACTTGTGACTTGATTTTCTTTCAGAAACTGGAATTCCATTTATCTCCCGAACAGGAAAAACAAATGATCTCACCAAGATTAAGGGCTGGAAGAACAAGTTTAACCTGCAGCCTGGGTCACCTGAGAACAATCCAAGTCCATCACCTTCAAGTAAACAAAAATATTTATAATTTTGCTTTTCTTTTGTGATTCTCGGGTGTATGCATGTTTGAAAAAGCACGAGCTGAAAAAAATTGAGTTACTGACCCATGATTAGTACAAAGGAAGATCCAAAACAACTCTTGTAGAGCCTTGTAATTCATGCTTATGAAAATGTGGACTAACTAAGCCAAGCGTGGTTTCTGCTTGAAACCTTTTGTGAATAAGTTTTTTGTCATTCCAATAGACCTGCCTTCTTTTTAGAAGTTTATAGATTTACCGCCAGATTCACTTTACTGGATTGCTCAAGGGCCAACCTTTGTTGTTGAACCTTTGACTGTGTGGGATTTGGTATCTTTTCAGATTGCAATGCTTTATTGCTAATGTTTCAGCATGATTTCAAATCCTGGCTCTGATTAACTACTAATTTCATTCACACAAGAATCACTTGATCTAATAAAGTGGAATAGAGGGCATGCTCAGTGACCCCAAATTTCACTTTCCGTCCTGTACAATTCTATAATTTTAACAAATTATTCTTGCTACTTGTTGAAGTTGCAGTGTTGGTCTTTAGGTATATAAATATTTGATTGTACTGCTTTCCCAATTCCAGAAAGTTTCACTGGTAACGGGGTTTCTTCAAAAACAATGATTTGTTGTTTTAATGATGATTTCCTTGAATAAAGAGCGATGCTATATTACACAGATTTTAAAAAAGCATATCTGTCTCACTCTATAGCATCCGTCAGCATTGAAAGTTGTTAGTTCTGATTTTGAAGTAATTAGCTTAGTTTGTCAGCATCTAAACAATTTTTTTAACCTATGCCTGTGTGAGCCTTCATGAGACTTCCTTTGCATTTTTGTTCCATGTTACTTTGTTGACTGCAAAAGTCTTCCTCATGGTTTCCATTCAGAAGTATATCCATACTTTGATGTATCTCAGTCTTGAGCAACTTTGTGCAGATCTTTCCTCTTTGTGAAATGTGACAAAAACAGCATTGACTTGTCCTGTTATTTTCCTAACTTTGATTTGCCCCACAATTGCTGTGTGTGAGAGTGAGGATTTAAGAGGTTTCATTAGCAAAACCATATTCAAAAAAGACTCCATATTAGAAAAACCTCCCCCTCTGTTTTGTCTCCTTAAGCAGAAGCTGAATTAGTAAGATTGTGTTGATGGTAATGGACTATTTCAATGCTACTGTTATTAGTTACTCTCTTTCTGAACTATCCTTCCTTTTTATTACTAGGTGTCAGCCCAGCGGTTATTAAAAATAGATCAGCATTTGTTAGCGACTTGCTTGATGAGTATCTGGAGAAAGAAGGGAAGATCATTGAGCAGTCACTCTTGTATGACTACAAGATACCAGAGATTGGTTGTCAAACTCCAACCACGTTGGACACATCATGCAATATTCAACAAAACACTACTCGTTCACCTGACTTTGGTGCGCCACTGAAAAATAAATCTTCACACTTGGAAATGTCTCCAGTGTTAGAGAAGCATTTTAGTGTCACAAATAAAGGCATTTTCATCAGAGATATACAAAGCACCAGTGTGGACGCGAAAGCTAAGTGTACAAAACAGAAGAATGACAATTCGGCAGCTAAAAGACCCAAAATAGCCAGTCAATATGACAGTAAGACACAATTAGCCAGTAACAATAAAGAATCTGCAGTTTGTGCCACAGCTCCACAGAAGGTGAGACTTAACATTACAAAATCTAATTTCTTCCGTGTTTCCTCAGCAGTGTCAGACAAATTGTCTTCTCCTGGTGAGAGAATTTGATTTCCTCACACCAGCCACCTCTGAATAAGATCTGAGTATCAGAACCTGAAGAAGTCATATGAAATTGACCATTAATTCAGTTTCAGTCTTTACAGGTGCTGCTGACCTGCTGAGTTTCTCCAGCACTTTTGGTTCTTATTTCTGATTTTAATATCCAATGCTCTTATTAGATTGAGATTTGTCTTTTGTTTATTTTATTAGCTATCTTAATTAGGTGACAGAGTTTAGACTCATTTTGAAGAAAGTTTCACTTTGAAGATTCGTTTGTGAGAATTTTGTAGACATCATTGACTATTTGGAACTGAATCGTGGCAGAAGAATTATTTGCTGTCTCCTACTTTCATAATGTGACGTCAGCCACTAAGCTCAAAAGTCATGACTTATTAGAAAATGTAGCCTGAGAATGCCATCTGACTTTGATTTTGATGAAAATGTATAAATGATGTCATTGAGAAGAAAGCAGGTTATGAATTTAATGTTACTTTCTGATTTATAGGTTTATTCAAGTTGTAACCACTATCGTGGGGGTCCCATTGGATGTTTTCAAACCTTTCCCTTTTCCAGTTTCCAGAGTCTTAGAAATGTAGGCTGGAGTGTTTTGGCCACAGATTTGTTGCTGTATTCACCCATTCACCCATGGGTGTTAGGAGGACTAATGTGGCATAGTGGTAAAGGCCATACCTCCAAGCTACAGAAGTCCTGAATCAAGTTTCACCTGCTCCAGAAGTGTGCTGTAATATTTCTGAACAGGTTCATAGAATGCATCTAACCTACACATCCTGTACACTATGGGCAATTTAGCATGGCAAATTCACCTAATCTGCACATCTTTGGACAGTGGGAAGAAACCGGAGCACCCAGAGTAAACCCACGCAGACACGGGGAGAATGTGCAAACTCCACACAGTTGCCCGAGAGCTGGAATCGAGCCCAGGTCCTTGGCGCTGTGAGGCTGCAGTGCTAACCACTGTAGCCAGCTTGCCCATAGTTGTTCTGCATGTGTGCACCTGTTGCTGCATGCAGCAGTCCCATGCAACCACTGGGTGCTAGGCCACACATAGTTTTTGTGGTCTGGAGGAAACTGTTTCCCACATCTTTGTTGTCTGTTTTCATTTTATAGCCACTTTTCAGTTTTTTTAAAAGGGCTTCTCCTTAATTTCTCATTGCACTTCAACCACATATGATCTAAGGGCACTCTGTGTAGTGAGTTGGGCCTTCTGTGTCTGCTCTTGAGCCTGACCAAATTGGATATTAACAGGTCCAAACAGCAGGCCATGGAGTGGATCATTGTACCTGACTGTCTGCTCCTCTTTCGCAGCTGTGTCCATGCTTGGGTGTGTCGAGAGGGGGCATGTACTGTTCACTTGTACAATAAAAGCCTTTTGAGACCCATGGCCTTCGCAAAGACTCGGGTGCATCGTCACCTTGACAATGTTATTTTGATTTGTTAAGTTTCTTTTCATCTTTGTATAAGTTTCCATTAATTGTTAGTTTTATACCTTTGGAACAGTGTCCCATAAGGGACTGTTTTGAAAGAGTAGGATGGGTGTCACAATAATGGAACAACGGTATTGCTGGCAGAAGGATGAAGAGGGTATAAGGCTCTTAATAAATGTTTTTAGTGATTTTGCATATTGGAGATAAAGAGAGATCCAATAGAAGTTTTGAAATTACTATTTAATAGTGAAAGATTATTTTCAATAGTGGCACCCAAAAGAATTGTAAATAAGCATTACCACTAGAAATAAATAAGGCATTAGAAGTTTTGACTTAGTGTTACTGGAAGGTGGAATCCATTGTCAACTTGACTGATCATTGGATATATGAAGAACATTAAAACATGTGGGGGCTAGCAGAGAAAAGATGTATGAGTGAATGATTCCAATTAGGAGCTAATGTCAAACAAGTGGCTGCCTCCTGTCCTTAAAAAAAAATACTTTGAACTCCTTTTGTGAGTGAGTTTTGTGTAATGTTTTTCTATCACTTTTTTTCCAAGAAACAGCTGAAATCAGGTTCCACATACCTTAAGGTTGTTCCTGTGGCATCAAGTCCCAATGGAGGAAAAAAATCCAACATTTCAACAAATCAAACTGAGACAATTTATATTTCAGGTAAGGACAATGAAAACTAGAATTAAAAAAAAATTATCGATGCTGGAAACAAAGAAACTGCTAGGAAATCTCAGTACGTTTGGCAGCATCTGCAGGCAGAAAGCAGTTAATTTTTCAGGTCCAGCGACCCATTTGAAGAAAGGTGACTGGACCTGAAGTGTTAACTCTGCTTTCTGTCCACAGATGCTACCATACCTATGTTTTCCCAACAGTTTCCGATTTTGTCTCTGAAAGCCAGAATTTCACAGATCAGAAATCTGTTTTCTTGAATTACTTGTGATTGTTTTCAAATGTGCAGTTGCAAGTAGAAATGATGAACATTTCGCTGTTACTCAGCTTGTGTCTTGAACTTTTTTAGCTTGTTATTATTTCATGGAATGTGCTTATAAGGCAAGCATTTGTAGTTCATCCCTAATAGCTCTTGAACCGAGACCAACTCGAGTGCACATTGCTTCAGTTATGAAATAGCATTTAAGCCAAATGGTGTAATAGTGGTAATTTCTTACAAGACATTAGTGAAGATATAACATGGGTTTTTGCAAATGAAATGCCCATGAAAATTTCACAGATACCAGCTTTATTTGTCTTATTTTTAAATTGAATTTGACCACCAGCTGTTGTCATAGATTCATACAGCATGGAAATAGGTCCTTCAGCCTGTCATGTTTATGCTGACCAATGGGTGGCATGGTGGTACAGTGGTTATCAGCACCCCTCACTGCAGCCTTAACAGTGCCAAGGTCTCAGGTTTGATTCTAGCCATTGGGCGGCTGTCTGTGTGGCATTTGCATGTTCTCCTGTGCCGGTGTGAGTTTCTGCTGGGTGATCTGGTTTCCTCCCACAGTCCAGATGAGTGCAGGTTAGATGAATTGGCCTATTAAATTGCCTTCTCGTGTCCGGGGATGTGCAGGCTAGGTGGATAAATTGTGGTAAACGTGGGTTACAGAGATAGGGTTGGGTAGTGGGTCTGGGTAGGATGCTTTTCAGAGGGTCAGTATAGACTTGGTGGGTTAAATGGCCTCTTTCCATACTGTAGAGATTCTGTGATTCTATGAACACCAGATTACACTAATCCTATTTATCTACACTTGATCCATAGTCAGCTGTGTCCTAACATTCTTAAAGATGCTTCTTAAACGTTCCATCACCCTCTCGGACAGCACATTCCATATTTAAACGACCCTCCGGATGAAAAAAATCATTCTCAGATCTCTTCTAAGTCTTGTTAGAAACAGAGAAGAGATTCTCACGATCTCTGTAGCTCATATTTTCATATATCTCAGTCAGATCCACTCCCTCCGCCTCTTTTGCTCCAAGGGAAACTCGCCCAGATTATTCAGTCTCTCCTGATAACTAAGACTTTTCATCCCAGATAACATCCTTGTAAATCTCCTCAACACCCTCTCCAGTGCAATCGTGTCCTTCTGATAGTCTGGCAGCTAGAACTGCACACGGTATTCCATCTGTGGCCTAACTAATGTTTTCTAAAGTTGTAACAAGACATCCTTGTGGCTTTGTCCTATGCCCTGGCAAATGAAGGCAATCAGCCTGTATGCCTTTTTTCATCACCCTATCTACTTAGGCCCTTTGGTCCTCTGTACTCCCTAAGTGTCTACCGTTCATTTTGTGCTTCCTTCCCTTGTTAGACTTCTACAATCACTGTCATACTTAGTAGGATTAAATTCCATCTGCCATTGCTCAGCCCAATCTATCAGACTGTAGCCCAAGACCATCTTCCCCATTATCAACAACACTCCCAATTTTCATGTCATCTACAACCTTACTAATTAAACCTTCTGCATTCACATCCAAATTGTTAATGTTCAGAAGTAACAACAAGAGTCCCAGTACTAATCCATGTCATACACAACTTGTCACAGGCTTCCAATTACAAAAGCAACCTCCACCATCACTATTTGCCTCCTATTTATAAGCCAATTTGGGATCCAGTTTGCCAACTTGCCTTGGATTTCATGAGCTCTTACCTTTTGGACCAGCCTTCCACCTGGGACCTTGTCAAGTCCTTGTAAACCAATTGCA
The DNA here is from genome assembly GCF_020745735.1 of Hemiscyllium ocellatum. NCBI lineage: Eukaryota > Metazoa > Chordata > Chondrichthyes > Orectolobiformes > Hemiscylliidae > Hemiscyllium > Hemiscyllium ocellatum. Next base: position 21,079,095 of record NC_083447.1, on the reverse strand, counting down.
TTTCGCTCATTAATATATTTTGTCAACTTTTCAAAAAAAGCTCAATTCAGTTAGTCGACAGGATCTCCCGCTAACAAATCCGAGCTGACTATTCCAGATCAGGCCTTGTGAGCAGCAGCGAAGCCTGGCATGTCCAGTTGGGCTTCAGCCCAATGTGGGTTTTCACAGGAAAGCCTGCCCAGAAGCCCAGCTTGGAGCATCTGCTAGCCCCTGGCTCAAGAAAGGACTGTAATGTTTGACATTTTAACTTTATTTCTTTATTTTTCTACTTTTATGCTAAAAAGACTGTAGTGCTGAACTTTTAAAATCTATTTCTATGTTTATCTTTTCTCTTTCTGTAACTGAGATTTTGTACCAATTTCTGGTGAATTTCTGCTGTACATCTTGTAGACAGTACACACTGCTGCTACGGAGCGCCGGTAGTCGGGGGATTGAATGTTTGTAGATGAGGCGCCAATCAAGCGGGTTTCTTTGTAGGCGAAAGCGAGGACTGCAGATGCTGGAGATCAGAGTCAAGATTAGAGTGGTGCTGGAAAAGCACAGCAGGTCAGGCAGCATTCCTGATGAAGGGCTTTTGCCCAAAATGTTGATTTTCCTGCTCCTCGGCCGCTGCCTGATTTGCTGTGCTTTTCCAGCACCACTCTTGTCCTGGATGGTGTCAAGCTTCTTGAGTGTTGTTGGAGCTGCACCCATCCAGGCAAGTGGGGAGTATTCCATCACACTTCTGACATGTGCCTTGTAGATGGTGGATAGACATATGGGGTGTCAGGAAGTGCATTACTTGCTGCAGTATCCCTAGTCTTTGACCTGCTCTTGTAGCCACTGTGTTTATGTGGTGAGTCCAGTTGAATTTCTGGTCATGGTAACCCCAAGGATGTTGACAGTAAGGGGATTCAGTGATGGTAGTAATGTTGAATGCCAAGGGGCGGTGATTAGTGTCACTTATTGGTGATGGTCATTGGTCACCCCTGTTTTTAATGCACTGTATCTTGACATAACCAAAAAAATGAATGAACTGTGGATGCTGGAAATCAGAAACAAAATCAGAAAAAACTGAAAATTTCAGCAGGCTTGGTAATGTGTGGAAAGAAAGCAGAGTTAACATTTTCAGGTCTGAAGAAGATCACTAAAATCATTCCTGCATTCTTTCCAGGACCTTCAGATCTTGCATGAAAAGTGGTGCCCAGGACTGGACACACTACTCCAGTTGAGGTTATATTCTGCACAATTTTATCTGGATAAGCAGAAATTTCCTCCGATTAAATGCTAGGATGCCTGAAGCAATTGTTTTCAGATCCTACTCCAAGGTCTAATGCCTCGGTGCTAAATACATCCATTTTCCTGGTCACAGATTGAGAATAAAGACTGTTTGTTTGCAACGATGAGCATCTTAATCTTAGTGACAATGCAAATAGGAGTTATCTATTTCCATTTCTCTGAGATTGCCTGCCTGACTTCATCCCTATCTGCGACCATCCATGCCTTCATTATCTCTCTGCTGACCATTCCAACATAACTCTGGCTGATTTTACACATTCCTCAAACTTAAAGCTTGAGATCGCCCAAAATGTAGCTGTCCATATGCTAACATTCACACCATCTCATTTGCCTATGAAGCAACAATTGGATGTTAACATTCTTGTTCTTGTTTTTAAATTCCTTCACTGCCTCATTCATTCCTACTTTGATAGTGTGTTGCAGATCTCCTCCCCCAGCTTCTTGTGCACCCTGGGTTTTAGTTACCTCAGCCTTGAGGTCTGAATTGCCTCCCTACACACTATCTAATTTTCTTCCTTAAAGATGCTCCTTAAACCGCCTCTGACCAAGCTTTTGATTATCTGATCTACTATCTTATATGACAATGTCATGTTTTGTTTTATAGTACTGTACTCTGTTAAAACATTGAAGACAGCCAAATATAATCAACATCCCTATCCCTTTATTCACAATGTAATAAAATTTAAAAAATGCAATGATCTCAAAATTGCTGCAATGGTTCTTAACCAGACTTTTTCAATAACTAGTTCTAGATTTTGTGAATAACTGATACCAGACACCAGATAATAGCTTCAACAAAAGAACTAATAATTTATGAATAATACAGTAGCTTTAGCAGAACAAAGTTAAACCATAAGATAATCTAATTAATATCTGTGATTTAAACCCACTCTCTCAATGGCAAACAGGCACAGTTACGGGATAAATCAAAAGAAAAATAAAATGTAACTGGTTAGTTCACTCAAGTGGACTCCACATCTGTAACATCACATGCAAATGGGATTGTGTCTTGCTTGGTTTCTGAAGACACCAAAACATGCAGCTAGCTTCCAGTAGGCTCCGTGGAATATTTACTTAATACTGGGATGCTATTCTCCAAACGTACAGTAAGTTGATAGGAGGACAATTAGGAAACAGTGAAACGTCAGTCCTGTAGCTTTTGCAGGCACAATCCTTCTGACTTTAATGGTTCAAAATCCAGTTCAATCTTGGTTGTTTCGTGTTAGACTGGCTGCCACCCTATGAGGCCTCTGTTAACTTTCAAATATCTATCATCTTTTTGATCATATTGCAGCTCTGGAACCATAATGTCTCGAGCATTCTTTGATTCTTGTTCAATCAGCAGTTAATCTCCAGTCCTAGCCTTGTAAGCAATTATTGTTTTTTTCAAAGGCAGGCTGTTACTCACAATCCAAAGGTCACTTCGTGGCTCTCAGTTCAGAGATCCAAACCAAAGATGATGATAAATAAAACTAGAATAATGAATGTGTCAACGACAACTGTCGACTTGGGATGTTTTGTTACATTAAATGAATTATGTAATTTTAAGTTATTCCTGTAAATGTTAAAGAATGTGAAGTCTGAATTGACAGTAACAAAGGGAATTCCTTCAATGTCCTGTCTGTATTCTATGCTGGCTATTTGCCATACATGCTGGAATGTCTAGGCAATGCTTTGGATATTAATTATTATTGAACCAGATGAAGTTCTCCTCACATTCTCCTAGATGAAATGATGTAGAGCAATGGTTCTCAAGTGTCTTTGACTGCAGATCCCTTAGGTTGAGCAAAAGATCCTCCAGACCATCTATGGTTCCAAGGAGAAAGTGAGAACTGCAGATGCTGGAGATCAGAGCTGAAAAATGTATTGCTGGAAAAGCGCAGCAGATCAGGCAGCATCCAAGGAGTAGGTGAATCGACGTTTCGGGCATAAGCCCTTTTCAGGAATGAGGAGGGTGTGCCAAGCGGGCTAAGATAAAAGATAGGGAGGAGGGACTTGGGGGAGGGGTGTTGGGAATGCGATAGGTGGAAGGAGGTTAAGGTGAGGGTGATAGGCCGGAGAGGGGGTGGGGGTAGAGAGGTCGGGAAGAAGATTGCAGGTCAAGAAGGTGGTGCTGAGTCTGAGGCTTGGGACTGAGATAAGGTGGGGGGGGAGAGGGGAAATGAGGAAGCTGGAGAATTCTGCATTCATCTCATGTGGTTGGAGGGTTTCTAGGTGGAAGATGAGGGGCTTTTCCTCCAGGCGTCGTGTTGCCATGGGGGGGTGGGGTGAACCTGACAAAGGAGTCGCGGAGGGAGTGATCTTTCCGGAACGCTGATAGGGGAGGGGAGGGAAATATATCCTTGGTGGTGGGGTCTGTTTGGAGGTGGCGGAAATGATGAAGGATGATACGATGTATCTGGAGGTTGGTGGGGTGGTAGGTGAGAACCAGTGGGGTTCTGTCCTGGTGGCGATTTGGAGGGGCGGGGTTCAAGGGCGGAGGAGCGGGAAGTGGAGGAGATGCGGTGGAGAGCATCGTCAACCATGTCTGAGGGGAAATTGCGGTCTTTGAAGGAGGCGGCCATCTGGGTTGTTTGGTATTGGAATTGGTCCTCCTCTGCTCCCAGAAGAGTCATGCTGATGTTCAACATTAAAGTGATAACAAATTCTAAACTAGAGGGCTTCAGTCTTTTATCAAATTCAAAATTCAGCTGTGTCCTCTTTTTTATTTCCAGCTTGTGTAGTATTGAAATGTGATCTCAGTTATTTGTTGGTAATGGCAGCAGGTGCTTTGGAGCTACACCAGTAAGTCTTGCATACTCAGACTCTGTTGTACTTTGGACTAATTTGCAGCCACCAGGAGGACTCTTTGGACACCCCAGAAATCCACACCACATTCTTGTGTTCTGCTGATTTAGCGAGTTAGATACATGGCTTTTGATTGCTATTTCTTTGTAAAGAACACAAAGATCTGTTTCTCATCAAATGTTAGGTGTCTTGACTTGTCATGTGCCCAAACTTGTTCTTGACTGTACTTCCATTTGAGGTTTAGAAGTAGGTTTGAGAAGTGTTTTAAATTTAAAGACAAGGTATGAAATAGAACTGGCTAAGATTAATTTGGAAATTTGGTCAAGTGAGATTTCAAAATATTCAGTAAAGATACATTCCAAGTAATAGGAAACACAGGAAAAAGGATTTATTACTTTTCATAGGGAGAGTGGAAAAGAGAAACCTGTTGATGATATGCACAATGTATTTGACAAGGTGCCAATTAAAGGTTATTACACACAATAAGAGCTCAAGGTGCAGTACATTAGCATAGATAGAGGATTAATTACGTAACATAAGCAGAGAATTTAGATAAATATAGTATTTTCGGGTTGGTAAGATGTAACAAGTACTATAGGGATCAGTGCTGGGCCCAACTATTTATAATCTTTACCAACGAACTGGATGAAAGGACCGATGTATGGTTTGCTAAATTTACTGAATAGACTAAGGTATGTCAATTCGTAAGTTATGAAAGAACTTTGCAAGTGAATATGACAGGTTAAGTTTGGCAGATTGAGTATAAAAAGAAAATTGATGGATTGTACAAATGGATCACAGTGTTAGATTTCAGATAGAGCAAGCAATTAGGAAAGCAAAGTGAATGTTGTTTATTGCAAGGGAAATAAAATATAAAAGTAACAAAGTTTTGCTATATTTGTTCAGGGTTGGTGAGACTACCCCTTGAATTCTGTTTTGGTTTAGGAAAGAATCCTTATTCAGGAAAGGATGTAATTAGAAGGAGTATAGGCACAGTCCCTTTTTTGCGAGTATGTTCCATTCTTGAGTCAATCACCATTTGATTTATATACAAGTTGGAACACAATGCAGGACAGTGTAAAGTATTATGTTGGAGGTGGTGCAGCGGAGGTTCACAGGAATGATTCCAGGGATGAAGGGCTTTCATGTGATAAGTTGAGATTACTAAGTCTGTACTCAATGGACTTCAGAAGCTTGAGTGGGAATCTGGTTGGAAGTTACAGGATAGTCTTTTTCCCAGGGATGCTGAAAACTATATGCATTCATCCTATCCATGCCCCTCATGATTTTATATGCCTCAATAATGTCACCTCTCATTCTCCCACATTCCAAAGAATAAAGTTCTATCCTGGCCAATCTCACCCTATAACTCTGGCCTGCTAGTCCTGGCAACATCCTGGTGAATCATCTTTGCATTCTTTCTAGTTTAAGTATGTCTTTCCTATAACAGGGTGACCAAAACTATACGTAATACTCAACGTGCAGTCTCACTAACGACTTATACAATGTAACATGATGTCTCAACTCCAATCCTCAGTGCCTCAATTAATGAAGCTGAAAATGTGTTGCTGGAAAAGCGCAGGAAATTCGACATTTCGGGCATAAGCCCTTCATCAGGAACACATTTTCATCTCCGATCTCCAGCATCTGCAGACCTCACTTTCTCCTCAATTAATGAAGGCCAGTATGCTAAATGCCGCCTTCATCCACCTGTCTACCCGTGATGCCATTTTCAAGGAGCTATGTACTTTGTACTCCTAGCTCTCTTTGTTCCACAACACTCCTCAGGACCTTACCATTAATTGCATAAGTCCTACCTTGGTTTGACTTTTCAAAGTGCAACACCTCACACTTATCTGTATTGAATTGCATTTGGCAATCCTCAGCCCACTTCCCCATCTGATCAAGATCCCTCTGTAATTTTTTAAACCTTCCTCACTCAATAATACCTCCTAATTTTGTATCATCTGTAAACTTAGTAATCATGCCATGTGCATTCACATAGTCTCATAGAGATGTACAGCATGGAAACAGACCCTTCAGTCCAACTCGTCCATGCTGGCCAGATATCCCAACCCAATCTAGTCCCACCTGTCAGCACCTGGTCCATTTCTATCCAAACCCTTCCTGTTCATATACCCATGCAGATTCCTATTAAATGTTGCAAAAGTACTAGCCTCCACCACTTCCTCTAGCAATTCATTCCATACACGTACCATCCTCTGTGTGAAAAAGTTGCCCTTTAGGTCTCTTTTATGTCTTTCCCCTCTCACCCTAAACCTATGCCCTCTAGTTCTGGACTCCCTCCCCCGAGGGAAGAGACTTTGTCAATTTATCCTATCCATGTCCCTTATGATTTTATAAATGTCTATAAGGTCACCCTCAGCCTCCGATGCTTCAGGGAAAACAGCCCCAGCCTGATCAACCTCTCCCTATAGCTCAAATTCTCCAACCCTGGCAGCATCCTTGTAAATCTTTTCTGATCCCTTTCAAATTTCACAATTAGATCATTTATGTAAATAACAAATATCTAAGGGCCCAGCACCCACTTCACTAGTCACAGGCCTTCAGTCCAAGAAACAACCTTCAACCATCACCCTCTGCTTCCTGCCATTGAGCCAATGTTGAATCCAGTTAGCTAGCTCTCCCTGGATCCCATGCTACCCATGTAGACAACATCTACTGCCCTAACCTCATCTACCCTCTTGGTTACCTCTTAGGAAAAACTTGAAAAGATTTATCAGACGTGACTTCCTGCGTCCAAATCCATGCTGACTATCCCTAATCACACCTAGACTGTCCAAATGTTGATTGATGATGTCCCAAAGTATTCTGTTCAACACCTTGCCTACCACTGACGCCTTATTTTAAGACAGATGTGCAATGTTTCTTGCTGCCAAGAGTGTGGGAGCAGTGAAGGCTGCATCATTAAATTTATTCAGAAACAGAGTTAGATTTTTGATTGTCCAGCGAATTTAAGATTGTGGAGAGCAAACACTAAAGTGAAGTGGAACATTCAATAAGGAGGGCTACTCCTGCTTCTAATTCATATGTTCTGTTACTAGCATACTTCATGGATATAAATTGCGCATCTTCTGCTAAGTAGACCTGTGAATATATTTTGGCTTCAATGTAAGGGAGTATGTGGTTTTCAAATTAAACCTGAGCCCACATCACGCATTGCTTAATAGAAGAAAGAAAGCAGGAGTGCTGCTCTGGGAGAAAATTAATGTTTTCTTTGTAATGTTGACAAAACAAACATTATATCTTGGATTTATTTTGGTCCACGTGCCGGAGTGGAGTGTTTGCCAACCACCAAATTCCTGACGGGTCTCTCCTGCATCTATTCTCATCATTCCTGAAATCTGTCTTGTCTGTATGATTTTAATTACTGTACCTACCTTTCCTTTCTTGCCTCGGTAGATGACCATTTAAACAGAATTCAATCCACACTTTTATGAGAACTTTGTCAGTTAGCCACATTCCATCAGACACTCACCCCACTAATTACTAGCTTTCCATGTTTATACACCATTTCAAACCATATTAATTAATATGTCCATCATCTGTTCCATCATTACTTGAGATCTCAGTCATTCCTTCAAACTATTTTAGTTGATAACAGTAAACCTATTTCTCTATAACCAACCACTTGCCCAGACTGTAGGCTGCCTTGTGTACACTCTAATCCTTGGTTGAAGAGTGGCTCTCACCTGAATAGTCATTTCATGTTTGTATTATTTCTCTTTTTCCTTTATCATGAGAAACATTTTGGAATAGATGTAGGTTCGGACAAAGATTTCAGAACTTTTATTCATTTAGTGGAGGGACTAGTATAGGTAGCAGTGTATTTTTTTGACAGTAAAGACCCAACAGCTGAAGGGCCTCTTCTGTACTCTGATTCTATGATTTCATATTGTTTGTTCTAGATTCTGCTCTCTCTTTTCCTCTACCTGATATTTTCATTTTTGGTATGCTTTTCCCCTCCTTAGATGATAAGAATGCTGAGAAATCAGAACCAAGAAACCTCCAAATTGAGTCTACTTCCCAAGCTACAATAGATCCATCTTCAGTAATGGAGCATCCATCAACAACAACAAACCGATCGACCGCTTCAAAGGTTGTTGAAGTCATCTCCTACTGTAATTGGAATGAAAGTCGTGTTAAGATTATTAAGTTAATTGCTGAGTGTGCTATGGCCAATAAACTTCCCTTGATACAGCGATTGGACAATTACGAGATTAATTTGGAAAAAAGTGATGGAACTTTATTTCCACCGAAGAAGAGGATTGATGTGAGAGCAACGATCCAAAATGTCTCCGATTCTGAACATGGATGTATTAGGCCCCTGGTGCAGAATATGGTGATTGAAGCTGTGGTTGGCAATTCTGCCTTCAAAACAAAGCTGAATAATTTAATATCCAAGGTGAGAGCTTAATTTTTACTTGTCCTCCCTGCTACGGTTTGTGCAAGGGGTGGGATTGGGAGGGGAAATGCTGTGCCAACAATTTGTTCTGATAGGCTTCCTCCTCCTGTTCACTTAAAAACTATACAGTGCGCTGTCCTACCTAAACGTGTTCAGTATCTTCATCAAATATTGGTAAAACTTAACTTGATCTGTGCAAAGATTCTCTTTCCAGTATGTAAAGCTGGTTGGTAATTTAATGATGTATGGAGTATGTTGCATTTTTATTATCCAGGTTAGAATTCCTGAGCCTCAAGTTAACTGATTATGAATCTTTGCATATTTAATAAAATTAATTGCATCAGCTGAAGTGATTTCCAGCAGCTTAGCTTGTTAATTGCAATTGGAAATTGAGCAACCTTAGTATTTTTCTTTGGCATTTCCAATGTGAGGAAACATGGTAGCAGCTGGTGATAACCAAGTCCCAGGAGCATAGAGTGTGCACTGACAGAGAAAACTGTTCAAAATTACATGGTCTTTCTTTACTGGTGGCATAATTCAGATGGTTGCACAGCATTAGAAAGTTGGATCATCAAACTTTGAAAAGTTTGTTATGTATTTTGTGTTGAAAATGTTAATCTGTCCCTTGTCTCAGCTTTATCCTACAAGGAGAATGCTTTGTTTCTTTGTTTGCCCAACATATGGGATGAAGTAAACTTGGTAGAGTGCTTGCAGACATTTTTTTTAATAACTTCTCATTTACCTGTTTTCTGATTTCCTATTTTTGTGTTTGTCTCTCCTGCTTTAGGTCTCTAAAGACAGTTCTAAGCAAACAAAAGTCGAACAGCTTGATTCTTCAGTTCATGTTGTAATGGATTTAGAGAAAAGTGTCTCCTCACCAGAAAAGAGCCCAAGTGATACCAGTTGCACTACCAACCCGTCCAACAGACTTACTGGTGAGTAAATGTCCTTTAGTTTTGATACTTAGAGTAATCGGGTTATATACAGCATGGAAGCAGACCCTTTGGTGCAACTTTGGTGTTACCTTTCCAAATGTCTTTTAAATAGTGAGGCTGTACCTGCATCTAATACTTCCTCTGACAATTCATTTTGCATATAAATTATCCTGAATGTGAAAAGGTTGCTCCTCGGGTCCCTTTTTAAATCTTTCTCCTCTCTTCTTAAAAATATGCTGTCTAGTTTTGAAATCCCTCACCTCAGAGAAAAAAACCTTTGCTCTTCACCTTATCTATGTCCCTTATGATTCTGTAGGTTACCTCTCAACCTCCGTTCTAGTGAGAAAAGTTACAGGCTATTCAGTCTCTCCTCATAACTCAAATCCTCCAGCCCTGGCAACATCCTTAGAAATCTTTAATGCAGTTTTTCCAATTTCATACTATCCTTTCTATAGCAGGGCAACCAGAACTGTGCATAGTACTCCAAAAGTGGTCTCGCCAATGTTCTGTACAATCTCAACTCCCACAATCAGTGGTCTGAGCAATGAAGGCAAGCATGCTAAATACTTTCTTAACCAACCTGGCTACCTGTGATGCAACTTTCAAAGAATGATGTTCCTGAACCCCTATGTCTCTGTTCTATAACACTACTCAGGGGACCTTTCCATTAACTGTGTAAGCCCTGCCCTTATTCGTTTTATGAAATTGCAGCACCTCGCATTTATCTAAATTACATTCCATCTGTCCCCCGTCAGTCCACTGCCCCAATTGATCACGATCCTTTTGTAATCTTACATAACCTCCTTTACTGTTTACTCTACCTCCAATTTTGGTGTCATCTGCAAACTTAACTACCTATACTTCCTATGTTCACATCCAAATCATTTATATAAATGACTAGAAGCAGTGGACCCAGCACTGAACCTTGTGGCATGTCACTGGTCACAGGCATCCAGTCTGAAAAACTACCCTCCACCACCACCTTTGTTTTCTACCATCAAGCTGATTTTATATCCTTTTGACAAGCTCTCCCTGAATCCCATGCGATCTAAATTTGCTAATCAGTCTACTGTGCAGAACCTTGTCAAAGGCTTTACTAATGTCTCTGTAGACAATGTTTACCGTTGTGTGCTCATCTATCTTTTTGGTCATGTCCTCATTAAAAAAAAACGCAATCAAGTTTGTGAAACATGATTTCCTACACACACAGCCATGCTGACAAACCCTAATCAATCCTTACCTCTCCAAATGCATGGAAACCCCATGTGTCAGAACCGCTCCAACAACTTGCTCACCACTGATGTCAAGCTCCTCCTTACAGCATTTCTTAAATAAAGACACAACATTAGCCGCGCTCCAGTCCTTTGGCGACAAGCCTGAGGCTGTAGTTGGTATGAATATCTCTGCTTTCTTCCTTAGCTTCCCACAAAGTCCTGGGATGCACTTGATCAAGTCCTGAAGATTTATTCACCTTTTATATTTTCTAATACCTCCATCACCTCTTTTGTAATGTGGACTGTTCTTAAGAACTCGGTACTTAATTTCCTGAGTTCCTGAGCTACCTTGTCTTTCTCCACAGTAAATACTGATGCAAGCTATTCATTTAGTGGATCTCCCATCTCTTGTGGTTTCACACAGGATGTTCATAATTTAAGGGGCTCTATTCTCACCTTTAAACCTTTTGGTCTTAAATTTGAATACATGTAAATGAGCTTTCTGATTTACTTGTGACACCAACAACACATCACACAAGTTATAGTTCAAGTAGAAATACATCTCAAGCGGTTTCAGGAGTTTATGTAAGAGTACGTTTGTTTTAATACTGTACATATTTCAAACGTTGCTCTGAATTGAGCTGGATTTTAGTGCAAAACTGAAGATTTTGCTATTGCAGTTGTCATGATGTAATTTTAACCTTAGCAGACAGTTAAAGTTCATTGTAACTGACCCATGGTACTGTTAGAAGGGCAGATGGGAGTTTTGCTAAGTCGATATTCCCTAAACTAAGTGCAACAGGATTTTTTTTTGATTTGTCATTTTGTTTACTATACAACATGCCAGCTGTAAATATTTGCCCAAAAGATGCCAGTAGGCAGTTGAGAGAAAATTCATTAGTTTTAAAGTACTTGAAATGCCCTGAACCTGATAAGCTGAGGACTTTTTTTTTTAAAAAGCTGATATTTACTGCCCACCCCTAATTCACATTCAGAGCATTGTTAGTTTATCCATTGTATTTACCAAACAAACAAGTTTTTATAACTATATTGCATTAGTAATAAACCTTTTTTAAAAAACTGACTAATTTGCAAAGTGAGCCTTTTAAGGTGAAAATAAAAGGCACTGATGTTTTAGGTAGCAAAATGAATAGTGCAGGTGGGAACAGAAAAATGAGAGGGGACAACTCTGAATAAATCAGTGAGCAAATGAAGTTCAATATGAGAGATTGAGGTCATCCATCTTGGATCTAAGAATAAAAGTTTCTTAAATGGTGACCTGCTAGGAGCCATGAATGAGAAGAACAACTTGACGTACAGAAATGATTAATTGGATAAGTACAGAAAAAATTAACAAAGCGGATGAAACAATCGCCTTTTTCTCAAGGATGCTGGAATGTAAAAATGTGGAATTTATAGTGTAACTATCAGACACCACCTGGCATAATTGCATTCAATTTTGGCACTGCACCTCAGGACGATTATATTGGTCTTTGAGTTGATGCAGTGTAGATTCGTCAGAATGATGCTGGATTGAATAAAAAGAAGCTGTTGAGGTTGGCCTTTAATTCAAAATTGCAGTCATGATCTAATATATTGGTGAAGTAGGCTCTTGGGATGAAAAAGCGTACTATTCGTTATGAAGTGAAAATCTGAGACTGAATTACTGCAAATATTTAAGCTTTCAAACTACTACTGTACCCATTCATTTTTAGCTAGTGTCCAAATCTGATGACTAAGCTCTCCTTGAGTGGTCTGCCACTTTGTATTAAAAATGCTTTTCATTTTAATGGTCTACTTCTTTGTCATTCCACAGAGGACTGTTTTATAAAAACAAATTATGTTAACAAATTCGAGACTGGGCTTATGGTCAAGAGAGATAATAAGATGTTGCAAAATGTTTTCTAACTTTGGGATTAGCATGTGGTTGGGATTGGAGGTGGTTGTTTCTTTCTTGTCTTGTGTAAGGCCATGTTTCTTAGGGTTTTGTACCTTTAGTACTTTCAATTTTCTAGTTATTTAGTGGACTAAAATATCAAGGGATGGAAATCATACTTCTACAACAGGAAGCCCTAATTAGACCAGGCTGCAAATTGAAGTAGCATACCTGAGGAAGTATATATTTACCTTTTGGAGGGAGGGCAGCATGGATTTTCCAGACTGGATTCTAATGATTACGTATGAACAAGGTTACGTAAGCAAGGATTGTATTGCCTGGAATTTAGAAAATTAAAAAATGATTTGTTAATGTTTTCACAATAAGTCGTTGAAGTGAAACTATTTCCACTAGTTGGGGCACTCTAGGAGTAACAGGCACTGCCTGAGAAAAAGACTCTGGTGGTGAAATTAGGAAACACTTAAACACACAAAGGTTGGCAGAAATGTTGAATGCTCATAAATGCTCAGTTAATTATTTGTTGATCATGATGTGCAACAGAGGCAAGTGTGTGGAGTTAAGTTGCACATCACGTGTGTTCTCATTGAATCGCCAACGGGTTTCACAGTCTAAATGATCACCTCCTGTTTCAGTGCTCTCATGGCCTACACAGTATCAAGTAACACATCATCGTCACCAGTGCCATTATTTATACATCAGTTGTGCAACATATATAAATCAGTAAGTCAAGAGTGTGATTGAATGCTGTCCTGTTGTGTAAATGAGTGCAGTCCTAACCCGTTTGAAGCTTGATATCATCTGGAAAAGAGCAGCCTGCTCGATAACACCTCATCTACCCTTTACCATTCAGTCCCTCTATCACCAGAACATTATGGTAACAGAGCATACCATTAACAAAACTCCTGCAATAAATTACCAAGTGACTTCAACAGCACCTTCCACACTTGTAACTTCTTCTATTAAGAAAAACCGGGGCAGCATCGTAAGTGAAGTTGCACAACCTTTGGGCGGCATGGTGGCACAGTGGTTAGCATTGCTGCCTCACAGCGCCTGTAGACCCGGGTTCAATTCCCGACTCAGGCTACTGACTGTGTGGAGTTTGCACGTTCTCCCCGTGTCTGCGTGGGTTTCCTCCGGGTGCTCCGGTTTCCTCCCACAGTCCAAAGATGTGCGGGTCAGGTGAATTGGCCAAGCTAAAATTGCCCGTAGTGTTAGGTAAGGGGTAAATGTAGGGGTATGGGTGGGTTGCGCTTCGGCGGGTCGGTGTGGACTTGTTGGGCCGAAGGGCCTGTTTCCACACTGTAAGTCTAATATAATCTAAAAATAAAAAATAATATAATCTAAACCTACATATCATGTTACTTCTTGACTTGCAAATATATTGCTGTTCCTTTACTGTTGCTGGGTTGAAATTCTTGTACATGCATTCTGAACAGCTGTATGTATGAGCGAGGGAGCCTTGCCACCAATTTCTCAAGTACATCCTTCTCAGCAACACAGGCATTCTATGAATTAATTTTTAAAAGTTGTGTATATGTAATTAAGTTAATTACAGCAAGAAAATACAATGTTGATAATACAGTATTTTGTCTTTACCTTCAAATTCCAATTTTTTTTCTGCAGCAGAAAGTAAAGCTCAGTCATTTCCAGTGATTACAGCACAGAAAAGGGAACAAGGAGTTTCCATTGCAGCTACTGACACTACTGTGAAAAATGTGTCCAAAGCCCCCTCTCCTATTAGATCTGCAGTCACTACATTCCAGAGAATTGGGGCTTTGAGTACAATCCTGACCAATACTACTGCAACACCAACTCCAAACTGCTTTATGAATTCTGTTGCATCTGGAAATAAACCTGAGACATCGGCTGCTCCTCCAACCCGTTACCTATTATGTAAGACTAATTCTTCTGGATTGCCTTCAGGTAGGTTTAAGATTCAAGATGACTTGTCCAAGCCAACTGGTGTATGTGTGCACACCATATCAGTGTGAGTGCATTGCACACATGTCTATGTGTATTTCTCTTCCCCACATCATTTACAACACCTTATTGTTCAACGGTAAGCCTCTTGAATAGCAGAAGTGTCAACAAATGTGTCTGCAACCCTCCTATGGCATGCATAGGAGTATTTGAAAAGGTGATGTACATCGTGTGAGGAAGAAAGAATTTCATTGTTTCATGTCGTGAGTCAGCAGTTCAGTACCTATCTGGTAAATTACGTATTTAAATAGCCACACTAAATTCAGTCGAAGTATATCTAAATTAAAATCAATGTTTTCAGATGGAGGAAATGATAGCCAGAAAACAGTGTACTCATTTCATTGTGATTGCTGTTTTGATTAGCAACAAGTTGTATATAAAGAATGGTGTAAAATATATAAAACCTTGTTGGAAGTTACCAGCTGGTAAGGTACCATCACTGGAGAGAGAACGACTTAATGTTTCAGGTCTGTGGTGCTGCAGTTGCAAATGTTTTCTTGGTGCTGTGTTGGTTGCCAAATTTGCTAAAGATGCAAAGATAGCTAAGAAAGTAAAATCATAAGCTGAACGTTCAGAAGTAGGCCATGCAGTCCATTAGCTTTGCTTTGCCATTTGGTGGGACTATGGCTGATTTGATAATCTTCAGTCACTTTTCCTGCCTTTTTCCTATAATCCTGATTCTCTTACTGATTAGAAATGTGTCTGTCTCAGCCTTGAATATACTTAATGACCCAGCCTCAACAGCATACCTGAAAATGAGGTGTCTACCCGGTGAAGGTACAAAGAAACACTACTTGCACACCAATCAGCATAAGCAGCAAGTGATAGACAGAGCTAAGCAATCCCACAACCAGCAGACCAGATTGAAGTTCAGTAGTCCTGCTACTCCAATCATGAATGTGTGTGGCCAGTTAAACATTTCACTGAAGGAGGAAGTTCCACAAGTGTCCCCATCCTCAAAAATGGAAGAGCCCATGCAAAAGATAAGGCCGAAGTATTTGTGACAATCTGTAACCAGAAGTGCTAAGTGGATGATCCACCTGGCCTCTTCTGTTGGTCAGCAGGATCACATGCCAGTCTTCAGCCAATTCGATTCACTCCATGCAGTATCAAGAAATATTTGGAGGCACTGGATACTGCAAAGACTGTGGGTCCTGATAACATTTGGCAGTTGAACTTGTGGTCTGGAACTTGCTACACTCCTAGTCAAGCTGTTGCTATTTGCCCAGGTGTGTGCTGCACATCAAAAGGACAAATCCATCCTGGCCAATTACATCAGTCTGAACATGATTATAAGTAAAACGATGGCAAGTGTTGTCAACAGTGCTATTGAACAACACCTACTTAGCAACAGCCTACCGAATGATGTCCAGGTTGAATTCTGCCAGGGCCACTCAGCTCCTGATCTCATTACAGCCTTGATTCAAAATGGACAAACGTGCTAATTTCTAGAGGTGAGGTGAAAGTGACAGCCCTTGACAGCAAGGCTGCATTTGTTTGAATATGGGACCAGTGGGAATCAGGGAGATACTCTGCACTGGTTGGAGTCATACCTGGTGAATCGGAAGATAGCTGTGGTTGTTGGTAATCAGTAATCTCAGCTCCTGGACATCCTTACAGGAATTCCTCGGGGTAGTGTCCTAGGCCCAACCACCTTCAGCTGCTTCATCAGTGACCTTCCCTATATCATAAGGTCAGAAGTGGGGATGTTCACAGATGACTGCACAATGTTTAGAACCATTCACGACTGCTCGCATACTGAAGCAGGCCAAATGCTCAATTGCAAGAAGACAAATGTCCAGGATTGAGCTGACAAGTAAAATTTGTGCTTCAGAATTGCTAAGTAATGACCATCTCTTGTAAGAGTCATGTGGACTTGTTGGGCCGAAGGGCCTGTTTCCACACTGTAAGTAATCTAATCTAATCTTAAAAGAACAAACCCCATCTTCATCTTTTTCTTTAAAGAAATCCCCCACTATCAACATGACTTGCCAAATAAACAAGGTAGCTACAAAAGCAGGTCAGAGGCCAGGAGCACTACAGTGAGTAACTCATCTCCTGACTCCCAAAACCATCTACAAGGCACAAGTTAGGGACATGATAGACTATTCCCCACTTTCCTGGACAAGTATAGAGACCAGGAGAAAGTGGGGACTGCAGGTGCTGGAGAGCAGAGTCAAAATGTGCGATGCTGGAAAAACACAGTTGACCTTTTGGGCATAAGCGCTTCATCAGGAATGTGGAGGTGGAAAGATAAATGTGAGGGTCGGCATGGGGGAAGTTAGCTGGGAAGGCGATAGGTAGATGCTGCTGGGGTGTGATGGTGATAGGTTGGAGGGGAGGCTGGAGTGGATAGGTGGAAAGAAAGAGGGACAAGTAGGACAGTTCAAGAGGGAGGTGCCAGCTTGGAGGGTTGGATCTGGGATGAGGTGGGGACTGTGGAGATGAGGAAGATCCCCATCATCCTCCTACCTGCATTTACCTATTGCCTTCCTAGCCCCACCCACCCCCCACATTCCTGATGAAAGGCTTATGCCCAAAATGTTGATTCCTCTGATCCTCGGTTGCTGCCCTACCTGCTGTGCTTTTTGAGCACCACACTTTTCATCCCAGGATTAGGACAGATTCAACAAAATGTTAGCTTAACAACATCCAAAACACATCCACAAGCATTCACCACCTTCACCACTGATGCACATTAGTCACCTTGCATATGTACAAGATGCACTGCAGAAAATAATCAAGGATCCTGAGATAGCACCTTCCAAACGCACAGCCACTGCACCTCAACCAATGAGAAGCAGATGTATGGGAATGCCCATTCTGACCTAGAAATATATTGCGTCACTTCACTATTGCTGTGTCAAAATCCTGGAATTCCGTCCATAATGGCACTGGGGAACTAGCTACAGCGCATAAACTGCAGCAATTTAAGAAGGCAGCTCACCACCACTTTCTCAAGGGCAACAAGGGATGGGTAATAATTTCTGGGCCAGCGATCAACACCCAGGTCCCATGAGTGATTTCTTTTTTTAAAAAATAAAGAACGGGCAAACATCTGGCAGATGGAGTGTAATGTAAGAATATGTGAAGCTGTCCATGTTGGCAGGAAAATTTTTTTTTCAAAAAGCATGCATTCTGAATAATGAAAGGTTATAGATCTGTGAGATATGGAGAGATCTGGTTGTCCAAGTGCAAAATGTTAGTGTTCAGGTACATTAGGTAAATAATCAGGAAAGCCAATGGAATGTTAAAATATATTGTGAATAGAATTGAATACGCCAGTATAATATTGGTCACCTTCATCAGTGAAAGATGTAAGTGCACTGTAAGTAGTTCAAAGAAGGCGAACCAAAGTAATATCTGTCTTATGAGAAAAGTTTGGATAAGTTTGTTCTCACTGGAGTTTAGAAGAGTAAGAGGTGACTTGATTGAAGCATCAGGTCCTGTCTGGTATTGACAAGGTAGATGTGGAAAGGATATTTCCTCTCGTGAGAGAATCTAGAATGAATAGTCTGTTTAAAATCAGGGATCCACATTTCTCTCTTGGAGGATCATGAATGTTTGGACCCCTCTTCCTCAAAATGGTGGTGGAAGCAGAGTCTTTCACTTCTGCCTTAAGAATGTTCATTGATTCTTGCTAAGCAAGGGTATGAAAGATTGTTTAGGGTAGGCTAGGAAAGTTGATTAAAGAAAAGGATTCTGGGTTATCCAAGATGGAGGATGGGGAAAAAAATTATGGCTGTAAGAGCTGCTTTTTTTTTGAGGTAATTGAGGTGTTGGAGATGATTTCCTCGAATTCCAGATTATATGCTGTTGCATTGTTTTAGAACTTCAGGGGTGGTGAGAAGAAGATCAAAATGGCACTTTAAAGAGGAGGAGGATGGACAAAGGCAGCGACCACATGGTCAGCGAAAGAAACATACACTGCTGCCTGACACAGCAGTGAATCTGCACAGTTACTGCCTTTGCTATGTGAGTTCAAGTATCTTTGGACTTCAAAGTGCATCTAGGAAAAGTTAATAGTGAAATTCACAGCTGACCTTGGAGGAACCTATATGGGAGAGCTCATAGCACAGGAGTGATAAGTGCATAGTTTTAAGTGTAACCTTGCCGTAAATCTATAATAGTGAGTACAGTGAGTTCTTTCTTGATTGTGTTTCATTGAGATCTGTATCTTAATTAAATTTTTAAAATATAAAGCATAAGTACTAAGTTAGCCTGGAGCAGTGTTTTTACAGCTGCAAAACTGGACTATTTTCTGGGGTCTGTAGATTATGAAGGAGGAAAGATGGCCTTTAATAGAGTGATGTGCCCTCCATGCCTGATGTAGGAGTCAGGGAGAGTTTCCATGTTACTAATGATTGCGTCTGCAGGAAGTGTGTTTCTTCCATCCAGAGCATGGTGAGAATCTGAAACTTGGACAGAAACCCTCGTAACGTTTAAGAAGAATTCAGAGATATGTTCACCATACCAAAACATAGAAGTTGATGGACATAGTGCTGGAAAATGGGCTAAGAATAGTTTGGTAGTTTTCGACTGGTGCAGATTTGATGGATCAATGGGTCTCTTTCTGTGCTGTAGATCTGCATGACCCTATTAAATGGCAGAGGAGGATCAAGAGGAAAATGGTCTACTTCCCTGCTTGTTTATTTTGTCTGTCGTCAGACCAAAATTTTTATTTTTTTTTAGTTCTGAATTAAAATACATTGATAGCAACAATACAATCACTCAATGCCTTAATAAGTTGGCTTGTATGTCGGAGGTAGATACAATCAGTGGAAAAACTGTCCCTTGAAACCAACAAACTATGCAGATTGGTATAATTCATCAATTTGTCATGCAGCGTTTTAAATGGTCTGTCTTTTTGTCAGGTTCATCTGCCTCTCTGGATCAAGATGGCCGCCGGCAATGCATTGCTGTCCCAAACACATTGAAACTACAGCCAGGAGACAATCTGATGCTTCAGCCTATCAAGGCTGCTGATGGCCGACAGTTGTACAGACACTCCAGTGGGAAAATATTCCAGCTAGTTTACACAAAGACTCCAGAACAAACACCAGTGCAACAGCTGAACATTCCCCAGTCACCAATTCCAGGTATGGTATTGAGAAATGAGCACTATTGACTATTATTATGAGATGAAGACAGATAGCCGAATCAAATCCACCTTCCTACCTCAGCATTAGCAACACAGTAAGGTTAAAATCTTCAAAGACCCTTTAAAATTGACCTTAGCAGTTCATAACCAAGCTTTTTGAAGAACCAATCTTGAACAGTATAGTAACTTAGCAAAGCAAAATTAAATAACGAGTTTTGAGAAGACTTGTAGCTCAGCTTGAGGTTCTGGATGTAAGTTTGCTTGCTGAGTTGGAAGGTTGATTTTCAGACCTTTCGCCACCATACTAGGTAACATCAGTGAGCCTCCAGTGAAGCACTGGTGTTAGTGACCTGCTTTCTGTTTGTGTTTGGGTATCCTTGGGTTGTTGGTGTCATTTCCTGTGTTGGTGTCATTTCCTGTACTTTTGCTCAGAGGGTTGTAAATGGGATCCAAGTCTATGTATTTGTTGATAGAGTTCCTGTTGGAATGCCATGCTTCTAGGAATTCTCATGTCTCTCTCTCTTTGGCTTGTCCTAGGATGGATGTGTTGACCCAGTCGAAATGGTGTCTTCCCTCATCTGTATGTAAGGATACTAGTGAGAGTGGGTCATGTATTTTTGTGTTGGTGTTCATGTCTCCTGGTGGCTAATTTTCTGCAATGTTTGTTACAGTTCTTGCAAGGTGACATTTGTTTTGCTTGTTGCCTATATAGGGTCTTTCAAGGTCATTAGCTGCTGTTTAAGTGTGTTGGTGGGTTTGTGAGCTACCATGATGCCAAGGGGTCTGAGTAGTCTGGCAGTCATTTCTGAGATGCCTTTGATGTAGGGGAGGGTGTCTGGGGTTTCTGGATGTATTTTGACTGCTTGTTGGGGTTTGTTGCTGAGAAATCGGCAGACTATGTTCATTGCATACCAGTTCTTTTTGAATACCCTGTGTAGGTGATTTTCCTCTGCTCTGCGTAGTTCCTAGATGCTGCAGCGTGTGGTAGCTCTCTGAAGTAATATTCTCATGCAGCTTTGTTTGTGAGTGTTAAGATGATTGCTTCTGTAGTTCAATATTTGGTCAGTATGTGTTGATTTCCTGTAGATGCTGAAGTTCACCATTGGCTGTTCACTCTACTGCGACATCTACAAATGGCAACTTGTTTTTTTCCTCCACTTTACTGAATTTAGCACCCTCTGAGAAAAAGAACGGGAAATGACATCACCACCAGAAATGACATCACCATCGAAAATGACATCACCAACTCAAGGAAACCGAAAGACAAATAATAAGCGAGTCACTAACACCAGTGCTTCTCTGGAGGCTCACTGATGATGTTACCTGTTGTGGTGATGAAATGTCTGAAAATAAACCTTCCAGCTCAGCAAGCAAATTTACATCCATTTAAAAAAGAGCGTAATCTAATTGCCGGAATTTAAACCCAATAACCTTCATGTTCAGAACTTTCACACAAAAAACACTATTCAGAGATAAGAAAATAACAAAACTAGCCAGACTACTCAAGATCCCTTTCAAATCTTTTATGCCCTAGGATTGACAGCCAGGCTCCTCCTTTCAGAAACTCCATCCAAAAGCCAGTTAGAACTCTGGTCCCTTCCTCAGTTTGACCATCATCTTTTCTTGTATTGCATTAAACATTAGCCAAAGCATATGTAGGAGCAAGGAAGTTATTTTACACCCTAATAAAATGTTTAGGTCACAGATGGAATGCTGTTTGCAACCCTGGTCGCCACACAATCGGAAGGGCAGGTTTACACTGGAGAATGTGCTGAGGAGATTCAACTGAATGTTACCTGGATTGAAAAGTCTTCATTATGAGGAGAGACTGGATAGGCTGGATTTGTTTTCCTTGGAGTAGAGAGGCTGGAGAGGTATTTGATTATGGTGTACAAAATTGAGAGGCTTGGACAGAGTAGGTCATGAGAATCTCTCTTCCCTATGGCACACTTATCTAAAATTAGAAGGCATATGTTTAAGGTGAGGAGATCTGAAAAACAAATTTACCCAGAGAGTAGCTGATAACTGGAATCTGCTGCCTAAGTGGATGGTGGAGGAAGATAGAAGGTAGTCTTGCAACATTTTAAGAAGCATCTGAATGAGTATTTGAAATGCTAGGGCATAGTAGGCTATGGTGTTTGTGTAGTCCGGTGTTGGTTGATCAGCATAGACGTGGTGGGTCATATGGCCCGTTTCTGTGCTGTGTGATCTTGGTGCCACAGAGTCTTTTGGAATCCTTTTTGATTTAAGAACTAACCTGCAATTAAATTGCATGCTTGCCTCTCAAATGCCCAGCAGCTAGTTTATTCTGTGTTTTGTTTTTAGTTTGTAATTTAAGCTGCTGTTCAACGTCCAAAGATCATTTTCAGCTCAAAGTTCTCCGTTCACAGCTCCAAACCAACATTTATAAAAGAATGGAAAATAGGTAAAAAATCAGTGGGTTCTAACATGCCTGCCCCCTCAAAACATGAAACATCAGTTTTTTTTAAAAAAGATTTCATTACAAGGTTAGCAACACTTAAACAACACAAAACACATTCATTCTTCCTCCCACTATAGGCAAATTTGCAGATGACACAAAAATAGATGAAAAGCAAATTGCAAAGGGGATACATACAGTTTAGAGAGATGTTGATTGGTTAAGTACCTGGGTTAAAAAGTTGGCAAACTGAGGATAATGTGGAAAAATGTGAAAGGAAGAACAGTTTTATTACATTGACAAAGGGACTTGTGCATGAAACTCAGAAAGCTAGCACACAGGTACAGCAGGTAATCAGCAAGGCCAGTGGAATGTTGGCTCTTATTTCAAAGCAGTTGTAGTATAAGAGTAAAGAAGTCTGAATGTAACTGCACAAGGTGCTAGTGAGACCACATCTAGAATACTGAGAGCTGTTTTGGTCCTCTTATCTAAGGAGAGATATCTTTTGATTTGAGGCAGATTAGAAAAGGTTCATTCGGATCATCCCTGGAACAGACAGATTGTCTTGAGAGCAAAGGCTAAACAGGTTAAGACCCTATTCACTGGAGTTTAGAAGAATAAGAGGTGATCTCATTGAAACATAAAGGATTTTTAAGGGGCTTGACAGGGTAAAAGATGATGTTTCCCTTTATGTGAGAGTCAAGGACCTGAGGGCACAGTCTCAGAATACAGGGGTGTCAATTTAGGACTGAGATGAGGCGGAATTTCTTTGAGAGTTGTGAGTCAGTTGAACTTCTTTCCATTGAGAACTGAGGAGCAGAGTCCTTGTGTATATTTAAAGTTGAGATAAATGGATCCTGATGAATGGCAGAGCAAGTTCAAGGTGCCTTCTCCCGTCCCTGTTTCTTATGGTCTACCCGATTCCTAATCACTTCAGTTCTTTTGGTCACATTCTTAAATTCAAAACCACTTACATTCAGGATAAAGCAACTGCAATTACGTTTTCTTTCCTGGAAATATGCACATGGAAACATTTTCATGTCAAACGATTGCAGATCTAATCTCCATTTGAACAACCTTGGAGATTCCATTCTGAGCTCGTCCCCAAAGGTTAAGATTGTAATCAAGGGAAACCACAATTTCACAGTTCCCATGTCGAATGTAAACTCCAAAGTGCCCCCACCTCGAGCACTTCCTTGTTTGTAATTTGATATCTTCTCTGATGGTGGTTCAACTTCTTTGAAAATTAAGCCATGGGCTTCTCCATTCCAGTTTTGCCTTCCTGTAAAGGAACTGCTCCAATCCCCAAATCACTGACTTCTACTGCAAATGTAAAGTTAGGTGCATTTAATTACGTGTTCATTCGTGAAAATTGCTTTTAGCTTTTAGCTTTTAGCTTTTGGCATTCTGTTGACTTATACCATCTTTGTCTGTTTTCCTAGCAAATTAATCAAGGATATAGCTATGGTACTAAAATTTCCATTAAATTCACACATTGCCAAGAACCTCGTTACATATCTCTCTGTTGATATTTCTCCAGCTAAATGATCTAATTTCTCCAAATTTGTTACTCATAGCGGAAGTTTTTTTTTGGATATTTCCCTTTTTCTCAGTGGCTCTCGTTCTTCTTTCTTCTATCCTCTTCTACTGCAGTTGCTAGTTGACATACCTGTACATTCTTGTGGTCTTTTCAATGATAGTACTGTTTTAGCATGTTCAGATGACATTCCTGATTGTCAGAAGAACTATCTAATAGTATCGATTAAAAATGTTAAATATGCGAGCACTTTTAGATACTTCATAATGACTACTGAGTGTTGCCTTTCAAGGCTCACCTTGTAAAGGCAACAGTACCAAACTTCATTTCCTGTTTTAAAATTTTTGGTGGTCTTACATTCATACACTTTCAATATTTTTTGGCACATGTACTCACACACTCTAAGATTCATTTTTTTTGACTTTAATAATTTATCTGTAATTAATTTTAATGGCCCTCTTGTTTAATGGCTATAAAGTAATTCGAATTATCTGAAGCCAGTAGGTTTGGAAAATCATCAAATCTCTACAGCGTGGAAGCAGACCATTTGGCCCATTGTGTCTACACCGACCCTCAGAGCATCGCATCCAGACCCTACCCCCAACCCTGTAACCCAGCATTTCCCGTGGCTAATCCATCTTGCTGCACATTTTTGGTCACTATGGGAAATTTAGCATGGCTAATCCACAGAGACCATTCCCTCCATACTCCCTCGTTAGGTCCACGCTGCACACCAACCCACCCTCCACTCTCAGCACTTTCCCTTGCCACCATAACAGGTGTAAAAACTGTGCCCCCCACCCCCCCCCCCCCCCCCCCCCCCCCCCCACCCCACCCCACCCCCACCCCCCGGCCACACTCCCCTCCATCCATGGCCCAAAGGATCCTTGCAAATCTGGCAGAAATTTTTCTGCAGCTCCAAACACCTCATCAACTATGTCCTTTGCCTTCGATGTGGTCTTTTCTACATTAGGGAGACAGGACCGCAACTTGTGGAACGTTTCAGAGAATATTTCCGGAACACATGCACCAATCAACCCCACCCTCTGTGGAAGGGCACTTCAACTCTCCCTCCTACTCTGCCAAGGACATGCAAGTCCTGGGTCACCTCCACCGCCAAATTCTAGCCACCCAATGCTTGGAGGAAGAACACCTCATCATCTGCCTTCGGACGCTCCAACCACACGGGATTAATGTTGATTTCACCAGTTTCCTACATCCAACCCTCCAACTCGGCACCACCCTCTTGAACTATTCTGCCTGTCCATCAACCTGTTCTGTCCGCCCTCCGCTCTGACCTATCAGCTTCACCCCCCACCTCCAGCTACCTATCGCATTCCCGGCTGCCTTGCCCCAGCTCCCTCTCATTTATCTCTCCGTTCCCTTGGGTCCAACCCACATTCCTGATGAAGAGCTTATCCTCGAAACGTTGACTCTCCTGCACCTTGGATGCTGCCTGATCTGCTGTGGCTTTCCAGCGCCACACTTTTTGACTCTCATCTCAGACATTTGCATTCCTCACTTTCTCCCAATCCACCTAACCTGCCTGTGTTTGGACTCTGGCTGCAAATTAGAAAATCTAAAGCTTTGCCTTAATCCTTTGGACGCTGATAACAATAAATTTTGATCATGGTTTGAGAGTTTGGTGGTATCTCTCGAAAGCACCGTGGGTCTGCAGATGGTCCACAGTTAACTTTAATTGTTTTAATTCACAAACTTATGATATTCTGAAAGTTTTTTGACAAACTTTGGTACTTGATCAGTCTGTATTTATATTCACAGACCATGGCAAACATAAAACTGAGTGTTTTTGCTACCACTTTAGCTTTGATTGTTTTTTTTAAGAGAATAGCATCTGGAATTTGAATAGTTGTATCCATAACATTCAGGATATATTCATTTCTGGGTTTTGTATTAGGTAATGGCTCTACCTGCACAAATGGTTCCTCGAAAACTCACGTAGGATTCAGGTGCTGGTTTAATCACATGTTGAGGTTTACCTGAAACTTAACAGCCATCGTGTATCATTCTTACCAAGTGCTATATGACATCCAGTGATCGCAAACAGTGTTCCCACTAATTTTATTTTCAGCTATTTCAAAGGTCTGTGCACAGCACCGACTTTTGGAACCAGACATCAATGCTGCAAAATGGTGGTGGAATGCCACTCGCCATGCACAGATTCGTGTAGCAGCAATATAGCTTAGAGGGAACATTGGCCATGAAAGGTGTTACAGAAATGCAAGTTTTTTGTAAATCACTGGGAATAGGAATACCCTTATCAATATACTGTATGATTTTGAAGAATAATGCCGTAATATTTCCATTACAGGAACAAATTCAGTGGTCAAAATCGTCACATCTACAATTACGACTTTAGAAGGTGATGCTAACACTTTTCTTTGTAACACAGCTGCTACAAATTCAGAACTGTGTACCAAAACCAGTTTATCAGAAGCAAGTGTTGGAAGATTGCACAATTCCACATCGCTATGTGACGTAACTGCAACAAAGCTGCAACTTCAGTGTGTCCCTGCAACTTGGACATTGGTAGATCAGCTTTCTCCATCCCAGTCATTAAGTATGTTTTCAGAGACCACTACACAGGCTGAGCAGCACGACAATATCATTCCTTTGGCCGATTGCCAAACAAAAGCAAATCTTGTTAGTTTAAACAATGACATATTTGACTTAGAAATGAATCCAGTGAAATCCTCTGAACAAGGGGAATGCAATCAAAGAGCGAAAACTGTTAACACATTCCCTATGAAAAGTGAGACCATTACGGTCACTGGAGCTTATGAAACAAAATGGGTGACAGAGGATAATACATTTGCAAAAGATTGCAAAAGGACAGACAGCATGGAAAAATTTAAAACTCAGCTTAATGCAAGCAAGCGAAGTGAAGCCCATATTAAAGTTGAGCGAGATTTGGCTGAAATAAATGGTGATGAGCGCATGGATTCTGATGGCCCTGAAATCTGCACTGTTACCATAAAAGAGGAACCTCTGAATGATGAGGAACACAATAGCTTTACTGCATGGAGAGAAGAGTCCTTTAGAAACTCCAAGTTCTGGAACCGTTCATTCAATTTAAATACAGAAGCTGTGACTGAAGCCGAGTTAGGTGTGCAGGTACGTTAAAAATAATTAATAGTTCTGAAAATGTACATTCTTCTTTTAGTGACTATCCCATGCATAAGGAGGAGAAAATCCAGAAACTAGCTAAATTGGGTCTTACAATTTTAATATTGTAACAGACTTTACAGAACAACATTCTATTGTATTAATCAGTCATAAATTATGTATCTCCTTCACACTTTTTTATTCATTCATGGGATGTGAGCATCATTGACTAGGCCAGCATTTGTTGCTTGTCCTAATTGCCCAGAGGGCAGTTAAGAGTCAACAACATTGTAGTAGGTCAGGAGTCTGATCTAGACCAGACAGGTAAGGATGCAATTTCCTTTCCTAAAGGGCATTAGTGAACTCAGTGGGTATCTTACAACAAAAAATAACCATGGACTCTTAATTCCAGATCGATTTATTTTTTAATTGAATTCAAATCCCACCATCTGTCATGATGGGATTCAAACCCAGATCCCCAAAACATTAATGAATTAACATTGATGAATGCTCGAGCAATAATGCCATTAGGCCAATGCCTCCCCTTTGCAGCAGCTATTTTGAGAAAAGACAGACAAATTTGAAATTATTTTATTTGTTTAGCTTTGTGGTGGGTTAAATCTAGCATTAGTGCATTCTATGATGAATTTTCCTTTCGTTGTCCTGTCTGGTCATTCAGTTATTCATGTTTGGATTAGTGTCATCCTCTGAACCTCCTGATCCAATCCCTATTTGCTGTTTTAAATCGACCCAAATTCCTTATTGGAATGACTTTGAGTTCACGTTTGGAATTGTGGTGTGCAGCTTTGGTCTCTATTTAGGGAAGGGTATATATTGATTCGAGGTAGTGCAGCAGAGATTTGCTGGATTGGTTAGTGGGATTATTGGATCATCCCATGAAGGGGGAATGTTGAGAGCCTGTATTCTGTGTGGTGAGAAGAATGAGAGCTGAGCTCGTTAAAACATGAATGATTCTGAAAGAGCTTGACAATGCACAAAAGTTGTTTCCTTATTTGGGAAACTCAGGAGCATGGTCTCAGGATAAGAGATCGGTTGTTTAGGATAGAAACAAGAAAATTCTCCACTCGATGAGTTGTGAATATTTAGAATTCTCTGTCTTAGAGGTTATTGAATATATTTAAAGCGAAGACAAATTTGTCACCTGTCGGGGAATAGAGGGATAAGGAAATTGGGGTTTGAGCCCAAGATCAGCCACGAACATATTGAGTAGCAGAGCAGTTCAACAACCATATCACCTACTCTTTCTTCTTCTTTTCTTACTTTCTTGCAGATATTTAGGCAAATTTTAAACAATATGTCACATACTTAATTTGAATTTTTAGAAAAATACCTGAGACGGTTATTGATTCACCGGACAGGAAGGTGGTGAAAGAGTGATAGTCAAGGACAAGCTTGGACAGACCTCAGAAACTACTTAATTTACAGATCCTAACTGATAACTAGAATGGGTTACTAGCACACTAAGGAGTAACTAGAAGCAGCAACAATAAGACATTGCAGTTGGTTTCTAAAGGACCGGGATAGGAATAGGTGTTGTCCATTTGCCCCTTCAAGCTTGATGTAATACTATTATTGCTGACCACTTACTCCATTTCCATCTTCCTGCACTATTCCCATAGTTCTTAGTATCCAAAAATCTTTTCAAGATTTGCCTTGAATATACTTAACTATTGAGTGATCATATGGCCGATCCAGGATGCGGTGCTGGAATAGCATAGCAGGTCAGGCAGCATCCGAGGAGCAGGAGAATCAATGTTTCAGGCGAAAGCGAAGCATCAATTCTACTGCATCTCGGATGCTGCCTGACCTGCTGTGCTTTTCCAGCACCCTACACTCAACTCTAATCTCCAGCATCTGCAGTCCTCACTTTCTCCAGGCAGATCCAGCCCCCTGCTCCCTACCAGGGATCCATTTTCACATTTCTGTATTGTAGTTATATTCTGACCATGAATCAGATTCTACCATGTCTAAATCGGAAAAGTGTGACTGCCTCTTAGATCTAAGTGCTCCACAATGTATGCACCTCACCTGCAGAAAATTCACCTCAAAGTTGTTGAGTTTAAGAGCAGGCACCTGCTGTAAATCTGGCTGTTATCCAGGATTATAATGCACTCTACACGTTACTGCATTTGATCACAAGTTGCACAAACACTCATTTTGTAAATTTGCTTTATCTTAATAAGGAAACTGAGGCTCCTGTTGTAGCCTTGTTCTGTTATAGTGAAAAACCTGCTATAAATCTTTTCCATCCTTGTTCCTCTTCATTCTCCTCCAGACCTAGATGGTAAAGTTGGTGCATGCTGTCCATTTGGTTGACACTTTTTTTTTCCCTTGGGAACATGGATCTTTTTGTGGAACCTGTTGATTAGGCATTATAACTGTTGTAAAGGTTCACCAGTAGCTGCACTACAACTTTGTCCAGCTTTGGTTGTTTTAACAATATGACAGTGTCTGAATGATACGTAATTTTATGTTCATGGTTCCTCAACAGACCACAGCAAAACTTGATCCTGCTCCTCACTCTCTGTATTTGTCTCCTGTCATGAGAAAACTGATGCTGGGCTGACAATGCAACTTTTCCCGCTTTTTATTACACGAGGTATGGGCAGCGTTTGGGCTCCACTCTTATTGCTCTTGGACTGAGTAGCTTGCTTGATCATTTTAGGGGGCCATAAGAGTCAACCACATTATTGTTGGTCTGGAGTAATGTGCAGGCCAGACTAGTAATAGATGGCACATTTCCCTCTGTGAAGGACATTAGTGAATCAGATGTTTGTTTTTTAACAACATTCAAGGGGTTACACAATCTCCATGAGCATATTAAATTCAGATTTTACCATCTGCCACAGTGGATATCAAGCCCATTTTCCATGACATTAGCCTTGTGTTCACGATTACTTATCAGTGATGTTACCGCCTATCCCAAGTCAGAACTAAAAAGAGTAAGTAGTCGGGGAACTGAGCAGGTCTGGCAGTATCTGTGGAGAGAGAAAAACAATGTTCATGATTCAAGTCTAAAAGCTGATCTTCGGTTCTAAAGTTGTCTTCGATTACAATTCTGAGAGTCATATTTGGACTCGACGTTAACTCAGTTTCTATCGCCACAGTTGCTGAGTTTCTCCAGCACTTTGTCTTTATTCCAGAACTCCAGCATCTGCACTGGTTTGCTTTTAATTGAGGGCTTTCAATCTCAATTATTCTGCTGTCTCCTATCACAAGTACAGTTTTTCATTCTAATTGTTTGAATGCACTCCATAAAGTGCTAGTAGAGTCATCTTTGACTGGCAAACAATAAACTAATTCTGAGAACATATTGGGCATTAACTTTGAAGAATTACCAGCAATCATTTATGGAATAAAGAAATCCCAGTCTCTGTCTCTTAAATAGGCATCACAATGGCTCAGTTTTTAGCACTATTTCCTCATAGCGCCAGGGACACAGGTTCGACTCCAGCCTCTGGTGACTGTGCAAATTCCACATAGACATTCTCTCTCTCTGCCTTTGTGGGTTTCCTCTGCATACTCCTGTTTCTTCCCACAGTTCAAAGATGTGCAGGTTAAGTGGATTGACCATGCTAAGTTGCCCATAGTATCTAGGGATGAGTGGATTAGCCATGGAAATACAAGGGTACAGGGATAGGATAGGGGGACGGATCTGGGTGGGATGCTGTTTGGAGAGTTGGTGTGCACTCTGTATGCCGAATGGCCTGTTTCCACACTGTAGGGATGCCATGATTCTATGAAGTGTTGCCATGACCTAATAGCAGGGATTGTTAATTTTTCAAACATTAAGTGGGACTGGTGGGAAATTTGTTAAACATATTTAAGAAAGTTTACTTGATCACTATATAAATGTTCATTCTAAAGAAGGAACAAAACCTGACCTCTGAGGAAATAAGGCAGGGTAAGTGACTGAAGTATGAGTGGGTGAACATTTTGGGACAAGCGATCATAATTCTATTAATTTTTAAAAAACTTATGGAAAAGAATAATTCTTCCATAAAAATTAACGTTCTTGATTGAGTAAGGCAAATTTTAATGGTATGAGACAATGACTTTTCAAAAGATGATTGGAGTAGACTGTTCATGGGTAAAGGGATGGACTGACCAGCAGGAGGCTTTCAAAAGTGTGAGAACAAAAATTCAGAATCATTATGTTCCTGTTAAAGTGAAAGGTAAGGCTGGTAATTTGAGGGAACACTGGATGAATAAAGATACTGAGGTTCTAGTCAAGAATAAAAGAAATCATATATTAGATATAGTCAACTGGGATTAAATGAATCTCTTTTAAGAGTACAAAGAGTGTAGGGACATTCTTAAGATGGAATTCAGGAAGGCAAAGAGGGGATAAGAGATAGCCGTGGCAGATAAGGTTAATCCAAAGAGATTTTACAAGTCCATTAAGAGCAACTAAAGAAAGAGTAGGACCCTTTAAAGATCAAAGATGTTGTCTTTGTGTTGAACCTCAGGAGATGGGAGAGATATTAAATGAATATTTTGCGCCAGCTTTTACTGTGAAGAAAGAAACGGAGGCTAGAGAACTCAACGGAAATAAATATTGATGTTTTGAAAACTGTTCATGTTACAGAACAGGAAGTGCAGGAAAATCTTCAAAAACATAAAGATGGATAAATCTCTGGGACTTGATCAGATGTATCCCCAGACATTGTGTGAAGTTAAGGAGGAAATTACGGGGTCCCTAGCAGAAATATTTATATCACCTATAATTGTGAGGTCCCAGAGGACTGGCAGTTCGCTAATGTTGTGCCTATATTTAAGAAAGTCTGTAAACCTGGGAACTATAGACCTATGAGTCTGACATTGGTGGTGGGTAACTTGTTGGAAGTGATTCTAAATGATGAGATTTACATGTATTTGGAGAGCAAGGAATGATTAGGGATAGTCAGTATGGTTTTGCATGAGGAAAAACATTTCTCTCAAACATGATTGAGATTTTTGAGGAACTAACCAAGGAGATTGATGTCTACTGCTCTGCTGTCATTGTTTAGAACATAGCACGTAGAACATACAACACAGTACAGGCCCTTTGACCCTCGATGTTGTGCTGACCTTGTAGTAGTAGTAGCAGCTTTTTATTTGTCACTTCTACTATATACAATCGATACAGTACAAAACAAGACAGCGTTCCTCCGGGACCGAGGGTGCTACATGCACAGCACAAACTACACACTCGTACACTGCACAAGGTGCATAACAAATACAAAACATGCAAGTTGCAGTGTAATAGAAGCTGCAAATGTGTTGCTGGTCAAAGCACAGCAGGTCAGGCAGCATCAAATCGTAGACATTTTTGTTGCAGCCATTTGAAGTTGTGCAAAGAATTTCAGGTGGGAAAGACTCTGATCATACTGTGTTAAGGGGCTAAAAGATCAAACTAACCTACATATCTTTCTTTTTACTATCATCCATGTGCCTATCCAAGAGTTGTTTAAATGTCCTTAATGTATCTGACTCTGCTGGCAGTGCATTCCACGCATCCACCACTTGACATTTCCCCTAAACCTTCCTCCAAACACCTTAAAATTATGCCCTGGGAAAAAGTCTCTGACTATTCACTCTATTTTTGCCTCAACCACCTCTTCTTTGCTCCAATGAGAAAAGCCCTAGTTCCCTCAACCTTTCTTCATGAGACATGCCCTCCAGTCCAGGCAGCATCCTGATGAATCTCCTCTGCATCCTCTCTAAAGGTTTCCTATAATGAGGCAACTAGAACTGGACACAGTATTTCAAGTGTGCCCTTACCATGGCTCTGTAGAGCTGCAGCATAACCATGTTGCTGTTGAATTCAAGCCCCCTGCTAATGAAAGCCAACACACACATATCTTCTTGACAACCTTATCAACTGGGGTGGCAACTTTGAGGGATCTGTGAACATGGACTCCACGATCCCTCTGTTCCTCCACACTGCCAGAAATCCTGCTTTTAACCCTGTATTCTGCATTCAAATTTGACCTTCCAAAGTGAACCACCTCACACTTTTCTAGGTTGAACTCCATCTGTCGCTTATCTGCACAGTTCTGCATCCTGTCACCGTCCTGTTGCAACATACAAAAGTCCTCCACACTAGCCACAACTCCACTAACCTTTGTGTGATCGGCAAGCTTACTTAACCCCTTCCACTTCCTCATCCAAGTCATTTATAAAAATCACAAAGAGCAGAGGTCCCAGAACAGATCCCAGCAGAACACCACTGGTCACTGAGCTCCAGGTTGAATACTTTCCATTTACTACCACCTTCTGTCTTCTATGGGCTAGCTAATTCTGTATCCAGACAGCTGAATTTCCCTGTATCCCATGCCTCCTTACTTTCTGAATGAGCTTACCATGGGGAACCTTATCAAAAGCATTGCTAAAATCCATGTACACCACATCATCAATGTGTTTTGTCACATCCTCAAAGAATTCGGTAAGGCTTGTGAGGCATAATCTGTCCTTCACAAAGCCATGTTGACTATCTCTAATCAAGCTATGGTTTTCCAAATAATCATAAAACCTCTGCCTCAGCATCCTCTACCATAATTTGCCCACCAATGACATAAAGCTGACTGGTCTGTAACTCCCAGGATTATCCCTATTCCCTTTCTTGAACAAGGAATAATATTTGCCACCCTTCAATCATCTGGCACTATGCCAGTGGACAGTGAGGATGCAAAGATCATAGCTAAAAGTGTAGCAATTTCTTTCCTCGCTTCGTGTAATAATCTAGAGCATATCCCATCTGGCCCAGGGACTTGTATATCCTTCTGTTTTTCAAAATTTTCAACACACCGTTCTTCTTTACATCAAACTGTTTGAGCAGAAACGTCGAGATCCCCCTTAAAGTATTTATTAAGGGCCTCCTATACCACTTCTGACTCCAGGCACAAGTTCCCTCCACTATCCCTGATCAGCCCTACCCTCACTCTGTCCATCTTCTTGTTCTTCAGAAGTGTAGAACGCCTTGGCATTTTCCTTAATCCTACCTACTAAAGCTTTTTCATGCCCCCTTCCAGCTCTCTAAGTCCATTTTTCAGTTCCTTCCTAGCTACCTTGTAACCGTGTAAAGCCCTGTCTGATCCTTGTGTCTTCCACCTTAAGTAAGCTTCCTTCTTCCTCTTGATTAGATGTTCCACATCCCTTGTCATCCAAGGTTTTTTTTTAGATTAGACTTAGATTAGACTTACAGTGTGGAAACAGGCCCTTCGGCCCAACAAGTCCACACCGACCTGCCGAAGCGAAACCCACCCATACCCCTACATTACCCCTTACCTAACACTACGGGCAATTTAGCATGGCCAATTCACCTCACCCGCACATCTTTGGACTGTGGGAGGAAACCGGAGCACCCGGAGGAAACCCACGCAGACACGGGGAGAACGTGCAAACTCCACACAGTCAGTCGCCTGAGTCGGGAATTGAACCCGGGTCTTCAGGCGCTGTGAGGCAGCAGTGCTAACCACTGTGCCACCGTGCCGCCCACCGTTCCTCAGCCTATTGTCCCTTCCCTGCCTCAGTGGGACAAACCCATCCAACACTATCAGCAAGTGCTCCCTAAAGAACCTCCACATTTCTGTCATGCATTTCTCTGAGAACATTTGTTCCCATTTTAAGCACCCCAGATCCTAATAGCATTGTAATTCCCCTTCCTCCCAATGAAATACTTTCCCATACCTTATGCTCCTATCCCTATCCATGACTATATTAAAGGTCAAGGAGTTGTGATCAGTGTAACTGAAATGCTCTCCCACAAAGAGAACCTGGCCTGGTTCATTGCCAAATGCCAAATTCAATATGGCCTCCCCTCTAGTCAGCCTATCTATACAGAATCCTTCCTGGGCACACCTGACAAAAACCGCTCCATCCGAACTATTGAACTAAGGAGATTCCAGTTAATAATGGGGAAGTTAAAGTCACCATGACAGCAACCTGTTACTTCTGTGCCTTTCCAAATTCTGCCCCCCCAATCTGCTCCTCTGTCGCTATTAGGTGGTCTGTATAAAGCCCTAATATTGTGACTGCTCCTTTCCTGTTTCTGATGTCCACCCATAATGATTCTGTAGACAAACCCTCCTCAACGACTTCCCTTTCTGCATCTGTGATTCCATCCCTGATTAGCAATGCCGCTCCCCCGCCTCTTTTACCTTCCCCTCTATTCCTTTTGAAACATCTAAACACTGGAACATCCAACAACCATTCCTGCCCCTGTAATATCCAAGTCTCCATAATGGCCACAACACCATAGTTCCAAGTACTGATCCATGCTCTTAAGTTTTTTTTTGGATTTGATTAGATTCCCTGCAGTGTGGAAACACGGCCCTTCGGCCCAACCAATTCACACTTATCCTCCGAAGAGCAACCCACCAGACCCGTTTCCCTCTGGCAAATGCACCTAGCACTATGGGCAATTTACCTAACCTGCACATCTTTGGACTGTGGGAGGAAACCGGAGCACCCAGAGGAAACCCACGCAGACACTGGGAGAATGTGTTAACTCTACACAGACAGTCACCCAAGGCTGGAATCGAACCTGGAACCCTGGTGCTGTGAGGTAGCAGTCCTAACCACTGAGCCACCGTGCTGCCCCTTCATCACTCTTATTTCTGATGCTACTTGCGTTAAAGTAGACATGCTTCAACCCATCACGCTAACTGCACCTTTCCCTATCAAGTGCCTATCCCTCCTCAGAAATTCTCTGCGCACTGTATCTGGCTGTTCACTACCTATTCCATCCTCTGATCTGTATCACCGATTCCCATCCCCCTGCCAAGCTAGGTTAAACCCTCCTGAAGAGCTCTAGCAAACCTTCGGCCCAGGATATTGGTATCCCTCCAGTTCTGGTGCAACCTGTCCTCCTTGTACAGATCCTACCTTCCCCAGAAGGTATCCCAATAATCCACATTTCTGAAGCCCTCCCTTCTACACCAGCCTGCAGCCATGTGTTCACTTGCACTTGCTGTCTGTTCCTAGCCTCGGTAGTCCGTGGCACCGGTAGCAATCCTGAGATTACTACTCTGCTCTTCCTGCCTTTTAGCTTCCAACCTAACTCCCTCTATTCTGTTTTCAGGTCCTCACCCCTTTTCCTAACTATGCCATTGGTACCGATGAGTATCAGAACATCTGACTGCTCTCCATCCCCCTTTATGGATCGAATCTACAAGATTCATAGACTTTTAGCCTTTGATAAGGTTCCCATGGTAGACCAGTTAGTAGAGTTAGATCACATTGAATTCAAGATGAGCTTTCTAATTGGATATAAAATTGGCTTGACGGCAGGAGACAGAGGATGGTGTGGAGGGTTGTTTTTCAGACTGGAGGACTGTAACCAGCTGCAATCCAGGGGATCAGTACTGGGTCCACTATTGTTCGTCATTCATATAAATGACTTGGATAAGATTATAGGAGGCATTGTAAGTAAGTTTGCAGGTGACACAAAAATTGGTAGTATAATAGACAGTTAAGGAAATTATCTAACATTACAAAGAGAACTTCATCAATTCAGTCAATAGCCTGAGAAGCTGATGGAGTTTAATTTGGACAATGCGAAGTATTGCATTTTGGTAAAACAGTTAATGGTAGGGCACTGGGTACTGTTGTAGAACAGAGAAACCTACGGTTTCAGGTCCATAATTCTTTGAAATTTGTGTCACAGGGGGTCAGGCTGGTTAAAGCATTTAACACGCTTGTATTCATTGCTCAGATTTTTGAATATAAGCATTGGTAGGTCATGTTGTGGTTGTAAACGACGTTGGTTATGCCTCTGCTATTTGTAGTTCTGGTCGCCCTATTATAGGAAGGATATTATTAAATTGGAGAGGGTTCAGAAAAGATTTACCAGGGTGTTGCCAGGAATGCAGGATTTGAATTAGAAAAATAGCCTGGACAGGCTAAGATTTCATTCACTGGGGTGAAGGAGGTTGAGGGATGACCTTATCAAATCATGAGCGGGTGTAGATAAGATGGCATAAGGGTAAAGATCTTTTCCCATAAGATGGGGGAGTTCAAAACTAGGGGCATATTTTTAAGGTGAGAGGAGAAAGATTTTAAAAAGAACCTGAGGCATTTTCTGTCCACAATGATTAATGTGTGCAATGAACTGCCAGATGAAGTGGTGGATGCAGGTACAGTTACAACATTTGATAAGACATTCGGATAAACACATGAATACAAAAGGTTTAGAGAGATATGGGCCAAACAAACAAATGGGACTAGTTTTGTTTGAGATTATAGTTGGTGTGGGCTGTTGGACCGAAGGATCTGTTTCCATGCTGTAGGACTCATTTACTCTGACTGATTTACAATATGCCATGCAGTATTACTGATTTTATTCCATGGGATCATTTTTACCTGATGTGTTTGAATTGTTCTGCCACATGTGTTGTTACTGTGAAACTGTTTTCCTTTCCTCATGCAGACTCATTCAAGCAATAGAAATAGAGATGGGGTTGGAAACCTGGTGTCAAGTGCAAGAATTCCAAGAAATTCGTTAATTGTCAATAATCCTGCAGTACCACACAGGTCAGTAATAGTAATACAACATTTATAATCCTATTCTGAATGCTCACAGTATGTGCAACACTGAATAAAAGATGTGAACATGGAGCAATGTTTTCAAGTACAGTGGATATCCTTGGGACCACATTGTAGCTGGATTGTGCTCTCTTAATTTTCGCTACCGTTGTGAAGACTTACCTCTTAAAATATGTCTGACCCCTGCACTGAGGTAAATTGGCAAAATGTTAGACTATTATTTTGGACTGGCATTCTAAACCAAAACAGGACGTTTGAGATGTCATGGTAAAGAATAAATTGAAGATGACCAAGCATTCCTTTGCACAGAGCATATTCAGTGCCTGGAAAGAATTAGCAAGACATAGATTAGATAGATGGATTCCCTACAGTGTGAAAACAGGCCATTTGGCCCAACAAGTCCGTGCCAACCCTCCGAAGAGTAACCCCTCCAGACCCATTTCCTCTGACTAATGCATCCCACGCTATTGGCAGTTTAGCATGGCCAATTCACCTGACCTGCACATTGAGGGAGGAAACTGGAGCACCTGGAAGAAACCCACGCAGACATGGGGAGAACGTGCAAACTCGACACTGTCTCCAAAGGCTTGAATCGAACCCAGGTCCCTGGCACAGTGAGACAACAGTGCTAACCATTGAGCCACTTGCCACCGAAATCTCAAGACCGTAAAATTGGCATTCTAGAATGGAGTGACAAAGTGGGATAAAAGGTCTTTTCATCTAAAGTGATCTTAAAGGTCAGACTGTTCGTTCATCTTATCCTGTGTGGATAAATTGTTTCTAAACCAATTACATTCATGTAAGAGTTATTTATCTGAGGACATTCCATTGCTGTTTCTAATTTATTAATTTGTGTATGAATGTTAAGGCCATTATTTATTGTCCATCTTTAACTGCCCTCAAAAATGTGATGAGCTGTCTCCTTGAATCGCTGCAGTGCATTTGGACAATGCCATATTTGGAAAGGGACTCCAGGATATTGCAGTGGGAAGGGAATGGCAATGTTGTTCTCGGTCAGGCTTGTGTTTGGCTTAGAAGGGAGCTTGCAGGTGGTGATTCCCTAGTTGTAGAGGTCACAGGCTTAAAAGTTGCTTTTGAAGGAGCCTTGATGAATTACTGTAGTAGTGAATCTTGTAGGTCGTATACATTACTGCATTTATGCAGTAGTTTACTACTTTTGGAAACAATGAACTGGACAAATACATTTAGTATAAATTGGTCAGTGGTTTAGTGGTAGTTCTTCTGCTTGCCACCCCATTTCCCTGGCTGCCCTCCCTTCTCATGTTGCCCAGACTCTATAAGCACACATGGAAGGTTTGTAGCCCCTTACTGCCCTTGAAAGGTATGCATTCAAAACATGAGAAAGCCCCTATCCATAGTTATTCAACCTGGGCGCTACTTCTTGCATGCTGCTTATCCAACCTTTAGCAAGAATTTTGAAAATGCAACCTTGTGAATCTGTGGCATTTGTAATTCAGTGTTGTCCTTGTATTTCGTATCATTATGCACCCATTTGTTAATACCTGTGTTCTGATTCACTTATACCAATAGACTGCAGATGACCGTACAAACTATTCCTGTTTTCTAGGGGATTTTTCCAGAATTCACAATCATTCAGCAATTCAACTAAAAGAAGGGTGAGTCTAATTACGTGTTACTTTTATTGCCTAGTCATTTGTTTATCACTAATTTCAAACCTAAAGTTTAGTGTGTCAGACATTATGGACTGTGTTACTATCACTGCCCAAAACTAGAAACTGTATTCCAGCCTTTTTTTCATTGGGATTTTGTCAATCTTAGGTATACGAAACTTCTGTACTATGTGAAGCTAGAAAGAAGGCGATATTACACAACTTGAGAGAACGAGAGTCACGCAGAATGATGGAAAATCGTTTTAAAGTATTGAAGAACAAACTTTTTGATGACAAACAAATTGCTTCAAAAGGTGCCATCCTTGATGAGGTTTGTGAATAATTCATTTGATTATAAAGCAAGATGCACCAGGATTTACACCTGCTTCTCCATAAATATGTTTGCACTTCATTTTCCAGTGCATGTTGGACCTTTGTGATGATAGAACACATTTTACAGGAATTAGGTATTTTTTTCTCCCCTCTGGTTTGTTTCCATTACCATGAGCCTTCAATGTAAATTAAAAGGCCCAGTCTCATTTGGTTGTTGAAACATCAAGTATTTGACTTCCCAGTTAACTATTTCAAACATTAGTTGTATAATTTCATGAATAATATAGTCTATTTCTATAAATTCTAAAGTGGATTTTGTTCAAAACATTTGTAATTATTCAGCAGTGAGACAGAGCATAATCTTGATGAACCACATGAAATTGCGTCAGGCTGGACAGACTAATCATGGGTTTGATATTCCTCCTATGACTTTGGGTCTCCAGATCAACAGGTCACAGTCTCAGTATACGGGTTAGACCATTTAGGATTGCAATGAGAAAAATTTCAGATCTCAGAAGGTGGTGAATCTATGGAATCCTGTACATATAAGACAGTGGAGCACTCAAGTCACTGAATAGCTTGTGTTCCCTGACATTGTTGAAAGGTTCTAATTACATATGCACAAAAATATGGTAACTCAAACATGGCCCAAATAATCACAATCAATCAGGACACATTGAGGTCACTGAAGGTGCCAGTTTTAAGTATGGGCAGTGAGAACCTCTTGCTGTTGTCAGCAGAAACAATCATATATTTAAGAAACAAATAGACATCTAGACACTAAAGGCATCAGTGTATAAAGAGAAAGAGCAGAATCATCAGTCACGATTATATTGAATGGTGGAGCGAGTTCAATAGACTTAACCTTTGCTCCTGATTTCTATGTCTGTATAAACACTTCCCATGACAGAGGAGAAGGATATTTTTCATTGCTTTGATTCAAATTGATTAACTTCAAATTAATAATATGGTTGAGAAGTAGAGCAAGTAATGAGATATATGTATTGTGTGTTTCCCAAAGAATTGAATTAAAAATTGGAAAGGTGCTATAAATGGAATATTTGCAATGCACAGCAGCTACAGTCATGTGGAGTTCTGGAACTTATTTTTTTTTTTGCAATTTGATTTTATTGTGTTCTACAGGCCATAGATGTAATCAATAACTTGGATAGGCAGTCCAAAAATCTAACAGTGGAGAAGGAACTACTGTTAGGAAAACAGAAAATTCTGTTAGAAAAGATCTCACTATTATCTGGTAAGACCTTTTACCTATTTACAAAGAAGCATTCTAGTGCTGAAGCAACTTGGAGTATATTGTTGACCTCCTTGAAATACACAAAATTCTGAAGTGGGTTTAACAAGGTAGATGCTGAGTGGCTATTTCCATAGGAGGTTCAGAATGTACTCAAGACTAAGTATTTGCTATTTGAGATTAGATTCCCTTCATCCCAACAAGTCCACATCGACCCTCCAAAGAGTAAACCACCCAGATCCATTTCCCTCTGACTAATGCATCTAACACTACAGGCAATTTAGCGTAGCCAATCCACCTGACCTGCACATCTTTGGACTGTGGGAGGAAACCGGAGCACCCGGAAGAAACCCACGCAGACACTGGGAGAATGTGCAAACTCCACACAGACGGCCGCCAGAGACGGGAATCAAACCTGGGACCCTGGGGCTGTGAGGCATCAGTGCTAACCACTGAGCCACCGTGCCGTCCGGTGATTAAGATGTAGAAATTCTGTTTGGGAATTGTGAATCTTCAGACATCCACAGTTTGTGGAATACATGTTCAAGGCTGAGATAGGAATATGAGGAGAGCAAGAACGCATTGATGTAGAAATTCAGCTGTGATCTTATTGAGTGACAGCAAGATTGAGGGACCGCATGGCCTAGATATCTTGGGCAAGAATAGTGTGCCATCTCCAGGAAACTAAATAGTTTGGACTCGAAGAACAGGGATGACAGTAACCGAGATTGTTCTGCTTAGTACAGCATAGGTTAAGAAAGATTGCAATTTGATAAGAAATTTCCACCAACTTGTGGGGCATTAGCCAAAAAAAATTATTTTGTATCTAGAAACCGTTGCTTGAAAGAAGTGGAAACAAGTTCAACTATAATTTTCCAAATGGTACTGGTTAAATATTCACTGAAAATCGCAAGACTTTTAAAAAAGAGCAAGGAGAGTCCGATTAATTGGATAGCCCCTTCAGTGAATCAGCGGCAAACATGATGGATAGAATTGCCTTCTCTCATACTGCTTTATTCTAGATTCAGGTGATTTGCTTCACTGGGTTGACCACATTTTTTAGAATTAGGATGAGGGAAGCACAGTAATATCAGACTGCATCTGATAAGTGTATCACTCATAAGCATAAGCCAAAGTATCCATAAATCCATGTGCCAAATGTTTGAAAATATTTGCCACTCTTCTCTCATGGAATGAGGGCATTGCAAGTAAGGCTAGCAATTGCTGTCCATCCTTAAACTGAGTTGGCTGGCTTGGTCATTTCAGAGAACAGTTAAGAGTCAACCTATGAACCTGGACTCTCATCTCAACCAAATTATGTAAGGATGGCTGATTTCCTTCCCTGAAGAATATTAATGAAGCTTTATGTTAATGAATGAATGTTCCATGGCACCATTACCGAGTTCTTTATACTCTAATTATTAATCTAGTTTCTACCTGATACTGTGGTGAGATTTGAATCAGGACATAATTACTATGACAAAAACATTATCATTATGCTAGCTGCTCCCTCACTCTTTGTAACATAAAGTGACTGACTGTTTAGTAGCTGCTTGTCCAAGTTAATTGATGCTTATGTCAATTGAACAGCTGTGTCTTCCCCAGCAGGAATGGAACCTGTTGTAACACAAGATGGCATTGAAGCGGGTGAAATAATTGAAACCGGTGAGACTTTGAGTTTCTCAAGTGGGAGAGTTTCCTCTTCCCAGAACTCCTTTGGAATGAAATGGTTTGCAGAAGGTGGTCCTGTGAATACTTTGGATGACCATGGGACAAATTGTGGATTAAATCTAAAATATGAGGTGAACTCAACTGGTTCCGATGATATAGTTGCTGTCAAGATTGGTGACTACTTCAGTGAAAAATGTAACAGTGAACTTGGCTATTCTGGCAGCACCAATACCTTTGCAGTGAAAAGAGAAGAAAATCTTAGCCAAGAAGATTGCTCCACTGTCAGCTCAGTAAATGAAGAATATTCTGGAAGTTCCAGGTTTTGTAGCCTTTCAGATTTCAGCACTGATATGGAGGCTTTGAATAAAATGAGCATGGTACGTATAAAGTGAACTTTGTTTTAGAGTTCAGTTAGGGT
This sequence comes from Hemiscyllium ocellatum, assembly GCF_020745735.1. NCBI lineage: Eukaryota > Metazoa > Chordata > Chondrichthyes > Orectolobiformes > Hemiscylliidae > Hemiscyllium > Hemiscyllium ocellatum. The sequence goes on along the minus strand of NC_083447.1, from coordinate 21,036,542 downwards.
CTGATTAGATGTTTGCTGTTGCTACTTCCGAATGAACCATCGACACATGCTGGCTGGTAAAGTCAGTAGCATTGTATGGAGCAGCTGAGCTCTGGCGTTGTATTGTTCAATTCCTAACACTGGGAAAAGTAAAGTAGTCCATCCAGCTCTTTCACGGATCAGACCAATTAGTGCTGTTTTTTTGGAGCTTTCTCCATTTCCCTGCAATTTGCTTCATGAATTCTTTAAAAAGGAATATTGCTAGTGAATATATACCAAAGTCCATATGTCACTTTTTTGTCTTTGTTTTGAACTTTCCAGATGATCATAAAATATGGGAACAAAAGTAGCCTATTGATTGGTGGAACAGACTCAATGAGATTGTGGTTGATCTGATAATCCTCAACACTTTCCTGCCTTTTCACCGTAACTTTGATTTCCTTCCAGATTTTAAAAACTTTACCTCAGCCTTGAATACTCTTAATGACCTAGCCTCTACAGCTGTTTGTGGTAAAGAATTCCACACGTTCACCATCCTCCTCGTCTTAAGTGGATGACTCCTTAAGTCCTAGGAACTCCCACAAGGGAAAGCAACCTCTCCACATTTACTTGTTGGAAGAATCCCAACGAGTACAGGCCCAACCTACTCAACTTCTCCTCAAGTCAGTCCCTCCATACCCAAGGTCAGCATAGTGAGCCTTAGATGGACTGGTTCCAATGCCAATATATCTTCCCTTAGATAAGAGGCCCTAAGCTATCCAGAACATTCCAGCTGCGGTCTGACTTGTGCCTTGTTTAGTTTTAGCAATACCTCCATACTTTTGTACTCCATTCCCTTTGAAATAAAGGCCAACGTTCCATTTGCATACCCTATAATTCACTGAACTTGGATCTAGCTGCTTGTGCATTATGCGCGAAGACTCCCAAATCTCTCTCTGCTGTCTGTGTTCAGTCTCAATTTACATAATATTCAACTCTTCTATTCTTCTTGCCAAGCACGTAAGTTTACATTTTCCTATCTGCTAAATTTTTGCCCACTTGCTTAATCAGTCTTTATCCCTGTGTAATTCTTGTCGTCTTGGTTATTGCCTTCCACAAACTTGGCTTTTGATATATTCACTTGCCTCGTCCATGTCATTAATATATAGTGTAAGTAATTGTGATACTGATCTCTGTGGCTGTACACTAGTTGTAGGTTATCATCCTGACAATATTCCCCTTGCCTCAACTCTGTCTGCTATTGGTTGTCGGATTCTGTTTACATGCTAATATACTACGACACCATAGGCTACTTAGTAAGGTAAGAGCTGAATGTGTGTGGTACCTCATCAAATGCCTTCTAAAAATCCAAATATATAACATCAGGAACATCATTATTCTGCAGGGTGGTCATTAGTTGTCATCAGAAAACTGACCACATTTGGGAACCTAGGCAAAAGTGAGGACTGCAGATGCAGGAAGGGCTTTTGCCTGAAACGTGGATTTTCCTGCTCGAATGCTGCCTGAACTGTTGTGCTTTTCCAGCACCACTGATCTAAACATTTGGGAACCTGTTAGGATGAACACTTGCTAGAGTGATAGCAAGTTCTTGCAAACAGTACACTTCCTGTAAAATGTGAGAATGTTTTGATCCCATCCTCCAACATGCAGCAACCCTTTGATTGTGGTTCTTTCTGTTGAAGATGCAAAGCTTCAGGTTACTCATCTGGAGTAGGTCTTTCTTGTGCATCTACACCCATAAGTATGTTCTCCTCATCAGGGCCTTTGGGTATTCCCTTCAAACAACTATTAGCCCAAAAGTCAAAAATATAGGTCATCAACCATACTATAACTGTTGTGGTTCTGTTCGCCGAGCTGGGAACTTGTGTTGCAAACATTTCGTCCCCTGTCTAGGTGACCTCCTCAGTACTTTGGAGCCTCCTGTGAAGCGCTTCTGTGATGTTTCCTCCGGCATTTATAGTGGTTTGTCTCTGCTGCTTCCGGTTGTCAGTTCCAGCTGTCCGCTGCAGTGGCCGGTGTATTGGGTCCAGGTCGATATGTTTGTTGATAGAATCTGTGGATGAGTGCCATGCCTCTAGGAATTCCCTGGCTGTTCTCTGTTTGGCTTGTCCTATAATAGCGGTGTTGTCCCAGTCGAATTCATGTTGCTTGTCATCTGCGTGTGTAGCTACTAAGGACAGCTGGTCATGTCGTTTCGTGGCTAGTTGGTGTTCATGGATGCGGATCGTTAGCTGTCTTCCTGTTTGTCCTATCTAGTGTTTTGTGCAGTCCTTGCATGGGATTTTGTACACTATGTTGGTTTTGCTCATGCTGGGTATCGGGTCCTTCATTCTGGTGAGTTGTTGTCTGAGAGTGGCTGTTGTGTGCTGTTATGAGTCCTAGTGGTCACAGTAGTCTGGCTGTCAGTTCGGAAATGCTCCTGATGTATGGTAGTGTGGCTAGTCCTTTGGGTTGCAGCATGTCCTCATTCCGTTGTCTTTCCCTTAGGCATCTGTTGATGAAATTGCGCGGGTATCTATTTTTGGCGAATACATTGTATAGTAGTTGCTCCTCTTTTTGCAGTTCTGGTGTGCTGCAGTGTGTTGTGGCCCTTTTGAATAGTGTCTTGATGCAACTTCTTTTGTGTGTGTTGGGGTGGTTGCTTTCATAGTTCAGGACCTGGTCTGTGTGTGTGGCTTTCCTGTATACCTTTGTGCTGAATTCTCTGTTCGGTGTTCTCTGTACTGTCACGTCTAGGAATGGGAGCTGGTTGTCCTTTTCTTCCTCTCTCGTGAATCGGATTCCTGTGAGTGTGGCGTTGGTGATCTGGTGTGTGTTCTCTATTACTTTGTTTTTAATGATTACAAAGTTATCATCCACATACCTGACCCAGAGTTTGGGTTGAATTTGCGGTAAGACTGTTTGTTCTAACCTTTGCATTACTGCTTCTGCTATGAGTCCAGAGATGGGTGAGCCCATGGGTGTTCCGTTGATTTGTTCGTATATCTGGTTGTTGAATGTGAAGTGTGTTGTGAGGCACAGATTCAGTAGTTTAAGTATGCCGTCTTTGTTGATAGGTTCAACGTCCTGTTGTCTGTTCTGTATGTCCAGCAAGTTGGTTATTGTTTCTCTGGCTAGGGTTTTGTCGATAGAGGTGAACAGTGCCGTTTCATCGAATGAGACCCAACACACACAAACGAAGTTGCATCAAGACACTATTCAAAAGGGCCACAACACACTGCAGCACGCCAGAACTGCAAAAAGAGGAAGAAGAACACCTATACAATGTATTCACCAAAAACGGATACCCACTCAATTTCATCAACAGATGCCTAAGGGAAAGACAACGGACCGAGGACATGCCGCAACCCAAAGGACTAGCCACACTACCATACATCAGGAGCATTTCTGAACTGACAGCCAGACTACTGCGACCACTAGGACTCATAACAGCACACAAACCAACAGTCACTCTCAGACAACAACTCACCAGAATGAAGGACCCGATAACCGGCATGAGCAAAATCAATGTAGTGTACAAAATCTTATGTAAGGACTGTACAAAACACTACATAGGACAAACAGGAAGACAACTAATGGTCCGCATCCATGAACACCAACTAGCCACGAAATGACACAACCAGCTATCCTTAGTAGCCACACACGCAGATGACAAGCAACATGAATTCGACTGGGACAACACTACTATTATAGGGCAAGCCAAACAGAACAGCCAGGGAATTCCTAGAGGCATGGCACTCATTCACAGATTCTATCAACAAACACATCGACCTGGACCCAATATACTGGCCACTGCAGCGGACAGCAACTGACAACTGGAAGCGGCAGATACAAATCACTATAAATGCTGGAGGAAACATCACAGAAGCGCTTCACAGGAGGCTCCCAAGCACTGAAGATGCCACCTAGACAGGGGACGAAACGTTTGCAACACACATTCCCAGCTCGGCGAACAGAACCACAACAACGAGCACCTGAGCTACTAATCTTCTCCCAAACTTTGAACATACTATAACTATCTGCTTTCAATTCTGTGAAAGAGTAGTCTGCACTATTACAAAGATCTTGATGGCATTCAACTAGGCGAAAGAGTCAGGGATAACGAATGGCAGTTAGTAGCTGCTCGTTGACTGGTGATGAATTTAATGAAATATACTCACTGGCATGTTAACGTAGGCAAAAACATTTGTAGTTTTCGTGTTGCTACTACCCTCCTGGCTGGCATTTTCAAACTCGGTTCTGAACAATCGTAGCCATAGTTCTAAACGTGAAGCTAGTTGTACCTCATTGTGGAGTGGTATTTGAAGTAAATGACTTTTTTTCAGATGTTCACTAGGGTTTTATAAACTGGGTAGAGAACAAGCTAGTTTTGTTTCTATTGGTAACACTGTGGACATGTATAGGAGGTGAGAGGAAGTTCAGATAAAATGTTTGGAAACTCACGGAGTGAAAACCGACCAAGCTGAATAAAATGAAAGAGACAAACGTTTGCATTTGCACAAAAGGGGAGAACATGTCAAAATGAAGTAGGAGATAATTGAAGGAAATAATTATTTTTCTCCTCTTGCAGGAATTGAGCAATTCATTTAAATTTTGAAATAATCAGAAATTTCAAGTTGATAGGCAAGTTGAGGAATATAAAATGTTTAAAAACATGCCCAAGTTTTTGCTTGGCACTAATTATTCAATGCTATTGCATTTACATTTTGTCATGACTTGCTACTTTGTGATTTTAATTCTACAGCAATGCAGTGAGCCATCTAGGGGTTGGATAGCCAACAGGAAGGCAACATCACACACACTGAGAGAACGAGAATCACGCAAGTTGATGGAAAATCGTTTTAAATTATTGGAGAGCACTGTATTCAATGACAAAAAGGCTCCAAAGGGTGCCATTCTCACTAAGGTTTGTTCAGATGAAGTTAAAGATTTTTCTTTCCAAAAAGGAACTATTCACCATTTCTGACCCCACTACAGTTTTTTTTTGATAGTATGTTGGCAACTTTTTTATTTAAAGTGTGATTTGCTGAATCTTTTGTATATTACAGTTAATATCTTCAAATTCACATAACTATTATCTCCTAAGCTGCCCCTTTCATGAGTGTTTGCTTCTATGGTGTCAGTGTTAAAATGTGTTGACTTCTGGCCCTCTGGATGCAACTAGTCAGAACAAGCTGCTGTAAGTTAATGTAAGAACCAGGTTTGATCTTTTTTTACTCATGGATTCCAGTAGATTGCCTCATTTACTTCAGAAGCTTCCCAGGGATCCATCTTTGACCACCTCCTATTTCTTGAATAAAAACAAAATATTGTGAATGTTGGAAATCTAAAACATACATAGAATGCTAGAGAAACCCAGCAGGTCTGGCAGTATCTGTGGAGAGAATTGTAAAATCACGGCATGGAAGAGGCTCTCTACCCCATCGAGTCTGTACCACCAAAAATATACTACTGCCTACACTAGATCTGCTTTCTCACATTAGACCCATATAACATAGAACATGGCTGTGCAGTACAGGCCCTTCAGCTCTCAATGTTGCGTTGACTTGTCATACCAATCTGAAGCCTATCTAATCTACGCTATTCCATGTACGTCCATATGCTTGTCCAATGACAACTTAAATGTACTTAAAGTTGGCGAATCTACTACCATTACAGGCAAAGCATTCCATACCCTTACTACTCTCTGAGTAAAGAAACTACCTCTGACATCTGTCCTATACCTATCACCCCTCAATTTAAAGCTATGCTCACCGTCACCATTCTTGGAAAAAGGCTCTTCCTGTCCGCCCTATCTAACCCTCTGATTATCTTAAATGTCTCTATTAAGTCATTTGCTTCTATGTTGTCTCAACCTTATTCTCTCTAACGAGAATCAGCCTCAAGTCCCTCAGCCTTTCCTCATAAGACCTTCCCTCCATACCAGGCAACATCCTAGTAAATCTCCTCTGCTCCCTTTCCAAAGCTTCCACATCCTTCTTATAGTGTGGTGACCAGAACTGTACACAATACTCCCAAGTGTGGCTGCACCAGAGTTTTGTACAGCTGTAGCATAACCTCATGGTTCCGGAACTCGATCCCTCTGTTAATAAAAGCTGTGTGCCTTCTTAACAACCCTGTCAACCTGGGTTGCAACTTTCAAGGATCTGTGTACCTGGGCACCGAGATCTTTCTGCTCATCTACACTACCAAGAATATTTTGACATTTCCAATTTTTATTTTGAATATTGGGAGGTTTCTTGCCTAAACTGCCATTCCAGGCAATGCATTCCAGCCTCTGGTGAAGAGGTTTTTCTTCAGATCCTCACTGAACCTCCTGCATTTCACTTTTAAAATTATGACCCTTAAGCTAAAGGGAACAGCTGCTTTCTATCTGCCCTGTCAATAATCCTATACACCTCTATCAAGTACCACTCAATTTTGTCTGCTGTAAAGAAAACAACCCAAGCTTATCCAGCCTCTCTTTATGATTGAAATGCTCCATCACAGGCAACATCCTAGTGAATCTCCTTTGCAATTTAGTCATATCCTTTGAATTACTGTAGTGACCAGAACTCCACACTGTACTCCAACTGTGGCCTACTGAAGTTCTGTACAGCTCCAATATGACCTTTCTACTCTTATCTATGCCACAACTCGTAAAGGCAAGTGTCCCATATGCCTCCTTAATTCCCTATTAACTGTCCACCTTCAGGAATCTGTGGACAGGCACAACAAGAGCCCTGTGTTCCTCTGAGCTACCTACTCTCTTGCGATTCATTAAGTACTCCCTTGTGATGATCTTTCTTCACAAGTGCATCACCTTGCATTTATCAGGAGTAAGTTCCACCTGACTCTGATCTGCGCATCTGACCAATTTGTTTGTATCCTCCTGTGACCTCCGTGTCAACCACCCGGCCAATGTTTGTGCACCTACAGACTTGGTTATCATTCCAACTCCGCTCTCGCTCTTTTTCTCCCCCCACCCAATCTGTCCTAATATCTTATGTGACATGATGCTCAGTTGTATTTGACAGTGCAACAACCTGGCTTCCGCTTCACGACATCCTCCTCCTATCTCAAATCTACCTTCCCACATTGCACCAATACTTTTTTGCTTCCCTTAATGCCCAAAAGTCCACCGATCTGTCTTTGATTCACTCCATTATGTGAATGCCCCAAAGTATCACTTAGAACTCCTTCAGTGACCAAATGACCTGCAAGTCTTTTGCAGCTGATATTTGCCTGATAGGATCCCAGGAAAGTAATAAGATAAATGCTCAATTGATGTTGATTGGGGAATAAATATTATTATTCAGAATACCGAGGAGAATCCTCACATGTTTTGACAAGTGCCACAAAACCTTTATGGCTATACAGAGGTACTACAGTTAAACTCTTGTACCAGTAACATAAAAGGGAAGGAGAAATCATCAAAACGAACTTGACCCAGCAACACCATCCCAACATTCCTTCCTCTCATATGAACTAGGGGAAGAAGTAGGCCATTTGGCTGCTCAAGTCTATTCTGCCATTCAGTAAGATCATGACTGATCTCAGTATTTTGAATTCCACAGTCCCATCAAGCCCCCACTAATCCTTGTTCTACCTGCATAGGAGGAATCTGTGTCTTAAAAATATTCAGTGATCTTGCCTCCCCTCTTGTGATGCAGTGTTCCATAGTCATATAACCCTCAGAGAAGATGAAATTCTACTCTTTATTTTTGTTCTTCCTCCCACACCGTTTCTTCAAACTGTAAGCATCTATATGTAGCCACTGGTGCTGTTTGTGGTTGAGGGTGGGTTGGGGGGGAGGGGGGAGGAGATGGTGGCGGTGGTGGTGGTGGTGGTGGTGGCTGGAGGAAAATGATGCCTGAGCAAAAACTGCCCCAAACAATGTATTTTGATTTGAGATTTTTTTTGTACTGTTGACTTCAGTGTCATGCAGTAGCACATCCTAATGATCATTAAAGTATTTAATTTGAAGATTTTTTTGCTACAGTTTTGCTTTTAGCATTTGAGAACAAGTTCTATGATGAAATTGCACCAATACAAATGGGGTAGCTTTTTCAACTGGATTTCCTGATGTTTCTGTTTATGAAGTGATTAAATTGTTCTATTGCAATATCCCATTCCACTGAAAGTGCCACAAAACAGCCCTGTTACATGCTAGAGGTTTCTTACACTGTGGTCTATCAAAGTGCTTATGGTGATTCTAGCTTCAGTAGTATCTAGTAGTATACTGGTCATGTGCTTTTGTCTTGATTTTATCTTTCCAGGCCATTGATGTAATCAGTGACTTGGATATGCAATCAGAAGAACTGTTCAAGGAAAAGGAACTGTTAAAGAGAAAGCAAAAAAAATTGTTAGAGGAAATTTCACTTTTAGCAGGTATGACTTGCTTCTGCTTTTCTAAAAGGAATTTCAGCACTTCATATGAATCAGTAACTTTAGTTCTCATGTCTTCAGTTTGTAGGCTATGTTTGTTGTTACAGGGACATGTTTGGTGATTTGAGTGCTACTCTCTCTTGAATGTTATTGAAGATAATGTTTTATAATTCTGTAATTCCTATAAAGTTGCGCTTTGTTGAGCTGTTTCTTGCGAGAATGTCAATTTGATGGAAAAAAACAACATTTACACTCCATGAGAAGAGTGTGTTGACTGGGTAGCAAGTGCATTCTGTTTGGTCGAGGCATTGCCGTATTTTCCCCTTTAATTGGTATTCTTGTGAACTTTCCTGTTTTTTTTTAAAGCAATGCTCATACTGATTTATCATTAAGTTGACAGCCAAATCGAACTTTGACAGATTTGTGGAAGTAATGAGTTAGAAGACTGCCTTTCCTTTTGCCTCAAATATAGTTTTCGGAATGAAGGCAGCCAACTGTATAATGCTATTAATGTGACAAATTTTAAATCCAACTATGATTAAAGGAATCCAGTATGGGTATGATAGCATACTACTGGACAGACCACGGCAGTTTAAGAATTTGGGTTCAGTTTTAAAAGAAAAGATGAAATTGTATCAATAAAAGTGACTGTAAAGCTATTTTCTCATTGTAAAAATCCAGCTTATTCTGGAATAACCTTCCAAGTAGAATGATTTAGAGACGCCACTGTTGTGCTGGAGTATACAAAGTTAAAAATCACACAAAACAAGGTTATAGTCCAGTGGGTTTATTTGGAAGCATTAGCTTTCGGAGCGCTGCTCCTTCATCAGGTGGTTGTGGAGTATAAGTAGGAATTTTACTGTCCTTGCACAGTCTGGCTTATAGATCACTCTCGACACACATCTTAACCTCTCTCTCTGAACTGGCTCAACGGGCTACTCAATTGGAGCAATTGCTGTTAAGAATACCATTGCTCTGTCGCAATTGCGGAAGGCCTATCACCATCACTTGACAGCCAGAAATGGGCTGTTCTGGTGATGCTGTCAGCTGACAATGAAAAGATCACAATCTAATTGGTTGTTGATCATGTCTTGTTTTTCGTATACTATCCATGCTCAACTATAAATACAGCCACTTCTCTTACAGCAACTGAATGAAAATAAAAGGACGTATTCGGAAAGGGTGCAAAAAAAAGAAATTACAAGGTTGAGTAATTAAAAAGAAACTGGATAAGCTAGGACTTACTCCCTGCAGCATGCTCAGAGAATTGTGTGTATATGGAATGAGCTGCCAGAGTAACTGGTTGTGGCAGGTGCAATTCCAACATTTAAGAGTTATGCGCAGCTACATAGTTTGGAAAGGTAGAGGGATATGGGCCAATCACTGGAAAGTAGAACTAGCTTAGTCAACGTGGATAGGTTGCGCTGAAGGGCCTGTATCCATGCTGTATGCCTCCATGACTATTAAATGAAAAGTGATGTGCTTGACATTAAGTTAAAAAAATACACATTTTACCATCAGATGGTCAAGCCTTATTCAGTGTATGAATTTTTTATTTTTAAGTTGAATTGTACTCTCATCCCAGACCTGAAGTTTTATTGCTGTTAGTTTTCTGCAATATATAATGGTCTCTCAATTTCAAGTAAAGCTTAATTGACACTTGTACAACATAACCTTCCCCCCACCCCTACTTTTCCCCTTTACCTGAAAATATGTGCTTTTTTTTTCATTATTTCTGTTGACTGTTCTTGTGTTTGTTTTGGTATAATATGACAAGTCAATGTTGTGAGCTTTAACGTCATACTAAGAATTTGAGTTGTTAGTTAGCCAGTCCATCATCATTTCAAAACTTAATATATTTGACTTCAACCATTTTTATAAAATTGTGCACTTCAGAATATTAAATTAATCATTTATGACCAGTTTGTTGCTGGATCGTACTTTTTTTTTATGGTTACATAGACGTGGAATTATCCACTTCCTCTGAATCCTGGTGGTAATGCTTCATTAGGACTTATTCACAGATTCACACACATCCATCTTTTATGTTCTAATGTTCCCTAACTACACACACTAAACCAACAGATTTTCAGAAGGACATTAAAACTTAGAAAATAAATTAGTTATTTCTACCCGGTCAGTAAAGGTTATGCCTGACGATATCATACAGGTAATGGTGGAACCACATAGAACATAGCCACTAACTTTTCACAACAGTAAGCCGTTGAATATTTGCAGAGTTGAATTGATCAGCTATCTCTTTTGTAGATACAAGATCTGATGCAATTGAGGATCAAGCAGAAGATGGGCATTTCTTTAGTGTTAAGAAGACCTCGGAGGCAAGAGGATTAACATTTCAGAAACCTTCTGAACCACAATGGCTTGAAAGCAGCAACCCATCTGACACTGCAGTAACGAAAGGCAACAAGGTTTCTGCTTTATCAGAAAGCCATGATACAGATTGCACGGGAGGACCTGACTGGGAGCAAGATGAATTAAAAGCCAACTGTCTTTTTCTGCCTAAGATTGCAGGGGACCTCAAAGAGAAGCATTACCAGGAACCACTGAATCCTGATGGTTACGATTCCACTGCTTTAAGAAGAAAGATTTTTAATGGTAAAGATGAAGATGCTCTCTTCACTGTAGGAAGAGAGTCGTCCATTGGGAGCTCTGACTTTGGCAGTCATTCAGATTTTGATGTAAATGCAGATGATGTGAATGAAATTGATGTGGAAATACTGGTAGGTATAGAAAACCCTTTCAAATTATTAGCATTGTGAATAGCTGAGTTTTAAATTATTCATCAATATTCCCAGTTAGCTTTTACATTCCTGATGAAGGGCTTATGCCTGAAACGTCCACTCTCCTGCTCCTTGGATACTGCCTGACCTACTATGCTTTTCCAGTGCCACACTTTTTGACTCTGATCTCCAGCATCTGCAGTCCTCACTTTAGCCTAGCTCTTAGTGATTAACTATAGATCTCCTCGTTGTTGCTCAATTCACTGATTTATTCATTAGATAACCCCTGAGCTGTGCAGACTTTCACATTCTCTTAGAGTCAGGTAATATGGCAATTGGTTTGGGTTCTTCTGTTAGTAACAGTTGACCCCTTTTGGAGTTCCGTTTGTGTACGGATACTGGCAAAAGCTGAATGTGTTGCCTCTGGCAGCATATGGCATGTAGGGTCCAGAAAGTCATGCCCCCAGTGTGTGTAAAGTAACCTACAAAAAAAATTGCTGTCTTGGGGAAGCAATGGGATGGCACGGTGACTCAGTGGTTAGCACTGCTACCTCTCAGCACTAGGACTCCAGGTTCACTCCTACCCTCAGGCGACTGTCTGTGTGGAGTTTGCACATTCTCCTTGTGTCTAAGTGGGTTTCCTCCAGGTGCTCTGGTTTTCTCCCACAGTCCAAAAATGTGCAGGTTAGGTGGATTGGCCATGCTGAATTACCCATAGTGTTCAGGAATTTGTAGTTAGGTGGATAAGCCAGGGAAAAGTGGCGGGTTATGGGATAAGGTAGAGGGATGGGATGCTGTTCAGAGGATCGGTGTGGACCTGTTAGGCCAAAGAGCCTGTTTCCACACTAGCAATTCTGTGAGGAAAAAACTGGTAATGCATAAACTGCACGAGGAATTAATTATTATTAAAGTTCATAGTGGTTTTTCTTTTTGATAGAACTGCGTGGTCCAGTATTTTCCTGAAACAGAATTCAAGGAATGAGTTTGAATTGGGAAACTAATCTGCTTCCAAATTCTTTGCTCGATGCTTTGCCTCCCTGAGGCACTTAAACTCCCAAGGATTTACTCTGCTGTGCAGAACTGGTCCAAATAGCAGATATTTATAAGTACTGTGTACCACAAGTTACTTGGCAGGAGAGAAGACCTCTATGATCCAGAATGTTCTAAGTGTTGTAAAACAAGATTCTGCCGAGAGGATGCACAATAACAATAGAGTTTCCTATGGATTTTGCTGTGTGACTATATATAAACGAGAGCTATAAGGGCCTAGTATTACATGTTCAGGTTCAAATCCCACCTCTGATGTGCTAGCCACGTACATGTGGCATGGTGCATCTTAACAGATATATTTTTTAAAAATCAGAAACTAGAAACTCGATTCAAAAGGTCCGCTAAGACCTGCGTGATCTGATGTCATAATTTAGTGTTTGAAGATGAGGCTAGTTTTTGATATTAATAATGTAATATCCCTTCCCTTTGTCTCTGTGTAGGAATTCAGTATTCACTTAGTACCTTCTCAGAGTAGGAAAGCTGAAGCTATTTCATGTGCAAAGAACTTAGAGTAGACTTCACTCTGTGATATGTAAATCTGCGTACTCTACGTGATTCTGGCATAGTTATCTTACAGAACAGAACTCAATAAATATTTAAATGATTTCTGGTTAATTGTTCACTTTTGGAGAAAAGGAGCAGATATAGCCCTCTGGGCCCAGTGAGTCCAATCTGCTGTTCAATGAGATCATGACTGTTTCCCTATCTCAATGCCATATTCTATTTTCTCCCTATATCTCTTGACATGCTTAGCTTCTAAAAAATCTATTTCTTCCTTAACCATGTTCAGTGACTTGGCTTCTGTGGGCTTCTGTTGTAGAGAAGTTCAAGGTTCACCAATTTTCTCCTCCTCTCCATCCCCAGTTTGAAATGGCCTATCCTGTATCTTGCGACTGTGACCCTTTGTTCTGAATCAGTCCACCCGCTGGGGGAAGCTTCATCCAGTTTATCGAGCGAATCAGGATACACACCTTTCAAAGTGATCTCCCCTCATTCTTCTAAAGTCTAATGAATCCAGACTCAAAATCTCCTCATACAATAAACCTGTCATTCTCAGAAAACAGTAAAGTGAACTTTACTGCACATCCCTATTTAGCATATATATCCTTCCTTGGATAAGGAGATGAAAACTGTGCACAGTATTCCAGGCTTAATCTTACCTACCCTTAATCTTACAACTATAATAGGATTTCCTTGCTCCAGTACTCAAACTACCTTATGCTGCCTTAACTGCTTGCTACGTGTCATCTTTGCTTTCAATGATTGATAGAGGGGGACACCTGTTGTTCATTTTGTGTAAAACATTTTTCATCCATAATCTCCCAGCGATATTTTAAATTTATCCATAGAATGTGGGTAGGCCAGCATTTCCTGATGAAGGGCTTTTGCCCAAAACGTCGATTTTCCTGCTCCTTGGATGCTGCCTGACCTGCTGTGCTTTTCCAGCACCACTCTGATCTAAACTCTGGTTTCCAGCATCTGCAGTTCTCACTTTTGCCTATTTGTTCCTCAACCCTAATTTTCCAGGAGATGATGATGGTGACCACCTTTCTTGAACTCCTGCAGACCTTTGGAGTGTGGGTACACTCTCAGTGCTGTTGGAAAGGGAGTTAAGGGTTTTTTTTTCCAGGAACTGGAGCAATGGTCAAGTATTTTGTTCCAAGTTCAGATGGTGAGTAGCTTGGAGGGGAACTTGCAGGTGGAGATGTTCCCATTTATCTTGGTCTTCTCAACAGTAGTGGTGGTGGGTTTGGAAGATGTTGTCCAAAAGGCATTGGTGAATTTTTGCAGTGCATCTTTACATTGAGGGTTACCTGCTTCTTTGTGTGTTACAGAATTGTTCTGCTAAATAAAAACAGGAGGCTTAACAGTCCACTAAGTCTTGTTGTTCTGAAAGGCTTCATGTTTTCCTATCTGCTAATGACGCATTATTCCAGGCACTTCTAAAGAGGTTTTTCCAAATATTTATTTGTCCGAACTTAAAGTAATATTTCAGTTTAAGAAACCTCTCGAGTCACTATCACCAAAAGTACACTACTACCTATACTTGTCCCATTTTCTTCTCTAGGAATATTATGATACTTCCATGTGCTCATCCAACTTTTTAAAAGTTATAATGTTTCCTACCTCAACTGGCAGTGCATTCTAGATCCCCACCATCCTCTGGGTGAGTAAATGCTTCCTCAAAACACCTCTAAACCTCTCTGCCTTTCATTTTAACATTATACCTGCTTATTATTGACCCTTCAACCACAGGAAACAGCAGCTTTCTATTCACCCTGTTCATGCCCCTCATAAGCAAATACACCTCAGTCAGGTTCCCGCTTAACCAGCATCCCTTCACAGCTGAAATGTTCCATCCTGGGCAACGTTCTGGTGAATCTCATCTGCACCCCTCCAGTGCAATCACAACCATCTTGTTCTGTAATGATCAGAACTACACACAGTACTCTAGCTGTGGCCTAAACAAAGTTCTGTAAAGCTCCAATATAACCTCCACTACTCTTATAATCTATACCATAACTGCTAAGGCAGTTCTGTCTGTGTACCCTCTTAACTAAACTGTTGATTTGTCCTGTCACCTTTAGGGATTCCGTGGACCAGCACCCCAAGATCATTCTGTTCCTTTGAGCTTCATAGTGTTCCACCTTTCAACAAATACTCCCTTCTATTTTCTTCCAAGGTGCATCACTCACACTTATCGGAGTTAAATTGATCCTCCACTGCTATTCTCTGGACTTTGGCATTGACACCTCCATGGCAAAATCTACATTTGTTATGACTAGACCAGAACCCCTCAAAATATGTTAATTAAGTGTTCCAATACAATGACAGCCCATAAACACATCCTTGTCAAAAAGGCAAATTCAGAAAGCAGATTTTCTCATATGCAGTCCTCCAATCCAGGAGGAAAGAACATCAAAAGACAATTCACACTGATGATTGCTGGAATGGCAGGCCTAACATATGATGATCGGCTGAGGATCCTGGGATTGTGTTCATTAGAGTTTAGAAGGTTGAGGGGAGACCTAATAGAAGTTTACAAGATAATGCATGGCTTAGAAAGGGTGGACGCTGGGAAGTTGATTCCGTTAGGCAGGGAGACTAGGATCCGTGGGCACTGCCTTAAAATTAGAGGGGGTCAATTTAGAAAGGAAATGAAGAGACATTTCTTCAGCCGGAGAGTGGTGGCCCTGTGGAATTCATTGCCATGGAGCACAGTGGAGGCCAGGACATTGGGTGTCTTTAAGGCAGAGATTGATAAATTCTTGATCTTGCAAGGAATTAAGGGCTACGAGGAGAGTGCGGGTAAGTGGAATTGAAACGTCCATCAGCCATGATTAAATGGCAGAGTGGACTTGATGGGCCGAATGGCCTTGCTTCCACTCCTGTGTTTTATGGTCTAATTAGAGTCATAGAGATGTACAGCAAGGAAACAGATGCCTCGGTCCAACTTGTCCATGCCAACCAGTTATTCTAACCTAACCTAGTCCCAATTGCCAGCACTTGACGAACATCCCTCTAAACTCTTCCTGTTCATATACCCATCCAGATGCCTTTTAAATGCTGTATTTGTATCAGCCTCCATCACTTCCTCTGGCAGCTCATTCCATACACGCACCACCATCTGTGTGAAAAAATTGCCCCTTGGGTCCCTTTCATATCTTTTAACCTCTCATCCTAAACCTATGCCCTCTAGTTCTGGATTCTCCACCTTAGGGAAAAGACCTTGCCTGTTTATTCTATCCATGCCCCTCATGATTTTATAAGGTCACTGCAAGCCTCCAACAATCCAGGGAAAACAGCCCCAGCCTTCTGAGAGAAAACTGAGAGAGTGTAACAGCTAGGAGAGATTCTCTGCCTTCCAAACCTGCTGAGACCCCAGCAACAACAACTGAAAGCTAACTGAAAAAGGGTCTTGTATCTGAGAGAGCTTGGCCACATCCACTCAAGCTGCTTCTGTTGTTCCAACTTAAAAAAAAAACCCAAGGTCTCACAAGTTTTCATCTTCTAGCAGAGTGCTTGTCACCTGTCCCCCTATCTCTTTAAAAGAAACCAGGACAAAACACACCTCTTAAAGCTACAGCATCGTCACACATTACATTACTGTTGTTAATATCACTGCAACATACAACTGAGTGTGACATTAAAAAGCCCTTTTAAGATTGAAGTTTATGGAATCGGGGAAGATTCCACTGGCTGGAGTCATAGCATGGAAACAGACCCATCTGTCCAACCTGTTCATGTATAACTATAATCCCAAACTAAACTATCCCACTTGCCCACTTGTCCATATCCCTCCAAACCTTTTTTATTCATATACTTGTCGAAATGTCTTTTAAACATCGTAACTGAATCCTCAACCACCACTTCCTCTGGAAGCTCATTCCACACACGATCCACTCTGTGTAAAACATAATTGTCCCTGATGTATTTTTTTTTTATCTTTCTTGTCTCACCTTAAAAACATGCACCCTAGTCTTGAAATTCCCCACCTGCCATTATCTATACTCCTTTATAAATTGCCCATAGTGTTAGGTGCATTAGTCAGAGGGAAATGGGTCTGGGTGGGTTACTCTTTGGAGGGTCGGTGTGGACTTGTTGGGCCGAAGGGCCTGTTTTGACACTTTAGGGAATCTAATCTAATCTTTATCTCATGTTTTTATAAACCTTTATAAGGTCACCCCTCAAAACTCCTACACTCCTGTTTTTTAAAAAAAAGTCCCAGCCTATCTAGCTTCCCCTCATAAATCAAACCATTCATTGCTGTGGTTGTTGGAAGCCAACCAGATCATTATTTGCAAGAGGGCATCTTTGATAAGGTTCCGGCCAAACTTGTTATAATTACATCACTTCAGATTTGTTCAAATTACGACTTGATGATGCAGAAAAACCTGATGTATAATTGTTGAATACTGTACAATGTACTCATGGTTTGTAGTAACAGTTACACATGGCCCATGGTACTTGCGTACATGATCCAGAAGGCTGTGAGCATGAGCAGCATGTAATCAGTGCTGACACTTGACTGCAATAATAGCAATTTGCGGATCAATTCCAACATGGTTCACAGTGGTTGGTAGAATACAATATCAGGAGAGTGAGAATTGAACACCATAGCATGAGCTCAACTTATTCATGGAATGTAGGGATCAGAGAAAAGGCCAACATTTATTTCTCATGACTAATTGTCCTTGAGAAATGATGGTGAGCCGTCTCCTTAAATTGCTGAATAACTCAAGTTCTCTCATAATGCTGATGGGGTGGTTGACAGTATGTTAGTAAACTTATCAATGATGTCCTATAGCATCTGATGTCATCACTTTTTTCTAACAGTGCGATACTTCCCAATTCAAATAGGCCAAAAAAGATTTTTAGTTTCTATTTGAGCTCACATTCTGCGTAATTGTCTTTGTGTATCAGATGTAGATTTGTTACAATACTCAAATGCTTCATGTTGCACTCTGATCCTTGGAAATGTTTGACTGAAAACATTAATTTTGGAAGTAGGTTTGCTCGCTGAACTTGAAGGTTCATTATAGTTTTCCTTAGTTGTCATGCTAGGGTACCATTACTCATCTATTCATGTAAACGATAATTCAACTACTTTAGAAAACACAAAGCCAAAAGTGAGTTACTTATAAATAATTCTGAAGTGTCAATATTATGGAGCTTTGATTTATTCTTTGTTTCTTTCATGGGATGTGGACATCATCAAGACCAACATAAGTTACCCGTTGGTTGTTGCCCTTGAGCCGAATAGCTTATAAGACCGTTTCAGAGGGCTTTTTAAGAGTTACTCGCTTAAGTCATGTGTAGTGCAGACCTGATAAAGATAGCAAATTTTCTTCCTTAAAGAACGTGAGTGAACCATGTGAGTTTTTACGCCAATCAATAGTCACCACTGAGACTAGCTTTAGATATCAGATTTATTAATTGAATTTAAATTCTAGCAGCTGCAGTGGTGGGACTTGATTCCATGTCTCCCGGATGTTAGTCTGGGTCTCTGAATTACCATCACCATTACCCTAATGGCACCATCTCCCTTAAATCTAAGAGAAATCTAAATTCTGTCAGACTGTAATTCAAATCTGGGCATTGCATTGCACATTTTACTTAACATGCTTTTCTCCTTGAATTTTGTCTAGTTAGGGCTTAGGAAAAGACACTTTATTTTCAGGCTTTTGTTACCTCATTTGGTGCACAAATTCAAAGCCAGAACTAAAACTACTATCAGCAGTTCAAGATCTATGCAAACTAACAGCAGCTGCTATGAAAGCAAAATATTGTGGGTGCAGAAAAACTGCACTAAAAGCTGAAAGTGCTGGAAAAACACATGCAGCATCTGTGGGAAGAGAAACGGTTTAACATTGAG
This sequence comes from Hemiscyllium ocellatum, assembly GCF_020745735.1. Classification (NCBI taxonomy): domain Eukaryota; kingdom Metazoa; phylum Chordata; class Chondrichthyes; order Orectolobiformes; family Hemiscylliidae; genus Hemiscyllium; species Hemiscyllium ocellatum. The sequence goes on along the minus strand of NC_083447.1, from coordinate 21,018,029 downwards.
TCCAACGAATCTTCTGCGGAATCCAGAGTTCTTTCTATTAACACCAGTGGCTAATTGCATCTCCCTACGTACAGATGAAAGTTTAGCCTTATCTAGTATAGATATTGGGAATATTAATTCAAGGTAAGTTAGACCAGTGAGCCAAGGGAACTCCAATTTTAATTAGTGAAACGCAAGTTCAAAATTAATCTTGGAAACAGAAGTATTTAATGCGTACAGTTTAGCTCTTTTAAGTACAAATATGGGGAGTTCTGAATGCAGTAGGTGTTTGGCTGGGTAAATTGGATTATTTTGTGAGTCAGATGGTCTTTTTTCATTCTTGACGTTTTCTTGTGTTCATACATCCCTTATAGAGTCATTCAGACGCCGAATATTTTGATGTTGAGATGGAAGATGGTGAAGTAGCTGATGGAACTTCAACAGCTGAAAAGTTATGTGCACCTCCCAGGTGGGATCATTTCACTTTGATGTTGAAGTTTTTTGTTATCATGTGTGTGCATTTCCAGACCGGGGCCACAGGGTGGCCCCTCCAGCATTTCTCCCTGTACTGCTAGACAGCTCTGATTGCCTCATTGAAATGAGAATTCACTGTTTGGAATGAAGAATGCACAGGCCACATTTTGTCACATTTGTAGGGCAGCAAGTGTTGCCCTCTCTTAAAGTTTAGCAAAATGCTTGCCTGCTTTCTGACTTTGCTAGTTTTTAAAAACTGACTGAAAATGTGGAACTAGCAGCCACTGAGGTTTAGTACTGATGGCACTGTGCCATTTTACAGTTAATGTATGTTTCAGATATGCTTTGTTGTTTTGTGAAGTAATATATTAAGTCATACCAGTAACTTCGGTAGAATATGCATTTCTCTACTGTTGGTGTCCCTGGTCCTTGCAGCTCTTGCTTTTAGGGTAAGTAATCTGCTTCCAGTCTTGTAGACTCACTCATTAGGTAATATGAAAAAGCTGCCCATTCACAACTTTTTTTGATTTTAATTATCCCTACTCTACACCAGCCTTCACAGTTACCATGTAGTAATAGCGTTAGCTCCACTTTGCTTGACAAAGGAATGAGAACACTGACTTGAGAACACACTGCTGAGGAGGTTCCTTTTTCCTCCTGTCCTTAAGGTGCTGGCTCTTGGTGGCTTTCCATCGCCATGTTCAGATTCTTTTGTTATTGCAAAAATCTACTTTATTCCAAAAAATATTATCTCTGCTTACATACGTAAGGTACTAAAGCATTATGTACAGTCTTTTTAAATTAAAAGTTGAAATTTGACATTCACTGTACAGGTATCCCCTGCTTTTTGAACATTCATTTTACGCAATTCACTTTCACGAAAGACCTACATCAGTACCTGTTTTCGTGAATCTGAAGAGGATTTTTCCCTTTACGGGAGACGGCGACATTTTTTCCCATATAAATCATGCACCTTCTTTACGCTATTTTTGGCTTGTGAAAGGTTTCCTGGGAACGCCCTGCTTTCAAATAGCAGGGGCTACCTGTAGTTGCTACCAAAGACATTTTCTACTCATGCAGGTCACTATTTACATACATTTTGAGGCAGAGAGAGGGTGTGATAGTTGAACCCTGTTGTACTTTGGCAGAAAGACCCTAGACAGTGGTCTTTCCCTACTACACTTTGGCAGGAGTTACTTCAAACTTCAGTTCATCCCTCAGAGCTTAGTTCTGGACCTTGGAATGTGCCAATCTGTAACACTCAGTTGAAGTCAAGTCTATACACTGGAGCAAATTTCAGGCAAACTGAAAAGCGTCTTTCACAGAGTTTATAGTCTCAGTCTGCATCTCAGGGTGCAGGTTGTTGAGGATAGAGTCCTGAGTCACAGAGCTGCTCAGAAAGAACCTTGACAAAAATAACTGCATTCCTCTCCAGGCCTTTGTCGCAAAGAAGTAGATGTGTGACAATGTCTGTCCACCACAGTATCACAACCCCCCCACCCCCGTTCTGCCACATAGCTTTGACAGTCTGTTCAGAGAACTACCAACGTGATCTGCCTTCTCCTTCTCCCGCAGGTTCTCAAGGATGCTGCAAATTAACCACTCCCTGAGGGACTTGTGGTCAAAAATGATTTCTGCTTGCAAATTGTTCCATGGGAGTCAGATTGCACAGTACAGTCCAACTACTTGCAATAAGGTTCTGTGGCAACAAGGTCAAGCCCATCCTTTGTAACATGGGGGACAGGTAGAACGTCAGTACATAAAGACACAGGTGTTTGTGCACCAAACGTCTACACACAACTTGATGTAGCCACGCACAAAGGTGGCCATCAAGATGAAGACAGCGTTGGATACGTCATCTGCACCCACCTTATCCAGAACATTGTACATATTTTCCCTTTAGACATTGTCTATCTTTGATCTCCAGATAAAAATGAAAACGGCAGGCTTGGAGAATAGGCCACATATAACAACAAGAGTACCTCGCACTTGATGCCCAGGTTATTACTCATAATGGAGAGGGAGCAGTTTCTCAAAATCTTGGCAGTACGCTCCTCCCAAGTTGTCCCGTGTGTCCTGACCCCACTGAATCATATTCATAGCACCTTCAGATAATCTGACCTGAAGGTGAAGGGGAATAAAGGATTGGTCAGCCCACATCCAAAAGAACATGGCCTCGCTCTTGCCTCTATTTACTTTAGCTCCTAAGGTCAATTCGAACTGGTCACAGATGCTTATGATTCGGTGCACTGACGGTCAACCTGAGTGAAAAATGATGTCCCCCATGTAAAGGGAGGCTGTAACCTGCAGGCCTGTGCTTCCTGGAATAGTCACCCCTCTCAGGCTGTCATTCTTGATGAACTCATCCAAAAGCTCTGTACAACACACAAACAACACCATGTCCTGATTACCATTCTAAAAGTACATGCCCATAGCTGACTTAGATACGAACTGTTTATCGGCAGCCAGTACTGTAGGGACTGAATCCTCTTCTCATTTAGCATGTGTGTATTTTGTAATAATTGAACCTTTTTGTTTTCAGATGGCATTTTCACAATTATTCTCAATCTCACAAATTTTCACCCAAGAGAAAGGTAAGTCTTCATGCATGGCATTGATTTGATCCTGTTTTTCAATTTTGTGATATCAATGTCTTCTGATAGGTTAAGCTTTTACTAGTTCTGTAAAATATGATTTTTGATGCAGAATTATTAAATTCTAGACCAGCAAACATTTGGGTCTGCCGAGTCTCTGCCACAGTTTCTAATCCAGCTGACCTGACTTCTGCACATGCCCCTGGAATAATACTGCAATGACCACATCCGAATGACCTGTTGTGTATTTCTCCAGCTTGGCACATTCTTTGGATTCATTTAATTTATTACCTTGTTATTAAGTGCAAATGGTCTCTTCCTATTTGCTTTACTAGTATAATATTGATTGCATGTATCAGTGCATAGGTTAACCTATGTAAATATCATTGAAGATCAGGAGTCCAATTTTTCTACAGTCTTCAGAGCTATTTCTTTTGAATGTTCTTCCTTTTTTAGATTTTTCTTATCTGAAATTATGATTCCTGATTCATCTTGGAGCTGATTTAAATTTGCAGTCTTGTTGTCAATTAATGTCGTCGCATCAACCTGGTAGATAACTCTTCTTAAATAGTTTTATAATCTTATGACTGATGATATCACATCAGCTTGTCTAATGGTACTAAATTGTTTGGGATGTATCCTAGATTTAGATGGTTTATGGGACTCATTGAACCTATGGCTTGATCCACTTCTGCACACTTGGATATATTATTGTCAGTATCCTGGTTCACTACCTGATGGTAATTGGGAATTAATTTCTTTTGCCCTCCATGCCAGAAATGTTTAATCTTTCCTTTCACCAGTATTTTATTGACCGTAGGCTATAAGGTACAGCAGTATAATTACACCATTCAGCCTATCGTATCTGCTACACCATTGATCCTGTTACTAATCAAGAATTTGTCTATCCCTGTCTTAATTACACACAATGTGGCCTCCACAGCATTCTGCAGAACTAAGTACCACAGATTGACCTCTTGGCTGAAGAAATTCCTCCTTATCTCCATTCCAAAGGGTCGCCCCTGTACTCTCTCGCTGTATTCCAGATGGTAGAATCTTCTACTTGTGGAAACATCTTCTGCACATCGGATCCATTGAGTATATATCCAGAGTCCTCAACCAATCCTTGTATGACAAGCCCTTCATCCTTGGGATCATTCTTGAAAACCTCTTCTGGATCCCTCTAACCCCAGCAGACCCTTCCTTAGATATGGTGTCCAAAACTGCTCAGAATATTTCAAATGCAATGTGACCATAACCTTGATCAGCCTCGGCAGTAGATCTCTGCACTTGTATTCTAACCCTCTTGAAATTAAAGCTAATTGCATTAGCCTTCTTAACTGCCAAATGAGCCTACATGTTAACCTTAAGAGAATTACGAATTAGGACTCCCAAAAATGCCTTTGACCTTCAGATTTCAGAAGTGTTTCCCATTTTGAAAATAGTCTATCCCTCAAACTTTCCTGTCAAAGTGCATAACTTCACACTTTTCCCACATTGTATTTCATCTGCCACATCTTTGCTCAATCACCTAGCCTGCCCAGGTCCTTCTGCAACCTACAGCTTCCTCAGTACTACTTATCCCTCCACCTATTTTTGTGTCTCCTACAAACGTAGTAACAATGCCCTCAGTTCCTTCATCCAGATCATTGACATATAACATGAATAGTTGTGGATCCCAACACTGACCAGTGCAGAACTTCACTAGTTACTGCTGCCATCCTGAAAAAATAATCCTTTATCCCACTGACCTGTGCCAGTATGTTGCCCCAAACCCCAATATGGGCTCATCTTTTGTAGCAGCTTCCTGTGCAATACATTGTTAAAGGCCTACTGGAGACCCCAATGTCGATTTTTTTTTTTAATTCATTAATGAACTAGAGCATCACTGGCCTGGCCAGCATTTATTGGCCATCTCTAATTGCACAGAGGGCAGTTTAGACTCAACTATATTGCTCTGGTTATGCAGTCGCATGTAGGCCAGACCAGATAAAGGTGGCAATTTCCTTTTCTGAAGAACATTAGTGAACCAGTGGGGTTTTCTGACAATGGAGTTGTGGTTATCATTAGACTCCTAATTCCAGATTTTAATTGAATACAAATTTCACCATCTCCCTGGGCAGGATTCAAATCCAGAGCCCCAGATCATGACCTGGATCTGTTGATTAATAGTCCAGTGACAATACCACTCGGCCATTGCCTCCCCAAATGGATCATATCCACGGGTTCTCTTTTGTCTAACTTATTACTTCCTCAAAGAAGTCTCACAGATTTGTCGCGTGTGACCTTCCCTTGGCGAAGCTGTGTTGACTCCACCCTATTTTATCTTGAACTTCCAAGCACTCTGTAATCTTTTCCTTAATAACAGGCTTCAAATCTTAGCAACAACCAAGGTCAGGCTAACTGTCCTACATTTTCCTGACTTATCTCCCTCCTTTCTTAAACAATGGTGTTACATTAGCTGTTTTCCAGTTTTCTGAGATCCTCTCTGATTCCTTAATGATCAAGACCTGTACGATCTTTCCAGCGGTCTCCTTCACAACTCTGAAGTATAGTCCATCCGGTCAAACTGATTTATCTCTCTTCAGACCTTTCAGCTTTTGTAACACCTTCCCCTTAATGATGGCCACCACTCTTAACTCTGCCTCCTGACGCTCTCAAAGTTCTAGTATGGTACTGGTTCTTCCCCTGTTAACACTGATGCAAAATATCGATTCCAATGTATTTCTTTGTTCCGTTTGCTACTTCCTTAGCCTCATTTTCTAGCAGTCCAATGTCCACTGTTGCCTTCTTTTACCTTTTTATATGTCAAGAAAAATGCTTGCACTCTTCTCTTATATTACTAGCTACCTCATTTCTCCCTGCTTCTTGCTTTTTTAGTTTCCTCTGTTGGTTTTTAAAGGCTTCCCAATCCTCTGTCTCCCCACTAATCGTGACCACATTGTATACTGCTGCTTTGCTTTTATGCTGTACCTGCCTTCCCTTGTCAACCATCATTGGCTCACCATTCCCTTCATATGTTTCTTCTTCCTTGGGGATAAATTTCTGCTGTGCCTCCCGAATTACCTCAAGAAGCACCTACCATTCCTGCTCCACCATCTTCCTTGCTACGCTCCCCTTCCAGTCAACTCTGGCCGGTTCCTCCCTCATACCTCTCATAGTTGCCTTTGCTCAATTGTAGTCGAGTGTATGATGCTGGAAAAGCACTGCATCTAAGGAGCAGGAGACTTGAAGTTTCAGTCATAAGCCCTTGACCGGGGTCATTGTGGTTCTGTTACGTCTGCTGCCTCTGAAACTGCAGCATGAATTCTGTCATATTATGGTCACTGCCACCTAGGGATACCTTTATATTAAGCTCCCTTATCACTTCTGCCTCATTTTACATCACCAGATCCAGAATTGCCTGTTATCTAGTGGGCTCTACCACAAGCTGCTCCGAAAAAACAGTCTTAGACATTACACAAATTCCTTTTCTTGGGATCTGCCACCAACTTGATTTTTCCCATTCCACCTGCATATTGAAGTTCTCCACAATAAATGTAGTTGTGCCTTTTTTACTTTTCTATCTCTCAATTGATTTTCTGCCTGTACATAATGCCCATCAGGATCTTTTTTCCTCCCCTTTGCAGTTCCTCAACTCAACCCACACGGGTTCTGTGCCTTCTGACTCTATCACTTCTTGCTATTGATTTAATTTCATTTCTTACTAACAAGGCAACTCCACCCCCTCTGCCCATCTGCCTGTCCTATTGATAAGATGTATATCTTTGGGTATTTAGTTCCCAGCCCCGAACTCCTTGTAGCAATGTTTCTGTAACATCCGCACATCGTATCTGCCAATTTCAGTCTGCGCAATGAGCTAATTTACCTTGTTTTAGTATACTGCGCGCATTTAAGTTCAAAACGCTCAGTCCTGCATTATCTACCCCCCTTCTGATAATTGTCCCTTAGCTGCTGTGCCTGTAGTTAGATTCCTGAGCTTTTCCATACATTCTGTCATATTGCTTGTTCTAGAAACTTTAATAACTTCTGAGCCCTTTACTCCCCCTTAACTTTTTTTCATAATTGTCTATGCAACTAAACCCACTCTCCTCGACTATTCAGTTTAAAGCCTCCTCCACAACCCTAGTGATGTGATTCGCTAGGACTCCGGTCCCAGCGTGATTCAGGTGGAGTTCATTCCATTAGAACAGCTCCCTCCTTCTCCAGTACTGGTGTCAATGTCCGAGGAGTTTGAGCCCATTTCTCCCTTACCAATTTTTGAGCCACATTTTTACTAGTTTAATCTTGTTGACCTTGTGTCAGTTAGTTCATGGCTCAGGTAGTAATTCAGAAATGCCTGCTTTTTAATCTTGCCCAAGCTGCTCATATTCCCTCAGCAGAGAACCTCTTTCCTCTTAGTATCTGTGTCATTGGTATGTAAATGGACCACATCAACTGGATCTTTCCCTTCCAACTCCAAGTTTCTCTGCACCCCGATTTAAATATCCTGAACTCCGGCACCAGGCAAGCAACACAACCTTCGGGACTCTTGATCCTGGCCACAAAGAACAATGTCTGTTCCTCTGACTATACTATCCCCGGTTACAACTACATTTCTGTTTTTCCCCTCTCTTGAATGGCTCCCCTGAATCACGGTGCTATGTTCATCCTCCCTACAACTCCAGACCTCATCCAGACGGAGAAGAATCTCAAACCTGTTCTACAAGCTCAAGGGTTTAGTTGCCTTTGGTACTACCCCCTGGAACCCTCTGCCTGCCTCAAACATAGGCACACCCTCCTTTCCCTGACTGCTGACTGAATTTAAGGTAGTTAATCTAAAGATTGTGTGATTATCTTCTGAAAAATAGTGTCAAGGTAAGTATCCCCCTCCTTGACATGTTGCAGTGTTAGAAGCCCAGACAGCAGCTTATAAACCCTGAGCTGGAGCTCCTGAAGCATCCAACACTTGGTCCAGATATGGTCACTATGAATAACAATGGAGTCTTAGAGCTCCCACATTATGCAGATACAATACATTGCCTGACCCGCATCTCTCTTTTATTTACTTAGCTCTTAAATTGAGTTTTAAAAGTTTCCCACTGGTCTTTTGGTTTGTAATGTGTAAATACTTTCCCTATTTTCCTTCAATCTGTAAGTAACCTATCATAGTAAAGTAATGCTTATCACCAACCCAATAGACTTATGGTTTACCTGTGATGTCATTCTTATACTGGACCTCTGATCCTGGGCTTCAATGTATCTTGTTAAATAAAAACCTTACAAACTGAACCAAAAGAAAAGCAAGCAGAAAGAACCTCTTCCCCTGTTCACTAAATTCCCATGCTGCCTCCAAATTCCCTGAATTACATACTCACTTGGGCTGCATTTCACTATGAATGTCATCTCTGCTTCCTGACTGTGCGAAGCTTTCTGGATTAATTGGATATTTAATTGGATACAATTACAGCCATCTTCTGCAGTCATGGGTTTGCATGTCACTGCAACAAGTAACCTTTTTATTTTAAAGATTTACAATATGTCGGAGCTGAAGAAAAGCAGAAAGAATCCACTGCTGCACACATTGAGAGAGAGAGAGTGGCGCAAGCTTATGCAGAATCGTTTCAGTGAGTTAAGGGAGCTGCTGTTTGAGGATGAACGGGTTTCAAAACGTGCCATTCTTGATGAGGTTTGTTAAAAGATTTCCCGAGTATTTTGTTTCTCTTCAGTCATGATTCTCTGCTATATTCTGCAAAGATATGAAGCACTAAAGTCTGAAAATGGTGGTTGATGCCAGAGTATGGACTCTCGGGGATTATTGAACACTCCACCCAATAAAAAGGCAGGACTCCAGGAGGATATTGCACAGCAGGTTAGGCAGCATCTCAGGAATAGAGAATTCGACGTTTCGAGCATAAGCCCTTCTCGAAACGTCGAATTCTCTATTCCTGAGATGCTGCCTAACCTGCTGTGCTTTGACCAGCAACACATTTGCAGCTGTGATCTCCAGCATCTGCAGACCTCATTTTTTACTCCAGGAGGATATTAGCAAGCTGCTTGCCTTGGAGGAGTTGAGAGAAAGAGATCTTAGCTAAAACTGCCCAAATCCTGCAGTCCTTAGATATCCACACTGAAGTAATTCTATCAGGAAATAGTGGCTCACTTAGGAGTTGTTTTCTGTGCCCTTTTTCTAAGCCCAAAAATACTGAATCTGATTGTTGTTCCTCCACATTGCACTGATTGTGTTTAATATTTAAAAACATTGTTTTATTACATCTGTTTCTTTTCTCATCCTGACAAGTTTGACATGCTGCTCATCATCTTTACTCTTTTTTTAATAAATTAATTTGTAGGAAGTGAGCCTTGCTGGCTGGCCTGCATTTGTTGCACATCCCCAGTTGCCCTGGAGAAGGTGGTAGTGATGAGTACTTAAATGACTGCAGTCTATCTGCTATGGGTTGACCCACAATGCCATTCAGGAGGGGATTCTCCATGTTTGCACATTTGTTCTAAGCTGGTTGTAGCTTATTTATATTGGGAGGAAGTGGTTTATGCAGAATTCTCAAAGTCAACACAAGTCCTTTTGACATCTGCCATGCACTCACTGTAAATGTTAGCAACTTCAAATTAACACAAACCTGCTCCAATTGCAGCCAAACAGCTGTAGAAGCGAATCAGCAACTAATCTGAAGATAGTTGATGATCCCTTTAAGTAAACCCATGGGTGGTCCTTCCTACTGCTGAATTTTCAGCTGTGTGAGGTTGAGAGAGGGTATTAACATTACATTACTGACATCTAATCAGGTATCACTATCTACGTTTGGCACGAGAATGTACTCCCAGAAATGGTATTTTGTTTAAGTATCCTTATATGGCCAATAATTGTTGATTGCCAGCTGGGTGACCATCTTTAAGGGGCAGGCAAGCTGTATGTATACAAATAGTCACCAAGCCTTCAAAAATTTATTATGCACTAATTGAGCTTGTATCCTGTGAAGCTTAGGAGCATGGATAAGCCTTAAATAGCAATGTCTTATTTTCCTATTTTTGCTCAATGCAGAGTTACAATAAAAGAGTATTAATCAATCTATTTTAACTTATAATCTTTAGATGATGACATAACTTTTGAAAGATTGCTGCTGTTGATAATATAAAATTGCTCCATTCATCAACCTTTTACTTATTTAACTATTTGTCACCACAGGCCATCAGTGAAATTCAAAACCTGTGTCAGCAAGGGCATAAACTCTATTTGGAGAAAAAGCTGCTGATGAAAAAACACAAGGCATTGTTAAAAATAATCGCTGTACTCTCTGGTAAGGCTTATTTTCTAACTTTTCACCAATGTCAACATTAAGTGTAGTGATTTTTAAAATTTTGCTCTTTTTATCCACTAATCACTGGTAAACCTGATCCATTGTGACGCACCATTTATAACCCGTCTGCAACATTTGTGGCCTTTAGAGATTTACGCTTGTAAAAAAAATTGTTTCAATCTTGAAAGTGAATCTGGAAATGCAACTGTTTACAGGCCTCCTAAGTGAGGCCATTCAGTCAATAAGTTGTTTTATTGGATGATTCAACACAGGAGGAGACCATTTGACACAGAATGGCTCTGACAGAATGATCAAATTATGTCTTACTTTTATGGCTGGCTATGTAAATATTTTCATCTTTCCCATTTGTCCAATATATCTTTCGAAAGTTACTATTGAATTTGCTTTCTTCACCCATTCAGGTGCATAATTCAGTCACCTGAAATTGTAACAGTGTTTCTAAGAAAAAAATCCTCTCCCTGGCTCTTTTGCAAGTCGTTTTAAAATTTCAGTCTTCTGGTTACTGAAGCTTCTATCACTGAAAACTGATTTACATAAGAAATTGAAGTCGGCCATTTGGCCCATCGAGCCTGTGCTGCCATTCAGTAAGATCGCAGCCATGATGTGGAAGTGCTGGTGTTGGACTGCAGTGGATAAGGTCAGAAGTCACACAATACCAGGTTATAGTCCACAGTTTTATTTGAAATCACAAGCCTTTGGAGCGCTGCCCCTTCTTCACCTGACAATACAGCAGTGCTCCAAAAGTTTGTGATTTCAAATAAACCTGTTTGACTATAACCCGGTTTGATGTGTTTTCTGACCTTATTCAATAAGATCATGACTGATCTTTTTGTGGACTCAGCTTCACGTATCCGCCTGCTCACCGTAACCCTCAATTCTTGTATTGTTCAAAAATCTATTTATCCTTGCCTTAAAAAAACATTCAATGATGTAGCCTCAACTGCTTCACTGGTCAGGGAATTCCACAGATTCACAATCTTTTGGGTGAGGTATTTCCTCCTCAATTCAGTTCTAAATCTGCTCCCCCTTATTTTAACAATGCACCCTAGTTCTAGTTTCACCCACCAGTGGAAACAACCTCCCTGCTACCATCTTATCTATTCCCTTCATTGTTTTATAAGTTTCTGTAAGATCCCCCCCCATTCTTCTAAATTCCAATGATCATAGTCCCAGTCTACACAATCTCTCCTCATAAGCCAACTCCCTCAATTACAGATTCGACCGAGTAAACCTCTGCTGCGCCCCCTCCAGTGCCAGTACATCCTTTCTCAAGTAAGAAGACCAAAGTATATAGTACTCCAGGTGTGGCCTCACCAGTATCTTATAAAGCTACAACAATACCTCCCTATTATCAAACTCCATCCTTCCAGCAATGAAGGACAATATTCCATTTGCCTTCTTAATTACCTGCTGCATTTGCAGAACAACGTTTTGTAATTATTAGATTACTTACAGTGTGGAAACAAGCCCTTCGGCCCACCAAGTCCACACCGACCTTCCAAGGAGCAATCCACCCAGACCCATTCCCCTACATTTACCACTTCATCTAACACTACGGGCAGTTTAGCATGGCCAATTCACCTAACCTGCACATCTTTGGACTATGGGAGGAAACTGCAGCACCAGGAGGAAACCCACACACACACGGGGAGAATGTGCAAACTCCACACAGACAGTTGCCCGAGGTGGGAATTGAAGCCAGGTCTCTGGTGCTGTGAGGCAGCAGTGCTAACCACTGTGCCACCATGCCGCCTAGGTGCACGAGGACACCCAGGCCCCTCTGCACAGCAACATGCTGTAATTTTTTTTCTCACTTGGTGTATAAAAAGCATTCTTAAAACTGAACATTTCTGTGAAATTTCATCTTAAACCTCTTTGCTTTAAAGAGAACAACCCCAGTTTCTCCAGGCTCTCCACATAATTGAAGTCACCCCCTCCTGCTAGCCTTTCAGTTATCTTGTTCTAAGCCTTGACATCGTCCTCAGTAGCCCAGTTTTTCACTTTATAGTGCCTCAAGGGTTATGGAGAAAATGCAGGGAAGTGGACATGAGGAATGTCGGAATTGCTGTGATCCTATCGAATGGTGGAGCACGTTTGAGGGGCTGATTTCTTATGGTCACCACGTCTCCAAATGACTCTGAATACTTCACATGTTGCCTTGTGATAATCATCATTAATCAATATATCAAAATTGTTATTGATGCCATTTAAAAAAAGAAACACTTTTTTTCAAATTTTAAAATCTAGTTCATTTGGTTTCAGTGTTTTCACTTAGAAATAGCTTGGTATTTGATTGTTCAAGAGAATGCTGGAGGCTGAAAGTGTGAAATAATTGTATCCATGATTTGTATAACAAAAGCTTGAAACTAGGGATATATTGCACAGCATGAACATAGAACAGTACAGCACAGGAATGGGCCCTTTGGCCAATAATGTGCTGAACATGATGCGAAGTGAAACTCTTCCCTTCTGCCTGCCCTTGGTCCATATCCCTCCATTCCTTGCACAGTCATGTACTTACCTAAAAATCCCTTAAAATCTAAAAATCAGTTAAATTCTCTTATCATATCTGCCTTAACTGCCACCACCCCTGGCAGTGCGTTCCAGACTCTCACCACTCTGTGCAAAGAAAGATTTGCCCCTCACGTCTCCTTTGAACTTTCCACCTCTCACCTTAAGTACACATGTATTACACATTTCAACTGGGGAGAAAAAGATTCTGACTGTCACTCCTATCTATGCATCTCATAATTTTATAGATTCCCCTCAGCCTCTGTTGCTCCAGCAAAAACAACCCAAGTTTTTTCCACCCTCTCCTTTTAATTCATGCCGTCTAATCCAGGCAGCAGCCTGGTAAACCTCTTCTGCACCCTCTCCACCCCCTTCCTCTTCTACGGCGACCAGAATTGAATGCAGTACTTTAAGTGGGGCCTAACTAAAGTCTTATAAAGCTACAACATGATGTCCTGACTCTTGTACTCAACCCCCTGACTAATCAAAGCAAGCATGCCATGCGCCTTGTTTGCCACAGTATCTACTTGCATGGTGACTTTCAGGGAGCTATGGACTTGAACCCCAAGATCCTTCTGTAAACAATGCTCTTCAGAGTCCTTCCATTAACTGTATACTTTTCCTTAATCTCCCAAAGTGCAGCACCTCACTTTACCCAGATTGAACTCTATCTGCCATTCTTCTGCTATCCACATCTCCACCAATCTTTGTGTCATCTGCAAACTTACTAATACATCCATCCATCTAAAACAGCAGTAATCCCAACACAGAACCCTGTGGTACATAGGGCATGATTTTAAGGTAAGTGGAGGAATGTTTAAGGGATATGTCAGAGGTAGGTTATTTACACAGAGTGGTGAGTGCGTGGAATACACAGCCATCAGTAGTAATAGAGTCAGATACATTAGAGACATTTTAGCAACTCTTGGATAGGCACATAGTAAATGAAGGGTATGTAGATTAGTCTAATTTTAGGGCAGAATAAAAGGTCCACACAATATCAAGGGTCAAAGAGGCTGTACTGTTCTGTGAACTACACGCCAGAAAAATCCCTTTTCCACCAGTACCCTCTGCCTTCTACGGGCAAGCCAATTCTGAATCCATGCAGCCAAGTCACCATGGATGTCATGATCTTAATCTTCTGGATAAGCCTACTATGAGGGACCTTATCAAAATCCTTACTCCATGTATACAACATCCCCTGTTCTCCCTTCATTGATCACCTTCGTCACCATCTCGAACGATTCAATAAACTTAGTAAGATGTGACCTGCCCTGCACGGTCATGCTGCCTGTCCCTAATTAAACTAGCTTTTTCCAAATGTGCATAAATCTTATCCCTGAGAATTCTCTCCAATAGCTTCCCAACCATTAATGTGAGACTCAGTAGTCTGGTTTCCTGGATTATTCCTATTTCTCTTCTTGAACAGAGGAAGAGCATTACCTACTTGCCAGTCTTCCGGGACCCCTTCACTGGCTAAGGAAGATACACAAATCTTGATCAAAGCCCCAGCAGTCTCCTCCATAACCTGGGGTAGATATCATCGGGCCCTGTGGACCTAGCCACCTTAATGCTCTTCAAGAGATCCAACACCACTACTTTCTCAATTTCAAAATGCCCAGCATATTAGCATGCTCCACACAAATCTCACTATCCTCCATATTCTTCTCCTGTGTGAATACCATCCCAAAGTACTCATTTAGGATCTTAGCTGCGTCCTCTGCCTCCAAGGACCCGTTCCCTTCTTTATTCTGAAGTAGAGCTACCTTCTTCCTAGTTATCATCTTGTTTTTAATGCATCTATAGAATGCCTTGGGATACTCTTAAACCCTTCCTGCCAAGATTTTTCTCATGGCCCCTTCTTGCTCTCCTAATTCCCTACCTAAGTACTTTCCTGCTTTTTTTCCTTATATTCACAGTGGCACGGTGGCACAGTGGTTAGCATTGCTGCCTCACAGCGCCAGGGACCTGGGTTCAATTCCCGCCTCAGGCGACTGACTGTGTGGAGTTTGCACGTTCTCCCCGTGTCTGCGTGGGTTTCCTCCGGGTGCTCCGGTTTCCTCCCACAGTCCAAAGATGTGCGGGTCAGGTGAATTGGCTATGCTAAATTGCCCGTAGTGTTAGGTAAGGGGTATATGTAGGGGTATGGGTGGGTTGCGCTTCGGCGGGTCGGTGTGGACTTGTTGGGCCGAAGGGCCTGTTTCCACACTGTAAGTAATCTAAAAAAATCTAATTCCTCATGGGCTGTGTCCAATTTTAGCTGCCGAAACCTTTACATAAGATGCTTGTTTTGCTTTTTGACTAAATTCACAACCTCCTTTGTTAGCCAAGGGTCCCTTATCTTGCCATCCTTGTCCATCCTCCTTACTGGAACATGCTGGTCTTGGATTGTCATCAGCAGGTCTTCAAACAGTTCCCACATGTCAACTGTGGTCTTGCCTGATAACAATTAACACTCCCTAGTTCCTGCCTAATACTGAGGTAATTTGTCCTCCCCTAATTTAGTACCTTCTCACAAGCTCCTGACTTATCCTTGTTCATAGCTATCTTAAAATTTTAGAGTTGTAATCATTGTTTCCAAAATGCTCTCCCACTGAAAGGTCAATTACCTGACCAGGCTATTAGCCAGTACAATGTCCAGTATGGCCGCTCCGCTTGTTGGACTATACACATACTGTTTCAAGAAATTCTCTTGAATACACTGAACAAATTCTGTTCCGTCTAAACCTCTTGCTGTAAGGGAGTTCCAGTCTGTATTGGGGAAGTTAAATCACCTATTCTGACAATCCTGTTTTTATTGCATCTTTCCATAATCTGCCTACATATTTGTTCCTTAATGCCTTGTTGGCTATTGGGGGGCCTACAGTATAATCCTGTCAGAGTGATTGCACCCATGAAATGGTTTTATTTTGAGGATGAGGGAAGTGGACAGCATAACCACTTTACTAAACATAACTTGCTAACATGCATGTATCATGTTTAGAATTGTGGTCACTGTTGCAAATGCACACAGCAATAATGGGGGAACTGTTCAACTATTTAAGTCTTTACTCAAATCAATGTAGTAATTATATTCTGTATTTCAGAAAACAATATTGATGAAGTGTCCAGTATATGTGGTTGTACAAAATTTGCAAATCAGTCTACTTACTATTTAAGATGCTTGATACGTAAACTATAAGGTGGTGTTTTGTTATTTATCGAGTATTACAGGTCAGAAACCCGTGCTACAATATTATAACCTTACTCCCATCTCTCAGTCCCCATGAACAAGGTTTTTCTGCTGCGGTGCAGGATTGAAGAATTATCACAGGATTGAAGAATTATCACAGGAGAATTTAACATTTGGCTGAAAATTAAATAGAGATAATAAGTTTATAACTCCATGACTAGTAATCATCTTACTCTTTTTGATATTGCATATAATGTTGACCAGGTCAGTTGCAGAGTCCACAGCACCTTTTCGAATACTACACTGGGCTCTTTCGTATTTGTCTGGTACAATGAAGCAAGCTGATCGTCAATGTTTAACATTCCATGAGGAGAATGAACCCTTCTGTAAATCTGCAGTCCTGTTTGTAAAGGCTGAAATGTCACCTGTGCTTTTGTCCTCAAGTCCTGAGTTTGCGTTTGAGTTTGAGCCCACAGTTTTCAAAGATCCAAACTGACACTTTACCCTCTCATCTTAAAATTATGCCTTGTAGTTTAAACTCACCAACACTAGGGAACTGACCTTTGCTATTCACTTTATTTATATCCCTCAATATTTCATAAATCTCTTTAAAGGTTCTCTCAACCTTCAACACTCCATTGAAGAAAGTCCCAGCCTTATCGGCCTTCCCTTATAATTCAAACCATCCAGTCCTGGTAATGTCCTTGTCAATCTATTTTGCACCCTTTCCAATTTAATAAAACCCTTCCTGACAACTCCCGAACTGCACACAGTACTCCAAACGTGGCCTCACCAATGTCCTGTACAACCGCAAAATGACATCCCAGCTCCTATACTTGGTGGTCTGAGCAATGAAGGCAAGTGTGCCAAATCTTTTTATCACCCTGTCTATCTGTGATGCAGCTTTCAAACAACTACGTACCGAACCCCTAGGTATCTCTGTTTGACAGCACTCCCCAGGGCCTTATTATTAAGTGTACAAGTCCTGCCCTCGTTCGTCTTATTAAAATGCAAAACACACCTCATTTATCTAAATTAAACTCCATCTGACACTGTGTGGCTTATTGACCCAGTTAATCAAGATCCCTTTGTAATCTTAGGTATCCTTCTTCACTGTCTACCACCACCAATTTTACCGTCCTCTGTAAAATTACTAATCATGTTTGCTATATTCTCATCCAAATCTTTTATGTAAATGACCAATTCCTGCAGATCACTGCTACTCACGGGGCTCCAAAAAGCCAACCTCCATCACTAGCCTCAGTCTCCTATCATTAAGCCAATTTTTTTACTCAGTTGGCAAGGTCTACCTGAATTTCATGTGATCCAACTTTACTAACACACTACTGTGTGGAACATTGTTAAAAGTCTTGCTGCAGTTATAGGCAGCATTTACTGCTCTGCCCTTATGTGTCCCTTAGCAACATCCTCAAAAAAACTCAATCAAGTTTGGGAGATACTATTTCCCATGACCTAGGCCATGCTTTCTATCCTTAAACAGTCCTTGCCTTTCCAAATGAATGTAAATCCTGTCATCAACAACAAAACCACAACTGACGTCAGACTCAGCAGTCTGTAGTCCCCAGGCTTCTCTTCGCAACCTTTCTTAAATAAAGGCACAATATTAGCCACTCTCTAGTCTTCTGGCACCTCCCCTTTGCTTGTAAATGATACAGATATCTCCGCTCGAGGCCCCGCAATTCCTTCCCTAATTTCCCACAATGTCCTAGGATACACTTGATCGAGTAAGAGTCATACAGCACGGAAACAGATCCTGAGGTCCATGCCAACCAAATCACCCAAACTAAACTAGTCCCACTTGTCTGTGTTTGGCCCATTTACCTTTAAACCTTCTGGAGATTTATCAACCTTAATACTCTTTAAGACTTCCAGCATCTGCAGCATCTGGACTATTTTTATACAACTACTTATTTGTGTTCCCTAGCTTCCATGTCTTTCAGCACATGGACTTAAAATATTATTTTCTTATCTCTGCCATTTCCTGCCATTCCACATGTAGAATCTCTGGATTATTATCCTTAATGTAATCTTCCAAGGCTATCTCATATTCCTTTTTCTCGCCCTTCTGATTTCCTTCTTAAGCGTGTCCCTACTCTCCTTTATACTCTGATGCTTTCTTGATCCTAGTTGTTTATACCTAATATATGTCTTCTTATTTTGTTCGACTAGAGCCTCAATTTCTCCAGTCATGCATTTTCCCTACTATCAGTCTGCCTTTCACTCCAACAGGAACATACTGACTCATAATTCTGGTTATCTCACTTTTGAAAGCCACCCACTTGCCAGTTGTCCCTTTACCTGCAACCAGTCTACCCCAATCAACTTTTGAGAGTTCCTGTCTCATAACTGTCAAAATTGGCCTTACTCCAATTTAAAGCTTTAACTTCTAAACTAATAGAATTACGATC
This sequence comes from Hemiscyllium ocellatum, assembly GCF_020745735.1. Classification (NCBI taxonomy): domain Eukaryota; kingdom Metazoa; phylum Chordata; class Chondrichthyes; order Orectolobiformes; family Hemiscylliidae; genus Hemiscyllium; species Hemiscyllium ocellatum. The sequence continues at coordinate 20,999,554 of NC_083447.1, read as the reverse complement.
AATGGTCCCAAAGTGCTCCCCCACTAACACTTCAGTCATTTGCCCTATACATGGTGTTAAATGCCTGACTGCAACAAGAACATTCCTCTAGTGATTGTAATAAGTTCAACTAGGTGGACTTCAGAATGGGTTCCCTGATTGGACTAGATTAACAGCCACAACCAGGGAGCCCTGGCTGATAGACATGAACAGGAGTGTCAGACATCCAGTTCACTTTGAGAGCTGGCTCAGAGAGAGCCTTCATCTGTGTGAAGGACTCTCCATATGTAAATAAAGATGACTTGGTGACAAGATACCAGCCCCTCTGAAGTTAGTTCAATTCCTATTGCTTTTAAATTTTTGATATTTTGTTCCAGAAACGTCAGTTTGTATCAATCCACGATCACCTGGTGATTTCTGAAAATCAACTGAAAACACTGCTGCTCCACGCTTCCTAGCTTTTTGCCATAGATCTATTTTCCTTGGGTCTAAAATTGATGACTTCTGACTTCACATTGGATACATTTGTAGCAAATTAGAGTTTAATGAATAAATCTATCGATGTACTTTTGCTACTTGCTGCTCCCATCGACTATTTATGGTGCCATCTGCCTTTAGTGTCATCAACAAAGTGCAAATTGTCTGTCCAGGAATGCACAGTGCTAAAGGCAAAATGTCATCTGCCTGTATGAATTTACTTAGTGTTTAAAAGCACTGTATTTTAAGATACACTTTGTATAATAGTAACATAGTGCTGACTTAGATAAATATGAATTGGTGCATTTTGGTAGTAGAAAATTAGGGGCTTGTATTTTCATTGAGGATGTGGGTGACACAGGCTGGGCCAATGTTTATTGCACATCCTTAATTGCCCTGGAAGGTTGTGGTGAGCTGCCCTTTTGAATTGGTGAAGTCCATTTGGTAGAGTGTACCCATAAAACCATTAAGAAGTTTGGCTTAGCAACACTGAAGGAGCAGTAATATATTTTCAAGTCCAAGATGGTGTGAGACTTCGAGAGGGAAGTGCAGATAGTGTTCCCATGTAACTGCTTCCTTTGTTCTTCCTTTGAGATGATGATAGTCATGAGTCTGGAAGCTGTCAGAGGAGCCTTGGTGAATTTCTGCAGTGCATCTTGTAGATAATACACATTGCTGCTACTGAGCATCAGTAGTGGACGGGCTGACTGTTTGTGGATGTGATGTCAATCAACTTTGTTTGTGGAGTCAAGCATCTTGAATGTTGTTGGAGCTGCAACTCTTCCAGGCAAGTGGGGAGTATTCCATCACACTCCTGATTTGTGCCTTGTAGATGATGAACAGGCTTTGGGAAGGCAGGAAGTGAGTTACTTGCTGCAGGATTCCCAAACTCTGACCCATTCTTGTAGTCACAGTACTTCTAAAACTAGTCTAGTTCTGTTCTGGTCAATGGTTACCAGTGAATAGGTTTCACTGATGGCGATGTCACTGAATCTCATGGGGTGATATTAGATTCTGTCTTGTTGGCGATGTTTATTGCCAGCGCTTGTGTGGTGCGAATGTTATTTGTCACTTGCCAGCCCGTGCCTGCATAATGTCTGTTCTTGCTGCATTTGGGCATGTCCCAATTCAGTATATGAGGAGTCATGACTGATGCTGAAGATTGCACAGTCATGAGAAACATCCTCACTTCTGGCAAACAGCTGGAGGAAAGGTCCCACCACCACTACCGAACGCACAGCACATGCACACTTGATGTGTCACTTCATATTTCAGAAGAAATCACTGATTCATAGTTTGGCCATGGCAAACCATTTCAACATGAGGGTTTAAAAAAAAGCCTGTTCAAATCAAATGTATATCTGGGGCATAATTGTTTTTACTGTGGCTGCTTAAATATGAAGGAAGAACGTAAAATTCTTAAGAAATTCAGTGGGTCAGGCAGCATCAGTGGATAGAACAAGTTGATGTTTCAAGACAATGAATTCCCCGTTTTCCACTCACCTGAATATGTAATGTGCTCATTTCCTCATCAAGACTTCATTTTTAAGGTAATAGTATTCTGGGATACACTCATTCTTCTGTGTATGCTTTTTGATAAAACTTTATTATTCATCTTCATGTTGTAATTCTGCTAATTTGTGAACTAATATTGTCTACTTTGTCTTTGACCTGTTGTTTTTCCTCAAACATTCACTCAAAAATAGTTTCTGATAATTGAACTTCAACTTCCTTATCTTTACTCTTTGATTTCTCCTCCTGTTTCAACCTGTAGCTTTGTGGCCTAATTACCACAGTCAGAAAACTTCAAAGGATATACTTCCTGAAACACGTCAGTGAGCTCACTTGGTGCATGAGATGCACTGCCTGCTCCCTTGGCCTAATCCTATTAAACTGCTAATCAGCCACCATGCTGCTTTACTCTCCATGTTAGCTGATATTATTAACATTTCTCATGATTGTCCCCCTTTGTTTTAAATCTTCCATCATCATTCCTCTCTTTTTTTATCAGATGGGGTATCATGTTACATCTGTAAGGCCACACTTGGAGAACTGTGTACAATTCTGGTTGTTCTGCTACAGAAAGGATGTTATAGAACCATTGAATTTCACAGTACAAAAAGGTTGTCCCATTCTTCTCCATCTCCGCAGCCCTTTAAATTCACTTCTACTTATATATCCAGCTCTCTCTTGAAACCACTGATGGAATCTGCCTCCACTACATTCCAAATTCTAACAACTCTCCAACTAAAGTTTCTTCTTATCCTGGAAAGAGTGCAAAAACGATTTACAAGGATATTATTGAAACTGGAAGGTTTTAAGTTATAAGGAGAAGCTGGGAATTTTTTCCCTGGAGCGTAGAAGACTGAGGGCTGACATTTTAGATGTTTATAAAATTTCCAGAGGCTAGATTATGTGAATAGCCAAGGTCTTTTTCCCAATGTACAGAGATCCAGAACCGGGGGCATAGGTTGAAGGTAAGAGAGGAAAGATTTAAAAGACACCCAAGGGGCAACCTTTTCAGACAGGGTACTGCATGTATGGAATAATCTGCCAGAGGAAGTAGTACCTGAAGGTCCAATTATAACATTTAAAAGACATTCGGGAGGGTATGTGAATAGGAAAGGTTTAGAGGGAAATGGGCTAAACACAGGCAAATGGGACTAGTTCAGTTTAGGAAACCTGGTTGGCATGGATGAGTTGGGCCAAAGGGTGTATTTCCGTGCTTTATGACTGTGATCTTTCACCGTAACGGATGACTCAGTTTGTTTTACTTACTTTTTGATGATCAGGGATTTGTGTCAGGCACCTGCCCTCCATGTTTGCAGATTGAATGTGAATGTTTTGTATTTTATACAGGAGAGAAGAAAGTTAAAACTCAGAAAAGTGATGCTGCTGTTTGTGGGAAGCATAGTGAGAATTACGATCATAACAGGACTCCTGTTTCTCCAGGGCCATCTGTAAGTCCGATGTGTTTACATGTCTTTTGATTTGATCCATAGACTAATGGTTTTACTGCCTTTCCCTTTAACTTGATGTCAGACTCCATTTTACTGTCAAAGAAATGGGTAAGAGGAATGTTTGTGTAAAAACTATATGTGAAGTTTAAAATTCTTGTGCTCTGCTCTTTTTTAGTTAATATCGGCTGCAAAGGGAAACGATGAGGAATCTACACTAGTGCCAATAGCTGGTAAGATATTTTCCGATAGGAGCAAATTGCTGCAGATACTGAAGTCTGTACAGAAAGCAAAAAATGTTAGTGGTCACAGTGAGTCAGGCAGCATCCATAGGGAGGGAGAATAAGCTATCATTTTGAGTATACATCAGTCTTCTTCAGAGCACCAGTTCTGAATAATTCCTTTTGGACGTGAAATGTTAAGATACTTTCCTCCATCCGACAGTGACTTGTATTGGGCGATGATGATGGTGACACACCAGTATTGATGATTGGAAACAAACTATTATCGAAGATAGCGTGTATGAATGGTCTAAAATGGAAAAGAAGTGATTTAAGTTCCATGTTTTGTGAGTTACGTTACTTCTAAGCCCCCTCCACCCATCCCAAAAAGCAACCGTGAGCTCTGAAAAAGATGCAAATATTGATACTGCCAGAAATCTGCGTTTGGTAAAATGCTTGCAGAAGTTATTTTTAAAATTCTTTTCCTCCTACATGATAGGTGTTAGATGAGCCAATTCTGCTTGTATGGATGTAATCTGGATAGAAGTTAAATCACCTTTTAGAAGGAGGTTGAGCAATGAGTTGATAGACCAGTTCAGAACACAACTGGCTAGTTTCTCAAATAACTCCACCAAGTCACCCTTCATTTATATGTAGAGAGTCCTTGATACTGATTCAGCTCCCACTGAGCCAGCTTGGAGTGTACAGGATGTCTGACACACCAGTTTTCATCTGTCAACCAGGGCTCCCTGACTGGGGCTATTAACCTGGTTCAATCAGGAAACCCCTGAGGTCCACCTAGCTGACCTTATTACAATCACTAGATCCCTCTCCCTCTGAGTCCAAGGAAAAAGGCTGGTTCTTTTTTTAAGCTCCTCCTGGGGCATTTCGGCACCAGGTCAAGTTCATCCAGTACCAGAAGTGGTGTGCCTGCCAGCGGTGTGTGGCTCAATGCATCCGCATTTGCTACTTGGCCTCCCAGACAGTATATGCACTTAGTATTAAAGCCCGTTGCTTAACTCGGCTTGAAGTAATGGGCGGTAGTGCCTTTTCTGCTTTAAGTAGATCAAGCAGTGGTTTGTGGTCTGTTATTATTACAAATTGATGTCTGTAAGTTTATCAGTGGAACTTCCTGATTCCAAATATGACTGTCAAGCCTGCCTTCTCTGTCGGGGCGTATATATGTTCTGCATTAACCAAAGACCTGGGTGCAGTATGCTTTTGGGTGTTCCTCACTATTGAGACACCTATGAGTTAATACTACCCCATCGCTATATGGGGAGACATTGCATTTCAATACGAGATCTTGCTTGAGCTCATTGTGTGCCAATACCTGAGGGGGATGATAGCTGTTTCTTCACTTCCCTGAAAGTTGTGGCTTGGCTATGCAATCATATTTGAGGCTGACCCTTTTTTATGAATTGATGTAAAGATGCCAAGATGAAGGCCAGGTTATGTATGAACTTTACATAATAATTCACCAGCCCAAGGAAAAATTTAAAAGACATGGGTGCCTACACTTTACCTTCAACGGGTGTAACCTGGTCTGACTCTATAGACCAAGTATGAATGTACAGTTTTCCCTTCCAAGGCATATGCTCACCTGGGAGAAACATCAAGGACTATGTCCAAGTTCTCTAAGTGCTCCTTGTTGGTCTTCCCTGTTAATAGCACATCATCTAGGTAGATGGGTAATCAGGGTAGACCTTGTAAAATGTTCTGCATCATGCACTGAAAAATGCATGGGCTAATGATACCCCAAATGGCAGTCTTGTATATTGGTGCAAGCCCTTATGGGTATTAATTATGGCATACTTCCTGGAATCCTCTTCTGACCGTAATCGCAAGTGCGCGTGGCTTATGTCCAGGAGGGGCAGCATCTGCTACCAGCTTCATATATAAATCCTCTATACGAGGGATTGAAAGTTTATCCAGCTGCGAAAAGCTGTTTACCATTTGTTTAAAATGCCCACAAAGGTGAACCAACTCATTGGGTTTCACAAATCAGTAGAACTGATGCTGTCTGTGACATTAGCAAATGACATTAGCTGGACCTTGTCCGATTGTGAAATTGTATCCTGGTCAAGATGAAAGGTGGCCTTGGCTCCAATGATAGTCCCAAAATCTTCCTGAAAAATGTACAGGTATTAGCACTTTGCTCAGGCAGCCATTTTCTAATCGAAAACTGTTGAGCCATTCTAGGTGAACCTTTCTCCCTTGAGCTTGCCCAAACCTTTTGCTACAATCAGTGATAACTGAACCAGCTACTTCTCTTAAGAAACCAGAACCAAAGTTGTAGCCTTAATCCATAAAAGCTCCCCAGTATAGATTCTCAGTGTAGCTGAGATCTTGTACAAATTTAAGGGTTGGAGTCCAGAGTGAGTTTTGATAAAGGCTGGTTCTGCTATCACTGAAAAGGCCACACTGGTATCAACCTCCATGAGAACTGGGTGACTATTTAACCAGATATTTATTTTTGGTTCTGATTTGGATGTTGCTTAGCAATTCAGCTGTTCCAAACCAGATATCGGTGGACTTTCCAGGGTGTGCAATCTCTGATTTACCAGCCAATACAGTTCCCTTACTCAGTTCAGGCCTGGTGGGACTCTTTTTTTTTTAGATTAGATTACTTACAGTGTGGAAACAGGCCCTTCGGCCCAACAAGTCCACACCGATCCGCCGAAGCGCAACCCACCCATACCCCTACATTTACCCCTTACCTAACACTACGGGCAATTTAGCATGGCCAATTCACCTGACCCGCACATCTTTGGACTGGGAGGAGTTTTTTCCTGTCTCGAGTCTGCACACTGGTGACTATAATGGCATGCCAACTGGGGTCCTAAAGGAAATTTTAACCATTGGGTTGAGGCTTGACTTTGTTTTGAGGTTTTACTTTGGGCCAGCAGAGAGTCCCTGTGATCAGTATATGCCCTGAGTGATGCTATGCAATTGCCTTCACTCAAGTAGTGCTCTCCATGCTTAGTTGATTGGCATGGGTGTCCACTTCCATCGGAATATCCCACAACTGATATGCTCCATTTGCTGCATTTTCCAATGATAAAGCCAGTTGCAGTGCCAGCTTGAAATCCAGTTGGGCTTCAGCTACTAAGCGCTTTTGCTTGGTTACATCAGTAATCCCACACACCAACTGGTCTCTTAGCATCTCATTAAGGATTAAACCAAAGTCACATGCCTCTGCCAATCATCTTAACCTAGTCAAAAATTCTAATATAGATTCCTCTGGCTCTTGAATTGCTGAGCAAAGCACTTGGTGTCTCAGAATTAGAAAAGGGTTTGGGTGGTAATATTCCTTAACTAAATACATTAACGCTTGAAAGGTTTTAGTATCTGGGGCCTCAGGGAAAGTTAAGCTCCATATAACCAAAAAGGCTGTGGCTCCTGAAGCATTCAGGAGAATTACTCAATGATTTTCATTTCCCCATTTAAAACAAACACATTCTTTTCACATACTGAGCCCAGACTTAAATGGCAGGATCGACTGAGTCAAGCTTCCCAAACAGTAGCATGATGCCAGAAATGCTAATCCCAACTCAAAAATAACTGTTGCAATCAAATTTCTTCAGGAGTGTGCTTTTCTCTTTTCACCACTGAAATAACTGCACAGAAGCCAGTATCTATCACCAAATTACCCTTTATTTATACATGGTGAGTCCTTGACACTGAATCAGCGCTATTAGAGCCAGCTGTCAAAGTGAACTGAACCTCTGACGCTCCTGTTTTTATATCTGTCAGCCAGGGCTCCCTGATTGGACCAGATTGACCACCCCAATCAGGGAACTCGCACTCTGAGGTTCACTCGGCTAACCTCGTTACACTCACTGCAGTTTCCTTCTTTGAAATGAAAACTGCCATAATAGGAAATCGATCATGATCCTTTGGTTGCAGCAAGCGCTTGGCTCTGAGAACCGCAAGAATTTTCTGCTTTGTGCTTTCATATTGTGGCAGATGTGGAGAGCAGATCTTCTGTTTTTCTGGTTCTTACCAGGTTGCGAAGATTGAACTTTCTTTATTTAGACTGTTTGAACTGTCACTTAGTGGATATTTTCATTCAGCCTGTTCAGTTATGTTATTGCACACCTCTGGAGCATGTGTGACTTGAACCCAAGTCTTTTTACTCGGAGGCAGGGCACAGTGTGCCATAAGAACCCTAACTACCACTTATCACTGGGAACTCAATAATTAGTCTAAGGACCTGCAATCTGTCGACCAGTTAGCACAATTAATAATACCCTGTAAATTGTTGAGCAGAGAGGAGGTCATTACAGTTATGCATGCATTACTTAAATCCTCTTCTTAAAATGAATTTGTTAAAGAAATGTTTTATAGGAAAGGGGTTTAGTGCAGGAATTCCAGAACATGGATCTTAGACAGCCAAAGGCATGGTATTCATTGGCAGGATAATAGCAATTGGAGATATACTGGAAATCAGAATCTTAGTCATCAAGTGATACTAAACGATGAGGGACAAAGTGACAGAGGGATTTGATTGTGGGGAGAGGTGATGCCAGACTGAGGGCTGTTATACACTGGTGTCTTGTATTTTTATAGTATTGTTGATGCAGCAAATTGTCTAAAGCAAATTCTGAGCATTATGTAGTGTGGAATGTCAGCACACCGTTTGTATTCCTCCATGGCTTGATGCCTGTTTTTGGCTTTGGGACAATATAGCTAAAATGGAAGGAAGGCTTGTATTTAAACAGCACCTTCCACATTTCTATAAGACCATCCCAAATGGCTTAACAACCTAATGTATGTAGAACAAGCTCCCTTTTTGATTAAAGAATAAATACTGTCCGTGTCACAGCAATAGGGCTCTGCTTCTCTTGAAAAGAACCATGCCATGGATTCTGTCCAGCTGAGAGAGAATTGTTGCCTGGGTTTAACATCCCAATCTCTGATTGTCCAGTACTGAACCAATGCTGCACTAAATGTCCATCTGAATTTTTGTGGTCATATCTCTGTACTGAGATTTCAACCCTCAATTTTCTTCTGATTCAGAGGGAAGATTGTTGCCAACTGAGCCACAACTGACACTATATAACAGCAAGGACATTTGTGTGTAATATATGGTTAGTTTACGAAGTATTTTTACATTGTTGTCCACAAAATGGGAGCCTTGAACTGTTTTCCATGTCCTGCTCTTCTATCGCCTCTGTGCTCCCTTGACTTGCCATGATGTACAGTCCACCAACTCAATTATTAAATTTTTTCATTCTCCAACCGTGAACAGGTTTAACACCCCAGATTATTTAGATAAAGTGGAAAAGAGCAGTTTGAGATGCTAGCATCAATGTATTTAAGAGATAGAACATGAGGAAAGGAGGACTGGAAGCGTGTGCTGATGAGGATGGATTAAGAAGTTTGGGAGGAGATTAGTAAGGAGTACAACCACTATCTGCTTGGTCTTACCAAATCTGCAGTAGTTCAGTTAACACAAAAATGTGCTGGAATATGGTATCCTTGATCTATGGCATGTTTCTTTTTTATATTTTTGCACCCACACAACTTAAAGCAGGTCTTTGTTCGAATGGGAAGGTAGCACTTTTATTACAACCAGTGTGTTGGTTGAAGGAGGAACATTTATCATAACGCCAGAATGACCAGGAAGGATGTTGTGAAACTTGAAAAGGTTCAGTAAAGATTTACAAGGATGTTGCCAGAGTTGGAGGATTTGAGCTAAAGGGAGAGGTTGATTAGGCTAGGGTTGTTTTCCCTGGAGTGTCGGAGGCGGAGGGACAACCTTATAGAGGTTTATAAAATCATGAGGGACATTGATAGGGTAAATAGACAAGGTCTTTTCCTTACGGTGGGGGAATCCAGAACTGAGGGCATAGGTTTAGGGGGAGGGGGAAAGATATAAAAAAGACCTAAGGGGCAACTTTTTCACGCAGAGTGTGGTGCATGTGTAGAATGGGCTCCCAGAGGAAATGGCGGAAGCGAGTACAATTGCAACATTTAAAAGGCATTTGGATGGATATATAAACAGGAAGGTTTGGAGGAATATAAGCCAGGTGCTGGCAGGTGGGACTAGATTGGGTTGAGATATCTGGTCGGCATGGATGGGTTGGACCGAAGGGTCTGTTTCCGTGCTGTACGCCTATGACTAGTATCATGTCCCATCTAAAAGCCAATCCTGCAATGTGCTTGAAGTGTTAAGAAGTGAATGTCCTCACTTGCAGAGGTGAATTTTACCAAACAGGCATTCTACAAAATGGTGTGTTGCCGAGTGAAACGGGAAGAACAATGCATTTAATCTAAACCTCTCTTTCAGTTCCTGATGCATAATCTTTTTGAAATACTGTTCAAAATCTGAAATTTTAGAAACTTATTAATTTTGATCTCTTTTAAACTATAATTGTTGCAGGAACTCCTTTTCGTCTTCTCCTCGAGAAAATTGCAGTTTCCCCCCATGGTGAGGAATATGGAGAATGGGACACTCGTTCCCAGACAGAGGCGCATGGCACAAAGGAACTACCACCAAGAAGTCTTGTCATACACCAGCAAGAAGATGCACATTTGGCTTTCTTAGGTAAACAGAATGTCAATAAAAACAAAATATTGTAAATTCTAGAGATCTCAAATAAAAACAAAGTGCTAGAGCACCTCAGCAGGTCTGGCAGCATCCGAGAGAAAGTTAATGTTTTGAATGAGAGGAGAGAGATTTACAAAAAGATGAGGGACAAATCTTTTTAACGCAGAAGGTTATTTGTGTGTGGAATGAGCTTTCAGAGGAAGTGGTGGATGCAGGTACAATTACAACATTTAGAAGACATTTGGACAAGTACGTGAATAGGAAAGGTTTGAAGGGATAGAGGCCAGGAGCAGGCAGGTGAGAATAGTTCAGTTTTGGATTATGTTTGGCATGGACTGATCGGTTGGACCGAATGGTTTGTTTCTGTGCTGTATGATTCTATAATTCTACGATATAGCCAAGAATGCGATAAAAATAATGGTGAGCTAATTTGGGTTGTTGCATGTTAAAAGAGATTGTGCAACATTGTCCAATCCTGACATGCATTATGAGTGATTTGGTAGGGAGATAGGGTGAAGTGAAAAATCTGTGTTTGTTGCTGCACAAAGAAAGCTTGTACATATCAGCAGTATAATAAATGAAGTCAATAGTTTGACATTTTTGCAAAATTCTATTTTGAAATGCTTGTCTTTTTAATTTAAAAAGATGTTTTGGTTTTGTAAATGTAGATTTTTTTTAAATTGTGAGAAATCTGATCCTCTGGGTCATAATACTCAAAATCAGTCAGTCAGTCAGTCACTCCTGTGTGAATCAGTACATTCTGTAAACTGCAATAATGTGATAACATTTTGAGCTTGCCAATGACCTTGACTGTGTGACTGAACTCTGAATGAATTTTCTTTTTATCATAAAGTCACTCAGCATGGAAGCAGACACTGCAGTCCAACCAGTCCGTGGCAAACATAATCCCAATCTAAACGAGCCCCATCTTCCTGCTCCTGGCCCATATCCCTCCAAACGTTTTCTATTCGTGGACTAAGCATTGTTGGCATTTATTGCCCCATCTCTAATTATCCTTGATGCATTGAAGAATTGATAACTTTTTAAAATGTGGAATAATATTTCTCTTTTGCTTTTACATAGAGGGTTATTCACAAATGACATCAACACAGCCAAGAGAAGAAATGCAAATGCAGAAACTTCCAGAAAGATTGGAAAAAATTTCTGATACAGCATCAACAGCCATTGATGTAGCAGCAAGAAACCTTAAGATTGTGCCGGATGAAAAACAGTATGCAAATGCAATGGGCCTGAATTTCAAATCTGCAAAAGATCTGCCATCAAATGGGGATGTTAAAAAGTCATCAGAGGGTGCTTTGTATTGGTCAAAGTCAGTAGATAAGGACAGTTCTGCAGAGTCGTTTGAAAAGAATCCAATAGATGCAAAATCAGCAGTAAAAGGGAAACTGCAGGTTATCAGATCAGCAAAAGGGCAGGACATTCTTCAAAAACTGGCTAAGAAGGTTCAAGAGGCTGGAATTAAACCATGGACGTGGAAATCAAAACGTGAAGATTCAGAAAATGTCTCACAAAACTTGTTTGACAGTGAAGGCAAGTTGATGCAATGTTTCCAAAAAGCTTCCACCTCCGTTAACGAGAGTTCTATTGCCCAGTATGTGTGTACAGAGACATCTGATCTCCTTGTGAAAGACATAAGCTTGCATAATCTTTTGCCAGGCCAAACATTAAAGCATCCTGCATCATTGAACAGAGGAGGTGCTGATCAATTGGAGGCTGAACTAGACTTAGATTCAGTTTCCTCAGATGGTTCTACAACAGCAACATGTGCTGTCAGGGAGCCAAAAATATTTATATCTTCCGTGGACATTCATTCTGCCAATGAAGCAAATGCAAATGGGGGCTATTTGTTACTAGATTCCACACAGTAGAATTTGAAATTAGAAGTCCCTGACTGTAGTATGAAACTGTCTACACTCTCTTCCATTACTGTGCTCATGATCTTTCCATGCCTTAATAGAAAGACTTGTCTGAGCAATAGAAGGCCAGAACATTTGGGCAGGTTTTGGAATAACTGAGCCCTAACCAAGACAAGTTTTGAAACTTAATTGCACAGACTGTACCCTATGATAATGTTGGATTTGATTAATTCAAAAGTTTACACACAGCCCTGCTAAGCTGTTCAAGGAAGTCATGCAATGTTGCCTCCTTGGCCTAACAAGGGCCAAGTTTTCTCATTCTCTCTTCTCATTCTTCCCTCATCCAGCAGAAAATGAGAATGGAAAGGATTAGCTATATGAGCAAATAAAATTGCAAGTTGTAGAGTTGTTGACTTTGCATTAACACTATTGAGGAAGGAGGGGTTGGAAATTGATCCAGACTGGAATTGCAGTGATCAATATGAAGAGCACATCCCTGAAAATTAGAAAATCTGTCAGAGTGTTTGTATTTATGAAGACATCAACAGTAATAAATTCACTCCTCCGTCCGATCCCACAGAGGTCAGTACTTGAGGCAATCTACTTACTTTACAAAATGTTCTTTTTGATGTCAGTGAGAAAACCCAGATTTTGCTTTGTTAGAAAACAAGGCGTTAGTGCTGTTTTAAGGGAACAAGTTCACTTCATGTGCTAAGATCTGAATTTCTGAAGACTGGGGCCCCACTGTGGTAGACGCTGAATTGCTTGCTCTGTACAACCTGGAGTGACAGTGGATAAATCCGTAATGTTTAAATGTGCATAATCTTTTATAAAATTGGACTTTATACTTCACAGTATAGGTTGGAACTTCAGTCCAAATTTAACCATGGTCTTACATGGAATGAATACATTTTGCAGAAAAACACACGCGCATTTCTTTCCCATGTATAACGGTTAGTTTTCAAATTTTCAACAATTAGCAACTATCTTTCATTTGTGCTTTCACCTCCAGGTTTTCAGTTTATGTTTAAAAAGTTTTGAAATCTTACAATAATGTTAAAACAGATGACAGGGAGACAGAGTCTTAAAGTTTGGCTCTCTTCTAAAACAACTGCTTGTGGATTCTGATGGAACAAAACTAGTTAGGGACTTCAAATATATAATTCTGCAAGAACCATGCAATGCACAGTTATGTGACAATACAGTATTGTGGGAATCTTGTACTGTGCTTCGAATAGCTGTTCTTGGGGCAATATATAACCGTTCAATGTACTTGCACTTGATTGTGAAATTAGTCATTTTCTTGTGATGTTGAGTGCTTGGATATGAAACTAATTTCCTCTTGGAACTGGTGACTCATCCTGGCAAAGTCTGGAGTAGTGAAGATCAGTTGCAGCAGTGGATGATGTTAATGAATATTCTGAAATAGCCAGTAATACTCTTATAGCAACTTCGTTGTTGTGAGTTGTAGGTATAAAGATCCAGTTCTCTCCATTGTATTGTTTTGGTGCATAGCCCACGTATCTTATGTATGTGGAGAATTATGTTAATATTCTTACATAACAGAGTTCAGTGCAGAGACTTCAATCTTGTATCCAGCATCTGTACAAACCTGTTCTAATTATTTGAACTGTGGCTTTGATATCCTTCGTGTGCCCATTTCTGGTAGTCTCTCACCTGTCATTCATATAGACTAGTCATCTTTCTATTTCTGTTTATTTGTTGGATTTCTGTTTTCACTTTGTGGGTCTGCAATTTTGAGGGCTGCTGTTAACACTTACCTCAGAAATGGGCAAATCCCATGTTAGGACACCAAGATTGCCTATAAATACTCATATATGCAAATTGTTGAGAACTGAGTGTCTACAGGATTCCTTGTTTTGTACTTTTACAGTCTAGTAAGATGCCCTGGGCAGCTGTGGGTATAATGCTTTATTAAAGCAAATTACTGTAGATGTCTGAAAGAAAAACAAAATATTGGAGAAACTCAGCAGGTCAGCAGCATCTGTGGAGTGAGAAATCGAGTTAATAGTTCAAGGTCAATATGACTTTTCTCCTGGAGAGTCATAGTGGACTTGAAATGTTAAAGTTGTTTCTCCTGTCTTCTCTCTCCTATTTTGTCTCCATCTCTCCATGTCTCTTCCCACCACCCACCTCACACATACTGCCAGACCGGCTGAATTTCTCCAGCACTCTGTTTTGATAGTTTATTTCTGTACTTTGCCATTAGCTCTGCTCCTTTGTATTTATTACAGCAGATTTTAGGTGCTGGGTAGCATAATTGGTCCAAATGATAAATTAGGACATCCCATTTCAAAAATACAATTTGTTTTTGTTTGAAATTTCCATTTTGAGTCTTCTCACTGTGCCATGTATTTCACTATATTTCAAGGATTAACTTTCACTAGATACTAGTTTGTTGCATGGGGTGCACGTTTGGCCGCATAATGGATTTGACGAGTCGGTGATTTGTTCTACCACCTCATAATTTAGGCTTCACTGCCATGAGGAACCTTCCTCGGATGCTTTTTCTCTCCTCCTTTTGTCTAGCTTTGGCTTTTTAAAAAAAAATGTTCTGTGAAAATGGCCTTTTGTTTGTTAGTTTAGTATTCATTTGTCTTTTTCGTGTTTTGTCTCAAATCCTTTTGAAATTACAGACCCGACTTAACAATGGTAGATTTATTACAATGGAGAAATTTGGAATGTGACAAATTTGCGGAATATGTAAGATTTCAAAAAAGAACTCCGAGGTCCTTGTACTGTTTCTAAGATATGTTATCTCATAGGAGTATTGCTGCACAATAAAAAACAAGACTGGCAGTATTCACTTATTTGAATGGGATCACTACAATAAAGTTGTCAAATAGATTTGCACAACCAACCACAACACTACTTTAAGTGCTAGTCTTCATGTTCCCTCTGGTTGTCTGTTACACTAAGGTTTATAATCTGGTGAGCAGTTGAGCATTTAGAAATTGCTTCAATATCAGGACTGGTAACGGTTTATTTTAGCAAAGGAAATAAGTCAGAAACGTCTTATTCTTTTACTAGCGAAATAATGTTGACTTTTCTTCCTATCATCCAACAAAAATTCTTTTCCAAGAGATTTGAGCCATAGGCACTTAATGTAATAGAAGCCAGCTTTGATATTTGTTTTTTTTCATGTGTTTCATGAACTGTGTTGTGGGAAGAATGGCAATTCAGAGCTGGTTTGGAGAGGTGCTACAGGGTAGCAGATGGTTTCTGCAATAAATCATTTTGTTCTTACCCAATGTGAAAATAAACAATTAACTGGTTACTGTTGCCATCCTTGCCAGAATACATCGCTTGAAGCAGAGTGGGCTCTCCTGATCAAGTTGGGCTGTGGGGAGATGGAGATGCATTTGTTGTAAATAAAATGTAGACTTCTCACCCCTCTCCCACCACCTCAAGTTGTAAAACTTAATTAAAAAATAAACTTTGGAATAGTACATCAGGATCTATAAAGGGAAACAACAAGTTAATCTCTCAGTTCTATTTCTAATTGGTTAATTAACAGGACTAAAATTAATGAGATTCAGGCCTCCATTCTGAAAATAATCTGCATCCAATATAATTGTCATTTTTCCCTTAAAGGAACGGTGAAGCTTGAAATAATCGTTTCTGATCACTCCAGTTCCATCACTACAAGTTAAAATTTCCTTCCTATTTTTAACGTGTTGCTTAGGAAAAATATTCTGACATCTGCATCTCCAGAGACTGCTCGAGTGGCCCAGCCCGCCAGCATTGTTCTGTACCTTACTTTCCCCATTGAACTGGATCTGCTGTGGGAAAGCAGGTTGATCGGGAGAAGGAGCAGTTACATTGACACTGGGTGTTGCCTTTATGCCATGCTTGAATTTGAGCTGCTGCTGGTGAAATATAAAATTGTTACTTAATATTTTGGTACTGTTCAGTAGGAAATGCTCCCACAAGGACTGATCCAAGTTGACCTTGTTTCTTTGATAGGATGTCACTGCAATGTAGAATACTATTTTTACCCTTGTTTTGGAATGCAGATTAGATAACAGTCTGTCCAGCAGAGTGTGTCAGTCCCCACAAATTCTACAAATCAATGTTATAAAGCTTTCAGAAGTTCTCCCTGTGCTCCCTTTGGGCCTTGGGTATTGCCAAGTTTACAGCCCTTTACTTTTGCTTTTGAACATTCAGGCAGTCTAGGTTTTTCTTTATCCCACTTGCATGTTTGGAACTGTATCAGAAAATGCAGAGATTCAAACCTGGCAGCTTAGGAAAACAGGGCTACCAAGTTCACACAGCAAAGATAAGTATAGTGTTATATGTACTGTAGAAGTCTAGTCCACTTTCAGTAGATAGTTAAAAGAATAATTTTGGTTCTTTATTTTTGAAGCCTGTCCTCACAGTCAGACTTCACATTGTTTACTCTATGCTGGATGAAAGAATAAATACATCCATGATGAAAGGACTCCATCGCCTGCACCTTTGATTAGCCTGTAGGGAAATGTGGGTTGGGATACAATTGCAAATTGCACTCTCTCCTGTCTAATGGTTGGCAGGGTGTTGCAGTTCCAAGTAGCTGTTTAAAGCTGAGTGGATTCAGATTTGTCATCAAAGGGAAGTAAAGAAATTATTGCATCAGCGTTGTTCTGTTGCTAATATTCATCCCAGTCACGGGGTCATAAATCTAATGTCCAATGCAAGACTTTGAGCCCAACATTTAGTCTAACCCTCCAATGCATTTTGCAGTGAGAAATTGCATGCTGTTCTGGATGATGTTCTTTCTTCAACCAGAAATTGTTCAACAGGCTATTAATCTTATTATTTGTGGGATCTTGTTTGTCCAAAATGGCTGTTTTTGTTTGCCGTCATAACAATCACTGCATTTCAAAATTGAAATTGTGAAACACCTGAAACATTGAAGGTATGTATCAGGGTGCAGTAAAAATTCAAGGTTTTTTTTGTAATTGTAACATATAAGGTATTTATCAGTGTAACTAATTAATGTGTTGCAAGAATTCTGTGAAAAGATGTGGATATAAGCTAGGCTGTGTGAAGGCTCCAGAGCATGACTGAATCATTTAATGAGGAAAAGCGGAAGTTGCTTCTTTATAGTTACTACTTAAAAGCTGTAGAAGACACAACTTCCATTATTTTTAAAACTCATGGTGTGTTAAAGTGCTCGATCGCATAATGGAAGTTTTTCTTTCACATTGTTGTAGTTCTTTGTGACTATGGAATGAATATCTTGCTTTTTTTAAATAGCAAATATTGATTTGCTAATGAATTTATTTGAACCTGTTTGTAAAGTAAAACCAGTGTTATTTGTATTTTTAATATTTTTCAATGAAAGGTGCATCACCTAACTGGTGAGAATTATTTTTAGTATGAATACTCTGTAAATACAGCAAACTGTTGCAATTAAAAAGCATATTTGCTGCAAAGTGTTTTTTGAGCTGGTGATTGATTTTATACACATCCAAGTGACAGTTGTCACAATCAAGATTAGAAACTCCCCTTCACCTCAAGCTTCCAAACAATTTCCCTCTCGTTCCTGACTCTCCAGTTCCCACCTCACAGTTACAGCTTCTTTCTTACCAATATTGCTTTCTGGTTCATTCTAAGCACCTAATCCACTTTCCAATATGCTGTTTCTACTCATCAGATCTGTGCTGCATTGCATTTTTGTTTTGTGCACCGCAAATGATTCATCCTGAAGTACAGTCCCCAGCAGGTGATGGTCCTTTGTTACTTTGATCAACTGACCATTCTTTATGTTAAGTGCCAATCATGGGCTTATTAGGCTGCAACAATAGATTTTTAATCCCTTCAATATTAAACGATGATCAAATTGAGGTCTTCGAATTGATTGAAGGATTTCGTTGACATTGTTACCTCTAGTAGAGAACTCTGGAGCAATGCAGCCTAACTTTGAAAAACATAGTTCTATTTTTAGGGCTAAGGAAGGAATTATTTTCCCTCAGAAGTCTGTCGAGGTTGGCGATTAGTTCAAACTGAGTTTGATGGTTATTTTAATCAGGTAAGAATATTAATAGGGAACCAGGTAGATATAAAATGGCAGAACCAGTTTACAGGACTGAATGTGGGTGACTACTGTTGCTGCCCAGCCCAAGCCTGACACCTTCTGCAGTCAGTTTTGAATCTCCAACTTTCCTGAACCGTTCACTTTAAATCATTTGCTTCAGAAGGTCATTGTATTTGAGTACAAGAAGAGAGATTATAACTGTGGTGCTCTCTGTACCTCTCAAGTGGATATAAGAGATCCTGTAGTTTGACTTGTTCAAGTCTGGGAGCTATTTTCTCTAATTGGGTAACGAGCAACCTTTATTTAAAGATGGGATGTTTAGGACTGAAGTGGATTGCTTCATTCACCAAGTAAATTTTAAAATCGTAGCTCCAAAAAGAATGCAGATGTTGGATCATTTGAAGCTTTGAAGACTGAGATTGATGTACTTATTAGGTCAGGAGATTGAGGGATATAAGAGTAACAACATAACCAGGCTTCAGATAGAAATAATCAATGAAGTCACTTCACCTGATCAAGGAGCAGTGCTCTTAAAGCTTGTAATTTCAAATAAACGTGTGTGACTTTAACCTGGTGTTATGAGACTTCTAGTCTTGCCCATCCCATCCAACCCTGGCACATCACATCACGATTTAACTGAATAGTGGAATGGGCCTGACAGACTATATTTACAAGCAAGGATATGAAATTTGTAAAAGACTCTTGTCTACATATAGCAAAGGTATTGAATGAGCACTCTATCATGACGTTATTATAGTCATTGGAGAAATTGAGATTAATGTGTAAAATAAAAAAAAGGGATTCCGCATAGTATATTGAGATGGATAGAAAATTAGTTAGTAAGCAGGAAACAACAGGAATAAATGGGTCTTTTTCTGAATGTCAGGCAGTGACTGGTGGAATACCATACAGATCTTTACTAAGACCCCAGCTATTAACAATATGTTAACGATGTGAGGGAACTAAATGTAATATTTCAAAATTTGTCAAAGCTGTCCACAGCTAAGTGGAAGGGTGAGCTCTGTATGGAGGAGGCAAAAATGTACCAGTATGATTTGGACAGACTGGGCAAATGCATGTCAGATGCAGTACAGTGCTGGTAAATGTGAGGTCATCCACTTTAGTAGCAAAAATAGGAAGACGTTATTATTTGGCTGTAAACTGAGCAAACTGTAAACTGTGTCCTTGTACACCAGCTGCTAAAACTGCTGCAATCAGTAGTGAAGGCAAACTGAATGTTGGCTTTCATAACAGGAGGATTCAAGCACAGGAACAATTGTGCAGGGCATTGGTGAGGCCACACTTGGACTATTGTGCAGTTTTGGTCTCTTTACCTGACGAAAGTTGCTTTTGTTATAGGAGTGCAGTGACTTTTTCAAATTGATCACTGGGATGATAGGACTAACTTGAGAAACTGGATTGATCAGGATTGTGTTCAGAGTTTAGAAGAATGATGGAGAAAGCTATATTTACTGAAACCTATAAAATTCGAAGAGACTATAACTAGCTAGTTTAGATGCAGGAAGGATGTTCCCAATGGTGGGGGGAGTGCAGAACCAGGAGTCAAGCTTTTTAGGACTGAGGTGAGAAATGTCTTCACCCAGCCTGTGGAATTCACTAGTACAGGAGATCAACACATTTTTCAATAAGGGGGTAGCTCTTGTGGCTTAAGGGCTCATCCTTGATCATAACGAATGGTGGAAGAGGCTCAAGGAGTCAAATACGGCACTCCTGCTCCCATCTTCTATGTTTCAATGTTACTGGAGATTCACTAGAACATTGTTATGATGAACGATTTCGGCTTCTGTATCTTAGCCTGAGTTTTCCTCACTCCTAGATGACTTCCTAGATGACTTCCTACAGGCCGTGTGCTACCTTCAATACTTTACCAGAATGTGTTGGTGGTAGAATACAGATAAAGTTCTGCCCATTTCTCATTTGCAGTAATCTGCCAAGGTCTCCATTCCACCTTAAGATTTTATCCTTAAGGTAACAGCATTCCAAAGTGCACTTGAATTCCTTTGTTGAGTAGGCTTTATGATATAAGTCCTTTATCATCTCACCTTTTGTTGTAACTCCATTAATCTTTCAGAACAAAACGCCTCTGCTGATCCTGGACCTCAACTCTGATATCTTTCTCTTCTGGTCTCCCTTTTTGTTTTAACCTATTGTTGTGGGATCTTGTCACCACACAATCCAGAAAATAAAATCCAGAGTTTTTTTTCTTTTTAACTCTAGTTCCCTGGTTTTCTTTTGGCTTTTCCACTACAATGGGCATCACTCCCACCTGTGATCCAGCTACATTGTTTCCAAGAATAAACTGGATTCCTGGGATAGCCAATTTCTCCATCACTATCACATCCCCAGACTTGATTGGGCTTCCCATCCTTATCTTAACACAGGGGAACAACACTCCTCTCCATCTATTCCACAGATTACCACTCTCTTGGGCAATATTTCAGGAGTGTAAATATTTTCATGTCTTACTATTAGGGACAGACTGGCTCCCATATCTCAATATTTTAATGTCTTTACCTAACCCTCCATTCTACCTGAGTAAATTTTACCCACACAGGTGAAGTCTTTGAAAAGATCAGATGCTATCTTACTATCCTGCCCATGACTAGGCTGTTCACTCTCCTGCAGCTCCTTGACTTCTTGGGATTTCCTTCCCTACCTTAACTAATCCCACTGGTTTAGCATCTTCTACCAATTCCTTTTTCCCTGTGCCTTTCTTAAACTACCAGAAGGGCTTATGCCCGAAATGTCGATTCTCCTGTTCCTTGGATGCTGCCCGATCTGTGCATTTCCAGTAACACATTTTCAGCTCTGATCTCCAGCATCTGCAGTCCTCACTTTCTCCTTGTGACCTTATAGAGGTTTACAAAATCATGAGGGGCATGGATAGAATTAATAGATAAAATATTTTCCCTGGGGTCGGGGAGTCCAGCACTAGAGAGCATAGGTTTAGGGTGAGAGGAGAAAGATATAGAAGAGACCTAAGGGGCAACTTTTTCACGCAGAGGGTGGTACGTGTATGGAATGAGCTGCCAGAGGAAGTGGTGGAAGCTAGTATAATTGCAACATTTAAAAGACGTTTGGATGGGTAAATGAATAGGAAGGGTTTGGAGGGATATGGGAGGGGTGCTGACAGGTGGGACTAGATTGGTTTGAGATACCCAGTCGACATGAATGGGTTGGACCAAAGGGTCTGTTTCTGTGCTGTGCATCTTTATGACTATGCACCAATTTATATTCATCCACCATTTCTGCAGTTCTTCTCACTGTTTTAACTTTCTGTTCCTCAACATTTCTGATCATTTCGGGAAGTGAATTTTTAAACTCCAGCAGAATAATATCTCTAAGAGCCTCATTCTATCCTTAATGCTCTTATCTATCTACCAAGTTGCTCTGTTTAATTCTTTCAAACTCGATATAAGTTTGAGCTGGTTCCTTTCTTACATTTCTGAATCATTAGCTATATGCTTCTGTTACCAATTCATAGGCACTCAAAAAAAAAGCCTTTTTAAATTCTCCTGACGCCACCTCTGACAGCACTGCAAACACCTCACTAGTCCTGCCTACCAATTTGGTCTGAATTAACATAACCCACACAATTTGAGATCTTGGAGAAGATTTGTAGCTCAGGTTGTCAATTTGCTCACTGAGTTGGTGGGTTTGTTTTCAGACATTTTGTCACCATGCTAGGTAACATCATCAGTCAGCCTCCGGTAAGGAGTTTGTGTTCTTACCCACTTGCTAATTGTGTGTCTTGGTTTGTTTTGGTGGGTGATATCATTTCCGGTTCTGTTTCTGGAATGAATCGCAAAAAAAACTAGCGTCCAAGCTCAACAGATAATAGGAAAAGCAAATAGACTCATGGTCTTATTTCAAAAGAGTAGAACAATGCAGACATCTGGCTAAAATTATAAAAGGCACTAGTCAACCCACTGGAATACTGTGAGCAGCTTTAGTCTCCTTATCTGAAGAAAGATATATTCGCATGGAAGGCAGTCCAGAGAAGATTTCACCAGGTTGATTCCAGGTATTGAAGGGTTTTCTTCTGAGGAGATGTTGTGTACACGAGGCTTGTACTAATTGAAGTTTACAACAATGAAAGGAAATCTTAATGAAATGTAAAGGACTTGATAGGTTGATTTGGAAGAGTTGTTTTGTGGGAGAGTCCAGGACTGTAATGTTAACCATTTTAGACAGAGATCAGGTTTTTCTCTGAGGAAATGAATCTGGAATTATTTTACCACTGACAACAGTCAAGGCTAAGTGATTAACAATATTCAAGGTTGGATAGATTTTGAATTTGTAAAGGATATAAAGGGTTATTGGGGATAAGGCAGGAAAGGAGTTGAGGATGACCATTTCTATTAACAAAGCAGACTCAATCTACTGAATGACCTAAATCTACTCCTATATCTGTGGACTTCACTGGCCATAAAGCAGTGAGGTGGAATCCTGAAATTTTGTTTTTTTTTAAAATAGTATGGAAACAGGCCATTTGACCCAACAAATCCACACCGACCCTCTGAAGAGTTAGTTGCTGTATAATGCAAATCTGTATTTCTTCCTCTAAAATCTGAAAAGCTCTCCCCTTTTTACCATTGTGGCAATCTTCTATCATTTCCTACAATCTGTTGATATTAAGAATGAGCACAAATATTAGAGGCATTTTTGTACTTAAGAATATAAGAAATAAGTACATGAGCAGGTCGTTTGACATCTCAACCTTGCTCTCTCATTCAGTAAGATCATGGCTAATCTGTGATGTTCTATCTACTTTGCAGGTAATTAATAACGAGGTTGGAACTATCCAAACCTACTCCACAAGTTTAAGGAAACCATTGATTACTAGTTTGTGGTTGAACTTCAACTCCAATCCCAGTAGGGCAAATGAGAAAAGCTCAGAATTTTCAATCTGATGCTCAGTGACATGCACAGTGTTATTTGCACAATTTCTGTGTTATTGTGAGAGGAACAGGGTTATAGTAGTGGAGGATTTCAACTTTACTAACATCAACTGGGATGGCCTGAGTATGAAAAAATAAGACAATGGAATTTTTAATCCAAGAGAGCTTTTTCAGCCATATTTAAATAGTTCTTCTAGAGATGGGCAATGCTGGACCTAAACCTCAGGGATGAAGCTGGTCAAGTGCTTGAGGTGTTAGTAGGTGAACATTTTGGGGATAGTAACCATAACTGTAAGTTTCAAAGTTTTTATGGAAAGGGATAAGGATAGTGCAGAAGTTAATTGTCTAAATTGGGGAAGGTGAGTTTCAAAATCATTAGACAGCATCTAGCAAATGTAGCCTGGGAGTAGTTACTTGCAGGTAAGTCTACGTTTGGAAAATGGAAGTCTTTTAAAAGTAGTAAAAGTGTGGCACTGGAAAAGCACAGCAAGTTAGGCACCATCTAAGGAGCAGGAGAATTGATATTTTGAGCAGAAGCCCTTCAGGAATGTTGTGGGGGGCGGGGGGGGGGGGGGGAAGGTAGCTGGGATGGGGGATGATGGTGTTGGGTCAGAGTGGAAGGTAGAACGGCTTGGTGGGAAGGAAGATGGACAGGCAGGACAGTTCAAGAGGGCACTGCCAAGTTAGATCTAGGATGAGGTGGGGAGAGAGGAGATGAGGAAACTGGTGAAATCAACATTGATGCCGTATGCTTGGAGGATACCAAGGCAGAATAGAAACATTCTTCCTCCAGGCATTGGGTGGCTTGGATTTGGCAGTGGAGGAGGCCCAGGACTTGCATCTTTGGCAGAGTGGGAGGTGGAGTTGAAGTGGTCAGCCACAGGGCAGTGGGTTGTTTGGTGCATGTGTCCTAGAGATGTTCCTTGAAACGTTCCACAGGTTGGCGTCCTATCTCTCCAATGTAGAGGAGATCACATCAAGAACAATGGACACAGGACATGAGGTGTTAGGATGGGCAGGAAAATCTCTGCCGGATGTAGAAGGATCCTTTTGCGGCCTTGGAGGAGGTGAGGAGGGAGATGTGGGCACTGGTTTTACACCCCATGCGGCAGTGAGTTGGTGGAGGGCATGGATCTATGGAGGGAGTTGAAGAGGGAATGGTCTCTGCGGAATGCTGATAGGAGTTGGGAGGGAAATATATCACTGGTGATGGGGTCTGATTATTCTCTACCATTTCCGCCATCTACAATGCGCTGTATCCAGAGATTAGTGGAATGGAAGGTGAGGACCAGGATGCTTCTATCCTTATTGCAGTTGAAGGGGTGGGGTTCAAGGGCGGAGGTGCGGGAAGTGGAGGAGATGCACGGGAGGGCATTGTTGACCATGTGGGAGGGGAAATTGCAGTCCTTGAAATATGAGTCCATCTGGGATGTCCTGGAGTGCAATCGCTCCTCCTGGGTAAAATCGTGAGAGTTCAGGACCAGCATGTTCCTCTAAGAGTGAAGGGCAAGGGCAGCAAGTCCAGGCAACTAGAGTTTGAAGAAGAAAAAGGACAAAGCATATGTTAAGTACAGAGTGCTAAAAACAGGGGAGGCCCTTCAGAATTAAAGTATGTGGGAGGTGCTTATAAAAGAAATTAAGAGGCCAGAGAGAGTCAGTGAAGTATCTTTGATAGATAGGAATAAGAAGAACCCCAAGGCATTTAATAATTATATTAAAAGCAAGAGGATTGCCAGGCAAAAAGTGCGACTGACTAGAGACCAAATGGGTAATGTATGTGGAGCAACAGGTGGCTGATATATTTATCATCTCTACTCATAGGGGAGAAAGACATTGTAACTGGAGATTACAGATGTGAAGACTAGGTTCTAGAACATGTTAAGATTAATAAAGAGGAGCTTTTGGATGTTTTAGCAGGCATACAGGTCCATAAATCCCACGCCTTATTGCGATGTATCCTGGGCTGCAATGGGAGTCAAGGAAGGAGATTGCTGTCACCCTGGCAGAGATATTTTAATACTTTGACCACAAGCAAAGTTCCAGATGACTGGAGCATAGTTAATGAGGCTCCTTTGTTTAAGAAAGTTTGCAGGGATATGACAGGTAATTGTAGACCAGTTAGTCTGACGTTAGTAGTAGGGAAATTATTGGAAAAAGTTCTGAGGGACAGAATTAACATTTGGAAAGAGAAGAATTCATGAGGGATAGTGAAAAAAGATTTGTTGGAGGGAGATCTGTCTGACTAATTTCACTGAGCTTTTTTGAAAAGGTGACTAAATGTATTGATGAGGGTAGTGTAATTAGTGTGGTTTACATCAACTTCAGTAAGGCCTTAATGTAGAGATTTGTTTTTGTGATTGCAAGACAGTGACCAGTAGTGTACCACTGAGTTTAGTGCTGGTATTCTTGCTTTTTGTAATGTAAATGAACAACTTAGATGTGAATTAGAAGGAATAATTTGCAGGTTTACAGATGACACAAAAATTAGTGATGTTGATAGTGGGGAGGACCGTCTCAGGCTAATGTCTGATATTGATCAGCTAGTAAATTAGGCACAGCAACAGCAGATGGAATTCAATCCTAATAATTGTGAGGTGTTGCCTTTTTGGAGGTATAACAAGGGAATGATATTCACAATGAATGGTAGATCCCTAGGGAGTACTGAGGAACAAAGGGATCTTAGTATACAAGTTCATAGATCTTTGAAGGTGTCAGCATAGGTAGACACGTATGCTTGCCTTCATTGGCTAGGGCGAAGAATGTAGGAAGAAGGATATCTTGTTACAACTGTTTAAAACTTTTGGTTAGGCCACAGGTGGAATATTGTACATAGTTCTGGTCACCACAGTATTGGAATGATGTGATTGCACTGAAGAAGGTGCAGAGGAGATTTACTATAATATTGTCTGGGATGAAAAGTCTCAGTTGTGAAGTGAGACTGGATAGGCTGGATTTGTTTTCCCTGGAACAGAGGCTGAGGAGGATCTGACTGAGGTATACAAAATTGAGCAGCAAAGACAATGTAAAATGTTTTCTTGTGGCTGATTGTGTAAGACCAGAGGGCATAAGTTGAAGGTGAGAAGTTAAGTTGTTTAGAGAGATCTAAGGAAAGGTTATGATTTGGAGATGCCGGTGTTGGACTGGGGTGTACAAAGTTTAAAAATCACACAACACCAGGTTATAGTCCAACAGGTTTAAGTGGAAGCACGCTAGCTTTCTGAGCAACGCTCCTTCATCAGGTGATTGTGGAGGGCTCGATTGTAACACAGAATTTATAGCAAAAAT
Source organism: Hemiscyllium ocellatum (assembly GCF_020745735.1). Taxonomy (NCBI): domain Eukaryota; kingdom Metazoa; phylum Chordata; class Chondrichthyes; order Orectolobiformes; family Hemiscylliidae; genus Hemiscyllium; species Hemiscyllium ocellatum. Next base: position 20,973,240 of record NC_083447.1, on the reverse strand, counting down.
TTGCAGTGTGATGTAACTGAAATTATACGTCTGTTAAGCCTTTCATCTGTTAGAATACAGTGATAGTTTCAGTTCTTTCATGTGTAAATCACAAAACCCTTCTTTTTAAAGTTGCATTCTCGGGTTAGCTGCTAACAATGGTGATAGCTAGACAATATGTTGAAGGTGTTAGCCTCCTGTGTTCTCTCTCTATGACCTGATGTTTAGATTGATTCTAATCTAATAAGTGAGATAATAGTGTTTTACATAAATTCCTGCAGTTTTTGAGCTCAGAGTTCTACATGAATGTATGCAGTTTTGGAGCAATGTGCAATGTAACTGTGCATTACAAATTCACCACACAAAACATATGTGTGCATGTGGGTCTTTGTCTGTCTGTGTCTGTCTGTCTGTGGGGTGGGGGTTGTGAGTGTGAGAAAGTGAGTGTAGTGGGTGTAGAGTGTCTTAGGTCTGCGAGGGGGTGCATATGTGAGCGTGGGAGTGTGTGTGTCTGTAAGGGCATGTGTGGGTGTCTGTGTGCACGTCTGTGTGTACCTGTGTCCGTGTGTATGTAGGAATATCTGTGTATGTGTGTAGTGCAATGGTGGTCACCTGTAATGTGACATGAACCAAGGTCCTGGTTGAGGCCCTCCCTATGGGTACCAAAGTTAGCTATCAGCCTTTGCTCAACCACTTTCCTCTGCTGCCTGTGCTATCAGCCTCTGCTCGGCCACTTTCCGACAGGCAGCAGAAGAAAGTGGCCGAGCAGAGTCTGATAGCTAAGTTTGGTGCCCGTAGGGAGGGCCTCAACCGGGACCTTGGGTTCATGTCACATTACAGGTGATCACCATTGCACTACACACACAGAGATATTCCTACACACACTCACATACACACGGACACAGGTACACACAGACACCCACACACACCCTTATAGACACATACATTCCCACGCTCACACATGCAGCCCCTCGCAGACTTAAGACACTCTGCACCCACCACACACACACACACACACTTTCTCACACTCACAACCCCCACCTCACAGACAGACACACACAGACAGACAAAGACCCACATGCACACATATATTTTGTGTGGTGAATTTGTATTGCACAGTTACATTGCATGTTGCTCAAAAACTGCATACATTCATGTAGAACTCTAAGCTCAAAAACTGCAGGAATTTATGTAAAACACTTATCTCACTTATTAGATTAGAATCAATCTAAATATCAGGTCATAGAGAGAGAACACAGGGGGCTAACACCTTCAACATATTGTCTAGCTATCACCATTGTTAGCAGCTAACCCAAGAATGCAACTTTAAAAAGAAGGGTTTTGTGATTTACACATGAAAGAATACAGTGATAGTTTCACTTCTAACAGATGAAAGGCTTAACAGACAATCAATTTTTCAATGTAAAATTTCAGTTACATCACACTGCAAATTTTTGCTATAAATTCTGTGTTACGATCGAGCCCTCCACAATCACCTGATGAAGAAGCGTCGCTCGGAAAGCTAGTGTGCTTCCAATTACACCTGTTGGATTATAATCTGGTGTTGTGTGATTTTTAACTAAGGAAAGGTTGTTCACCCATATTGTGTTAGAAATATGGAACGTGCTGTCCCAGAGGATGGCTAAGGCAGGTACTCTTGTAACATTCAGGACACATCTGGATGTGTACTTAAAATGCAAGAGCATAGTCTGTGGACCAAGTGCAGGTAAATGGAATTAATGTAATTTTATGTTTGTTGGTCAGCATTGATACGGTGGGCCATAGGGCATGTTAGCGAGTTTTGAGAAGATTTGTAGCTCAGGTTGAGGTTCTGGATGTAGGATTGCTCGCTGAGCTGGAAGGCCTGTCTCTATGACTCAATGATTTCTATTTTATAGTGTCTGTTATTGTACAGAGTCTAAATTAATTCACTGTTCTTGCAGCAGGAAAGTAATCCTTGCACAGGGATAGGACTTTCAACATATTTTCAATTCCTTGCCAGGTATGCTCCTCTTACAAAACTTGAGCCAAAGGGCTGATCAAGTAACAACATGAGATTTGTTTTCAAAATGAAGTAATGTGTTTTAAATAGGATATTTAAACTTAGACAGTGGCTTCATGATTAATCAGTACAAAGATTCCTTGCACAGTCTTTGTAAAAGCAGAGTTTGCTCAGGAATTGACGCTGGAATGACTACCAGGACCCCACCTTAGCAACTTAACCTGTTTCTCCACCTTGAAACCAACTCTTTATTTAATAGTTCAACTCAGGAATTAAAGGAATTGTGCAATCATGTGGCTTTAAATCAGTTTATTCTAGCAACAGGTAGTGACAAAAGCTACCAATCTTCCAATTTTATCTGGAGGTATTTCACCCTCTCTGCTTAATTTAAATCTTTACAATGATTTTGTAAGTACAGTCGGTGCTGCTATAACGCGTTTCTTCAACGTGAATTTGCTTTAACACAATTGAAGAATTTAGATTGTTACTTGTGGAAAGTGAACTTTCCTTACCTGTATTGGCTATAATGCAATTCCGGCCCCATTAGTTTAAATGGCGCTGCTATTGCATGATTTTCTTTTAACGCAAAATCGCATGAGAACAGTACTATTACATTATATCAGAACTGACTGATGCAAGTTAATGCAAGGGTTGGTTTCTGACTAATACTAGTGTAGCAGGCATTGCTAGTATTAATGCCAAATTCCAAACATCTGCTCAAGGCAATGACTTGAGAACCAAAAGCAGCAGTCAGATCTTCCCTATATTCACTGTACAATTAAGCATTATTTCCCGAGTCCACTTCATTCCTTTTTCTTCAAAAAAAGCTTTATTGGATGTAAGTATCACTGGCTAGGCTATCCCCGATTGCCACTGAGAAGATGATGAGCAATTTTCCAAACCACTGCTATCTATGTGACATAGGGACACCCAAAGTGCTGATAGGAGGGTAATTTTCTCAGATTTTGACCCTGCAATACATTTCCAACTCAGGATGGACAGTGTCTTGGAAGGGATCTTGTTTGTATCTGTCATTCTTGTCCTAAGTGATAAGATGATGATGATACACAGTACAGGTAATGTTGAGGGAGGCTTGATGAGTTGCTACAGTGGGTCTTGTACTCACTGCTGCCATTGTGGTAGATTGTGTGAATAACTAAATTGGTGGATGATGAGCTAATCAAATAGGCTGTTTTGAATTAAATAATGTTGAGTGTTTTTGGAGCTGTACTCGTCCAAGCAAGTGGGGACTATTGAATCACCCTTCTGACATGTGCTTTGTAAATGGTGAAGAGGCTGAGGAATCAGCACGTGATGTACGTTTGCTCACTGAGCTGGAAGGATCATTTTCAGACGTTTCGTCACCATACTCTGCAACATCATCAGTGAGCCTCCAGGGGAAGCACTGATGGCATGGCCCACTTTCTATTTATTTGTTTAGGCTTCCTTGAGTTGGTGATGTCATTTCATGTTCTTTTTCTCAGGTGGTGGTAAATGGGATCAATGTGTTTGTTGGTAGAGTGCCAAGCTTCTAGGAAAACTCATGCGTGTCTCTGGCTTATCCTAGGATGAATGTGTTGTCCCAGTCAAAGTGGTGTCCTTCACATTTGTATGTAAGGATACTAGCGAAAGTGGGTTGTGTCTTTCCGTGGCTAATTGATGTTCATGTATCCTGGTGGCTAGTTTTTGTCCAATGTAGTGTTTGTTACTGTACAAATGACATTAGTTTTGCTTGTTATCTGTATAGGGTCCTTCAAGTTCGTTAGCTGCTGTTTTAGTGTGTTGGTGGGTTTGTGGGCGACCATGATGCCAAGAGGTCTGAGTAGTTACTTCTGAGATGTCTTTAATGTAGGGGAGAGTGGCTAGGGTTTCTGGATGTGTTTTGTCTGCTTGTTGGGGTGTGGTGCTGATAATTTGGCAGACTCTGTTTATTGGGTACCCGTTCTTTTTTAATAAACTGTATAGGTGAGTTTCCTCTGCTCTGTATAGTTCCCCTGTGCTGCAGTGTGTGATGGCTCATTGAAATAATGTTCTAATGCAGCTTCATTTGTGGGTGTTCAGTATTTGGTCAGTATGTGTTGTTTTCCTGTTGACGCTCGTTTGAAGTTCCCCATTGGCTGTTTGCTCTGCTATGACACCTAGGAATGGCAGTTTGTTGTTTTTTGACAGGCAAAAGTAGACATTGGACAACTTCAAACTGGTGCTGGAAGGCTAGTGATGGGAGATAAGGAAATAGCTGGAGAACTTAATAAGTACTTTGCATCAGTCTTCACAGTGGAAGGCATGAGTAATATCCCAACAATTAAAGGGAGTCAGGGGGCTGAGTTGAGTATGGTTGCCATTATAAAAGAGAGAGTGCTAGAAAAGCTAAAAGGTCTTCAAATTGACAAATCTCCTGGCCCCGATCGGCTACATCCTAGAGTTCTGAGGGAGGTGGCTGAGGAAATAGCGGAGGTGTTGGTTGAGATCTTTCAAAAGTCACTGGAGTCAGGGAAAGTCCCGGATGATTGGAAGACCGCTGTTGTAACCCCATTGTTCAAGAAAGGATCAAGACAAAAGATGGAAAATTATAGGCCAATTAGCCTAACCTCGGTTGTTGGTAAAATTCTAGAATCCATCGTTAAGGATGAGGTTTCTAAATTCTTGGAAGAGCAGGGTCGGATTAGAACAAGTCAACATGGATTAAAGTAAGGGGAGGTCGTGCCTGACAAACCTGTTAGAATTCTTTGAAGAGGTGACAAGTAGGGTTGACCAGGGAAACTCAGTGGATGTGGTCTATCTAGACTTCCAAAAGGCCTTTGATAAGGTGCCACACGGGAGGCTGCTGAGTAAGTTGAGGGCCCATGGTGTTCGAGGTGAGCTACTGGCATTGATTGAGGATTGGTTGTCTGACAGAAGGCAGAGAGTTGGGATAAGAGATTCTTTTTCGGAATGGCAGTTGGTGACAAGTGGTGTCCCGCAGGATTCAGTGTTGGGGCCGCAGCTGTTCATGTTATATATTAATGATCTGGATGAAGGGACTGGGGGCATTCTAGCGAAGTTTGCCGATGATACGAAGATAGATGAACAGGCAGGTAGTACTGAGGAAGTGGGGAGGCTGCAAAAGGATCTAGATAGTTTGGGAGAGTGGTCCAGGAAATGGCTGAAGTTCAATGTGAGCAAATGCGACATCTTGCACTTTGGAAAAAAGAATACAAGCATGGACTACTTTCTAAACGGTGAGAAAATTCATAAAGCCAAAGTACAAAGGGATCTGGGAGTGCTAGTCAAGGATTTTCTAAAGGTAAACATGCAGGTTGAATCCGTGATTAAGAAAACGAATGCAACGTTGTCATTTATCTCAAGAGGGTTGGAATATAAAAGCAGCGATGTGCTACTGAGACTTTATAAAGCTCTGCTTTGGCCCCATTTGGAGTACTGTGTCCAGTTTTGGGCCCCACACCTCAGGAGGGACCTGGAGCGTGTCCAGCGGCGATTCTCACGGATGATCCCTGGAATGGTTGGTCTAACATACGAGTAACGGCTGAGGATCCTGGACTTGTACTCATTGAAATTTAGAAGGTTAAGGGGAGATCTAATAGAAACTTACAAAATAATACATGGCTTGGAAAGGGTGGACGCTAAGAAATTGTTTCCGTTAGGCGAGGAGACTAGGACCCGTGGGCACAGCCTTAGAATTAGAGGGGGTCAATTCAGAACAGAAATGCAGAGACATTTCTTCAGCCAGAGAGTGGTGGGTGGGCCTGTGCAATTCATTGCCGCGGAGTGCAGTGGAGGCCGGGACACCAAATGTCTTCAAGGTTAGATTGATAAATTCTTGATGTCACAAGGAATTAAGGGCTACGGGGAGAATGCGGGTAAGTGGAGTTGAAATGCTCATCAGCCATGATTAAATGGCGGAGTGGACTCGATGGGCCAAATGGCCTTGCTTCCACTCCTGTGTTTTATGGTCTTATGGTTTTCCTCCTCTTTGCTGAATGTTATGCCAGTAAAGGTATTATTGCTGTTCTTGAAGTTTCCTCTAATTTGTTTCATTTAGTGATGACAAAGGTGTCATCAACGCAGCGGGACCCAAAGTTTGGGTTGGATGGTTGGCAGAGTGGGTTTTACAAAATTTACAACATTTATAAAATACCTTGCAAGAACTGTAACAAACACGCAGAAAACAAACAGGCAGAAAACTAGCCACCAGAATACATGAACATCAATTAATGATAAAAAGACATAGCCCACTCTCACTAGTATCCTCTCATACAGATGAGGAAGGACACCACTTCGACTGGGACAACACATCCATTCTAGGACAAGCCAAACAGAGACATGCACAAGAATTCCTAGAAGCATGGAACTCTATCAACAAACACATTGACTTGGATCCCATTTATCACCCCCTGAGGAAAAAGTACAGGAAATGACATTACCAACCCAAGGAAACCTAAACGCATAAACAGACAGCAGGCCATGCCACCAGTGTGTCGTCCGGAGGCTCACTGACGATGTTACATAGTATGGTGACAAAACGTCTGAAAACGAACCTTCTGGGTCAGCGAGCAAACCTACATCCAGAACCTCTACCTGAGCCACAAATCTTCTCAAAGCCTCGCTAATCAGGAGATGAATTATTCGTTTCAGGGTTACAAGCCTCTGCTCTTGTAGCCACAATATTTATATGGATAGGGAGTACGGTTGTCACTGATGGTAAATCTCCTAGGCTGTTGATATTGGGAATTCTGGAAATAGTAATGCAATTGAACATCCAGTCACTATAGTTAGATTCCGTTGTTGGAGGTAGTCATCGCCCCTTGGCATTCAGTTACATGACCACCACTATCAACATCTTAGGGTTAGTACTGACCAGAAGTTCAACTAGTCTCATCATATATACCATAGCTAAGAATTTTGCAACAAGTAACTCACCACCTGACTCCTCAAAGTCTATACACCCTCTACAAGTCAGAGATCAGGAATGTGATGGTATATTCCCCTTTTGTCTGGACAAGTGCAGCTCCAATGACTTTCGAGAAGCTTGATTACCACCACATTACAAACAGACACTCCCTCTACCACCAATGTTCAGTAGGTACCAACTAATAGATGCACTTCAGAAATTCACGGACGATCATTAGACCAACACTATCTAGAAGAACAAAGGAAGCAGATATACCATCACTTACATGCTCCCCTCCAAATTACACCTCATCCTGACTTGGAAATATATCACCATTCCTTTCAATAGCACGTCTACTACAGTGACTTGCTCAAGAAGGCAATTCACCAACACCTTCTCAAGGGCAGCCTGGAATGGGCAATTAAAAAAAAGGGCAAGTTGGCATGGGCTAAATGGACCCAATAGTTGAAATATTACCACAAGAGGAATGATAAGTTGAATTCTTTAGGGGTTCATGTAACTGACCTCCGAGCACGGAGTCGAAAGGTTGGAGGGTAAAAAGCAGAAAATACCACCACATTTTCCATGGATCAGATTATATCCGAATCGAATGGAAACTACTGAAACCATTCTTTCAACCAATCATCGATCCCAAAGGGCGGGACTACGAGGTCGAGGAAAACTATTAGTTTGATCGGTTGCCCATCACCACCATCCAATCATCAGATCAGAATAGGGTCTCTTTACAGTTGACGTGAGTTAGTGGGCGGGATGTCGATGAGGTGTACGGGTAACTGGGTATCACGCCTGTCAATCAGCCTTCTATCTTCCAGTGGGCCGCGACGGTTTGAATTTGAAGGAGTGCGCGCGTCGAGTTGGCGGTTGGAGCGGCCGTTAGCGGCTGGTATTTAAATCTCAGGCCACGAGTGCGCACGGGAGGTGGTGATTAAGCCTGTCAATAAACAAGCCGTTCACTCCCATCTTACTCTTAAAGTGAGAGTTTTTAGAAGCGGTCCGTGTGTGTGTGTGTGTACTTCTTTAAAAAAAGTTGTTTTTTTTTGTGCGGTGGAAACTTTTTTTCTCATTGGGGACGACTCTGTCTTCCTGGGACTCGAGATCGAATGGCGGCAGCCGCTACGGGGAGCGGTAGCATCACCAGCCGCATTAAGAACCTACTCCGCTCACCGCCTGCCATCAACCTCCGGAGATCCCGAGCGACGGCCAAGGCGGGCACTGAGCGGGTAAGGGGCTGGTAGTGTGCGGGGTATTTGGGGTGGGAGGGAGAGGGAAAGCTGTGTCTCAGGGCTTGGAGTGAAGAGGAAGATATTTGAGCGGGATGGGGAAGAAACTGCCCGGGGGGGTAAATGTCCGGCAAGTGAGGTTGGGAGACAACCTTGGGGGGAGAGCAGGAAGAGTGAGGTGGAATAGTATTGGGGTGTAGTTTGGTTGATTGTGGGGAGGCGTGTTACGGAGACGGAGAAAGAAGGGTGGAGGCAGTATCCGTAGTTTGGATATATGAGGTGAGGCATTGGTTGGTGGGATGGTATCCCTGTTCCCAGGGCTAAGGTGGGACCAATGTCTAATCGAGAAGTGGTGACGACGTGGGCAAGTGTTTGGAGGAAGGAGGAGTTAGACTGCAGGACGGGCTGGGGGCGGGGGCGAAGTAACTGATGGCGATTGCTGCGGGGCATCGGCAGGGGATCGTCTTGAGAAGTGAGGGGGCTGTTTTTCAGGGGGAAGGTGGTAGTGCCCAGGAGTTAGTGGCAGGTGGCAATATCTGGTTGGGGGAGTAATGGAAGGGATGAGGGGTTGTGGAGAGTGGTGCCCATGTCTTGGGGGTGCAATAATTTAGGGTACGCCAGTCAGTCTCTACAGTGAGAAATTGGGCTTGAATGATGTACACTGGGGTGAGGAAGGTTGTGAGTAGGTGTGATGGTCCAGGTTGAGGTGAGCATTGGACTCTTGGTGGTTGTGGCTGAAGAAAGGCCGGTCTTGTTGGGGAAATTGTGGTGCTTGTAAAATGGCCATGGGGGGGGGGTGCAGTTGGCAATATCTGGGGTCTGATGGATGTTGGTCTGTCTAGTTGATGGGGCTTAGAATGGCCAAAGGGAGTCTGGGAACAGATCGATCTGGTATCGAAGGTGAGCTTTTGGTGACCACTTTCTAAGCTGAAAAATGTGTTGCTGGAAAAGCACGACAGGTCAGGCAGCATCAAAGGAGCAGGAGAATCAACGTTTCGGGCATAAGCACCATGTCAAGAGGAGTCATGTGCCAAATATGTTTGTTTTCAGAAATGAACCAAAGTTAGAGGAAAAAGCCTAGCAATATACTTTCATTTGTAGGTTATTAAGGATTTTAGTTTTTTATCAGAACTCATGAAGTCTGTTCTTGAAATGACTTGGAGGTGCCAGTGTTGGACTGGGGTGTACAAAGTTAGAAATCACACATCACCAGGTTATATTCAAACACGTTTATTTGTAAGCATTACCTTTTGGAGCGCTGCTCCTTCATCAGATGGATAAGAACCTGATGAAGAAGCAGCGGTCTGAAAGCTATTGCTTCCAAATAAACCTGTTGGACCAAAACCTGGTGGTTTGTGATTTTTAACTTTTTTGTTCTTAAAATTTTCATCTGGCATTTCTGTCCATATGTCTGGCTAGATGACTTCCATCTTTGTTTGTGGTGTTTTTGTAGATTTCTCTACAAATCCTTGATTGTAGGATAACATTGTCCAACCAGTATTCAAAGGTTACTTTCAAAACTATGGGCATCATTGGCAAGTTTACATAAACAAGATGTTCATGTATAGTGTAGTAGCATAAAGTGTGATACCACCAATTTGGACAGACTTTCCAGGTATCTCCAGCTGAACTATTTGTCTTTTTGAATTGAAAACTCCTTGTAGCTTCTGCCAACTTTAGTGTTAATGAGCACCATTTTAGAAATGACTGTGATCTTTGAAGCTGATATCATCCCACAAGATTACTGAATTTAAAGAGCAACATCTAATGTTCAAAATGTTGCTGTCTAAATTTGGCAGCCTTCAGTGATGTTATTGGTTTGCAGTGAAATGTCACATGCTAACCCAATATGAACATGTTGTGGTTCTGTTCGCCGAGCTGGGAGTTTGTGTTGCAAACGTTTCGTCCCCTTTCTAGGTGACATCCTCAGTGCTTGGGAGTCTCCTGTGAAGTGTTTCTGTGGTGTTTCCTCCGGCATTTATAGAACAGAACCACAACAACGAGCACCCGAGCTACAAATCTTCTCCCAAACTTTGACCAATGTGAACATGCTAACCAGTCCAGTTGCTTCCCATTTAGACAGTGTGCAGTATTGTTTTATTTTTTTCCGTTGATTCTGCTGGCTGGTAGTCTGGTAAAGAGGACACACATTTTAAGATAAAATCAGACTTCTTTGTCAATTACGCAGGTTTTCAGTGATCTATAGTAGACAGGTTGAAAAGGAGTTGGAATTTGATTCAACTCTGACTTTTAACTAGGAAATATAATTTTCAATATTTTCAACTATCTGAGAAGAGCAAGGGAGGATGAATTATTGTCAACTTTCAAAGATTTGGCGCAGGTACAAGACAATAAGTTGAATGGCTACTTTCTGTTGGATTCATGTATAACAGGAATATGAAGTAATTTTTGAACTATGTCACCAGAAAGCTGTGGATGTTGAATATAGACAGATCTTTTTGATTTCTTAGAATTGAGCAATATGGGAAGCAGACAGGAAAGTGGAGCTGATGCCAAAGATTAGCCATGATTATACTGAATAACAGAGTTAATATGAAAGGTCTCCCCATCTATTCTTATTTCTTTTATTTGATTTACACATATTTAGATGCTTTAACACCTCTTTTGTTGTAACTGGGGAAGTTCAACAGTTTTTAAATATTTATTTCTGGACACAGTGATTTAATGAAGCAACAAGTCCTGAAAGGCCATACACAAATCCAACTCCATTACATGATCTGACCTTTGGTGAAATACATCAAAGTTATTCATGTTTAACAAATGATGATTCCTTTTCTCGCTGTTACCCTCCTACCTTTTGTGGTTTATCTTTCCATAAAAACATTGCTTTTTCTTCACCAACTGTTTACTTATGTTGCAGGTTAGCATGTGACCACTTCATTGCAAACCAATAGCGTCACTGAAGGCTGCAAAATAGCTAATGCGTATTGAAGGCGTACTGAGAATAGAGGGATTACACTAAAAGAGCAGAAGCTGTGTGTCTGGAAAATTACACATCAGTTGAACTTGTTCAGAATATGGTTGCAAATACTTGTCATAAAATTTGCTGGTTCGACCCATCTCACTTGTGAAATAAAGGCTGCTTAATGGATTCATTGGTCATGTAGTGAGAGTATGCTGGGCAGTAATTGTAATTAACTTTGGATTCCAAAACTCTGATAGAAAGATCACCAGCCCATTCTGAATAGAAGCTTATGTCACAACCCTGATGGGAGGAGTCCACTGGTAATCAAGTTCCAATACTTCATGGGTAATCCTAAAATTTATAAGTGAATCAAATTTAATTTACCTGATTTTTGACTGCTATCTAGGACAAGCTGTCATGTTTCATCAATAAACCAAAAGCTAACTTATAAGCAAATGCCCTTTACCAAATGGCAAAATAGATTATTGACTCTGACTCTACTCTGCCATTCAGTGAGGATGTAAGTGATCTGATGATCTTCAACTCCACTTACCTGTTTTTTTTCTCCCTAGAACCTTTGATTCCCTTAGTAATTAAAATTTATCTTGGGCTTGACTAAATAAAAATGATGCAATCTCAATAGCCCTCTGTGATAAAGAATTCCACAGATCCACAACCTAGAGAGATTTCGCCCTCCATCTGTCCTAAATGACCAGTACCTTGTATAGCTTTAGCAAAGCTCCTTCATTTTACACTCCACTCACGTTGAAATAAATGCCAAGATTTAAGTTGCCTTCACCATTACCTGCTGAAATGGATTCTAGCATTTTGTGATTTGTGGAGGATCCCCATGTTCTTTAGCTTTCAGCAATCTTTCTCCATTTAAATTCTATTCAGTTTCTCTTTGTCTTTCAGATTGTGTAACTTCATTAAATGCCATTGCCAGTTTGTTGTCCAATTGCGTAATCTGACTACATCCCTCTGCAGATATTGTTATCCACAACACTTGCATTCCTACTTATCTTTGTCATCCACAAAGATGGCAATCATAAGATGAGAAGTCACATAAGTTAGAAGGTCAGATTTCACCTGATGAAGAGGTAGCGCTCTGAAAGCTTGTGATTTCAAATAAACCTGTTGGACTATAACCTGGTGTTATGTGACTTCTGACCTTGTCCACCTCAGTCCAACACTTCCACATCCTGCTTATCGTACACTAACTTTCTACATCTGACTATGTGGACTCTACTAAGTACCCTAATGTGTGACATCTTATCAAATACTTTCTGACAATCCAAATATATTATATTCACTGGTTCCCCTTTATCTTCCTCTTACATGTTCAAAGAAATCTAGTAAATTTGTCAGGCATGTTTTCCCCTTCACAAAGTCATGATAATTCTGCTTGATCATATACATTTATAAACAGCTCACTTCCTTTTTTTTCTGATGAAGGGCTTTTGCCCGAAACGTCGATTTCGCTGCTCGTTGGATGCTGCCTGAACTGCTGTGCTCTTCCAGCACCACTGATCCAGAATCTGGTTTCCAGCATCTGCAGTCATTGTTTTTACCAAACAGGTTTCCATGGATTCCACCTAACCTGCACATCCCTAGACATTACAGGCAATTTAGCATGATCAATCCACCTAACATGCACATCTTTGGACTATTGGAGAAAACTGGAGTGCCCATAGGAAGCCCACACAGACATGGGGAGAACATGCACACAGGCAGTTGCCCGAGGCTTGGGTCCTTGGCACTGAGGCAGCAGTGCTAACCATTGTGCCATCTTTCTTTCAATCTGATGCCATCCTTAACATCCCTGGTTAACTGTGATTTGCTTAACTCCTTCATAGAATATTCTTTCTCAGTGGAAAATGTATTTGCTTTGAACTATGATCTAATGTCTGCCATTGTTCCTCAATTGTCTTAGTTGCTAAGCACTTTCCCCAGTCCACTCCAGTCAGCACTGTTATCATTGTTTTGCAATTACTCTTATTTAAGCTTAGCACAGTTGTTTCCAACCCTAAGTGCCTCTGCCTTCATGTTATAGTTGCTGTTTCCCAGGGATAGTCATGGAGGTGTACAGCAAGTAAACAAACCTTTCGGTCCAACACATCCATGCTGACCAGATATCCTAAATTAATCTAGCCCCATTTACCAGCATTTGGCCCATATCCCTCTAAACCCTTACTATTCATATACCTGTCCAGATGCCTTTTAAATGTTGTAATTGGACCAGCCTCCTCCACTTCCTCTGGCAGCTCATTCCATACATGGGCCAACCTCTGCATGAAAATGCTCCCCCTTAGGTCCCTTTTAAACCTTTCCCCTCTTACCCTAAACCAATGCCCCCTAGCTCTGGACTCCCCCACCCCAGGGAAAAGACCTTGTCTATTTACTCTATCCATGCCTCTCATGACCTTATAAACCTCTATAAGGTCACCTCATAGTCTCCAACGCCCTTGGAAAAACAACCCCAGCCTATTCAGCTTCTGCCTACAGCTCAAACCTTCCAAGCATGGCAATATCCTTGAAGATATTTTCTGAACCCTTTCAACATATTGGGAAAAATTGAACAGCAACTACCTTCTACATTTAGCTTCAGGCACTTACCAAGCTGAGGCATGGAGTCAGTGGCCAGGAGGTCAAGTGTACCTCAGCGCCAGGGACTCTAGTTTGCTTCCACTCCCAGGTGACTCTCTGTGGCGTTTGCACATTCTCTCCTTGTCTGCATGCATTTACTGCAAATCTTTACTCTGACTTAATTCATGAAATCTGGTTGGATCCACAACATATTGTTCAAGGAAACTGACCCCGATACATTTTCTCATGGCTTCCCTATCGATTTCACTATCCCAATCTACGTGAAGATTAAAGTCATCCATGATTAATGTACTGCTTTTGCATGCCCTCTTCTTTCCTGATTTATTTTCTATCCCACAGTTGCGAATAGGGGACCTGTAAACTACTCCTATCAATATTTTCTTTTCCTTTTTATTCCACGCTGTATCAACAATGATACACTACCACCCTTTCCTTTCACTCTACCCTTTCAAAAAGTCACATACTCATGAATATTTAATCCATTGCTTTGATCTTGTAACCATGTCTTTGTAGTGGCTGTTAGATCATTAAGCTGTATTTTATTTTTTTCTGAATACTATGCATTCAAGGAAACAGCACTAATTTTGCCTTTGTGTGAAAATGGAGACGAATGGCAAAATTTGCTATGCATGTTTTCTGTTTCTGTAAACTTGGTTCCTTCCTGCATTCTAAATATTATCCAAATAGCTGCACAGTAACTCTGCCATATAGGCTTACAAAGCAAACGAATATTTCCCCTCTAATACTATTACACTTAAACTATATTCCCTTTAAACCTTTTAAAATATCTTTTTTATTCAAAAGTTGGACAGACAAGACAGATATTATGTAGAAATATCTTGGGTGGAAAACAATACATTCTATGGATGAACTGTCCATACCACAAGGATGGGACGCATTGACTTTGTCATGGTTCTGTTGCTTTTAGGTGATATATTTACTAACCACAAATATTGGAACATCCTTACTTTAGTAGCTGGTCATTTGGATCCAAGGTCTGTCTTTGAGTTGCCTGGTTTTCTTTTCAAATTCTTGAGTATTGCTTTTTCATTTGATTGAGAAAGTGAAAGGCATGTCACCTTCCTGGGGGTATGACAAATTGCAACTCAAAAATCCAAGAATCTACTGCAGTTTAGCTTTTCAACCTATTGAACACTTGTCCAAGCTTGTGACTCAAATGTATCAAATACAGCTTCTCTAAAAGTTGCAACACTTGTAAACAGTGAACATCACCCAGTTCCACTTTGGACATTTTTTGAGGGAGGAGAAAATACCTTGCACATTTGCTGCCACGTAATATTCAAACTTCAGTTTTTCTCAGCTTTTAATCAGAATGTTGTCTTTTACATATCATAGATGCTGATCTCATTCAGATATAATAAAACTTGAACTAATATAGGACTTCTGATGAATTCAAGCTACACGATCTTTGATGCAAAACATTCATAAAGCATTGATGGCTCAGAGACATTATCTCTTGCTATTGATTCAAAAGGTTTGTGAATATATACTTTTATGGGTGGGGTTGTAAGTTTGCAGATGAGAGAGATCAGTAGAGTTGTGGATAGTGTAGAAGGTTGTCAATGGATAAAGACGATATACATCAGTTGCAGAAATGGGTGAGGCATGGCAAATGGAGTTTAACCTGGGCAAGTGAGGTGCTGCTCTTTGGGAGATCAAATGTTCAGGTATACAGTTAGTGGCAGGACCCTGAACAGCATTGATGTACAAGGGATGTTGGGGTTCAAGTTCATAGCTCCCTGAAAGTGGGATAGGGTGGTAAAGGAGGCATATGGCATGCTTGCCTTTATTTGGTCGAGGAATTGAGTACAAGAGTCAGAGTGTCACATTGCAGCCTTATAAGACTTTGTTTAAACTACGCTTGGATTACTGTGATCAATTCTGGTTGCCACATTACAGGAAGGGTGTGGAGGCTTTGGAGAGGGTGCAGAAGAGGTTTACCAGGATGCTGCCTGGATTAGAGAGTGTGAGCTATAAAGAGAGGCTAGAAAAACCAGGATTGGTGGGTTTTGAGAAGATTTGTAGCTCAGGTTGAGGTTCTGGATGTAGGTTTGCTTGCTGAGCTGGTAAGTTCATTTTCAGGTGTTTTATCACTATACTACACCTGATAAAACATGTATATCATCAGTGAGCCTCCGGATGAAGCACTGGTGGTATGGTCTGCTTTTCATTTGTGTGTTTAGGTTTCCTTGGGTTGGTGATGTCATTTCCTGTGATGATGTTACTTCCTGTACTTTTTCCTCTCAGGGGGTGGTAAATGGGATCCAAGTCAATGTGTTTGTTGATAGAGTTCTGGTTGGAATGCCATGCTTCTCTGAATTCTTGCAGTGTCTCTATTTGCCTTGTCGCAGGATGGATGTGTTGTCATAAAGCAAATTAGAGGAAGCCTTCAAGACCATCAGTAATACCCTCACTGGCATAAATTTCACCAAAGAGGCGAAAAACAACAACAAACTGCCATTCCTAGATGTCGTAGTAAAGTGAACAGTGGGGAACTTCAAACCAGCGGTCAGTAGGAAAACAACACATACTAACCAAATACTGAACTACAGAAGCTATTTTCTGAAAACACGCTGCAGCACAGAAGAACTACGAAGAGCAGAGGAGACTTACCAATACAGTGTTTTTTTAAAAAGAACGGGTACCCAACGAACACATTCTGCCAATTTCTCAGCATCAAAAACAAGCAGACAAAACATTTCTGGAAACCCTAGCCACTCTCTCCTACATCAAAGACATCTCGGAAATGTCTGGCAGACGACTCAGACCTCTTGGCATCGTGGTAGCCCACAAACCCAACAACACACTACAACAGCAGCTAATGAACTTGAAGGACCCTCTATAGACAACAAGCAAACTAATGTCATTTACAAAATACCTTGGAAGAATTGTAACAAACACTACATTGGACAACCAGGCAGAAAACTAGCCACCAGGATACATGAACGTCAACTAGTCACAAAAAGACATTATCTCTCTCACTAGTATCTATACGTACAGGTGAGGATGGAACCACTTCGACCGTGCCAACACATCCATCCTAGGACAAGGCAAACTGTGCGAGGATTCCGAGAAGCATGGCATTACAGCATCCTCCAGCACTCTGGGTGAGATGAGAGTGTCAGCCATTGACATCAAGGTCACATTTGACCCAGTGTGGCATCACAGTTTTTCCTAGCAAAACTGTAATCTTTGGATATTGGAGCAAACTCTCTGCTGGTAGGAGTTGTACCTGGCGCATAGTCATACATGCATACAGCATGGAAACAGATCCTTTGGTGCAAGTTCACACCAATAATGTTCCCAAACTAAACTAATCCTATGTGCTTGGCCAATATCCCTCTGTAGCTTTCCTATTCATGTAATTATTCAAATGTCTTCTAAATGTTGTAACTGAACCTGCAGTTTCTCTGACGAGGTGACATGGTGGCTCAGTGGTGAGCATTGCCCCCCTACAGTGCCAAGATCCAGGTTAGATTCCACCCTCTGGTGTAGCCTATGTGGGGTTTGTACATTCTCCATTGTGTCTGCATGGGTTTTCTCTGGATTCTCCGGTTTCATCCCACAATTCAAAGATGTGCAAAGTAGGTGGATTGACCACATAAATTTCCCTTAGTGTCCAGGCTGTTCAGTCTAGGTGGATTAGCTGTGGGACATACAGGGTTACAGGGATGGGTTGGAATGTTCTTTGGAGAGTTGGTGTGGACTCGATAGGCTGAATGGCCTGCTTCCACACTGGGGTTGTTATGATTTCCATACACAAACCGCTCAGTGTTTTTAAAGCAAACGTAGCCCCTCGTGTCCTTTTTAAATCTTTGTACAGTTGAACCTCGATTTATCTGGCATTCAATTATCAGAATATTTGCTTATTTGGCAAGATCGCAAGGTCCTGATACTTGGCTAAACAATGTTACTCCTGCCAGTGTGCTTTGGATAATTGAGGTTCCTCTGTATTTTTTATTTAGAATCCCTACAGTGTGGAAACAGGCCCTTTGGCCCTACAAGTCCACACCGACCCTCTGAAGAGTATTCCACCCAAACCCATTGCTCTACATTTACCCCTAACCTACACATCCCTGAACGCTATGGGCAATTTAGCATGACCAATTCACCTCACCTGCACATTTTTGGATTGTGGGAGGAAACTGGAGCACCCAGAGGAAACCCAAGTAAACACTTGGAAAAATTACAAACTCCACACGGACTGTCGTCTGAGGCTGGAGTCGAACCCGGGTTCCTGGCGCTGTGAGGCAGCAGTGCTATCACTGCGCCACCGTGCTGCCTTATTCTGTCATTCAAGGTTTGCCACCTTGCTTTGAACTCTCCCACCCTAGGCAAAAGGCCTCAGTCATTCACCTTATCTATGAGGTTTTATATAATCATGAGAGGCAATCAGGTCACTCCTGAACTTCCCACACTCCAGTGAAAAATTTTTATACCTCAAACCTTTTATTCCCTGCAACATCGTAGTAATTTTTTATGTACCCCCTCCAGTTTAATAATATCTTTCCTATAACCAGAACTGCACATAATACTCCAGAAAAGGCCTTACCAATGTCTTGAGGTCAATCATTTTAGCTGCAGGACAGCTCTACAGGAGTTCCTCAGGACAGTGTCCTAGACCCAATCATCTTACATTGCTTCATCAATGATCTTCCACCAAAAGTTTAGAAGTGAGGATGTTTGCTGATAATTGTGCAATGTTCAGCACCATTTGTGGCTCTTCACATAATGAAGCAGTCCATGCTGAAATGCACAACATAAAGGATCTTGCTTTTATAATCTGTTTTTGTTCCTTGCAAATTTACTCTATCATTTTCCCCTCTTAAACAATAACTCAGTATTATGGTTGATTTATTGGATAAATATTCACACAACATTAGATTAACTAATTCTTGCTCATTTCTAATTACTAAATTTTAACATGACCTGTCCCTTTGTTGGTTCTAACATGTATTGTTACCAATGACTATTCTGAACGCAAGCCAAGAAATATTGTTAAGATTCCAACTGATGGAAATAAGATCATAAGATCGAGGATCAGAAATAGGCCAGTCAACAATCCAGTCCACTCCTTCGTTCAATGAAATCATAACTGACCCGATAAACTTCAACTCTACTTTTCTGCTTTATCCTGATGGCCCTTGATTCCCTTGCTGACCACAAATCCGTTTACTTTGAATATACTTAACAGCTTACCCATGACAGTTCTCTGTCATGTTGGATAAATCTGAGAGAGTAGACTTGAATGATCATTCAAATACCTTTCCTGGATTCTGAGGAAGAGTCACTTGACCTGAAATGTTAACTCTGCTATCTCTCCATAAATGCTGCCAGACCTTAGTTATAGAGTTGCACAGCATGGAAGCAGACATTTCGTTCCAACTCATCCATGCCGACCATACATCCTAAATTAATCTAGTTCTATTTCCCAGCATTCTACCCTTATCCCCCTCAAATTTCCGATTCATATACCTATCCAGATGTCTTTTAACTGTTATAATTGTACCAGCCGCCTCCACTTTCTCTGACAGCTCATTCCATACACCACCGACGCTCTCTGCGTGAAAACATTGCCTCTCAGATCTGTTTTAAATCTTTCCCCTCTTACCTTAGACCAAGTTTTGGACTCTGCTACTCTGAGGCAAAGACCTTGCCTATTCAACCGATCCATGCTCTCATGATATTATAAACCTCAACAAGATTGCCCCTCAGCCTCTTCTGCTCCAGGGAAAATTGCCCCAGCCTATTCAGCTTCTCTCTGTAGCTTAAACCCTCCAATCCTGGCAACATCCTTGTAAATCTTTTCTGAACCCTTTCAAGTTTCTCAACATCCTTCTTACAGCAGGGAAACCAGAATTGCGTGCAGTATTCCAAAAGTGGCCTACCCAATGTTCTGTACACCTGTCACATGACCTCCCTGCTCTTGTATTGAATGCACTGACCAGTAAAGGCAAGCATACCAAATGCTTTCACTAGCCTATCTACCTACAACCCCGCTTTCAAGGAACTATGAACTTGCACTCCAAGGTCTCTGTTTAGCAACAGTTTCCAGGATCTTACCACTAAGTATATACCTCCAGCCTCGATTTACCTTTCCAAAATGCAACATTTCACATTTACCTACTTTTAGGGGGCAAGGGGGGTTAAAGTACAATCCCAATAAGGTGATCATTCCTTTCTTATTTCTTAGTTCGAACCTTAAATAACTTCCCTGGACATACTCCCTAAGTACAGCCATGATATTCCTAATCAAAAATGCCAATCCCCTCCTCTCTTACCTCCACTTTCTATCCTTGCTATATAGCATCTATACCCTGAAACATTTAAGCTGACAGTCCTGACAATCTCTAAACCACATTTCTGTAATTGCTATGATATCCCAGTCCAATGTTCCCAACCATGCCCTGAGTTTATCTTCCTCACCTGTTGGGCCTCTTGCTTCGAAATAAATACACTTCAATTTATCAGTCCTACCTTGTTCTCTGCTCTGTTCCTGCCAGCCCTGACTGTTTTACCTGCTCCTTTTCCCAACTACCTGTCTCAGACTGATCCCTTTCCTCACTCTCCCTGGCTGCCCCCTACCAGCACCTGCTGCCACCTCCACCACCACTCCTTCCCCCCCCCCCCCCCCCCCCCCCCAAAACGAAAACACCGTTTAAATCCTCCCTAGCAGCTCTAGCAAATCTCCCTGCCAGTGTATGAGACCCCTTCCAGTTCAGGTGCATTCTGTCCTTATTAATTAGATCACTTCTACCCCCAAAGAGATTTCAATGTCCAAAAAAGTAAATCCTTCTACCCTGCACCCCCTCCTCAGCCACGCATTCATTTGCTCTATACTCCTATTCCTACTCTCATTAGCTTGTGACACCAGGAATAATCCAAATATTATTATCCTCAAGGACCTCCTTTTTAAACTTCTGTCTAACTTCCTATATTCTCTCCTCAGAATCTTGTCCTATGTTGTTAGTTCCAATGTCCCTTTCCCCTTCAAGAATATTCTGCATCCTCAGACATATCCTTGATTTTGGCAGCACACCATTCTGATGTCTTGCTGTCCGCTGCAGAAATGTTTGTCTGTGCTTCTGACTCGAGTCCCCTATCAGTCGATCACTTGGAACCTGGCATACTGTTCATGACAGCTCTTCCAACAGTTTCAATTTGTTTCTGATTTACAACTTCCACAGTTCCTTTGGTTTTTAAATACCTTTTTCATTTTGTTAACTGTGTGGTGGGTTGGTGGGGGGGGGGGGGGTTGCAGGGTGGGGTGAGTGGGATTGTGTGCACGGAGGGTGGGCATGGAGTGGTTAGAGCAAGGGAGAGTTGTAGTTGGAGTGAGTGAGAGAAGGAGAGGAAAGCAAAGGGGAGAGGTGTGGACGGTCATAGAGAGAGAGAGATAGGCACATGCCAGGCAATTCATTGAAATGGCAAGCAGTTGTGAAGTCAGGATCATTCCTAAAGATAGAGGGGAGGTATTAAGCAAGACTGATCTGATGTGTGTTTGGTCCTGCTAATGTGAAGGAGACTGCAATGTGAGCAGTGAATGCAGGACTAGATTCAGAGGAGTACAAGTTTTTCTCCTGGAAGGTATGTTTAGAGCCTTGGACAATGAGGAGAAGGAGCTGAATAAGCAAATATTGCACATTCTGCCATTACATGAGAAGGTGCAGTGGGGGTGTGAGGAAACATTAGGAGTGGACCAAGAGATCGTAGCCCTTATGAACTGATACTAAGAGCAAAGGGAGAATGTGTTTATTGGTGGTATTCTGCTGGTTGTAGGATGATCCTTTGAATGTGGAGACTGGTGAGTGGAAAGTAAGGACAATGGAACCCCGTCATTGTTCTGGAAAAAGGTGAGGGCAAAATTGTGGGAGATGAGACAGATGAACCTAAGGGGTTAAACCACCACCACTCATGTCTCTATAATACAAGAATAACTTGTTAGGAGTTTTCTAGAGGCCTCCTAATAGTCCTAGAGACGTAGAAGAAAGGATTGCAAGGATGATTCAGGAGAAGAGTGAAAGTAATAGGGTGGTTGTTATGGGGGCTTTAACTTTCCAGATATTGACTGGGAAAGCTATAGCTCGAGTTCGTTAGATGGGTCGGTGTTTGTCCAATGTGTGCAGGAGGGTTTCCTAACACAATACGTAGATAGGCCAACAACAGGTGAGGCCATACTGGATTTGGTTCTGGGTAACGAACCAGGCCAGGTGTTAGAATTGGAGGTAGGTGAGCACTTTGGAGACAGTGACCACAACTCGGTGACTTTTACTCTAGTGGTGGAGAGGGATAAGTGTGCACTACAGGGCAAGAGTTATAGCTAGGGGCAGGGAAATTATGATGCGGTGAGGCATGACTTAGGATGCGTGGCTTGGAAATGTAGGCTTCAAGGGAAGGGTACAATCGATATGTGGAGCTTGATCAAGGAGCAACTATTGAGTGTCCTTGATAAGTATGTACCTGTCAGGCAGGGAGAAAGGGTCGTGTGAGGGAGCCATGGTTTAATAAGGAATTGGAATCCCTTGTGAAAGGGAAGAGGGCGGCCTATGTAAAGATGAGGCGTGAAGGTTCAATTGGGGCGATTGAGAGTTATAAGGTAGCCAGGAAGGATCTAAAGAGAGAGCTAAGAGCAGCAAGGAGGGGCCATGAAAAGTCCTTGGTTGGTAGGATTAGGGAAAACCCAAAGGCTTTCTATAGGTATGTCAGGAATAAAAGAATGACTAGGGTAGGAATAGGTCCAGTCAAGGATAGTAGTGGGAAGTTGCGTGCGGAGGCTGAAGAAACTGGGGAGACACTGAATGAATACTTTTTGTCAGTATTCACTCAGGAACAGGACATTGTTGCCAATGTGAATATTGAGTCACAATTAATTAGAATGGATGGCTTTGAAGTATGTAAGGAAGAGGTGTTGGAAATTCTGGAAAGGGTGAAAATAGATAAGTCCCCTGGGCCTGATGGTATTTATCCTAGAGTTCTTTGGGAAGCAAGGGAGGAGATTGCAGAGCCATTGGCCTTGATTTTTATGTCCTCGTTGTCTACAGGAATAGCGTCAGAAGACTGGAGGATAGCAAATGTGGTTTCCTTGTTCAAGAAGGGGAGTAGGAATAACCCTAGTAACTATATGCCGTTGAGTCTTACCTCTGTTGTGGGCAAAGTCTTAGAGAGAATTGTAAGGGATAGGATTTATGAACATCTGGATAGGAATAATGTGATCAAGGATAGTCAGCATGGTTTTGTGAAGGGCAGGTCGTGCCTCACAAACCTTATTGAATTCTTTGAGAAGGTGACTAAGGAGGTGGATGAGGGTAAAGCGGTAGATATGGTGTATATGGATTTTAGTAAGGTGTTTGATAAGGTTCCCCATGGTAGGCTACTGCAAAAAATAGAGGTATGGCATTGAGGGTGAGTTGGAGGTTTGGTTTAGGAATTGGCTGGCTGGAAGAAGACAGAGGATAGTAGTTGATGGCAAAGTCCCATATTCACATCTTGGAGTGCAGTTACCAGCGGTGTTCTGCAAGGATCTGTTTTGAGACCATTGCTGTTTGTCATTTTTATAAATGACGTGGAGGAGGGGCTAGAAGGTTGGGTGAGCAAGTTTGCGGATGATACGAAAGTCGGTGGAGTTGTTGACAGTGAGGAAGGATGTGGCAGGTTACAGCGGGATATAGATAAGCTGCAGAGCTGGACAGAAAGGTGGCAAATGGAGTTCAATGTAGGTAAGCGTGAGGTGATTCACTTTGGTAAGAGTTACAAGATGATGGAGTACTGGGCTAATGGTCGGATACTTGGTAGTGTGGATGAGCAGAGGGATCTTGGTGTCCATGTACACAGATCTCTGAAAGTTGCCACCCAGGTAAATAGTGCTGTGAAGAAGGCATATGGCATACTGGCTTTTATTGGTAGAGGAACTGAGGTCCGGAGTCCTGAGGTCATGTTGCAGTTGTATAAGACTCTGGTGCGGCCGCATCTGGAGTATTGTGTGCAGTTTTGGTCGCCATACTATAGGAAGGATGTGGAGGCACTGGAACAGGTGCAGAGGAGGTTTACCAGGATGTTGCCTGGTATGGTAGGAAGATCATATGAGGAAAGGCTGAGGCACTTGGGGCTGTTTTCATTGGAGAAAAGAAGGTTTAGGGGTGACTTGATAAAGGTGTACAAGATGATTAGGGGTTTAGATAGGGTTGACCATGAGAACCTTTTTCCAAGTATGGAGTCAGATATTACGAGGGGGCATAGATTTAAATTAAGGGGTGGTAGGTATAGGACTGATGTTAGGGGTAGATTCTTTACTCAGCGAGTCATGAGTTCATGGAATGCCCTACCAGTAACAGTGGTGGACTCTCCCTCTTTATGGGCATTGGATAGGCATATGGAAGATAGTAGGCTAGTGTAGGTTAGGTGGGCTTGGATCAGCGCAACATCGAGGGCCGAAGGGCCTGTATTGCGCTGTATTTTTCTATGTTCTATGTTCTAAATTTATGGTCTGAGAGGGCTATAACAACTTTTTATTGCCAACCTGTATAAAAATGTTCAGTGTCTTAACCACCACAACAACCAGATACAAAGTTCTGGTGTACAATATCACCTTTAATACAATATTCATGCCACATGACCCAAGTGTCCTGGTTGTGAATATGGGATTTTGCCTCCGTGAGAAATGTGCAGTGGTCAATCTCATTGTCATGAACAGATGCATCTCTGGTAAGGAGATGAATTCAAGTTTGTTGTTCCCTGTTGGTTAACAATTGTTTGTTTGTTTCTTTTTTCCCCTATTGCTTGCCAGACAGTCAAGCAGCTATCCCCTTTAGAATTCAACCAGCTTGGTCAGTAGCTGATTCACTCTTGGTGATGAACATTATCAAAATACTTTCTGGGACCTTGCCATGCTCAGTGTTTCCTCCAAGTTGGTGTTGACTCAATGGGCTGAATGGCCTGCTTCCATACCGTAGAGATTCTATGATTTTACGTGTGGTCAAATGGAAGACTACTAATTTATGAAATGAGAGGAAATGGATAAGCCTGAGCAAGAATCTTTTGGTCTCTTCCCAGATATAGCTTTGGAGGTTTTGGCTATAAAGTATTCTGTAAACTGGGGAATTGTTGGCCAGGGTCTAAAATCTCCCTTCCCACCGAACCTTGATGTGACATGCGGGTCTGTTGATGGAAATGTGGAAAGGATTTTTCAGTAAAACACCTTTTGACCACAATGCACACAATCCAACTGACTAGAACTTTCTGTGGCAATGTGACCAGTCTATCCTTTGTGACTCCTCCGTTAGTGTTGACATTTTTGTTTCTGTGGGCCAGTTCACAGCTTAGTACAGCCACAAATGGTGGTTATCAGAATGACTGGAGAAGGTGGATACCAGGATGATATTTCCTCTTGAGGGAGATTCAAATAAGGATGAATCGCTTAAAAATAGTAAATCTCCCTTTTAAGACTGTCAAGGAAAATTATTTTTTGTTCAGTTATTTTTGTTAGGTAGAATTATCTTCTCGGGAGATAGTACAGGCTGGAAGTTTAAAATTATTCACAGCTGAGTTAGATTTTTCATCGATAAGGGAATTGAGGGCAATGGGATGCAGATTAAAAAGTGGAGCTGAGACCACGACTAGATGCACCATGATATTGAATAGTGGAATAGGCCTGAAGGGGTTTCGATTACTAAGTGCTATGTTCCTATGATGTGATCAACCATGTAAGAGGATGAAGGAGGATCATCCTATTCATATAAGGGGTGAATGTGATTAACATTTCCAATTAATCAATTGATTATTTGTACCTTTTCAATTTATCTGAGGTTTACAGAAGTTAGTGGTTGAGATTTCAAATATTTGCAATTGCAACTTTGAATGACTGTTAATTCCTTCTTGCAATGTGACAAATGACTACTAAAATTTTACAGATTTTTGGACTGGAGGTAAGCCTCAAGTAGTATTGGTGAGCTAAGTGTATTGCCAATTCTTGTATGATCTGTTTAGAAAATTGATTACACGTCTGAATATACTGCAGTTGTGAGGGGGAAGAGGACTAAGTGACTTGCTTATGAGCAAGTGAGCTTTATGCTAATATACTTTTAAGCTAAAACTAATCACTGATGTTGCTTCAAGTACTTTAGCTTAAAGTACTTTGAGCAACATCAGTGATTATCATTAAGGCTAGTCCTTTAATTCAGGTAAATTCCTGGTCTGTGTGTGTTGGTAAACACAGGCACTAGAACAAAAACGAAAATCTGGAAACCAGAAATCAAACAAAAATACGATTTCAGCTGCTCAGTATGTCTTGTGGTGGATGTAATATATCATGTTGTTAGTATTTTGTTTAACACTAACACAGAAATGGGCTTCTGTACCTGGAAGATAGTAGCTTGGAGTGTCAGTGGGAGCAAATTAGTGCAAATGCAGGAATCTCCTGAAAACAATGCTGACAATCGCAGCCGGTCAGACAGCATCCATGGAGGGAGAGAGCAGAGAGGGGTCTGATGAAAAGTCATCTAGGGTCAAAATATTGGCTTGTTCTCTCTGGATGGATGCTGTCTAACCCACTGTGATCTCCAACGTTTGTTGTTTTTGGCTTGGAATCTTATTTAGGTCAGGAATCAAAGTTTAAAAAAAACTTCAGGAATTTACAGCTATAACCACAAGTATGCTTTGGGGAATAATCTGTAAATCCATCTCTAGGGATTATTTTTAAAAACAAACCACTAGAATGATTGAGTGGGCAATGGAAGCAAAATCATAACTTGTTAATGTTATAGAAAGAACACCTATTCAGCTCAGATATGTGACCGTCTTAACTCCTTGTGTTTATCTCTTTCCTCTGAAATGTTTTGATTGGCTTGTTACTGCATGTTGTGATTAATGCTCGTGATTTAAAGTGGAACAGTGTATTTCCTAACTTTCACATTTATGCTTTTAGAATTAATCCTACATTAGCGCAGCAGGTCAGGCAGCATCAAAGGAACAGGAGAATCGACGTTTCAGGCACAAGTCCTTCTTCAGCCTGTAAGCCTCTAAGACTTATTGATCTGTGCATCCTTGCTTACCAGGATCTGGCTGTACTTTTGGTAAACAAAGCTTGTCACTGTACTTCGGTACACACGACGATAAATAATCAATCTTTGCAAGGTTTGTGAGGGTTTGTAGCTCAGGTTGAGGTTTACTTGCTGAACTGTAGGTTTAATATCCAGACGTTTCATTACCTGGCTAGGTAACAACATCAGTGGCGACCTCCAAGTGAAGCAAAGCTGTTGTCTCCTGCTTCCTATTTATATGTTTGTCCTGGATGGGGTTCCTGGGGTTTGTGGTGATGTCATTTCCTGTTCGTTTTCTGAGGGGTTGATAGATGGTATCTAGATCTATGTATTTGTTTATGGCGTTGTGGTTGGAGTGCCAGGCCTCTAGGAATTCTCTGGCATGTCTTTGCTTAGTCTGTCCCAGGATAGATGTGTTGTCCCAGTCGAAATGGTGGTTTTTTTCCCTCAGTGTGTAGGGCTACGAGGGAGAGGGTCGTGTCTTTTTGTGGCTAATTGGTGTTCGTGTATCCTGGTGGCTAATGTTCTTCCTGTTTGTCCTATTTAGTGTTTCTGGCAGTTCTTGCATGGAATTTTGTATACGACGTTAGTTTTGTCCATGGGATGCACTGGGTCTTTTAAGTTTGTTTAAGTTTAAGAAACCACATTGAAGGACAACAAACTCACGGAAGAAACACAACAAACGATCAGACAGACAGTTGCACCTACTCTGAGCTGAAAGAGGGAAGAAAACAAACTGAACACACAAGAAAGCCCTAGAAAACCTCAAAAAGACAAAAACATCATTATATTACCTGCAGACGAAGGTTGGCTCACACTCATCCTGATCAGAAAGGACTACATTGAGAAAGCCAATGCACTACTCACAGACACCTACATACCAACAGTGGCGCTAGACCCGACCCCACAACTAGGAAACCAAATTACATATCTCCGAAGAAAATTACACAATTCCAGACAATTAAACAAGATGGAATTCCAGAAAATGAAACCAGACGGGACCAGCACCCCATGATTCTATGGACTACCAAAAATCCATAAGCCAGGAGCCCCCCTCAGATCCATAGTCTCACTACCCGGAACACCAACTTACAGACTGGCCAAAGAACTACATGCAAGACTGAAATACCTAATAGAAGAGTCACAGCACTCCAACGACTCCACCCAGGAATTCCTAAAAATCAAAAACACCAAAATAGAGGAAGATGAAACAATGATCTCATTCAACATAACAGCACTGTTCAGCTCCATCAACATCGATCTGGCAAAGGAAATACTTGCCACACTTTTTAGAAGAGACCATCACACACACCCCAACCACCGTCAATCACATTACCAATGAAAACATAATGAAGCTAGTGGACCTGTGCCTCACCACCCACATCACCTTCAACAACATAATCTACAAACAAACCAATGACACTCCCATGGGATCTCCGCTATCAGGATTCGTAGCAGAAGCATTAATGCAAAGACCAGAACAAACAGCCCTACCAACCGACTTGATAGAGGTGTACAAGATGATTAGGGGTTTAGATAGGGTTGACCATGAGAACCTTTTTCCACATATGGAGTCAGCTATTACGAGGGGGCATAGCTTTAAATTAAGGGGTGGTAGGTATAGGACAGACGTTAGGGGTAGATGCTTTACTCAGCGAGTCGTGAGTTCATGGAATGCCCTGCCAGTAGCAGTGGTGGATTCTCCCTCTTTATGGTCATTTAAACGGGCATTGGATAGGCATATGGAGGAAAGTGGGCTAGTGTAGGTTAGGTGGGCTTGGATCGGCGCAACATCGAGGGCCGAAGAGCCTGTACTGCACTGTATTTTTCTAAGAACATAGAAATATAGAACATAGAAATATAGAACAATGTACACTAGGGACCATCCCAACAGACACAAACGAAGCTGTATCAGGACACGATTCCAACGAGCCACATCATACCGCAGCACAGACGAACTTCGGAAAGCAGAGGAGAGCCACCTGTACAACGTATTCAAGAAGAATGGATACTCAAAAAAAAAAAAAATACAGTCCGCAGATTCCTCAAGAACAAACCACGACAAGCAGACCAAACACAGCCAGAAACCCTAACCACCTTGCCATACATCAAAGAAGTTTCAGAAATGACAGCCAGACTACTAAGTCCCCTCGAAATCGTAGTAGCACACAAACCCACCAACACACTCCAACAAAAACTAACAAACTTAAAAGACCCAGTACAACCCATGGACAAAACCAACGTCGTCTACAAAATTCCATGCAAGGACTGCCACAAACACTACGTAGGACAAACAGGAAGAAAGGTAGCCACCAGGATACACGAACACCTGTTCCAGGGTCCATTCATCAGTCTAATAACAGATGGGAAGAAACTGCTCCTAAACCTACTGTTGCATGTGTTCAGGCTTCTGTATCTCCGGCTTGACAGAAGTGGTTGTAGGAGATTACTGGGGTGCGACTGGTCATTGATGATGTTGGCAGCAGTGAACCGTGTAAATTGAGTCTATGAATGGAAGGTTGACTTCCGGGATGGTCTGGGCTGTGCACACAATCTTCTATAGTTTATGGTCCAGAACAGTGCAGTTACCATGCCAGGTTGTTATGCACCCGGTCTGTAGGCTTTCAATGGTGCATTAGTAGGAATTGGACATGCCAAATATCCTCAGCTGTTTGAGGAAAAGGCAGCGTTGTTGTGCCTTCTTGACCATCGCATCTATGTGGGAAGTCCAGGATCGCTTGCTGGTTATTGTCAGAGGAACTAGACGCTCTCCACCATCTCAACCTCAGTTCCGTTGACGTAGGTGGGAGGGCATGTTCTTTCTGAAATCAATGATCAGTCCTTTAGTTTTGATGACATTGAGAGGTTGTTCTCATTGCACCACATCATCTAGCTCTCCATCTCTCGTCTGTATCAATCAGTTTCCTTGCCATAAAGTTTAACATTCCATTTGTTTTCTGCTGTATTTGCTATACCTGCATGCCAGCCTTTAGTGAAATGATTTTAGCAGTTCCATGTGTCTCGCCTATCATTTAGTTTAAGGTCAACAAAGTCTTCCTGATATCACAAAACGTTAGCCCTTGGTTTCAAGTTTAAATTCAACATCATAAATAACAATGTACAACGCAAAATATAGTGGCAATAATAGTTGAAGTATAACCCATTTAAAACAAAATCAAATTGCTGGAAACGCTCAGTAGGTCTGGCAATATCTGTGGAGTGAAATCAGTTAACCCTCAGAAGGGTGAAATGAATAATTAATTTGAAATTTGATCAATATCTTGATAACTTCAAAACTCCACAACTTCACCCAGGATGAAGGCAGTTGACAGATGAATGAGGCATGGTTCAAAGCCACAGATTTAAAATAACAGTTCAACATTAATTGAGGGGAAAAAAAGCTAAGAAAGCCAAACAAAACTTTTATTGACACATTGAGAAGATCTGAAGTGCATTGCTTGAAAGAGTTGTGGAAGCAGCTCACATAGACAGTAATTTCCATAAGGGAATGGATCTGCAGTTAACAAGGAAGTTTTCAGGTTTTTGGAGAAATCATACCTCTTTAAAGAGAGCTTACACAGTAAAGAGTTTCTTCCAGTGCTGTATGAATCAAGTCCGTGGAAATTCATAGGTAAAACATGGTTATCAAAACATTACTTCATAGGAAGTGGGTGGAATGGCATAGAGCTGGACAAGCATTGAATAAGGGTATTTTACTGTGCCAAAATCAGAAGCATACATGTAGGATTAGTTCTAGAAGCATAAATGTGAAAGTTAGGAAATACACTGTTCCACTTGAGATCACGAGCATTAATCACAACATGCAGTAACAAGCCAATCAAAACATTTCAGAGGAAAGAGATAAACACAAGGAGTTAAGATGGTCACATATCTGAGCTGAATAGGTGTTCTTTCTATAACATTAACAAGTTATGATTTTGTTTCCATTGCCCACTCAATCATTCTAGTGGTTTGTTTTTAAAAATAATCCCTAGAGATGGATTTACAGATTATTCCCCAAAGCATACTTGTGGTTATAGCTGTGAATTCCTGAAGTTTTTTTTTACTTTTGGATCCTGATCTAGGTAAGATTCCAAACCGAAAGCATCACAGTGGGTCAGATAGCATCCATCCAGAGAGAACAAGCCAACATTTTGAGCCTAGATGATTTTTCATCAGAGCCCTAGCCAGGTAATGAAACGTCTGGATATCAAACCTACAGCTCAGCTAGCAAACTTACACTCTAAATATTCAATCAATTATAGTAGAAAAGTTACACTATGGTGAGAGGGTAATTGTTAGACTGTCCCTACTGTATTCATAATGTTAGTTAGCATTATTTGAGAGGTATTAGCGGTGAAGGCTGTTCAGATAAGGTTTGTGAAGTTAATTCTTCAGGGTGATGTTTTATGGATTATTTAGCAGCTGGAATGAGGTGATTTTATTGAAATGAAATTTTCTAAGGGAGCTTGAAAGAATAGATGCTGGATGTAAGTTTTCCCTGCTGGGAGAATTGAGAACTTTGGGAGCAGTTTCAAACCAAGGACTCTCAAGGATCAGGATGGGCAGGAACTTCCCAGTGAGCATCATTGATTTTGAACATATTCAAACAGATCATTGTACTCTGAATAGTTGAGGATTATGTAGGGCAGGCAGGAAAGTGAAGTCAAGGCTGTCCGAAACTTTGCCTCTCCTGCTCCTCGGATGCTGCCTGACTGACGGTGCTTTTCCAGCGCCATGATCAGCTGCTGTCTTATTGAATGGTTCATGAAGCTTGAAGGGACATATGGTCTCTCCTGCTCGTATTGCTTTTATTGGTACTTAAACGAAAAATATCTTCCTCCTTATAAAACAAAAAGTAACCCAAATGGGCAAGGCAGTTCTGTCTAAGGTATTTAACTTGAAAAGCATTTATAATTGAGTGTCCTGCTGAAATGATGGCATAGGTTTAAAGACAAATTACGCCTTCCTGCTATCCTCAAATAATTTATTTTTCAATCATGTTCATTCTCGTAAGATAGCAACAAAAACTTCAAGTAAGGAATTTGTTTTCAAGAGTTTTTTTGCCTTGTACATTTTAGATAAGCGAGTGTTTTCTCATTTAATTATCATTCCTCCTCATTCATCCTTTGTAATCTTTGCATTTCCAGGCATTGAATTCCAGATCTGAACCAATATTTTGATTTTGTGCACAGTTTTTGGGTTGATGAAAGAAACAACGTCTTGGTTCATAAAATACACTTCAGCTTGATTGGGCTGATGTAATGTAACGTCAATAGATTTTCCTTTGTTCTTTAAACGACCTTTTAATTGACTTCTTGAATGCCATTTAATTTGAGAATTTTCTTTCTCTTCAGATTACTCTGGACAAAGTAATTGGAATTACAGCTTCCAGCAGCAGTAGTTTAGCCTGTGATTTAACCACAGGAGTAGTGGCATATCCGGCAGGGTAAGTGGCAAAGGCATTGTGGGATTGATGTGTAAGCATTAATGGTACAAGTTTGTTGGGTAACAAGCTCTCTTTTAGAACCAAGCAGAACAACACTTCTGCACATTGACCTCTGCTTTGCATGTTATTTTACCTGCTATATAACTGTAGAAATACAGAAACATCATTTTGTTTGTCAATATTTTTAAACATTTTAATAAATAATGTAGGATATCCAAAATTGTGCAATTTTAAAAAAAATAAACAGCTGTCTACTGGCGTATAACTGCTACTGGAAATACCTCCATAATACACCACAAATGAAAAAGATGGTGCAGATTTGCACCATTTTAATTTCTTTATCTCAACCATAGTATTTAGGATGTAGCAGATTGATATTCCTAATAAGAAGCAAGTAGATACTTCGGTCTGTTGCCTCCAGTTGAATGTAGAAACAGAAAATACTAACAAATGTCAGCCATTCGAGCATTCTTTGCCATTCATTATAATCATGTCCAATCATTTAACTTAGCCCTTTCCCGAAGAATTATATCTAACTGCTTCTGAAAATATTCACTATTTTGGCCATCTGCTTTCTGTGGCAGAAAATTACACAGGCTCACCTCTGGGTGAAAAAATTCTCTTACCCCCCGTACCATGCAGTCCAACCTACATCCTTAGATTGTGACCAAGTTTTGAGTTTCACAGTTTTTGGGAAAAGCCATTTCCACATTTATCCTACCCCGAGCAGTACTGGAATTTTGTAGATTTGTGTGTCATATCCCGAATTCTTCACGAAGGCCAACATTGCCATGTACCTTCATCGCTTGTTGCACCATCATGCTTGCTTTCAATGGTCTTCGGGTCTCCCAGGTCTCTTTCGCAATCTATTGCCATTAAAATAACTTACCTTTCTGTTTTTACAACCTACTTCAAAAGGAATTTAGACAAACCTGAACATGCAAGGAATAGAGGGATATAGACCATATCCACGCAGATGAGATTATTTAAGTGGCACAGGCATTGTGGACTGAAGAGTCTATTCCTGTGTTATAGTGTTCTGTGTTTTAATGTGGAATCTCTAATTTGTCCACATTATAAATCTGCCATAACTTCACCCGTTCTCTCAACGTGATCAAATCATCCGGAGGTATCCTTTTTTTAGATTAGATTACCTTCGGCCCAACAAGTCCACACCAACCATCCAAAGAGCAACCCACCCAGACCCATTCCCCTACATTTACCCCTTCACCTAACACTACAGGCAATTTAGCTAATGTGGCTAATTCACCTAACCTGCACAATTTTGGACTGAGAGGAAACCGGAACACCAGAAGAAACCCACGCAGACAGTGGGAAAATGTGCGAACTCCACACAGACGGTTGCCTGAGACGGGAATTGAACCCAGGTCACTGGCACTGCGAGGCAGCAGTGCATTCTTGCATCATCATCACAGCGCATCTCCCCCCCCCCCCCCAACTCAGCTATCCGAAAGTAGAGCATTCCTATGAAACCTTTCGTAAGCCAAAATGGTGTAAAGTGGAGAAGCATTCATTTATATGAGAAAAACTTCGCCTTGTAAAAATGAAAATCCTCTTTAGATTTCTTTTGGTTTGTGAAACAGGTACTAATGTAGGTCTTTCGTAAAAAGAAAGTGATGTAAAGCAAATTTTTGAAAGCTGAGGATACCTTATGCTTTAATCTTGCATGCTAATCTCTTGTGTGATATCTTATGAGAAGCCTTCTGAAAGTCCAAATAAACCACATCCACCAGTTCTTCCTTATCAACTGTGCTAGTTACATTCTCACAAAATTCCAGTAGATTGGTTAGTAAAGATTTCTCTTTTGTAAATCCATGCCGACTGTAACTAATTCTAATTCTGTAACTGTTTTCCAAGTGCTATGCTATTAACTCTTCTATAATGGACACTAGCATTGACCCTACTACCAATGCCAAGCTAGCCAGTCTATAATTCCCTGTTTTCTCTCTGCCTCCATTTTAGATAATATTTTAGATACATTAACTAACCCTCCAATTCATTGGAACTGTTCTAGAATCTGTATAATCTTGAAAGATGACCACCAACGCATCCACTATTTCTATTTCACTCCCTTTTAAGCACCCTGGTGCATAGATTTGCTGGCTTTTAATCCCATTAATTTTCCCAACACCATTTTTTTTCAGTTCCTTCCCCTGTATTCCCCAACATATTTGGAATGTTATTTGAGTCCTCCTTGTGGAGACAGAACCATCTATTTGTTCCCCATTATAACTTCCACTGTTTCTGACTGTAAGGAACCAACATTTGTCATCACCAATATTTTTCTCTTTATGTGCATATTGCTTATAAAAGCTTCTACAGGCATGTTCCCTGCAAGCTTGCTCTTGTGTTCTATACATCCCTTCATCCTTTTCTGAAATCTAAATTGCTCCCAATCTTCAGTTATGCTGCTGCAATGTTTGTTTGACCAATTTGTATGCCCCTTCCTTGGGTCTAATACTATCCCTAATTTCCCTTCTTAACTTGGTCAGATCACATTTCCCATTTTAGTTTTGTGCCAGACAGGAAAGAACATTCATTGCCGTTCATCTCGGCACTCTTTAAATTCCTATTCACTTTAAGAAAATTTGTGCAAAACATAGCCAGCTCGCACCTCATACCTTCATAGTTTCCTCCCTTTTTAGATTCATGGCCCTTGTCTTGGAATCTTCGAGTAAAAAGTGAGGTCTGCAGATGCTGGAGATCAGAGCTGAAAATGTGTTGCTAGTTAAAGCACAGCAGGTTAGGCAGCATCCAAGGAACAGGAAATTTGACGTTTCGGGCCAGAGCCCTTCATCAGGCTCTGGCCCGAAACGTCGAATTTCCTGTTCCTTGGATGCTGCCTAACCTGCTGTGCTTTAACCAGCAACACATTTTCAGCCCTTGTCTTGGAATCAACTAGATCACTTTCTTTCTTAGTGACATTCTATCATATAGTTACCCGACCTTAAGGTATTCTCACAGATTGGCAATTATTCCTATCTCATTGCATCCCAATCCAGGAAAACTGGTTCTTTAGTTGATTCCTCAATGCATTGATCCAGAAAACTATCCCATACGCTTTTCAGGAATTGCTTCCACTGTGACTCTTTTATTTTTTGCCCAGTCTGTATGCAGGTATATGTGTATCCATAATTATAGCTGTCCCTTCATTGGGGGATGACCTGCTTCCAGTTTAGTTCAGCAAGTTCCAGGATAGCTGATGGGTCCAGTGTGTGATCTGCAGTCTCTACCAGATATGGAGCAATATTAGGTGGATGAGTTGTTTTAGTTTGTGAACTCCCTCCAATGCCTTCCCTTTACTTCTGATCAAGCCTTTATGATTTTCAATGTGGTCATTCAATTTAGAATGAGTTTTCTGCATTTTGCTTGGTCACAAGGCAGGATCTCCCTTGACTTGGCAGGTATGTTTGACCTCTTCAGGGAGGCTTTGAGGTTATAATTAAAAGATGGTGGTGATACAACAACTTATGGGTACCATTAGCATGTGCCATTTCTGTCAAGACCATCTAATATATTGGTCAATAAGAGCCCACCCAGATCAGAACTCAGCATGGAGAGGAATTCAAAGTTAGAGAAGCAGACAATGCTCCTGAAGGACAGCGTTTTGAACTCCTCACCTGAAATTGTCTTTGATTTGCATGTCCTCAACTCCATTCCTTTAATACTCCATTTATCTCAGATTGTGGGATACCCTCGAGCGGAGATAGTTGAAAAAGGCAGTTGACATCTGATAAAGCAAAGCCTTGGAGCAGATAAAATGTCAGACATATTTCAGAATTTCGAAGTTATACTATAGGCACAATTGTGCAACCATACACTTTTCAACTAGGACACTGGAAGTATGCTTCAGATTTCTGTCAATCTCAGCCCTGCTCTGTGCCAAAGGGGTGATCATTCCAAGGATTCTCCTAAACTGTCTTTTCTCATTACTGAGGAACTTATTCCAGAATCTTGGTGCAGTTTTTTTAACCATGAAGAGGGATGTTTTTCAGGATCGGGAAAAATACAAGGAACAGTACCAGGCACTGTATTTGACCTTTGAATGATTTTAGTCAGTTTGTGAAGGTATTTGTTGTAAAAATCCAAAGGTATAATTTCCAGGAAGGCACATGACTTTCAGTCAAGTGCCTGTCCAGAGAATTGCTGTGTTAATGGATGCAATGTTTGTCATGCTGAGTTTATGATAAGCAGAGAAAACACATTAAAATCAAAATAAAATGAGTAGTCCTAGAGCAGAATGTTAAAAGCTTTAATTCAAGAAAAGTTATCGCCTCAGCAGAAGTAAATTTATTCTGTGAAACATGCATATTGTGAGATGTATTGTAGATGCCCAAACTGAATAGGAAATTTTTGGCTACAGAATTGTGAAAGGTCATGTCGACAGACTCTGGAGAGGGAGGAGGAATCCTCAACTGTCTCAGCAATCCAGTGAAAAGAACTAGGAACAGCCAATTAAGAAACGATTAATATTTGACAAAAAGGTGCTATTTCTCTGGGATTTCAGCCTTTATAAGTGGATGTTGCTGCAAAATAAGTTGAAACTTTTTATTATTTGTTAAAATCTGTAATTTTGTTTTATGTAAGAAAAATATTGATTTCACTTTCTTGCATAATAAACTTCTATTCTGTTGTTAAAGAACATTTGCAGCCAATTAGTGGCTAACATCCACGGTAACTGATTGCAAAAATTGAACATAATCTATAAACCAAGTATAACTCTGGGATCTGATGGTCTGCATCACTGGGGTCACAAGAACAAACAGGTTGTGATTCTCATGTGAACTACCAGCCTAGGTTCTATCATGGTGAAAACTGGTGTTTAAAAAAAAACTGTTGTATTAACCCTATCTTCCATTTCCCTATTGCACAACTGTAGATATTGTAGATAATTTTGTTCAGTGATGTTACACACTTCTGGAACATGTGAAACTTGAATCCAGTCCTCCTACCTGTGAGGTACAGATACTGCCACTGCACCACAAGCCTTAGAAGCTGCACAACTGTCACGCATCTCGCAGGTTGCCTATAAATGTGGTAACATATGGAACTGGCAGGCAGAAAGACCCAGGAAGCTAATGGGTATATGCTAATTTAGTTGATGCTTGGGAATGGCACTAAGTCCTTTCAATTTTGCTGGATGAAATAAAGAGGGCAAGAGGAATTGCTGCTTAGTTTTCTAAGAAGGTTCAAATTTGATTTGGTTATTGATCTATACTTGACATGCAAATTCAAGCTGTAGTTGGCAAGTTAAAGAATACTAACACGTAGCAGGCAGTGGGAATATTCCATTGCTGAAGGATGAGTATCAAAAACCATTTTGCATCTGTGAAACGTTGATGTAGGGGTTACTGCTTTCTAAACATAACATTGATATTAACTCAACTAATGTCAATGCATTGTTTATCTAAGAGGTAGGGACATGGAGTAGAGATCAGTTTTCAGAGACTATTGAAGTGTGGGACCTATTAGAAAAGTGCTGTCTTTTTCTGCATTTAAATATGGAATATTTTAACAGTGCAGTTCTACATTCTTGGATGCATTTGTGAAGGAGTATTCTGAACTGGATAAATTGCTTCATGTTGTATTGTTTGCTTTTCTTGAACTAATAGTGTGAAATGGAACCTCTGTTTCTTTGAAATCCAAAATCAACATGACTCACTGATTAGACACTGTCTCTTATGAAGTTTAGCTCAAGTTTCAGTTACAGTGCAGAATTCAATTGGTGTTCCCTCTCGAATGATTGATTGATTGATTGAATGTTGTAGCTATGCACTAACACTTAGTGTAAAATATAAATATTGTACAAAGCAGTTTTTAAAAAGAAGTCGATGACTGGGACTGGACGGTTTGTGTTATATGGAGAGGCTGGGACTTTATTCACTGGAGCATAAGTGGGTGAATAGTAATCATATGGAGGCTGTAAAATCATGAGAGGTGTAGGTAAGGTGAGTTGCAAAGGTTTTTTTTCTACACTTGGAGTTCAAAACTGCAGGACATATTTCATGGTGAGAGGAGAAAGATTTAGAAAGCGACCTGAGGAGCAACGTTTTCTCAAAAGGTGGTTCTTATGTGGAACAAACTTCCAGAGAAATCGGTAGATGCAGTAACAGTTACAGCGTTTAAAATATTTGTACAGTTATATGAATAGGAAAGATTGAAAGGGATATGGGCCAAATACAGGCAAATGGGATTGGTTTAGTTTGGGAAACTTAGTTGGCATAGACAAGTTGGATCGACGAGTCTGTTTCCATGATGTATGACTCTGACTCTTAGGACACCCCTTTTTATAGAGCGTTTGGCAATATGCATTTAGATTTTCAGTAAAGCATTCTGTTTGACTTTTTTTCTCCCCATGTCCAAAGTCAAAATGCAAAGATTAGTGAGAAAAAGAGCAGTACCCTATCTAAGCTTGAGAAGGAATGGAGTAGAATGGAATGGAGCCTGTGGGAAATCAACTTATTGAAACTCCGATTCCATATATGAATCATGCAGCTCCAGGGAATTTGTATTTCACAAGTGGCTCCTGAATTAAAAGTTCACTTCATAAAGAGTCAACACAATAGTAGATGTTAGATTCATTTAATATAGATCTTACTGTTTTACGTTTTGGATAATAATTGCAGGATTGTTCTAAAAATCATGTAAGTTTTCATATATAACACCGTAAAAGTTTGGTGAATGTACAAGAAATGTATCCAGTAATAGGTGATCGTATGGTAAGAATGAATTTGGGCTAGATGGATACTACGGATGTTATAGGTAACTAGTTTGTGGTGAGAACCAGTGAACCTAACCTAATATGTTTCGTCCCAAATTGCCCCCATTCAAGAATCATGACTGTACTTACTGGCATTTAACTGGTGTTCATTTGAGACTTAAGATTTTGACCATTTCTTTTGCAGCACTGGTGACTCATTTTAATATTTTATTGTTTTTCTAATACCCTGCAAACCTTGCCCTGTCCCTTTTCTTTTGGTATGTTGATGTGAATTAATTAATTCATGCTAAAGTGAAACAGATCTATTAGGCAGTGTAGTCCTGTTTCTGAATTTGCTGCTAATGCTGTTGTGCAGTGCTGCTTGTGCATAAATAAATATACTCGAATGAAATATTCTTGTTAAGGCTAGGGAAGGGAAAGACTTATTAGAAAGAGATATAACCACTTGAGCAAGCAATTGGAGTAGGCTATTCAGCCCCTTTTCGCCTCTCCACCATTTAACAAGGTCATGACTTGATATGATTGTAACCTCGAGTCCACATTCCCACCTTTCATTCCCTTGCTTAAGAACATATGAATTAATGCAGGAAAAATGCAGTCTGATGTTGATAAAAGTATAGCTTTGTGGGCTAAAAATAGTTTAATGTTTACATCAAACACAAAGTCTGGGGAAACTTAGCAAGTCTGGCAGCATTAACTTTCTTTCTCCAAACAGCCTGACCTGCTAAATATTTATAACAATTCCTGTTTATTTTGAATTTTCAACTTTTGCAGTATTGTGCTTTTGTTTTAATGCAAAAACATTAATCACTTGGATTTTAAAAGATGACTTATCTATTGTGTTGTTCACTGTTAATGACTTGTAATATATCAAATCGACCATGCTTGAAAAATTGGTGCCTTCCTTTCTCATGCCTATCGTTGCTTCTCAGCTAAGCTAATTTTGATAGTACTTTAGAATTTCATTAACTATTCAGAAATGAGTTTTGAGTGTTTTATTATATAATGTGTAGAATTGTGGTTTAATTTGAGTATATTCTGATAAAGGTAAGATCTAATTGACTGGAGCTAAATGCCATAACAATAGGATAAACATAGGTATATCTATTTTGATCATTTCCTGTAACTGAGAGTTTAGTTTGGTTTTGACATGTTTCTAAAGTTAAGTGGAACCAGACTTCGGGTGTGACCAAGAGTTACTCAAGTCTTAAAATGCAGGAAGGCTGTGATAAGTCTCTTGGAGAAAGTGAGGACTGCAGATGTTGGAGATCAGAGCCAAAGCGTGTTGTGCTGGAAAAGTACAGCCGGTCAGGTAGTATCCGAGGAGCAAGAGGAGCAACGTTTCGAGCATGGGCTTTTCAGGAAAGAAGTGGGAGCCCGAGGGGACTGATACATAAATGGGGGCGGGGGGGGAGGGTAAAGGTAGCTGGGAAAGTGATTGATAGTTTGGAGTGGAGAGGGAATAAGGAGGAAGCAGTAATGGCTGTGGTAGCAGGTCTGCTTCAGTCTCTTTTTCACTGCCCCCCCCCCCCCCCCCCCCCCCCTCAAAAATCGTCTCCTTTACCCCAACCACAGCCACAACTGCTTCCTTCTTATTTCTCCTTCACTTTGAACTATTGCATTCCAAGGTACTTTTCCCCTAGCACCACGCACCCCATTCCATTTATCAGTCAGCCCCTTTGGAGGGGCCCCCCATTTCTGATGAGGAGCTCATGCTCAAAATGTCGACTCTGCTCCTTGGGGCTGCCTGACCAGCTGTGCTTTTCAACCACCACACTTTTCAACTGTGAGAAGTCTCTGCTTGAGACTTCTCACTAACCAGGACCCATTCTGCTTAATTATATAGTGACTTCTCCTTTGCAAATTAATTTTTGTATAATTATTGTCCATTTGAAGTGTCTTTACTTTGTCCGTCCTATGTCTTCCTCCTTGTCATCCTCCACATGAATGTCTTTCACTAGATGACAGATATGCACAACATAGAAGATATGTGCAGAGTAGGCCCTTCGTGCTGGCAGCACCATTCAATATGATCATGGCTGATCATGCAATTCAGTGTCCCATTGCTGTTTCTCTCCATATGCCTTAAACCCTTTAGCCTCAAGGGTCATGACCAGGTCTGATTTGAATCTATGTAACTTGCTCCAACAGCTTTCTGTAGGAGAGAATTCCATAAATTCACAACTGAGCGAAGAAATTCTTCCTCCTCTCAGTCCTGAATGGTTAACTCCCTCTTCTTTGACTGTGACCCTGAGTTCTGGACCAACCCCCCCCCCCCCCCCCCCCCCCCCCCCTCCCCTCCACAAAATCCCCATTCTTCTAAGTTCCAGTGAGTACAAGCCCTCTCATAGAGATGTGCAGGATGGAGTACAGACCCTTCAGTCCAACATGCCAACTAGATATCCTAACCTAATTGAGGATATTAGGTTATTGGTTCATATCCCTCTAAACCCTTCCTATTCCTACACTAATTCAGTGCCTTTTAATTGCTGTAATTGTACCAGCCTTCTCCACTTCCTCTGGCAGCTCATTCCATACATGCACCACCCTCTTTGTGGAAAAAGTTGCCCCTTAGGTCCCTTTTTGTATCTTTCCCCTCTCACCCTAAACATATGCCCTCTAGTTCTTGACTCCCCCATTTCAGGGAGAAACCTTGTTTACTTATCCTAACCATGCCCCTCCTGATTTTATAAATCTCTATATGGCTACTCCTCAGCCTCCGATGCTCTAGAGAAAACAGCCCCAGTCTACTGAGTCCCTCCCTATAGCTCAAACCTTCCAATCCCGGCAGCATCCTTATAAGTCTTTACTGAACTCTTTCAAGTTACACAACGTTCTTCCGATAGGAAGGAGACCAGAATTGCACGCAATATTCCAAAAATGGTCTAACCAATGTCCTCGACAGCTGTAACACAACCTTCCAACTTCTACACTCAATGCTCTGACCAATAAACAAAAACATACCAAATGCTGCCTTTACAAATTTGAGGAAAGACATTCTGGCTATTGAGGGAGTACAGCGTAGGTTCATGAGGTCAATTCCTGGAATGGCGGGACTATCTTACGCTGAAAGACTGGAGTGACTGGGCTTGTATACCTTGAGTTTAGAAGACTGAGAGGGGATCTGATTGAGACATATAAGATTATTAAAGGATTGGACACTCTGGGGGCAGGAAACCTGTTTCTGCTGATGGGTGAGTGTCGAACCAGAGGACACAACTTAAAAATACAGGGTGGACCATTTTAGGACAGAGATGAGGAGAAACTTCTTCACCCAGAGAGTGGTGGCTGTGTGGAATGCTCTGCCCCAGAGGGCAGTGGAGGCCCAGTCTCTGGATTCATTTTAAAAAAGGGTTGGATAGAGCTCTCGAGGATAGTGGAATCAAGGGTTATGGAGATAAGGCAGAAACAGGATACTGATTAAGGATGATCAGCCGTGATCATATTGAATGGTGGTGTAGACTCGAAGGGCAGAATGGCCTACTCCTGCACATATTGTCTATCTACCTGGAACTCCACTTTCAAGGAACTGTGACCAGTCAATCGATTCTTTCTTCATATGTCAGTCCTGCCATCCTGGGAATCCGTCTGGTGAGCCTTCACTGGACTCCCTCAATAGCAAGAATTTCTTCCTCAGACTAGGAGACCAATACTGCACACACTATTCAAGATGTGGCCTCTCATAGGCCCTGTGTAACTATAGTCGAGAGTGTGGTGCTGGAAAAGCACAACAGGTCAGGCAACATCCGAGGAGCAGGAGATTCGAGATTTCGGGCATAAGCCGTTCGTGCCCGAAATGTCGATTTCCCCTGCTTGGATGCTGCCTTACCTGCTGTGCTTTTATAGCACCATACTCTCGACTCTGATCTCCAGCATCTGCAGTCCTCACTATCTCCTCCCTGTATAACTGCAGCAAGACATCCTTCCTCCGATACTCCTGTCTTCTCGCTATAAAGGAGAGCATGTCATTAGCTTTCCCCATCATCTGTTGTATGTGAATGCCAACTTTCAGCGACTGTTCCGTCATCATACCCAGGTCTCTCTGTACCTCCCCTTTTCCCAAACTGCCACCATTCTGATAATAATCTCTCTTTATGTTTTTGTGACCAAAGTGGATAACTTGACATATATCCACATTAGTCGAAGACTGTGGTGCTGGAAACGTACAGCTGGTCAGGCAGCATCCAAGGAACAGTAGAGTCAACATTTCAATCATGAGCTCCTCAGCGATGAGGGGGTAGTCCAAGGGGGCTGAGATATATGGGCGTGTGGGAGGGGGGAGGTACAGGTAGCTCTGGATTCAATAGATAGATGAAGGTGGTTAGTTAGTGAGGAGAGTGGAGTGGATAAGTGGGAAGGAAGTTGGACAGTGCTGAGTTTGGAGGTTGGATCTGGGATAAAGTTAGGGGAGGGTAAATGTGGAAACTGGTGAAATCCCCATTGATCCCATGAGGTTGGAGGGTTCCAAGGCGAAGATAAGACATTTTTCCTCTTGGTGTCGGGTGGCTAGAGTTTTGCAGTGGAGGAGGCCCAAGACTTTGATGTCCTTGATGGAGGGGGAGTTCATTTTCGGTCACAGGGCAGGGGGGTTGTTTAGTGCATGTGTCCCAGAGATGTTCTCTGAAATGTTTATCAACATTATATTGCATTTGATAAGTATTTGCCTGACTAACCAACGCACGTTCACTCACTCATTCACTGCCACCCCATTCAGTTTCATCTGCAAATTTGGAGAAATTGCATTCAACTCCTTTGTCCAAATCATTAATGTATATTGTGAACGGTTGGGGTCCCAGCAATGAACCCTGCAGCACCCAATTCTTCACCCGTTCTGAAAAGGACCTGTTTATTTCAACTGTCAGCCAACCAGTTCTCTATCCATGTCAACACGTTACCTCTGATACAGGAGCTTGAATTTTGCTCACTAATCTTTTGTGCAGAACCTTGTCGAATGCCTTTTGAAAGTCCAGATACACACCACCTACTTATCCATCCTTGTCCACAATACTGGTTACAT
This sequence comes from Hemiscyllium ocellatum, assembly GCF_020745735.1. Classification (NCBI taxonomy): domain Eukaryota; kingdom Metazoa; phylum Chordata; class Chondrichthyes; order Orectolobiformes; family Hemiscylliidae; genus Hemiscyllium; species Hemiscyllium ocellatum. Next base: position 20,929,334 of record NC_083447.1, on the reverse strand, counting down.
CCTCAAATTTAAGAAGATTTGTCAAACATGATTTCTGTTTTACTATTACAAGATGAAATAAATTAAAATATCCCTTTCAACCCATTACTGCTTCTTTACTCCTTTCGATCCTTATTGGCTCCATGTTACAAGCAGTGTTTAGACCTGCTTCTGTATCAAAGGCTACCCCTGAATAAGTGTTGGTGTTATCACTTATTCAGCACAATGCCAACCCTACTATTGTGTCTCCTTGACTCGCCCAAAACTATGGAAAGATTATAATATTAATCAACCCTTTGCAACTGGCACTCTGGATCTGAATAGATGACAGAACATCAAACAGTTTCCTCAACTAGTGCCTTTTGATACACATTAAATAGGGCCACTACCCTCTTTAAGAAACTTACGATCAAAACTGCGTGAATGAATGAGTAAAGAACTGTCACAGCCAGTAATAGTAAAACAAAATCTCACAACCCAGCTGCAGTAGATCAGTTTAATATCTTCAATATTTTTATTGAGTACATATATAATTTCTAACTTATTTAGATCATATAGGTCTAGTATTTTTACTAACCTCACTAACTTAAACAACAAAGGACTAGCACCTCGTAATTATGTAAGCAGCCTGGAAAGACACACGAATCCTATCAGGGATAGCAAATGTTTAAACCATCTGCTGCTTCCCAGGACAGATGCCTCTCAAACTTCTGTATACAATAGGTACAATTATGTAACACTGTAGTGTTAAAAATTTAATGTATGTAAAAATTGTATATAAAGAGACTACTGTTAAAACTGTACTTGAGATCCCATTGCCACCTTGAACTGTGCTACTGAGGATGTTCGATACGGAGGCTATTTTCACCAATCACCAACCTCTGGTATTTCAACACAATCCTACACTGGAATGCAAAATATACCAACTTCCAACCCATATCTTAAGGTTGATGTCACTTCATGTTTTTAGGTTTTTTGTTTTCAATAATGTTTTGTGCAGAGCCTTGTTAAATAGGATTTGTTAGCTCAGTTGGCTCAACCACTAGTTTGTGATGCCAAAAGTGTTGATTCTATACCTGCTCAGCTGAAGTTACTGTGAAGGACTCTCCTCAACGTCTCTCCTTGCCTGAGGTGTGGTGACCTTTGGGTTAAACCACCACCAGCTATCTCACTGTAATGAGAGATCAGCTCTGTGGTCCCCTGGAATTATGGCAACTTTACTAATCAAATGCCTTCCAGTAGTCCAGGGATAATGCCCTGCCTGCTGGGCTCGTAACCAGGTTAAAAAAAAAATCAATTTTACAATTGTGGATTATTTTGTAAACAATAATTGTGATAGTTAATTGTTGAGAACCCGCATTCCCCTTTATTGCTCTCCCACTACTACAATGAAAACCTCTACCTTTGATATTCTGTGCAGTTTTTCAAATTTGTGATTTTCCTTAATATGTTTCTTTTTTGCTTTTCATGGCTCTACTGGATTTCTGCTTTTTCTTAGCGTTGTGTAAACCTTTCTTTCGGTTTTGATATAGTATTGTAAGTTTTTTTTGCTGATCATGATTGCTTAACTGCAAAAGTTGGAGCTTTTGCTTCTATGGTGTACTGTATCTACTAATTTTGTGTTGTGCCTAAAACATTCCATTAAGAGCTGCTCTCATGTTGCCACTGTGAAATCTAAACTTGTACAGACATTCTAGAGGCATGTAACTCTGGCGTCTCTTGCTGTTGCTCATGTTCGGTTTCAGAGGCAGTTTCTCACAGCTGCAGTTTTTCTTTCTTTTTAAGTGTGTATTCTAAGAAAATGTGACTTATTTATTTGAGTTGTTTGTTTAGAGCTCCAGTCTCCTGCGAAACCTCTATCAGATACTTCACCAATGAAGGTTTCTTAACTATAAGGAAAGTTTTGATTTTACAGATACTCCACACCATTCACAACTCCTCAGCTGTTGGATCAATTTATGTCTTTAGCAAACCTTGGGCAAAATGCAAGCTTAGTATGTAGCAAACAACACTTGAGCCAGAGACTGACCACCAGCAAGAAAAAAAATCTAATCTCCCATTCAGCACCATTACTATCACAAAATCCCCTGCCATCAACATCCTAAGTGTTAGTGTTGTTCAGAAACTTGCCTCGACTAGCTATATATATGCCATGGCCACAATAGCAAGTCTGAGATGGCGTAGGACCGGCAGGAGGTAACTTGTCTCCTGACTCACCAAATGCCTATTCACCTTCTTCAAGTTGGAAATCTAATGGAATGCTGTGCACTCCACTGGATGAATATCATTCAAATGACTCTTAAAGCACAGAAGCATGCAAGACAAATCAGTTTGATTAATCAGCACCACATCCTTCACCTTAAACTTCTACCCACTTCACCACTAATCAACAGTTATTGTTGGGTCAAAGTTCTTGATTCTGCCCCTTTATAGAACTTTGGGTGTGTCTATATCATGTGCCCTGCACTGATTCAGGAACTTGACTTCCTGCTCCTCAGTTGTGGGGGATGCAATTAATGCTGTCCTTGCATACATCTCAACAATGAATTGAAAATAAGCATGCAATGTATTGTTACTCTATATTTATGTTTTTATATTTATGTATTAATGTTTTTGCCATGCATTGTACATAAAATGTATATTGTATGTTGTTTATTTTCAATGTGAATATTGTCATATCTGCCCAGAAGTTGTAAAATCTCTGCATTTGATCTTTCAATGTCAGTAAAAAGCAATCCAGACAATCTGACCCCCTTTTTTTTTGCAAAAACCTATAATAATGGCACTTCATATTGTGCTTGTGGGGTATGGCCAGTTCTGATCATGAATCGAGGATTCTACATGGTTATAGCTATTTTACTCCATTTAATAACTGAGTGTGGAGGTAGCCATCTAAAGTTAAATAGTTTTACTCATGATTTTGTTTTGGTGAAAAATCAAACCACACAACCTAAGCTTCCTTTTATTTAAAAATAAGCCAACATATTGTAACTGACCAAGAAAACATTGAGACACTAGAAATGGCATGACTGCTTGTTTTCCCATTTACTTAATAATGTTGTACTTTGATCTAAAGTTGTCCTGAGCCTCTAAATATATTCTATAAACCTATTCTAGATAGTCTTATGTAAATGACTAACCTTGTGCATATTTGTAATTATAATACTAATCTGCATTACTTTGTCTTTTTGCGTAATTATATTTGTGCAAATAATGTTTTGTTTGCTTTTCTCCTGAAAGGTGTGTGGTGGTGTTATGTAACCCCAAAAAAAATAAGCAGACTCATATTCTCAATGCCTCCAGGTAAGGGAGAATGAAAACAGTATTTAGTGTGATGCAATCAAAAACACCAACACAACACTGTTGTTCAAGTCATTGTTTGAATGTAGAAATAGTTGAAGAGGGGAAAGTGGAATTTTAGTGATGTTTGGTTCATCCCTGACTGTAGTCCTGTTTTGTAATGGGAGATACTTAAGTCTAGGGATGTATAATGTTATGTCATGGTCATTGAATTATCACTATATTTAATTACCTTAATGTTGTTTTCCACATCCCCTTTTTGTCTTCATGAGAGTTATCATTTCTGGTTGTTGGGGAACGTAGTGCATGGACTTGTAAGTCCAATTATTATGTTGAACTTGGATTGATTTTATGTTTTTGCCTTTCAAGATATTTCTATCCAACTCTTTGTTTTTTAGAAAGCTTGCTATTTGGTTTCCTATTCAGTGCATTGTTTTATTTAGTCGTGTTCTCAACTAGTTCGAGACTTGCTGTCAATGGGTTCCCCTCTAAATCACAGCATAACGTTTGTGATTTGTCAATAAAAGAAGAGTGTGTTATTTTATGCAGTAATGGAAACTAATTTCAATAAAATTCCAAAATGTTGTCATTATAGTAAGAAATTTTATCATGATGAACTCTAAATAGCTAGTGTTAAGCTTAAGTGTCGTGGTGTTTGAAGCTTGTCATTTCAAGAGTTCTATGTTGCCAGATATACCTAAATAGAAAGTTTTTTTTGTCCCTATTTAGACCACATAAACCTAAATCAAATCCACCAATATTGTTTGAAAATTTGAATTTGATTGCTAATGATGCTTCAAGTCCATTATTGACCTAATTTTCTTTTGATTTAGGAAAGCAGTCAGTGCTTTGGCATTCTCACCTGATGGAAAATACCTTGTTACTGGGGAAGTGAGTACATTTGTAAAATTACCACATGCGTAGTTTGCAATTTTCCAGTTCAAAGAGAGGCAATGTGCTATTGGTATTATCACTGAACTATTAGCCTGGAGACCCTGGTAACATTCTGGGGATCTTTTGTTCAAATGATGGAATTTGAATTCAATAAAATTAAGTGGTCTGATAATGACCTTGAATCCATTGTTGATTGTTAGAAAAACCCATCCGGTTCATTAATGTTCTTCAGGGAGGGAAACTGCCATTCTTACCTGTCTGGCCTACATGTGATTCAACACCCACAACAATGTGGTTGACATAACTTGTGAGATGAGCAATAGTCAATGATGCACACATCCTGTGAATGAATAAGGAGGTGGGGGGGGGTGGTGTTTGATATGATCTTGGTCTCAACTGTGCTTTTGTGCATGTTCCCCACAGCCATTGGCTCCCTCACAGCTCCATCTGTTTACATTCTTTCAAAACTATCAATTTTAATAATTCAGCATTCACAACACTCAAGTAGAGAAGTCCAAAGAATCCCAGTGTTGAGAAGGAGTTCCTCTTCTGCCTTAATTGAAAGACCCACATTGAAATAAAATGGTATAAGTTTGGGAACTTCTAATTCTTCTGATGAGGAGCACACAGGGAGCAGAGAGTGGGATAGACACCAGTTACAAGGAGGTGGTCACACCTCCAATTCAGTCAGGTAGACAGGTGACTGCCTGGAGAGGCAGGCAGGTAGTGCAGGAGTCTGTTGTGGCTATTCCCCACTCTAACATGTAAAACTGTTGATGGAGGCGGGTAGCCTCTCAAGGGAGTATAACAGTAGCAGCCAGGCCTGTGGCACCACAACTGGCTCTACTGTAGACCAGGGTCAGGCAAGATCCAAGTGAGCAATATTGAACGTAAGAACTAAGAGCAGGAGTAGGTCATCTGGCCCCTTGAGCCTGTTCCACCACTCAATATGGTCATGGCTGATCTTTTTATGGTCTCAACTCCACTTACCCATCCTCTCACCGTAACCCTTCATTCCTTTTTACTGTTGAAAAAATAATCTATCTTAGCTTTAAAAATATTTACTGAGGAAGCCTCAACTACTTTACTGGACAGGAAATTCCATAGATTCACAACCCTCTGGGTGAAGAAGGTCCTTCTCGATTCAGTTGTAAATCTACTCCCCCTAATTTTGAGGCTATGCCTCTTGTCCTACTTCTACCCACCAGTGGAAACATCCCCTTTATTTCTATCCTATCTATTCCCTTCATAATTTTACGTTTCTATAAAACTCCCCCCCCCCCCCCCCCCCCCCTTCATTCTTCTTAATTCCAATGAATATAAGCCAGTCCCCTCAACTCTGGATTCAACCTAATGAACTTTCTCTGCACCCCTCCATCCTTTCTCAAGTAAGGAGACCAAAACTGCACATAGTACTCCAGGTGTGGCTTCACCAGCACCCTATACAGCTGCAACATAAACTCCCTGGTAGGCAGCTCATTAATTAGGGGCACAGATGGGCATTTCTGTGCTGCTGGTGTGTTACCTCCCTGGTGCCAGCATCTAGGACATCTGAGTGGTTGGATGAAATTCATAAGGGGCAAGGTGAGCCACCAGAGATCATTGTGCACATTGGTACCAATGAGATAGGTAGAAAGAGAGATGAGGTTCTGGTGCGTCGGTACAGGGAGTTAGGAACGAGGCTGAAAAGCAGGACCTCATGGTTAGTATTCTTTGGGTTATTGCCAGTGCCATGTGCTAGTGAAGCAAGGAATAAAAAGATAGGACAGATGAATGCATGGCTAAAGAGTTGGTACAGGAGTTTCAGGTTCTTGGATAATTTGGACCTTTTCTGCACTGCCAGAGGAGATGGTGGAAACAGAGACAACAGCAGCGTTCAAGAAGCATCTAAATGAATACATGGATAAGAAGGAAATAGAGGGATACAGATCCTATTAGTGAAGGCAGTTTTAATATGGAAGAGCAAAATGTGTCAGCACAGGCTAGGAGGGCTGATGGGCCTATTTCTGTGGTGCATTGTTCTGTGGCAGTGGTGACCTGTATGAGAGGCACGGGTTGCATCTAAACTGGAGAGGAAACGATATCTTCACAGGGAGGTTCGCTAGTGCTATTTAGGAGCGAGCGTGGTGACCAAAGCAGCAGGTCAGCAAGTGGAGGAATCGAGGGGAAGATAGATTTTAGGACCAGTAAGTCAGAAAGGAAGGATTGACAGAGATGGGTAAAAGAACATGATGGTACTAATGCGCTGAAGTGTGCTTATTTCAATGCAAGGGAGTAAGGCAGATGAGCTTAGAGCCTGGATCAGTACATGGAACTATGATGTTGCAGCCATTACAGAAATTTGGTTGAGAGAGGGACAGGTTTCGCTGCTCAACGTTCCAAGGCTTTGTTGTTTTAGACGAGAGAGAAAGGTTAAAGGAGGAGGAGTTGCATTTATAATCGGAGAATGTCACATCAGTCAGAGAGATCATACTGGAGGGCTTATCCACTGAGGCCATATGGGTAGAGATCAAAAATAAAATAGGTGCAGTCACTCCTGATAGGATTATATTATCAGCCCTTCAACAACCACTGAGACTTTGAGAAACAAATATGTAGGCAGAATGTGGAAAAATGGAATAACAACAAAGTTGTCATAGTGGGTGACTTTAACTTCCCCAGTATTGACTGGGACTCCTTAGAGCAAGAGGCTTACATGGGGCAATCTTTAAGTGCATTCGAAAGGATTTCTTGAAATATCATGCAGATGGTCCAATTAGAGGAGGAACCATACTGGACCTTGTGATGGCTGGTGACTGACTTTTCAGTTGCAGGGCATTTTGAAAAAAGTGATCACAACTCCTTAAGTTTTAAGAAGATGATGTATAAGGATAAGTCAGGACCTTGTGGGAAGGTACCAATATGAGAGTTGAGGACAGGCATGCTTCAGCAGGGAGGAAGGACATGGATAGCAAAATAAGGGACTCTTGGATAACGAGGAAGCTTGTGAAGTTAGTCAAAAAGAGAAGAAAAATATATGCATGGTTTAGGAAGCTAAAATCAGACAAAGCCCATGAGCAATATAAATAAAGCAGGAAAGAACTGAATTAGGCAATTACGCATTTAAGCAAGTAGGATTTAAGAATATCCCAAGGCATTCTACAGATACATTAAAAACAAGAGGATAACTAAGGCGAAGGTATGACCACTCATGAATAAAGGAGGGAACTTATTTGCCTCCAAACATGTGCGTGAGATCCTGAATGAGTATTTTTGCATCAGTGTTCACCCTGGAGAAGGATATGGAGGATAGTGAGATTAGAGTGGAGCATGCTAATAGGCTAGGGTAGTTTGAAATCAAGAAAGAAATGTTTCACATTGTTGATGGGACACAATTGTAGAGAATTCTTAGGGAGAGGATTTACATGCATTTGGAAGAGCATGGCCAAATTAGGGAATGTCAGCATGACTCTGTGTGGGGCAAGTAATCTCTTATTAACGTGATTTAATTTTTTGAGGAGGTGTCAAAGGTGGTCGATGAGGGTAGAGCAGTAGATGTTGTCTACGTGGATTTTCAACAAGTTTCCCTCATGGTATGTTTAGCCAGAAGATTAAGGTGACTTGGCAGCTTTGATTCAGAATTAGCTTGTCCACAGAGGGCAATGAGAAGGGGTGGAAGGGTGTTTTTCAGGCTGGAGGTCAGTGACTAGTGGTGTTCTGCAGGGATCCATATATTGGGGGACACATCTATAATGTAATGGGTGGGTCAGTAAGTTTACAGGTGATACAAAGATCGGAGGATTTGTGGCTAGTATAGGTGTCAATGGTTCCAGCAGGATATAGATCAGTTTCAGATATGAGTGGAGTCATGGGGAATGGAGTTTAAATCCAGATAAGATTAACAAAGATGTTGCTGGCATTGGAGGGTTTGGGCTATGGGGAGAGGCTGAATAGGTTAGGGCTGTTTTCGCTGGAGTGTCAGAGGCCGAGGGGTGACTATATAGAGTCTTATCAAATCATGAGGACATGGATAAGGTAAATAGACAAAGGTCTCTTCCCTGGGTGTGGGAGTCCAGACTAGAGGACATAGCTTTGAGGTGAGAGGAGCAAGATTTAAATGGGACCTATGGTGGGCCTTGACCTTCAGCACTTCAGCCTCCAATGGGAGCTCGCTGGCCTCCGGTAAGGTCTTTAGTATCAGCCCATGCTTGACCAGGGTTTCCCCCCCCCCCCCCCCCATGGTGACAAATCCACATTTTCCCCAAACAGTCATGTAATTGTGGTCAATCCCAAATGCATATCTACTATCAGTGTAAATGTTAACCCTCTTCACTCTTACCTCTGTGAAGGCCTGGGTAAGGGGCCACTAACTCAGTCACCTAGGCTGACAGGCCTCCCTCTATTCTCCCTGCTCAGGCAACTCATAGTTCCACGTTCACTACTGCCCATCTCGTTGTGGCAAACCGTCTACGCGAGCCATCCACAAACAGGGTCTCATCTGGTGCCTCTATGAATACGTCCTTTATCCTATTTTCCTCTACTTCATCGTCCATATTCTCTCACATTTGGTTCACCATCGCCTAACATCCCTTTCGCTGGGTTTTCCCAGGTATCTCATACAACAGTAATGGATTTGGTTGGTGGTAAAAGAACAGCCTCCCGTTTTGCCTTTCTCTTGTTAGAAACCGTGTGAATTTTCCCATATTTAACATTTCTATGAGGATGTCTGGTATGCAAGACTATATTCTCTGAAGCCGCTGACTTGCGTTGGGGAGACAGGCCGCCGACTTGTGGAACGTTTCAGAGAACACCTCTGGGACACCCGGACCAACCAACCCAACCACCCCGTGGCTCAACACTTTAACTCCCCCTCCCACTCCACCAAGGACATGCAGGTCCTTGGACTCCTCCATCGCCAGACCATAACAACACGATGGTTGGAGGAAGAGCGCCTCATCTTCCGCCTGGGAACCCTCCAACCACAAGGGATGAACTCAGATTTCTCCAGTTTCCTCATTTCCCCTCCCCCCACCTTGTCTCCGTCGAATCCCTCGAACTCAGCACCGCCTTCCTTACCTGCAATCTTCTTCCTGACCTCTCCGGTCCCACCCCACTCTGGCCTATCACCCTCACTTTGACCTCCTTCCACCTATCACATCTCCATCGCCCCTCTCCCATGTCCCTCCTCCCTACCTTTTATCTTAGCCTGCTGGACACACTTTCCTCATTCCTGATGAAGGGCTTATGCCCGAAACGTCGAATTTCCTGTTCCTTGGATGCTGCCTGACCTGCTGCGCTTTTCCAGCAACACATTTTCAGTTCTGATCTCCAGCATCTGCAGACCTCACTTTCTCCTCCCTGACTATATACCCAGGCTGACTGACCTCACAGCCCACACAGCAGTCTAAAGCAGCTATACATCTGGGCAAGCCATTCACTACAGGTCTTTCAGCAACAAATTAGTACCCGATAGGTCACTGTTTTTTGCCATGGAGCTGGATTGCTACTGCCGAGAAAAACCTCCCTCTTCGTTACAGTAAATGTAGTAGTTTTTAGTAGCATCTGGTAGTTCCAGTCCCGGTGCTGACACTAACTCCCCTTTCATTTTGTATAGAAGTCGTCTTGCTCCAAAACACGCTGGATTTCGGCCTTAAATCTGCTGGAGGGCTCCTGCTGATTTTCTATATCTCCTTTAATGGGGGTGCCTCTCCTATAATCTTGACTTTGTTGCTATACGGCATCGGCTATGTCAGATATTAGTTGCCACTTGTCCAGAGGACACGCAGCCTGGACTTTAAATGTGGTCATTGGCCCACCCAAATGGTATCTAATTCTGCCCAAAACTTTGCATTATGACTGCGAGGCTGTAAGCAACCCAGGGAAGCTAAGATTTGCTGCAATTCACCTGGTGTAAATGGCTTATATTTTGTATTTGCTTTAGCTCCTTCCATACTCTGAGTTAATTTCCTCAGGAGAGTCGCCTGACAGTTCAGGCAATGTGACCAGGCTCTCCTGGGTATTATAAAGTGGCAACGGGCTCCATTGACTCCTCCAGGAACTGATTTTTTTTTCCCCCAGTTCCCTTAGTCGTGATTGAAGTATTTGTTTTTCCTTGGTCCATTTCTTTGTGGATTCCAAAGTCTGACCTATGAGGCCAGCCAATCGATGGACCAAAAGAACATCTGTTTTCTTGGTCTTATCTTTCTTTTCACCCATCAGCCAATTTCACTATTGATCTAAGGTCTGAGACGGATCCCAGTCACACTTTCTTATCTATCTAATGAGTGAATGTCTGTCTATCATATATTGGTTAATGAGACCCCGGAAGTCCCATTGATCTCCCTATCTTGCCGTAACAATGATAGGTTTATACTTTCAGATCCTCTGTCAGTCGATCGCGTTTCCTCACCTGCCATGACTGCTGAGTGTTTTCCCACTGGCCATGTCTCGCCCAGAATTGTTCTGAGTCCAGCAGTACCTATTTTAGGGAGTGATCGTTTCCCCGTATCCCGCTTATTTAATCTAGGCCTTTATCTCGGGCAGGAACAATCACACTGGCATCTGAGCATGACTCAACTCAGAGGCCACACAACCAAGACACTCTCATTCACTCTTACCAGATCAACAACTTCTGTAGTTTGACCTACTTTTGTCCGATATCCTGCCCTGACTCCCCAGGGATGGCCAACCTACCCGGGTCCGTGAACAGGACCCTGCTCGCAGCACCAATTTTTTTGTAGTAAAATTAATAAAATTCAAATTTAGAAGAAAGTCATCAAATTGATTTAAATCAAATGTATTAAATGAAAAAAGTTTGAGAGGGGCAGCATGATTCTGACCTAACCGTGAGACTTGACCACGCAGTCTCTCTCAGAAGAACAGGTGCAGCAGTTTTTATAATCTGGGTGATGTATACAAAAAAGGCCCGTGAAAGACAGTTTCTTGTGTTCTGCGTGTGTCCCGCAGAAGATCGCTGTTTCCGGGAATGGCGAACCACAACATTGTGTTCTGCAAGTACTTCTTCTTTAGTTACCCTCCGAAAACAGAAACTATGAGCTATAAGGAGAGGCTAGAAAAGTTTGGGCTGTCTCCTCTGGAGTGGCAGAGGCTGAGGAGAGACGTAATAGAAATCTATAATGTTACGATATACATATGGTTGACGGTCCGAATCTTTTTCCCCAGAGTTGAAATGTGTAAAATGAGGGCATGCCTTTAAAGTGTGAGAGGGAAAGTTCATCGGAGATGTGAGGGGCAAGTTTCCTATGCAGAGTGTGTTAGGAGTGTGAAGTGTGCTGCCAGGGGTGATGGTGGAGTTAGATACAATAGGGGTGTTTAAGGGACTTCTAGATAAGCACATGAATATTTGAGGAATGGAGGGATATGGACCAAGGCAAGCAGAAGGGGTTGGTTTAGTTTGGCGTCATGTTCAGCACGACGTTGTGGACCAAAGGACCGCTTACTGTCTATGCACTGCTGTACAGTTCTATGCACTGTGTGGTTAGAGTTCTGAAATAAATTTTGTTGATCCCTGCTGTATGTTTTACGTATGTCTTTTTTTTAAAAATAGAGTGGACATATGCCTGCTGTGCGTGTCTGGGATGTGTCTGACAAAGTGCAAGTGGCTGAATTACAGTGCCACAAGTATGGAGTGTCATGTGTATCTTTTTCTCCCAACATGAAGTATATTGTATCGGTGGGCTACCAGCATGATAAACTTGTGAATGTTTGGGATTGGAAGGTAAGAGTTCAAACATAGACTGTGGTGCATTTTTGACTTTTGCATTCTGTGCCAAATGTAATTAAACATGAGCACAAGGTGTGTCAGAAGTTCACATCATAAAGTTTAAACCACAAAGAAAATATGAAGATCCACATGCCTGTTAAGATTAGATTACTTACAGTGTGGACCCTTCGGTCCAACAAGTCCACACCAACCCGCCAAAGCACAACCCACCCATACCCCTACATTTACCCCTTTTCTAACACTACGGGCAATTTAGCATGGACAATTCACCTGACCCGCACATCTTTGGACTGTGGGAGGAAACCGGAGCACCCGGAGGAAACCCACGCAGACACGGGGAGAACATGCAAACTCCACACAGTCAGTCGCCTGAGGCGGGAAATGAACCCGGGTCTGTGCCACCATGCTGCCCACAAACTGTTAACTTCTAGAACTCCAAACATAGTTATGTGCCATTTATGAAAGGCAATATATTATTGAATAATAATAGTAACAATGCAAGTCTACAGCTGCCAAAATACTTTTGTTGCTGATGTTTTCCTTATTTTATGAATTACCTTGCATACGTAAAACTTTTCCTCAACCTAGTCCCTCTGGAGCATTGTACCGCTATGCTACAGTTAAGTGGCAGAGCCTAATGTGAGATTTCCATTCATTCCTCAATCTTTATACTACTCTAAGGGTGTAGATTTTCTGAATTTATAAACAAGTGTTTTGTGGTTGGGGCATTTTATATTTTACTGTTTGTTTAAAAATTCTTTTGAATTTGTGGTACAGAGAGATTGATTTATTCTGTTTTATGTTTTCATCTTGCTAATGCACTTCTATTTAATGTTAAGACAAAATCTGCAACATTGTCCTTATGTTTGTGAGATACCTTTTTTATTTTGTTAAAAGAAACTGTAATCTAGGTTTCAGTCTGGGATCTAATTTGTCCAGCAATAACATCAGCTGAGGATCATAACATGATGCTCACAGAAATGTCCTTGTTTTGACAGAAAAACTCCATTGTGGCATCTAATAAAGTTTCCAGTAAAGTTACAGCTGTTTCCTTCTCTGAAGACAGCAGTTTCTTTGTTACAACTGGCAACAGGCATGTCAAGTTTTGGTATTTAAATGAATCCAAAGCCTGCAAGGTACGTACATTCTTCCTGTGTCAGAAATAATTATTTCAAGCTTAGTTCAAAATGGTTTGACAGGAATGAATGCTTCAATCTAAGACCAATTTTATTCGTGCAAGAAAATAAGTTTCCTTTTGAGATTAGTGCAGCAATTTAAGATGTGAAATAATCACAAGGTACTTTTGGACATTTATGGTAGAGAAGGAAACTATTCAGCCTGTCACATCATAGGTCAACAGGGATTTTACTGTATTGATCCTTTTTGTTAAGTTCTTGGCTCAGAGCTTTGGAGGCTATGGCAATGAAGCTGAATATCTAAATACTGCATAAACGTTACAAGAGTTTCTAACTCAACCATCTTTTCAAGCAGTGAGTTCCAGAATCTCTCCATCCTCTGAATGAATATTTCTCCATCATTCTGTGGTCTTAGCCTTCTCCCTTACATCTGTGCTCCTGTTAATTGATCTGTCTACTGATAGAAATCGGATGTTCCTATCCACCCTATCTATGCCCATCATAATCTCTTATACCTCTATCAGGTCTTCCTCAATCTTCACTGCTCTAAGGAAAACAACCTCAGGCTGTACAAATCTCTGACCGGATCAGACTTGGAGTACTCTGAGGTGATCTGGGCACTTCACCTTAGGAAGGATATTTTGGGCGTTTGGAGGAAGTACAACATACCTTTATAAGAATGCTACCTGGACGACAGAGATTAAGTTATGATAGCTGATTATACATATTAGACCTTTCTGTAGAATTTAGAAAGTTATGGGATGATTCAATCGCAATCTTCGATATAGGAATAGGAGAAGACAGAGTCAATAATGATAACTCTTTCCACTGGGTGGGAATTCTAGAAGTAGGGAGCACAGTCTGAGAATCAGGGCCAGACCATTCAGGAGAGATATTAAGAAGCACTTTGACACACAGGATGGTAGATGTTTGGAATATACTTCCACATATAGACATTGATGCTGGAACGGTTGTTAGTTTAAATCTAAGACAGATTAAGAAAGATTTATCAAATGTAGGCAGAGTTTTGGGTTGGACCACAGATTAACATTGGCTTGAGGGGCTGAATGGTTCTTCCTATGTTCCTATCCAGTTTTTCCTCATGTATCTTATCCTCCAGCCCAGGCAGCATTGTAGTAAATTTCCCCTGTACTGTCTCGGGTATAATCACATCCTTCCTATTATGTGTTGCCCAGAACTACACTCATACTCCAACTATGTGCTAACCAATGTTTTATATAGCTCCAGCATATCACCTTAATTTTTGCATTCTGTGCCTCCTGCTAATAAAGGCAACTATCCCATATACTATCCACCTGCCCTGCTACCTTCAAGGATTTGTAGATGTGCACACCAAAGTCTCTCTGATCTTAAGTACTTTGTAGTCCTATCATTGAGCATATCCTTTGCCTTGTTAGTCCTCCCCTAGGGCTTGGTGCTCACTCTTGGCTCTGTTGAATACCATGTGTCACTGCTCTGCCAGCTGACTATCTGTTGCTACCCTCCTATAGCCCGCAGCTATCTTCACCGTTTACCGTCCTTTCAATTTTTGTCATCTGCAAACTTCTTCTTTATATCCCTGATATTTAAGTCCAATTTGTTAATGTTCACCATAATCAGCAAGGGAGCACCCAGTCCTGAAGCGTCCCTATTTAAACAGACTTCCAGTAACAGAAACCACCCTTTGCCTATTCGCCGGTATGCCATATTTTCTAGGCCATTCTGCCATCAGAGGTCTTTCCAGAAGCCTCTCTAAAGTCCATGTAGACCACATCAAGTGTATTCAGGTGGAAATTCTTGGTTATTCCTTGATTCAGTCAGATATCATAGAATTACACAGTTCAGAAGAGACTCTTCAGTCAGTTGATCTGCACTGTCAAAAATGTACTATTCTCTGCACTAGTCCCACTTTCTAGCACTAGGCCCAAAGCCTTGACTGTTATGACACTTCAAATGTTCATCTAAGTACTTTTTTTAAAATTGTGAAGCATCCCTTGTCAGTGCATTCTCGACTCTCTCACCACTGTTTGGATAAAAAGGTTTTTTTTGCCTTGAGTTCTGTCAAAATCTCTTGCATTTCACTTTTAAAACTGTTTACAAAACCTTCTACAGATATGTGAAGAGTAAAAGAGTGGTGAAGACAAATGTCGGTCCCTTGCAGTTAGAATCAGAGGAGTTTGTAATGGACAACAAAGAGTTAGCTGACCAGTTGAACAAGTACTTTGGATTTGCCTTCACTAAGGAGGACACAAATAATCTTCAGGAAATGCTAGGGGACAGAGGGTCAAGCATGAAGGAGGAACTGAAGGAAATCCTTATTAGTCAGGAAATGGTATTGGGAAATTGACAGGATTAAAACCCAATACATCCCCAGAGCTTGATTGTCTGCATCCCAGAATACTTAAGGAAGTGGCCCTAGAAATAGTGGATGCATTGATGATCATTTTTCAGTATTCTGTAAACTCTGGAAGAGTTCCAATGGACTTTTTTTTAAAAGGGTGGAGACAGGAAAGTGGGAATTATAGGCTAGTTAGCCTGATATCAGTGGTGGGGAATATGCTGGAGTGAATCATTAAGGATATAATAACTGAGCATTTGGAACGTAGTGATGCGATCTGTCCTCATCAGCATAGATTCAATAAATGGAAGTCGTGTTTGACAAATCTTTTAATATTTTTGTGGGGATGTGACCATGAGAGTAGAATCAGTAGATAGGCAAAAGTGAGGACTGCAGGTGCTGGAGGTCAGAGTCTGGATTAGAGTGGTGCTGGAAAAGTGCAGTAGGTCAGGCAACATCCGAGGAGCAGGATAAAGCATAGTCTACCTGTACTGCTAAAAAAAAATTCTTCTGGATGCAATTTAAGAAATTCGTTCCTTTCTTCCTACTTTGCACACTAAAACTATCCAAGTTAATATGGACAGTTAAATTCCTCCACTAAAACTCCTTATTATTCTTGCACTCTTTGAAATTTGATTGCATATTCGATCTCTCCGTGCCAAATACCCCCACCCTCCACCCCAACATCTGACTTGTTGTTAATTAGTCAGTCATGCTATGTACTCATGCCTATCTCCTCATCCAAGATAATAATTGGCTAGAAACTGATGAAGGGTTTATCCATGGGAAGTTGAGAGACCTGTGGATTTTATGGTTTGCTGAAGCTTGAAATGATCTGATTCTTACAACTGTAAGTTTTTAAACTCGTCTGTTTGTGTCTTGAGCCTCACATTTATTGAAGTTGTAACTTATAAAAAAGCATAGTTTAAAACTTGCTTACAATGTACAACTAAATCATGCAAATTTAAGCAAATCCTGCACCAGACGTCGATGCATTTAGGAAAATAAAAATTGGCATTTGCTTTATTTTCTTAAAACATTACCTCTACAAATTTTTGAGTCAAATATAACCAAGGAAGAAAGAAAACAAGTCCTTTTTGTTTTGTGTAGCAGGAAGTAAACTGACTTTCTTGAATAACATGTTTCTTCAGTAAAGCATCATCAGAGTAGTTCATTTTGAGAGCTTAACCGTTTCCTTGAGTAATTTTTCACCACATTGCTCCTTTCTAAACTAAATATCTGTTTTTCCAAATCTAGGCAAATATTACTGTTCCCTTAATAGGAAGGTCTGCATTGCTGGGTGAGTTGCACAACAACATTTTCTCTGGAGTGGCATGTGGTAAAGGCAAGATGACAGGAAGCATCTTCTGTATTACCAGCTCTGGCCTTCTCTGTCAGTTCAATGGGAAAAGGCTACTTGATAAGTGGTTGGATTTGAAGGTACTGTTGTATTTCTGTTGGTGTTAACTAAATGGATGCCTGATTTTTGATTTTTAGTGTAGACTGAATGCAGAACAATGCCATTTTTAAAAAATATTTTAAAGTATTGTTTTCTGTTCTTTTTTTTGCTTTGAGACTTCAGCAGCGAACTGCATTTCTGCAACTGAAGACTTCATTTTTTGTGGCTGTGCCAATGGAACGTTGAAGTTATTTAACTCTGTTAACCTCCAGTTTGTCACCAATCTGCCCAAACCTCACTATCTCGGTGTGGATGTGGCTGCTGGAATTGAGCCAAGGTAAAAAGAAAATTATTTCTGCAGTTACTTTTTATTCTCGATTGGTATTATCAACAATACCAGGCGATACCGGAGTGGTGTTATCGCTGGAATGTTAATTCAGAGACCCAGATAACATTCTGGGGACCCAGATTTGAGTCCCACCACAGCAGATGGTGGAATTTGAATTCAATAAATACCTGGAATTAAGAATCTAATGATGACCGTGAATCCATTGTCGGTTGTCTGAAAAACCCATCTGGTTCACTAATGTCCTTTTAGAAAAGGAAACTGACATCCTAACCACATCTTGCTTACCAATGACTCCCGACTCATAACAATGTGTATGACTCTTAACTGACCTCTGGGCAATTAGGGATGGGTAAATGCTGCCTAGCTAGTGACGTCCTCATCCTGTGAATGAATTTTTTAAAAAATTATCAATGTCTTGGAGCTTGGCTGTAAGGAGTAAACTGAATGATTTCTAATATGATTGTATCCTCAGCCATTTAGTCTGCAAGAAGACAGATGCCCTGTATCCTGACACTATTGCTGTGGCCTTTGACCCTTCCAATCGGTGGTTGTCATGTGTATATAGTGATCATAGCCTGTATGTCTGGGACACAAAAGACGTTAAGAAATTTGGGAAGGTTTACTCTGCATTGTATCATAGTTCCAGTGTGTGGAGCGTAGAGGTATGTTAACTTTTTTTTTGTTTTAAAATGAGAATTACATATCAAATGATTTGCTTACTCTTGTTCATTTAAAATGGTTAATTAAAATTATTGCTGGTACTTTGGATTTTGTACAGAGCTGATAAATTAGCTGCTCAGTTTCGACTCTTGTATATCACTATCTCAGCTGTGCAAATCAGTGTCCCAACGTTCCAACCAAAAAAAATGCTTTAAAGAAGTATATGCCAACTTATATCCAATGTAAGATTTTTGAAAACTATGAACCAAAAATGTGAAGACAATTTTTGGAGCCCTTGTTAAAATTATTTTTCTGGACAGTTTGAGCTTGCAGAAAAGGGATCCCCTGCCCAACAAAAGGAAAGCATGTCAACACCGCAGTCCATAAACACCTGGCCCTGCTGGGCTATCACTTCTCACAGGGCTTGACCTTTCCTGCTCCAGGCTGGACCTCACACCACCCCTGCTCCAGATGGCCTGCTCTTGCCGCCTCAGATTGCCTATTCCTGCTACTACCACTGCCTGAGGCTGCCTCTCTAGTTCTCTCTGTCAGTCATCCTGGGTTGCCTGCTCCCAATCTTGAGACCAGCTGTCTAGTTTTCAACCATCCAGGAGGATTTTAATCCTATATGTGCTTGAATTTTGCCTTTAGTTAAATGTGGGCATCTACTTATAGGACGTCTGGTTTAAAGCTGGGGGATTGCATGCAGTGTGGAGCATAGAATCCATCGAATCCCAAAAATGTGAAAACAAGGCATTTGGCCCAACCTAATCTTCTACAGAGTATCCCACTCAGACCCATCCCTTACCCTCTCCCTAATATCCTGCATTTCCCGTAGCTAACGCCTTTAGCCTACACATTCCTGAACATTGTTTTTACCTTGTAAATTACCCAATGACTGCAGATGTGGAAACCAGATTCTGGTTTAGAGTGGTGCTGGAAAAGCACAGCAGTTCAGACAGCATCCAAGGAGCAGGAAAATCGATGTTTCGGGCAAAAGCCCTTCATCAGGAATACAGGGTAGAGTGCCTGAAGAGTGGAGAGATTCCGCCCCCCCCCCCCCCCCCCCCCCCCCCCCCCCCACCACCACCACCACCACCACCCACCCAAACAAAAAGTGGTCAAGCATTTATGCAACCCCTCTCTTGTTGGGTTGTTAACTTCCATCAAGTCAACCTCCCTTGATTGCTGCTTAAGTTTGTTCATATAGTGTGCACAATTTAAGCACATTAAATTGCAGTATTCTATTGTTGGATGAAGTGCTAATGTTGTATTTTTAAAAAATTACCTTTTCAGGTTTATCCAGAATTGGAAAATAGTAGTCAAGCTTGCTTGCCCTCTGCGTCTTTCCTAACTTGCTCATCGGATAATACCATAAGATTATGGAATGTTGATGCAGCCTCTGGATTTCAGTTCACTTCGTTCCACAAGAATATTTATAGTATGGTAAGAGCTATCCCCCTGCCTTTACACATCCTAATCTCCATGCAGTTGTTATGAAGTTGAAGGCATGTACTGTACCTTTTAAGAGAGAGTGAATGTTGTTCTTAACTGAGCGTTTACGCGCACCTGTGTATCTGACTAGATGGCAGTCCCAGAGTGTACTCTGGGAGTGTACAAATTGAAAATATGTAACGTTCAGCTGTGAAATGGGTACTTGAGTTTTGTTTGCTGTTTTGACAACAATTCGAATTTATCAATCAGTTTAAATTATGCCCTAGGATACTAAAACCCATGATGGTTTGAGTTTGTTGTTTTGCCAATGTCGAACCAATGAGACAATCCGATATTGGCGATTTAAAAATGCGGACATTTAGAAAATTGCATAGAGCAATTGCCATCAAGATAGACCCAAGCAATTAGAAAACACACTCTGTCAAAGGTACCTATACATTTGAAACATATTCACAGTAAAAAATAAAGAAGACGACCAGGGAGATTTTTAACTGGAAGGAGGAAGACCCCAAAGACAACAGTGGCTGTGTGTTTTTGAAATTAAGTTGATATAATTTTAATAAGTGTCTTATTGGAACAGCATATTGTTATAGAGTTAGAGGCAGACAATAAGCAGTTAAGAGAAAGGGGGCTTACAGTTGTGAACAGTTGTTGATTGATGTTCACTTTTAGAGTTAAAACAATTCAATATTATTTTCTGAAAACAGTGGAATTTGAGAGTTCTCTGTCATTCATATTTTAACAGATTACGAGGCAAGGTGAGCTTTTCTGAGTGTTTAGTTTAATTAACAAAAGGGTTCATCGCCATGTTGTAACACAGTCAACTTTGTCGA
The DNA here is from genome assembly GCF_020745735.1 of Hemiscyllium ocellatum. Classification (NCBI taxonomy): domain Eukaryota; kingdom Metazoa; phylum Chordata; class Chondrichthyes; order Orectolobiformes; family Hemiscylliidae; genus Hemiscyllium; species Hemiscyllium ocellatum. Next base: position 20,909,268 of record NC_083447.1, on the reverse strand, counting down.
AGGACTAATTTTTTTCATGATTAAGATATTTATTTACGCATACACATTTTCATTCTTATGTAATGTTGTATAATGGGTCCAACCACAGCAGCACCATGGCGAGGTGAGTCAGGTCAGAGAGAGAGAGACCTTAATTCTGCTCAAGATTAGATTAGATTCCCTACAGTGTGGAAACGGGCCCTTCGGCCCAACAAGTCCACACCGACCCTCTGAAGAGTAACCCACCCAGATCCATTTCCCTCTGACTAATGCACCTAACATTATGGGTAATTTAGCATGGTCAATTCACCTGACCTGCACACCTTTGGACTGTGGGAGAAAATCAGAGCACCTGGAGGAAACCCACTCAGAATGTGCAAACTCCACACAGTCGCCCAAGGCTGGAATCGAACCTGGGTCCGTGGTGCTGAGAGTAAGCAGTGCTAACCACTGAGCAACATGCCCGATAATTCAGAAGAACAGCAAGGATGAGTCCCCTTGTGTCATGCTGCTTATTAACACCAACAGTGTGGTACAACAAAAGGTATCTATTATGTGGAGCATATGATATAGGAGCATATGGCCCATTGGCACAGACTCAATCGATGAGATCATAGCTGTTCTCAATTTCCAGTTTTACATTCTGCCTATTGCCCCAAACTCTTAATTCCCTTTCCCTGATTTAGAAATCTGTCTGGCTTACCTTGAATATGCTTAACAACACAGTCATAGGCTCCTGCAGTAAAAAAAATGCAGATTTATTACAGACAAATAAAAACAGAAATTGCTAGAAAAACTCACCAGGTCTAGCAGCATCTGTGGAGAGAAATCAAAGTTAACATTTCGTGTCGAGTGGCCCTTCCTCAGAACTGATTTATTACCCTCTGAAAGAAGAAATTCCTCCTCTGTATCCTAACTTGGCAACCCTTTATTGTGAGATTATGCACTGTACTCTTAGACTGTCCCGAAAGGGGAAATAACCTCTCTGCATCCACCCTATCAAGCCAGCCAAGAATCTTTTATGTTTCAATGAGGTTGCATCTCATTTTTCTAAGCTGCAGTGAGTGCAGGCCCAACCTGCTCAACTTTTCCTCAAATGACCATGCCTCCATTACTGGAATCAATCTAGTGAACCTTTCATGGGCTGCCTTCATTACCTGTATATCTTTCCTTTTGATAAACGGACAAAACTGTTCATTTAATCTCAATGTGATCTAACTGGTGCCTTGAATAGATTTAGCAAGATTTACCATTTACTGTTCCTTTTGAGATATAGGCCAACATTCTATTTGCCTGCCTTATTGCATAATGAACTTGGATACTTATTTTTTCCTAATTTATGCATGAGGACTCCCAAAACGCATCAAGTTGCAGATTTCTGCAGTCTTTCTTTTTTTAAAGATGCAGATTTTTCTCACATTGTCGTCGATCAGCTAATTTTCAGCCCACTCACATAATGAGTCTGTATTCCTCTGCTGATACTGTCATCCTTACCTATTGCCTTCCCACTTATTTTCCTCATCTGCAATTTTGGATGAGAGAAGTACTATTGCCAAGTCATTAAAATGTAATATAAATAATTGTGGCCAGAGTACTGATTCCTGTGGCATTTCACTATGTATGATTGTCATCCTGAAAACTCCCCCTTGTCCAACATTTGTCTTATATTAGTCAATTCATGCTGTTATACTACCTTCAACACCATGAGCGTTATGTTCAGTACTTCCATCAAACATCTCTGGAAGTCCAGATATATCACAACTAAAGATTCCCCTTCATCTATCCTGCTTGTTACCAATTCAAGAAATCCTTATAAATTTGTCAGGCATAATTTCCCCTTCATGAAGTCATGCTATCTTTGCTTGATTACATTCTCTATTTATAGATTCTCTGCTTGTACATCCTTTAATAGACAAACATTTTCACAAATAGCAGGCATTATTTTGCCAGACCCATAGCAACCTATTTATTTCTCCATCCTCTTTTTGATAAGCTTGTTGAAGTGCCAATTTTCCAGTCCTCTGGAACTTTTCCAGAATGTAAAGATTCCGGGAAGATTACTTCCACTATCTTTGTAGCTACTTCCTTTAATATCTGAAGATGCATCCTTCCGGGTCAAGGGATCTATTGAATTTTAGCCATTGGTTTTGAGAGTGCGTTTCCTCTAATAATAATTATTGTTTTCTTCATCTCCATTATGTACTTTGATCATTTGGAATTCCTTTAATGTATTCTGCTGTACTGCCATTTTCTAGTTCCCCATTATTATTTCCCCAGCTTCCTGCTCAAAGTGACTTATGTTCAGTTTAAAGAAGCTCCTGTTGCCTGTCTCAGTACTACTGGCGAGTTTATCCTCCAATTTTATTTCCTCCTCTTTTTTTTTGGGTGATCTTGTTGGTTTTTAAAACTTCAGCAGTCCTCTGGCTTGCCAGTAATCTGTGCCGTGCTCCCCAACCTGTTTCAATTTGATGCCATCCTTAATTTCACTGGTTTTGTAAATCTGGAAGGGCTTCAGAAATCTGAAGTACAAAGTGACTTGGGTGTTCTGGTTCATGATTCTCTCAAGGTTAACATACAAGTTAAGTTGGTAGTTATGAGGGCAAATGCTATTTGCCCTCATAACTACCAACTATAGGGCTACCAACTATAGGGCTAACATTCATTTTGAGAGGACTGGAATACAAGAATGGTGAATTAAAGATAGGCAGATGGGCAGAAGGGGTGGGGTTGTCTTACTTGTAAGAAACGAAATAGGGTCAGATGGTGTAGAATCTGTATAGGTAGAAGTGAAGAACTGCAAAAGTCAAAAAGCTGTAGTTGCAGTTAAGTACAGGCTTCCAAATAATTGTCAGGACTGGGGAGTGTAGGGAAGACAAATTAACAGTGACCATGGGAGATTTCCCTGTGCAGTTCGACTGGGAAAATCAGTAATGGATTGCAAGAAAAGGAATTTGTGGAATGTCTATGGGACTGCTTTTTGGAGCAGCTTGTGGTGGAGTCCCCGAGGGACCAGGCAATACTGGATTTAGTGTTGTGCAATGAGGCAGACATGATCAGGAAGCTTAAGGTGAAGAAACCCTTAGTAGGCAGTGATCATAATATGGTTGAATTTACTCTACAATTTGAGAGGGAGAAGGTAGAATCAGAGATAACAGTATTATAGCTGAATAAAAGCAACTATAGAGGCATGAGGGAGGAGCTGGGTAGAATTGACTTGGAGAAAGGCCAAACAGGAAAAACAGTTGAACAGTTTCTGAGAGTAATTCAGGCCACACAGCAGAGATTCATCCCGACAGAAAAAGAAGCATGGTATAGAGAGGATGAGGCAACCATGGCTAATTAGGGAAGTCAGGGACAGCATAAAAGTAAAAGAGAAGGCATTATAAAGTAGCAAAGGGCATTGGGAAACCAGAGGCTTAGGAAGCTCACAAAGCTTAAGAGAACAGCAAAAAAAAAGGAGGGAGAAGATTAAATATGACAGTACACTAGCCAGTAATATAAAGGGAGACGGAAAGAGTTTCTTAAAATATACAAAGGGCAAAAGTGGACATTGGGCTGCTGCAAAATGTCGCTGGAGAGACAGTAGTGGGGAAATGGCTGAGGAACTGAATAATTACTACATGTAAGTCTTCACGGTGAAAGACACCAGTAATATCCCAAAAATTCAAGAATAAGAGGGCAGAGCAGATTATGGTGGCCATCACCAAGGAGAAGGTGCTAGAAAAACTGAATGGCCTGAAGGTGGATAAATCACCTAGAGCCATTGGATTATATCCCAGAGTCTAAGGGAGATAGCTGAAGAGAGGGGAGGCATTAGTGGTGATCTTACAGGAATTGTTGGAATTAGTGAGTCCCAGAGGGCTGGAAAATCACTGATGTGACACCCTGTTTAAAAAGGAGTAAAGCAGAACATGGAAAATTACAGACTGATTAGCCTAACCTCAGTTGTAGGTAAGATCCTGGAATCCATTGTGAAGGATGAGATTTCTGAATACTTGGAAGTATGTGGTAAAGTAAGGCAAAATCAACATGGTTTCATCAAGGGGAGATCGTGCCTGACAAATCTGCTAGAATTCCTTGAGGAAGTAACAAGCAAATAAGACCAAGGAGAGTCAATGGGTGTTATCTACCTGGACTTCAAGAAGATCTTTGATAAGGTGCTGCATAGCAGGCTACTAAGGTAAGTGCTCATGGTGTGAGAGGCAAGGTGCTAAAATGAATAGAAGTTGGCTGTCTGGTAGAAAGCAGTGAGTGGGGATAAAAGGATCTTTCTCAGGATGGCAGCTGGTGACAAGTGATGTTCCACAAAGCTCAGTGTTGGGACCACAACTTTTGCTTTGTACATTTTTAACAATCTGGATGAAGAGACTGAGGGCATTCTGGCTAAGATGGCAGATGTTACAAAGATAGTTAGAGGGACAGGTAGCGTTGAGGAGGTGGGGGGGAAGCTGCAGAAAGATTTGGACAGGTTAGCGGGGGTGGGCAGATGGAATACAACTTGGGAAAATGTGAGGTCATTCACTTTGGTAGGAAGAATAGACATATGGACAGTTTTCTAAATGGGGAGAAACTTCAGAAGTCTGAAGTGCAAAGAGACTTGGGAGTTCTAGTCCAGGATTCTCTCAAGGTAAACTTTGCAAGTTCAGTCAGTAGTTGGGAAGCCAACTGCAAAGTTGGCATTTATTTGGAGAGGACTTGAATCTCAAGGCAGGGATGTATTTCTGAGGTTTTATGAGGCTCTGGTTGTATCACATTTGGAGTATTGTGGCAAGTTTGGCCCCCATGTCTCAGGAAGGATGCAGTGTCCCTAGAGCATGTTCAGATGGGGTTCACTAGAATGGTCTCAGAAATGTGAAGCTTAACATATGAGGAACATTTGAGGACTCTGGGTCTATACACAATGTAGTTGAAAAGGATGAGGGGAAATCTAATTGAAGCATACAGAATACTGAATGGCCTGTACAGAGTGGATGCTGGGAAGATGTTTCCATTAGTAGGAGAGACTAGGACCTGAGGACATAGCCTTAGAGTAAAGGGAAGTCCTTTTAGAACAGAAATAAGGTGAGAGTTCTTAAACCAAAGAGTGGTAAATCTATGGAATTCATTGTCACAGAAGGCTACGGAAGCCGGGTCATTGAGTATACAGAACAACCTCTGGTATCTGAACATTAATTATACGAATCTTGGATTATCCAAACAAGATCTCAAGGTAAAAATACTATCCAGTATCCACATAATCCGTTATCTAGGGAGGATGTGCTGGCCTTGGATGGGGTGCAAAGCAGGTTTTCTTCATATTTCCTCATGGGATGAAGATGCTGGCCAGCATTTATTACATGCTATTGCCATGAGAAGGTGGTTCCAGAATTTTGACTCTGTGATAGTGAAGGAATAACAATATATTTGCACGTTAATATGGTGAGTGGCTTGCAAGGGAACTTGCAGAGGTGGTGTTCCAATGTATGCTACCCTTTGCGTTCTATTTGAAAGTGGTCGTGGCTTTAGAAGGTGCTGTCTCAGGATCTTTGAATTTCTGCAGTGTAGGATGTGCACGTTGCTGCTACTGAGTCTAAGGAGTGGAGGCAGTGGATGTATTGCTGATCAAATGGGCTGTTTTATCCTGGATAGTATGAAGCTTCTTGAATGTTTTTGGATCTGCACCCAATTTACAGGAATGAAACAAAGAATGAAGGACTTGCCATAAAAAGCAGTAATTGCAGAGTCTGGGTCTGTCTTTGATGGAGTTTAGAGGGAATGGTGGAGGGTGGAGTGGAATCTCATTGAAGCTTGCAGAATACTGAGGCCTGGATAGAATGGATGTAGACAAGATATTTACACTAGTAGAAGAGACTGGTACCGAAGCGCACAGCCTCGGGATGCAGAGGTGATTGTGTTTAAAACTGAGATGACAAGGAATTTCTTCAGCAAGAGGGTGGTTAATCTGTGTTGAGAGTGTGGTGCCGGAAAAGCACAGCAGGTCAGGCAGCATCCGAGGAGAAGGAGAATCGACGCTTCAGGCATAAACCCTTCTGCTCCTCGGATGCTGCCTGACCTGCTGTGCTTTTCCAGCACCACACTCTTGACTCTGATCCCCAACATCTGCAATCCTCGCTTTCTCCTTGGAGGTTAATCTGTGGCACTTGTTGCAACAGAAGACAATGGAGACCAAGTCATTGAGTGTATTAAAATAAATAGAGGTGCTTGATTAGTAAGGTATTCTAGGTTACAGGAAGAAGGTAGGAGAATGGGATTGAGAAATGTGTCAGCCATGATGGAATGGTGGAAAAGGGTTGATGGGCTGAATGGTCTAATTCTATCTTTTTGTATCTTATGGTCTTGAGGTGTATCCTTTTGGTCTTTCTAGAATCTTTCTTTCTCACTGGGATATATCTTGTTGAGTCATGACTTATTTTCTTAAATGTTTGCCATTACTTCTTCGATACTCCTTTCTCCGCTTTGTAATTGCCCTTGTTTAGTGTTGTTTCTGATTTTCAATTCTTGCATGTTGAGAATTAGGATTAAGCTTTAAAACAAATTGCCGTTAAGTGAGCTGTGGAGGCCTTTAGACTGGATTGCAAAATGGAGGTTTTGGAGCTTGACTAAAATAACTGTAAAATATGAAGTATTCAGACAAAATTAGTTTACTCTAAACTTGAATACATGTGATAAAAGTCCAAATAATGATTCCTCTGGGGAAAAGGCAGTGCTTTTGCATTGCTTGCCCATATTGCTTTAATGTGGACAGTTGCAGTGCATTCATAGCCTGAGTGTTTGACTCATTTTTGATCTTCTAGGATTTAATTAAAGTTGTGTACGTTGGTGACAATATCCAATATCTCCAAGATACAACAAGCAACCCCGATCGAACTGAGAATGGAGGACCCTCCGATATAAAGTCAGGAATTAGAGTCATAACCATCAGCCCTGATGGGCATCACCTCGCTTCTGGAGATAGGATGGGGACCCTGAGGTACACATAATGTTACAATGTTTTTTTGATCTTAGACTCTCATTGTTCTGTGTAATGGTACTGGCAGCCTGTGTTCTGCTGAAAGTGAAATTTTCATGATTTCAGACTGGATAGTCATGAAAAGACTCCTCTGAGTATTTAGTGCTGAAGAGTGTGCTGTTTCAGTTTATTAGTAGAACATGACTCATTTTTTTGCATACCATACCTACACTTAACAGTCTAATTTGTGCTTGGTTTGTGCAGGCACTTTTGGCCTGTTGTATAACTGTGCTGATTAAAAAGAGCTACTCCTAGAGTCAGAGGGGTCTTTGGCATGAGAGTTCTTCGGACCATTTGAGTCTGTGCTGATCAAAAACTAGCATCGAACTATTCTAATCCCATTTTCCAGCAATTGGCAAGTCGCCTTATAGCGCTTAGTTAATGCTAGAAAACTGCTATTATGTCACAGCTTACTACAATATACTAAATCCTACACTTTGTTGGGACAGATCCTCTGTCCCCGTGTTCGTTTGGAGGAGAGAGACACCGGGTCTGATTAAACGTATAAACAGGTTTAATGAAAGAGAATCGTACACAGTACAGTGAGGTGTCTAGCTCATTGGAGAAGGCGCGTTCTGCCTATTTTTTAATTTGTCTATCCTTTTGTTCTCTCACATTCCAGAGTTACATCCTTATTTGATAAAATGCAGAATTTTCGTATGTCATTGGTTCTCACCTGATAACGTTCTATTACCTCAGTTTGAGCTATGTGCGTTTAGACACGGCTCCAATGTCCTGTTATCTCTCACCCTCCCTGGGGCCTCTTCAGGTTATGCCATCAGCTTTTCAGTCTGTTCTTAGTGTAACATAATGGCTTACTGTTGTCTAGTGAAGCTAACAAGTTCCAGACTTGCTAATACTACCTTATGTGAGCACTACCTAACAATAAAGTTTCTTACATTACCTAACCTTAATAATGGATCCCAACAACTTCTACAGTAATCAAATTGCATGAACATGTGGCAGGAGCATATTTTGAGTAAGATCACTTAAGGGAAGTTATAAAAGAACATTTAATATTTATATTTGTATATTAATTGTCTATATTGATCAAGATTGGGGAGGGATTTTGTTTTATTTGACACAATTGCAATCTCCCAAACTCCTGGAACCCTTCCTCTTGTGATTTCAGTTTTGGGTCCTGCGCTTTAGTCAGTGATTCTGTTGCCCATGCCTGTTACCCTTGAGAAAGCTGTGGTAGACTGCTGCTTTGAGTGGTTACAATCTGCATTGAAGCATCTCCTGAAAAGCTTCTGCAAAGGGAATTATGTAACAAATATTTTTTACAGCAAACCTCGTGTTCTTTTTCTCAAAATCGTTAACAGTTGTTGGTTGAATTTTATCTTTGTGCCTCCTGCTTTCAGAATCTTTGACCTGCAGTTCTTGGATGAACTGATGAAAGTTGAAGCTCATGATTCTGAGATTCTATGTCTGGAGTATTCTAAGCCAGAAACAGGTGAGTACTTGTGTGAATTTGACCACTGTCTCTTGATTACTGCCTCTGCATTTGTTTGATTTCCTTGCTATTGATTTGACTTGCTGCTGATATTGAAACTGCTTCTGAATAAGTGTTGTGTTTAGTACCTAAATATGATTGCCTATTTATTGTGCTGCTTTCCTCCACAGTGTTTATATCAGTGTCCAGACTACAGGTGCACCAATAGCTTGACTGCAAATGAATTTAACATAAAACAGTGATATGCCCAAAACAAAGTTTGTGCTAGCTAGTTAAAAATCCTACAACACCAGGTTATAGTCCTACAGGTTTAATTGGACGCACTAGCTTTCGGAGTGCCGTTCCTTCATCAGGTGATTATGGAGGACACAATTGTAAGACACAGAATTTATAGCAAAAGTTTACAGTGCGATATAACTGAAATTATACATTGAAAAATACCTTGATTGATTGTTGAGTCTTTCATCTGTTCGAATACCATGATAGTTTCACTTTTTTCATATGTAAATCACAAAACTTCTTTTTAAACGTTACATTGTCAGGTTAATAAGTTGAAGGTGTTAGCCCCATGCTCTCTGTCTGTGCCATAATGTTTAGACTGATTCTAATCTTAAAAAGTGAGATAACAGAGTCTTGCATGAATTCATGCAAAGTACAATGTAACTCTGCAAGTACAAATTCACCCCACAAACTTGTGTGTGTGTGTGTGTGTATATGTGTATCTGTCTGTCTGGGGTGGGGGGTTGTGAGTGTGAGAGAGAATGTATATGTATGTGAGTGTAGAGTGTCTAAGTCTGTGAGGGGGTGCATGTGGGAGTGTGTGTCTGTAGGCATCTGTGTTAGGGTTTGAGAGTGTCTGAGAGAGGATATATGTATGTGTGAATGTAGAGTGGTCTAAGACTGAGAGAGGATGCGTGTGGGAGTATGTGCGAGTGTTTGTGCATACGTGTGTGTGTGCGCAGGCGTGTGTGTGTATAGTGCAATGGTGGTCACCTGTAGTGTGACATGAACCCGAGGTCCCGTTTGAGGCCCTCCCTATTGGTATGGAACTTAGCTATCAACCTCTGCTCGGCCACTTTTTGCTGCTTCCTATCCCGAAGTCCGCCTTGGAGGATGGTCACCCGAAGGTCCAAGGTCAAACGTCCTGGACCGCTGAAGTGTTCTCCAACTGGGAGGGAACATTCCTGTCTGTTGGTTGTTGTGTGGTGCCCATTCATCCGTTGTCGTTGCCTTTGCTCAGTTTCCCTAATGTACCATGCCTCAGGGCATCCTTGCCTGCAATGTATAAGATAGACAATGTTGGCTGAGTCACATGAGTACCTGCCACATACTTGGTGGGAGATGTCCCCACCTGTAATGGTGGTATCCATGTCCACACTCTGACACGTTATGCAAAGTCAGGCAGCAGCGAAAAGTGGCCGAGCAGAGTTAGCTAAGTTCCGTACCCATAGGGAGGGTCTCAACTGGGACCTTGGGTTCATGTCACACTACAGGTGACCACCATTGCACTATACACACACAGATACTCATGTGCGCATGCACACAGATACTCTCACACTCCCACACTCTTACATGCATCCTCTCACAGACTTAGACCACTCTACACACACTCTCTCTCTCTCTCTCTCTCTCTCTCTCTCTCTCTCTCTCTCTCTCACACTCTGTCTGTGATGGGGAGGTTGACAGACAGACAGACACACAAACCCACTTGTACGTGTATACATAGATTTGTGGGGTGAATTTGTACTTGTAGAGTTACGTTGTACTTTGCTGAAAAACTGCATGAATTCATGTAAGACTCTGTTATCTCACTTTTTAGATTAGAATCATTCTAAACATTATGGCACAGACAGAACACAGGGGGCTAACACCTTCAACATATTACCTGGCTAACACCAATTGTTACAGTTAACCTGACAATGTAACTTTTAAAAAGAAGTTTTGTGATTTACGTATGAAAGAAGTGAAACTATTATGGTATTCGAACAGATGAAAGACTCAACAAACAATCAAGATATTTTTCAATGTATAATTTCAGTTATATCGCACTGTAAACTTTTGCTATGAATTCTGTCTTACAACTGTGTCCTCCACAACCACCCGATGAAGGAACAGTGCTCTGAAAGCTAGTGCTTCCAATTAAACCTGCAGGACTGTAACCTGGTGTTGTGTGATTTTTTTTTAACTTTGTACACCCCAGTCCAACACCAGCATCTCCAAACCATTTTTGCTAGCTATTTTAACATTGTAGCTGTCAAGGGAAACTGGGCTTGAAATTGAATTGCTGAAGTTTTCAGCCCAGTGTGATTAGCAAAAGACTCGAGGCATTTTTGGAGAATTCCAGAATTGTTATGATTCAGCTTGATATTACGAAAATATTACGAAGAAGCTTTTTTAATAAGAAACTAATTTTCTGTTTATAGTGCAGTGTTGTGGATTTGATAGGAGAGACAGTTAAGAATGTGATTTATATTTGAAACACATTTAGAGTCATAGTCATAAAGCACAGAAACTGATCCTTTGGCCCAACTCGTCCAAGCTGATGAAGTTTTCCATTTGGCTCATATCTTTCTATATCGTTCCTATCGATGTATTTGTCCAAATGTCTTTTAAATGTTGTAATTGTTCCCACCTCTACTACTCCCTCTGGCAGCTCATTCCATATATGTTGTGCCCTCTGTGTGGAAAAGGCTGCCCCTCAGGGAAAAGAACTTAGCTATTCATCTTGTATGTGGGAAGATGTGTTGGGTAGGCTCGGGGTTATTAGGATGGACAAATCCCCAGGACCAGATGGGGTCTGTCCCAGGTTGCTGTGTGAGGCTAGAGAGGAAAAAGCTGGGGCCCTGCCAGATATCTTTGTATCATCCTTAAACACAGGTGAGGTGCCGGAGGACTAGAAGGTTGCTCATGTTGTCCCCCGTACAAGAAAGGTAGTAGGGATATTCTGGGTAACTACAGACCAGTGAGCCTGACATCAGTAGTGGGAAAGTTGCTGGAGAAGGTACTGGGGGATAGGATCTATTTATATTTAGAAAAGAATGGGCTTATCAGTGATAGAAAACGTGGTTTTGTGCGAGGAAGATCATGCCTTACCAACTTAATAGAGTTCTTCAAGGAAGTGACCAAGTTGATAGATGAAGGAAGGACTGTTGATGTCGTACATATGGACTTTAGTAAGGCGTTTGATAAGGTTCCCCATGGTAAACGAATAGCAAAAGTGAAGTCACATGGTGTGCAGCGTGTTCTAGCTAGGTGGATAAAGAACTGGTTGGGCAACAGGAGACAGAGTAGTAGTTGAAAGGAGTTTCTTGAAATGGAGAAAGGTGACCAGTGGTGTTCCACAGGGATCAGTGCTGGGGCCACTGTTGTTTGTGATATTCATAAATAATCTGGAAGAGGGCATTGTTGGTATAATCAGCAAGTTTGCAGATGACATGAAGATTGGTGGAGTAGCAGAAAGCATAAGGGACCGTCAAAGAATACAGGAGAATATAGACTGGAGAGTTGGGCAGAGAAGTGGCAGATGGAGTTCAATCCAGACAAATGTAAGGTGATGCATTTCAGCAAGTCTAACTCTAGAATGAATTATACTGTAAAAGAAAGAGCCTTGGAAAAAGTTGATCAGAGAGATCTGGAAGTGCGGGTCCATTGTACCGTAAAGGTTGCTGCACAGGTGGATAGAGTGGTCAAGAAGGCATATGGTATTAGACTGGGTATTGAATAAGAGCTGGCAGGTCATGTTAAAATTGTACAAGACATTGGTTCGGCTGCATTTAGAATACTGTGTACAGTTCTGGTCGCCACATTACCAAAAGGATATGGACACTTTGGAGAGGGTGCAGAGAAGGTTTACGAGTATGTTGCATGGTGTGGAAGGTGCTAGCAATGCAGAGAGGTTGAGTAGGTTAGGTTTTATTTCATTAGAAAAAAGGAGATTGAGGGTGGACCTGATTTGAGTTTACAAAATCATGAAGGGTATAGACAGAGTGGATAGAGATAAGCTTTTTCCCACGGTGAAGGATTTAATAATGAGGTCACGTTTTCAAATTGAGAGCTTGAAAGTTTAAGGGGGATACACGCGGCAAGTACTTCACACAGAACGTGGTGGCCGTTTGGAACGTGTTGCCAGCAGAGGTAGTAGAGGCAGGCATGGTAGATTCATTTAAGATGAGTCTGGACAGATGCATGAGTGGGTGGGGAGCAGAGGGATACAGATGCTTAGGAATTGGGCAATAGGTTTAACAGTAGATTTGGATCAGCTCAGGCTTGGAGGGCCGAAGGGTCTGTTCCTGGGCTGTAAATTTTTTTTATTCTTTGTCTGTGCCCGTCATGATTTTATAAACCTCTCTAAGGACACCCCTCGACCTCCTATGCTCCAAGGTAAAAGTCCCAGCCTATCCAGCGTCATCATATATCTCAATCCTTTCAGTCTCTCTAACATCCATGTAAATTTTTTTGCACCCTCTCCAATTTCATAGCATTCTTCTAAAGTAGTTCTTTTCTGTGGTAGTTTTTTGATTACCTGAGCTTCTTTTTATGTTAAAATGTGGTTCACCTCAACAGAAGGTCTGTGTCCATTTCTGAACACACTACCTGAGAAGAATGTAAAGAGATACCATTCTGAGAATGGTGCCAGGGACTAGGAACTTGAGTTATGTGGACAGATTGGAGAAACTGTCAATGGATCTCTGAGCAACCTCTCCACTCTTTGAAATAATACCTGCTATAAAGATACATGGTTGTTGGTCTGTCATCTCAGGTGCAGGCATATTCAGCAGGAGTTTCTCAGGGTAGTATCTAATAGTGGGTAATATTCCAGCTTGGACTGACAAGTAGCTCAAGTAACATTGTTGCCATGAATGACCCGGGCAATGACCATCTCCAACAAGAGATAATCCAGTCATCATCCTTTCACATTCAATAACATTATCATCACTGAATTCCAACTTCTTGGGTTGGAAGCTGAACTGGATGGCCCATGTAAATACTCTGTCTACAACATCAGGTCAGAGACTAGGATTCTTTCAACAAGTAACACACTTCCCGATTTTCCACTAGCCTGGATGAGTGTAGCTCCAGCAATACTCAAGGTTTTAACACCATCCCTCCAAGCATCCTATTTGAATTAGCAGCACATCCACAAACATTCATACGCTCCACCACCTTTGGCAATCACTCACTAATGAACATAGAACATAAAAAAATACAGCGCAGTACGGGCTCTTTGGCCCTCGATGTTGCGCCGACCCAGGCCCACCTAACCTACACTAGCCCACTATCCTCCATATGCCTATCCAATGCCCGTTTAAATGCCCATAAAGAGAGAGAGTCCACCACTGCTACTGGCAGGGCATTCCATGAATTCTCGACTTGCTGAGTAAAGAATCTACCCCTAACATCTGTCCTATACCTACCTACCTCCCCTCATAATAGCTGACTCCATTGTGGAAAAAGGTTCTCATTGTCAACCCTATCTAAACCCCTCATTATCTTGTACACCTCTATCAAGTCACCCCTAAACCTTCTTTTCTCCAATGAAAGTAGCCCCAAATGCTTCAGCCTTTCCTCATACGATCTTCCTACCATACCAAGCAACATCCTGGTAATGAGTAAGATTCCTTGTCACCGGTCATGGTTCTCTGGGTCCTTGCGTGTAGCTGATGAACCCAACCCTATATCTGCATTCTGACCAGACATTTGGCAGGTGTTTCTGGGAGGTAGAATTGGTCCTTGATCTCACTTGCTGACATTGGAGAAAAGGAGCCTGAGAAAGCAATTTCTCTTGCCAGTGAGTGTTTTCAAAGAATTGCGTCCCTTCATATCGGAGGTTCCTATACTCAAAGATTTTTTTTGTGTGAGCGAGGATCTCCCAGGCGTTGATATTGCACTTAAGTAAGTCTTCAGAGTGTCTTTGAAAACTTGCAAGGTGGTCATCTTGTTTGACTATTTCCTTGAGTTGAGCAAGGAAATTGATTTTGGTAGTCAGAACTTGGACATCCTTTGCACATGGCATAGTTGGTTTCAGATTATCTGCCTTGATGCTGATGCTATTGGTTACTTCAAGGATGCTGATGCTAGTATGCCTATCCTCCCAGCTGATGAAGAGAAACCATGTCAAACAAATCGCTACTTTTCTTGGCTTTTGGGGGGGAGCCATGTCGAAGAGTTGGAAAGATGGCAGCCTTATGTTTTGATCTTAGCATCAGCGTGGATGTTGCAGTCATCGAATACTCTCACCCTTGGACAACTGATGGCAGCACACACTGATTGGATGCCTTGTTCAATCTCTAAATTGATGTTAACCTTAAATGAGAGGTGGCTGCCCAAAAAGGGGAGGTGTTCCACATTTGGGAGTATTACTCTGTTGATCTAAATGGAGGGATAAATCAGAAATTGATCCTCTGTTCCCTAGCATTTCCTGAAGATTATTTGTGTCCTCCTTAGTGTTAGCTGGTCTGCCATCCTTTTGTTGTCCATTATGAATTCACTTGATTCTAACTTCAAGGAACCTACATTTGTCTCCACCAGTCTCTTTCTCTTCACATATCTATAGAAGATTTCGCATTCAATGCTTGTTTTCTGCAAGCTTGCTTTCTGCAAGCTTGCTTTCATATTCTATTTTCCCTTTCCAAATTAAACTCTTTGTACTCCCTTTGCTGAATTTTAAATTTCTCCAAGTCCTCTGGTTTGCTGCTTTTTCTGGCCAATTTATATGCCTCCTTTTTGGCTTTAATATTGTTCCCGATTTCACTATTTAGTCATGGTTGAGCCACCTTCCCTGCTTTCCTCTTCCGCCAGACAGGGATGTATAGTTGTTGAAGTTCCTCCATTTGTTCTTTAAACATCTCCCATTGCCCATCCACCGTTAACCTTTTTAAGTATCCTTGGCAAGTTTATCTAGCTAATGTATGCCTCATACCATCAAAGTTAGCCTTCTTTAAGTTTATGACCCTAGTTTCAGATTTAATTGTGTCACACTCCATCTTAATGAAGAATTCTACCATATCATGGTCACTTTTTTCCCCCAAAGGATTTCAAACCACAGTGTTGTTAATTAATTCTCTTTCGTTACCCACTCCCCAGGCTAGGATGGCTTGCTGTCCAGTTGGTTCTTTGACATATTGGTCGAGGAAACTGTCCCTCATCCATTCCAGGAAATCCTCCTCCAATGCATTGCTACTAGTTTGTTTAGTCCAATCCATATGTAGATTGAAGTAACCCATAATAACAGCTGTACCCTTACTACGTGTATTTCTAATTTCCAATTGATACAATCCCAGCATCACAGCTACTGTTTCATAATCTGTACACAATTTCCACTAACACCTTTTCCCCGTTGGTGTTCCACAGCTCCACTCATACCGATTCTACATTGACCTCCCTTAGTATTGTGTTAACCTCCTGCTACTGCATCTCCCTTTCCTTTCTGTCTGTCTTTCCTGAAAATTGAATATTAAGTTCCCATCTTTGGTCACCCTGAAGGGCTTCTGTGATCCCAATTACATTATATCCATTAATAACTGTTTGTGCAGTTGATTCATACACCTTATGACAAATGCTCCTCTCATTTCAGAGACAGAGCCTTCGAGCTAAGTTTTTTGACATGTATTGATGTTTTAGAATCATTGTGAAACGTGACCCTTTTTGATTTTTGTCTTTGGTTTCTCTGTCTTCAACTTTCACTTTTCCCCTTCCTGTCCTTTGTTTCTGTCCCCACTTTACTTCCCTCTGACTTGATTCCCATCCCCCTGCCATATCAATTTAAACCCTCTCCAGCAACATCAGCAAATACTCCCCTCGGACATTGGTTCCAGTGCTGCGCAGATGTAGACCATCTAATTCCAATGACTCAAAAATTTGAATCCCTCCCTCTTGCACCAGCCTTCAAGCTACATCTTTGTCTCTGCCATCCTGCCATATCTACTGTGGCCAGAGACACAAAACTTAAGGAGGGTTATACCTGAAACGTTGACTCCTCCATCTCCTGATGCTGCCTGGCTTAACGTGTTCTTCTAGCCTCCTGCTTGTCTACGTACCTACTTTGGCTAGCACATAACACTGGTAGCAATCCTGAGATTACTATATTTTGAGGTCCTAGTTTTTAGCTCCTAGCTCCCTAAATTCAGCTGGTCAGACCATACCCTGCTTTTTTTAAACCTAATATCATTGGTGCCCATATGCACCACGACAGGGGTCTGTCCAACCCCTTCCTGGAATGTCCTGCAGCCACTCTGGGACTCCCTTGAAATAGGGAGGCAGTATAGAATTTTAGACTCTAGTTTGCAGCTGAAGAAATGCCTATCTATTCCTCTTACAATTTAATACCCGATCACTATAGCTGTGCCACCCTTCTTTTTCTGCCCTCCTATGCAGCAGACCCAGCCACAGTGCCATGAACCTGGCTGCTGCCTCCTTCACCGGTGAGCCATCTCCCCAACAGTATCCAAAATGTCCACCTGTTTTGTAGAAAAAAGGTTGCAGGGGACTCCTGTACTGCCTTCCTACTCTTCCTCTGTCTGTTGCTCACACATTCCCTACCTTCGACAGTAATTTTTATCTGCAGTGTGACTAACCTGCTGAACATGCTATCCGTGATTCCCTCAAACTTGTGGATGTTCCGTAGTGAAGCCACTCACAGCTCCAGATTTGTCAAGCCGTCCGACAGGAAGTGCAGCTGGACACACTCCCTGCACGTGAAAGAGTCAGGGACATCACACAGGAGGAGCATGACACTGGTCTCCTGCCATGACTTAACCCTTAAGTTATCATCGGTAGGAAAGAGAAGAGAAAATAAGAGACGAGAAACTACTCACCAGTCACCTGCTCACCTGCTGCCTGTCACTTCACAGTTAAACTTCCTTCGACTTTACCTGTGTGCCTTCAGCAGCTGCCATAGTTTCCTCTTCCTCTGACTGCCTTATCTCACTGCTGCTTGTCCTCTTCACTGAGGCCTGGTGTTCACTTCAGGATACACTTAAACCTTCATCAGCACTTCACCCACAAAGCTGCTTGTCTTACAATGGATGCTCCACTATAACTTTCCTTCCTTTTATTCGCTTCTGGGCAGTGATGAAAATGATTCCTCCCAGAATCTTTCTCAGCAGTGCCCTCAGTGTAGACTATCTTCTGAATATTTTGAAGTGAACTGGTCTGGTGCATAGCACTGTAAGTTTTTTTTTGTTCCTTGTCCATTGGAAGTCTTTGTCCATGCCTAATTGCTTTAATAAGCATTATGTTGAAATAGTCATTTGCACTTCAAACTGTTATTTGAATGTTCTGCTAAATGCAGGTATGATAAACTTGATGAAGTTTAACAGTTCTGCCTGGTGCTGAAGTTCCCCATCTCCCAGCCAACACTGAGAACTGAGAGGCTAAAAGAGTGTAGTGATTCTAATTCTATGCTGTGAAATTTACCAAAGTTTTAATACATTTGTCTCGATTACATGCAGGTTACTGAATAATTCAAATTAATTTCCTTTTTTTAAATCTTGGAACAAATTGCTCTAGTCCAAGTACTTGTTTTAATCTCTTCAGGCATTGACCAGGTTTTTAGTGTGTTTAATATACAATACTTTATTTAGGAATGAATCTGTTGGCGACAGCAAGTAGAGACCGCTTGATTCATATACTGAATGTGGACAAGCAATACAGCCTGGTGCAGACGCTGGATGATCATTCCTCATCTATTACTGCTGTGAAATTTGCAGGTATGTATTTAGAGCCAAAATAATTATCCCAAAGTAACTGACTACTAAAATATATTGAACTTAAATTCTAAAATAACTTTGCAATGTTACTTTATACACAACACCTTAACTAAAATGATCTTTGAAATGAAATTTAGTTTTGGTGCAAAAAAATTGCAGTTGAGGGTTATCCAACTAAAACTGGTGAAATAATGAGATGGAGTTTCAAAACAAAAGTTCAGAAACCCCATATTGCTTAGGATGTGAATTAAGAAAAGTATTGAATTGTCATTTCAGCTACTAATGCTCTTCCTACCTAAGGTATGCATACCCCTGTCTTATCTTACCAGTCGTTGTCACTTGAACTAGACTTTTTCCAGGGGTTTGGAACACTGGCAGTAATTGTGGTGTCTACTTGCGGCTTGCTTATTAATATTATTTGCAGCTAAAGTTGCTGAATTGGCATCCTGATAGGATTCCATAATTTATAACTCCATGTTTAACAAACTTTCAGGAGAATGCCTTGCTCCTGAAATTTGCCCCTCACATCTCCTTCAAATTTTGTGTGGAAAGACTATTGCTAAAAGCAAGAAAAGCTGTACTATTGTTTGCAGAAACATTTTAGTAGTAAGTATCAATAGAAATAATGCACAGCAAACATTTTATTAACTAGCATCTATGAAACCAGGCATGTGCCAGTTGATCAAATAATCTGGATAATCAAGAAGTGGATAGTGTAGAAAGTTGTCAAATGATATGGTGGGATATAGATCAAATGGAGTTTAATCCAGGTAATAGTGAGGTGTTGCACTTTGGGAGATCAAATGTTAAGGAAAAGTATACAGTTAATTGCATGGCCCTGAGCAGCATTGATGTACAGAAGGATCTTGAGGTTCATGTCCATAGCTCCCTGAAATTAACCACAGAAGTACATAAGATGGTAAAGAAGGCATATGGCATGTTTGCCTTTATTGGTTGGGGAATTGAGTATAAGAGTCTGGGTGACATCTTGCAGCTTTATAAGACTTTGGTTAGGGCACACTTGGAGAATTGCATTCAGTTCTGGTCCCCACTTTACAGGAAGGATGTGGAATCTTTCGAGAGAGTGCAGAAGAGGTTTACCAGGATGCTGCCTGGATTAGAGGGTAGGAAAGTTCAGGTTGTTTTCTCTGGAGTGGCAGAGGCTGAAGGGAGACTTGATTGAAGTCTATAAAATTACAATATACATAGATAGGGTTGACAGTTAGATTCTTTGTCTCCAATGTTGAAATGTCTAAAATGAGGAGGGCATACATTTAAGGTGAGGGGGAAAATTTGAAGGAGACGTGAGGGGCAAATTTCCTAAGCAGAGGATGGTGGAGTCTGGAATGCGCACCAGTGTTGGTGTTGGAGGCAGATATGATAGGGGCATTTACAGGGCTTTTAGGTAAGCACATGAATATGCAAGGAGTGGAGGAAAGTGGACCGAAGGCAGACAGAAGGGACTACTTTAATTTGGCATCATGTTTGGTGCAACAGCATGGGCCAAAGGGTCCATACCAGTGCTGTATGGTTTTGTGTTCTAAGTCCACATGATAAATGTAAATCGTATACTAAGTAATAGGGACTTAATGCAAGGGATATGGATATCACTTTATTTACAGCATAAATCACTTAAATAATAATACAACTTTGTTTTAAATAAAACTTGGCAGTCGAGAAACTTCTCTCACGTCCTCAACTGATTACTTGGACATTGTGGTAAATCACAGTATTTGAGAAGTTGAATCAGTTGTTGATATTTCATGTGGCAACCTAATTGAACAAGAAGTATATTTACATTGAGGTAAATACATTAGAAAGGTGGTATAATTGGACTGAATAATTATGTGCAGTATTTGAGGTGTATGTTTTTTGTCAATTTTTATCAAGAGCCAGATTCATCAGGTGTCAGTTAAAACAAAGTTTGCTGATTTGTCAGTACCTACAAAAATTTGACATGATATTGAGAGTCATCTACAATTGCTCTACTAATCATCGAGGGCCCACATTGCCTAGTTTGAACACTTGTAGCTGCAAAAGGTCATTGAAGGAAAAATGCCATGAGTCCTAGATAATGATGCAAGAGTAGCCAAGTTTGTGGGAGAATACAGCAGAAATTCTAATCGATTAACTGGGATGATTGCAAAAGCACATTGAGATAACAGAATATGTTTTAGTTTGTTTTTGATGCTGTGTGTCATTTTGGATATTTGTTGGAGTAAGAGTTTTAAAATACCTTCTGAACTATTATTTGAAGATGGATAAAGCAGCTACAATTGTTTTTGTATGTAGATGTGGATTTTATCGAGTCATAAATAAACCCTTTGGGGTGTTACCATGTTCTCCTAATCTCTCTCAATTAATTGAGCATTGTTTCCAGTTGTGTATGTGCATAATGGGTTTGGATTTTAACATCTTTAATCTGAATTACTCCTTTTATTCTCCCTTTTTTAGCAAACGATAATGTCAAAATGGTTAGCTGTGGTGTTGATAAAAGTATCTATTTCCGTACGGCACAAAAGGTAAAACCCTCACTTTAAGTCCCAGCATTTTTGTGTTGCTTCACTTAAACTTCCCATCTGTTTGCTTTTATATTTTTATGGCAACTTACCTCCTCTCAAAGGTAGCCTGAAACATCATTTACATCCAGTGTAATGACCCCATTACTGAATTAATTTACCTGGTTGAAATTCCACAAATGGTTACATTGTGGTATTATCCTGAGTAAAGTCCATTTGACTTTTTGTTTTAATTTTGCTTTGTTGACTTATTCAGAATCTGGCCTGAGTTGGGAAATTCATTATGTTGAGTGTTACTGAGAAATATGTTGCTTAACCCACTATATTTTCACCCTTTTTTTGTTTTCAACCTCTTCTCTTCTCCTAACCTTGATTTCACGTACAAATGAATTTTTCTAGTTCTCTGCCAGTGTAGCTCTGAAAGTATAGAATGGTTACAGCACAAAAGAAAACCATTTGGCTTGTATCCTTGCTGCCTGTCTTCAAGAACAACCTATCTGGTCCCATTTTTGTCTTTCCCACAGTCTTGCAAATATGTTCTCTTTGTATAATTATCCAATTCACTTCAAAAGACTGTGTTTGAATCTACCTCCTTACATATGATCAGTATTCTGAAAATAATATTCCTCATCATGGTTGCTCCTTTTGCCACAACATAAATAAGAGCAAGAGAATACAGTATCATATGTGGGCTCTGAAGCTACACCACCACTCAGTAAGATCGATCCTGATCTGATCTTTGGAGCTGAGGCAATTTCCTGTCTGATCCTCAATCTATTTTAAATAAAAGCAAACTACTGTGGATGCTGAAAATCTGAAATAACGATCTGCTGGAGAAACTCCAGTCTGGCAGCATCTGTGGAGACAGAAACAGAATTCATGTTTCAAGTCCAGTTTAACTCTTCTTTGGAACTGAAAGGACTTAGTCAATAGCAGAAAAAACACCATTTTCTAAGGTGAAGAAGCAAGATTGAGGGTTCCCAGAGCAAAGACGGAATCTGATGAAGTGCTTATGCCGGAACCATAGATTCTCCTGCTCCTCGGATGCTGCCTGACCTGCTGTGCTTTTCCAGTACCACACTCTTGATAAAGACCAAGTCAGTATTAATAATAGTAAAGCAGAGATTGATATGTAACATAAGTGTAAATGTTATGTGTGAAAACAAAGCCAATAAGATACTGCCAGAAATATAACAATAACAAAGGACAAATGTCATACTCTGAAGTTGTGGAACTCTATATCGAATCCTAGAGGCTGTAACATTCCTAAGTGGAAGATGAGGTATTGTTTGTCCAGCTTGCATTGGGCTTCATTGGCAGGCCAAGAACAGAAATGAGAGCAAGGTGGTTTATTTAAATACAGAACACAGGAAAGAGAGGGTGCTTAGTGTGAAAATACCAATCTCTCCCTTAATGTCGATAGAGCTGGTCATTGACTTCAGTAAACAAGGTGGAAGGCACACCCTTATCTATGTCAGTGGAACTGAGATGGAGATGGTTGAGAGTGTCCCTCAGAGTGACGGTCACCATCAACCTGTACTGGTCCACCCACATTGATGTGATGGTCAAGAAAGCACAACAACACCTCTGCTTCCTGAATAGACTAAGGAAATTTGGCATATCCGTAAAAACTCTTACCAATTTTGACACATGCACCATAGAAAACATTCAATCCAGATGCATCACAACTTGGAATGGCAGCTGCTCTGCCCAGTTCTGCAAGAAACTACAGAGTGGTGAATACAGCCCAGTCCATCTCTCAAGCCAACCTTACATCCATTGAGTCCAACTATACTTTCTGCCTCAAAAGCAGACAACATAATCAAAGAGCCCACCCACACTGGTTATAATCTCTTCCAACCCCTTCCATCAAACAGAGGATACACAAGCTTAAACATGCAGACCAACAGATTCAAGAACAGCTTCTTCCATGTTGATATTAGACTTCTGAATGGACCCCTCAAGTTTTAAATTTAATTTTGACCTCACTGTTTGTGCATCTTCTCTGCAGCTGTAACATTCTATTCCTCGGTCTGTTCTATTACCCTAATGCACATTGTATGATACGATCGCCTGTACTGGACGCAAAACAACTTTTCACTAGATACACATGACGATAATAAATCAAAATAGCAAGCAACTAGGGATAGCAGTGTCTGTGATCTTTGAGTAGAAAGCTTCAAAGATACCTGACTCTTGAAGAAATTCTTCTTTGTCTTAGTCTTAAAATGTGCCCTCTGAGAGATTCCAGAATGGTATTTAGGTGGCCAAACACCTTCAGAGTCTTGTTTCAGTTAAAACACATTTTTGTTCCTCTAAAGTTAATCCAACCTATTCAACCTTTCCTCAAAACCTGTAACCCAGGAAATCAACCAAGTGAACGTTTGGTGAAAAGTTTCTAATGCAAAAAATGTCCCTCGAGGAGACCAAAACAGTAAGCAGCACTACCCTCGGTCCTGCCAAAGACCACACAGTTTTAACAAAATTTGAAATAAAAGCAGAATACTTGAAATGCTTAACAGGTTTGAGTAATACATGCCCTTGCAAAACTTGAATCAATGAGATTCAGAAGACAAACTCTGGTGATTGGAGGCATATAGGAAGATGGTGTGGTTCAAAGTTTGGGAGAAGATTTGTAGCTCGGGTGCTCGTTGTTGTGGTTCTGTTCGCCAAACTGTGAATTTGTGTTGCAGACGTTTCGTCCCCTGTCTAGGTGACATCCTCAGTGCTTGGGAGCCTCCTGTGAAGCACTTCTGTGATCTTTCCTCCGGCATTTGTAGTGGTTTGAATCTGCCGCTTCCGGTTGTCAGTTCCAGCTGTCCGTTGCAGTGGTCGGTATATTGGGTCCAGGTCGATGTGCTTATTGATCGAATCTGTGGATGAGTGCCATGCCTCTAGGAATGTCTGCAACACAAATTCCCAGCTCGGCGAACAGAACCACAACAACAGATGGTGTGGTTATTGGAGATCAGTCATTTCAGCTTCAGGAAATCTCTGCAGGAGATCATCAGGATAGTGTCACAGAGCAAATAATCTTCAGCTGCTTCAATTCTCCCCTCCCCCACCCACAAAGAAGTTGGTATCTTCACCGATTGCATAATGACTTGACTAATACCATTCATAACTCCTCGGGTACTGAAGCAGTTAGTGTTTGAGTACAATAAGATTGGGACAATATCAATGCTTAGGCTGACAAGTGGCAAATAACAGTCATACCACCCAAATGCTGGGCAATCAATAGCCCCAATAAGAGACAGTCTAACCGCTGCCCCTTGACATTTAATGGTGTTACCATTACAGAGTCCCCTCCTGTCAACATCCTGGGAGTTACTATTGACCAGACACTCAACTGAATTCTCCATATAAACATTGGCTACAAGGGTAGGTCAGATGCTGGGAATCCTTCACTGAGTAACTTACTTCATGACTCCTCAAAACTGCTCACCACCTACAAGACACAAGTTAGGAATGTGATGAAATACTCCCCACTTGCCTGAATGAGTGCAGCTTCAACAACTCTGGAAGCTTGACATCATCCAAGAATCAGCAACCCGTTTGATTGCCACTAACTCCAGAAGCATCCATTCCTCTTCCAAAGCTCAGCAGCTGTAGTGTGTGTAATCCACAAGGTGCATTGCATAAATTCACCAATTCCAAACTTATGACCACTTCTGTCTAGAAGGACAAAGGCAATGGATACATGAGAACGCCATCATCTTCCCCTCAAATCCACTCACTATTCTGACTATGCTGTCCCTTCATTTCATTGGGTCAAAATCCTGGAATTTCCTCCAAAGGACATTCTGGTTCTACTTGCAGCACGTGGATTGCAACGCTTCATCAAAGCAGCTCAGTGCCCTCTTCACAAGGTCAGTTAGGGATGGGTGATAAATCCTGGTCAGCCAGCAACACCCATCCTCTGAGAGTGAATTTTGTTTTTAAACAGCAGAGAGAAGCTCTTTGTTTAAGTCCAGTGGCACTTCCTTTGAATCTGACTTAAACTGCATTTATATTCCAGCTACCTTGCAATAAATGCTAAAATTCTATTTGACTTGATTACTTTCCCTGAATAGTAACTACTTGTGCTTTATGTTGAAAATGCTCAGATCTCTCTGTGCCCATAGCATTCCATTTAAATAACATACTCCAAGATAAGATTAATACCCCCAACACCACCAAGTTCCACCACTCTTGCAGATTGTTTTAAGTTTTTGCAACTGATATTTGATAGGACAGAGTAAGTTTTAAATATTAATTCAGCTAATAGTGGGATACTTGGTAGAAAATTTTGAGGGCTTTTAAGGAAATGGTTCTGCTTTCAGCAAAAACAGATGACTCATTTGTTGGATAATAGCTTAATCTCCACACACGAAACTGATTTCTGGTATTGCTCTTGATGGTTGCTTGACATCATCCAGAGCTGCAAATCTTTTTTTAATACATGAAAAATTATTGTGTCTCATGTTTGTTTGTTTGTTTGTTTGTTTACATGCACTTCCTCTCTCCCACAAACTTTTTGCTGGGGGTAATTATTTTTCTTCTCTACAGGAGTGGTTTGTAATCCAAATCTTTACAGAGCAATGGTCTTGAAAGATCCTAGTACTTGAACTTGTCTTTCAGGCAATATAAATTTTCTTTTGGCAGTCCGTTGATGGAATTCAGTTTACACGAACTCACCATGTAGTTGGAAAAACATCATTATACGACATGGATATTGATATCATGCGGAAATATGTAGCTATTGGCTGCCAGGACAGAAATATTAGGTATGTTTTCTTCCTTTTGGTGGGGAAGGGATACATGGTCTCTCTTTTAAAGTGCGAATCTTAGTTTTCGAGATTGAAACCCTTCTATTTTTGTTAGTCAGCCATGCATCAAGCATTTCTCAAGTCAAATTGTATGACATAGAGTAAAATTAATTTAGTATTTTGAGTGTTAATGATTAGGTGAAGTATGTCTGGTGACTATTACAGCACAAGTGTCAATTTACTTAGTGTCTTAAAAAGTTTAAGAAAATATTACTGTTCCAGTGCGTTGAGAACATCATCCACTTACTTATCTGTCCTTCAGTTTTACCCTGCCTATACCAACTGTAACTGACAACATTCCAGCAATAATACTGAAGACTTATGCTCCAGAACTATACACTCCCCGAGCCAAAAGGTTCCAGTACAGTGACAACATTGGTATCTACCTGACGATGTTGAAAACTGCCCAAATATGTCCTGTATATGAAAAGCAGGACAAATCCAACCTGGCCAGTTACCGCCCCATCGCTCTACTGTCAATCATCAATAAGCTGATGGAACAATGCTATCAAGCAGCACCTGCTCAACAGTAACTTGCTCAGTGATGCCCTGTTTGGGTTCCACCAGTGCAACTCAGGCTCAGTACAGCCTTGATTCAAACTTGGATAAAAGAGCTAAATTCCAGAGGTGAGAGTGACAGCCTTTGACATCAAGGCTGTATTTGACAGTGTGGCTTGAACGAGCCCTAGCAGAACTGGCATCAATGGGTATCAGGGGGCAAACTCTCTAGTGGTTGGAGTCATACCTGACATAGAGGAAGATGGTCGTGGTTATTGGAGGTCAGTCATCTCCGCTCCAGCACATCCATGCAGGAATACCTCAGGGTAGTGTCGTTGGCCCAACCATCGTCAGCTGCTTCATCAATGACCTTCCCTCCATCATAAGGTCAGAAGTAGGGATCTTTGCTGATGACTGTACAATGTTCAGTACCATTCACAACTCCTCAGATTCTGAATCAGTCAGTATCCAAGTGCAGCAAGATGTCGACAAAATCCAGGCTTAGGCTGACAAATGGTAAGTAACATTCGTGCCAAAAATTAGATTAGATTTGCTACGGTGTGGAATCAGGCCTTCGGCCCAACCAGTCCATACCG
This sequence comes from Hemiscyllium ocellatum, assembly GCF_020745735.1. Taxonomy (NCBI): domain Eukaryota; kingdom Metazoa; phylum Chordata; class Chondrichthyes; order Orectolobiformes; family Hemiscylliidae; genus Hemiscyllium; species Hemiscyllium ocellatum. The sequence continues at coordinate 20,882,696 of NC_083447.1, read as the reverse complement.
ACCCTCCAAAGAATAACCCACCCAGACCCATTTCCCTCTGACTAATGCATCTAACACTGGGCAATTTAGCATGGCCAGTTCACCTGACCTGCATATCTTTGGACTGTGGGAGGAAACCGGAGCACCCAGAGGAAACCCACGCAGGCACAGGAAGAATGTGTGCAAACTCCACACAGTCACCTGATGCTGGAGTTGAACCTGAGACCCTGGTGCTGTGAGGCAGCAGTGCTAACCACTGTGCCACCCTGCCACAAATGCCAGACTATGACCATCATGAATAAGAGACAATCTAAACACCACCCTTGATATTCAGTGGTGTTGCCATCACTGAATCTCCCACTATCGACACCCTGGGTTTTAACATTGACCAGAAATTCTTTGGGACTCACCACATAAACACAATGGTTACAAGAGCAGATCAGAGGTTAGGAATGCTGCAGCAAATAACTCACCTCCTGACTCCTCAAAGCCTGTCCATCATCTATAGGTCAGAAGTGTGCTGGGATACTCCCCACTTTTGCCTAGATGACTGTAATTCCAACCGCACTCTTGAAGTTTGGCACCCTCCAAGACCAAGTAGCCTGTATGTTGTCACTACATGCACATCAACTCCTCCCTCCACCGATGCTCAGTAGCAGTAGTGTGTACTATCTACAAGATGTATTGCAGAAATTCACCACATCTTCAGACAACGCCTTCTAAGCCCAAGACCACTTCTGTCTAGAAGGACAGGGGTAGCAGATATGTGGGAGCATACCCACCTTCAGGTTCACCTCTGAGCCACTCACAATCCTGACTTGGAAATATTTCGCTGTTCCTTCACTGTAGCTGAGTCAAAATTCTGGAATTCCCTCCAGAATGGCATTGTGGGTCAACCCACAGCAGGTGGACTGCAGCAGTTCAAGAATGCAGCTCACCACCACCTTCTCGAGGGCAACTAGTGATGGGCAAAAAATTCTGGCCAGGCAAAAAATTCTGGCCAACCAACAATGCCCACATCCCTCAAAATGGATTAATAAAAAACTGGAAAGGCAGAGCTCAGTTTCCAGTCCCCATCCCCTGGCTGACTTAAAGTTAATGAGTTCAGTTAGATTCTCTGCCTTACCCTTTATTAGATGTAAAGCTGCAGGTTACCTTTAGTATCTGATCTATGTTGGCATTCACCTGGTTTCTTATCACCCTTTGTATTTATATAATTTCAGCGTAAATCCTGAGGTTTTTAAACATGGTATTGATGACATCTAACCACTTTCAAATTAGAATCAAAGTGAAGAGTGAATTAATCTAGAAATAATTTTTTCCGTAGCTCATTTTGGAAAGTAGTTTGGATATTAATCCCATTTAGAGTGAGGAAGGATCTGATCTGGATGTACAAGTGTGTGCATTCTATTAATATAGAATACAAGTATATCATTAATGAGCCTGTAGTTTATATCTTGTCCATGTATGGTATTCTGCAATTTTCTTCAGTGCACTGCTTTCAATATGGCAAACATAAGCAGGTGACCTGCCAAGTCTATGGTTGCCAGGATTAGTTTGACATCACTTTTTGTCAGTTAGCAAACATTGTTTCCTTCTTTGGTGGTTCTTCTCTCAACATCTTCCCAAACCCGTCATCCCTAATTTTTGGCCAGTTATAAGGATGGAAACTAAGGAATTGCTGTTTGTTCTAATTACATTATAGATGAGTGAAATATCACTGATTTTAGTTGCAAAATGTTATTTTGTGAGCAGAATTATTTGATTGACCCACGACAGAACATTGTGCTGTATAAATTTAAAATGTATTGAGGACTGTTGGATGTTACTTCACTCTTGCTTATCTACCTTTTGAATTTAATTAGTTAACAGTTGAATTGTGCAGACTAGGAAGATCGAAGGCGTGATGATTCTTTGCTGATCTTGGCTAAGGTTATAGTAGAATTGGATTCTGACTACAAGACTGGGGAGGGGAAAGCCGAAAACAAAAAAGTAAAGAAGGAATGAAAAATAGTTGGAAAAACCCAGCAGGTCTGGTAGCATCTGTGGAGAGAAAACAGTTATGTTTTAGATCCAGTAATCCTCCTTCAGAACTCCGTTCGGAACTGTGGAAAGATTAACCCGAGTTCCTATTCCCCATAGTTATCCTTCAATTCTTTACTGCAATAATGGCGGGCAGAATTCAGTCAATCTTTCAAGTTAGAAATGCAAATAACATTGGTAGGTGTTGTTATTTGAAGTTCTGTCTTAACACTAATTATATATAAGTGGCCATGAAATTATTCCCAGTAGTCCAAAATGAAGGAATGAAAAGGCAAGAAGAGAATGTATTTTATCTGATTCCTTTTAATAAAATTAAACTACTTTTTATGTTTCGACATTGTAGGGTTTTTACCATCGGCAGTGGGAAACAAAAGAAATGTTTCAAAGGTTCACAGAGTGAAGATGGAATCCTGCTCAAAGTAAGGATTACAAGTCTTCACATATGAAACAAAACTTTTTTTTCAATGCTATGTTTTCACTAATTTTACAGAGGATATAATGCTTTACAAGAATCTATACTACTGCATCCTAAGGTCTTAGAATTGGCTACAAAGATGTTGGATGCATGAGTTGTAATCTTACTGATCAAGAAACTTTAAAAAAAAAATTTAGGGATGTGGGCCAAATACAGGCAAATGAGACAAGCACAGTTTACGAAACCTGGTCGGCATGGATGAGTTGGGCTAAAGGGCCTGTCTCTAAATTCTGAAGATGTTTGAAGTTCAAAGGCTGAATTGCAGTGTGACTTGCATCGAGCATTCCTGTGCAGACTTGCGTAATCAAATATGTAACGATCATGTAGTAATAAAAATGGACAAAGGCAGCACCTGTAGTTTCTAAACATGAGTCAAATCTTCCGAGGAGAGGCAATCCCAGTCGGATTACCACTTCACTCTTTTTAACTCGTCCTCCACTGGAACCTCACTTTTCTGGCCTTGATGTCTGATTGGTCTGATCAGTGCAGGGTCAGTGCTCAAGGTCAAAACTTGCCTTTCTTTTTGAACAGCAGTAACAAGTATTCCAAGGCTTAAAGATCCAGAGTCTCATTTATGAGACTATCAAAGTTAGTAAGCTAAGTGGTGTGTTGAATGGAAAGTGATAAGATGATCACTCGTCAAGTGTTTTTGACTGAATTTAGAAGAAGGGTGTCCAGTATTTGGTGAGGTGGTAAGGGGATGCACAGGTAGCTTTATACTTAGCCAGGAGTTGGGGTAGGATTTAATCCCTCCAGTCTTTCCTGGAGACAAGAGAAAGAGGACCAAAATATCCTGGTACCAAAATTGGATCAGATAAGCAAAAAAAGTTATTTGCAAATAATTAATCCACCAATTTCTAGCCTGTGTTCTAGAAAGAATGGAGACCGGAAAGTAGAAATCTATAGGTCATAACTTAATATGTCATTGGGAAATGCTGGAATTCATTATTACGCAAGTAGCAAGACATTTCAACCCATAGTATAATTGGACAGAGTCAACTTCCTTTTATGAAAAGGAAAACATATTTGCCAAATTTTATTGGGGCTCTTTGAGGATGTAACAAGCAGGATAGATTAACGGGAACCAACAGATGTAGTGTGTGTAATCTTCTGCAAGATACTTGATCAGGGTCTACATAACCCATGCTAAGATTTCATGGTGTTGGATAACATATTAACATGAACAGAAAGATGGCTAGCTCACAAGAAATGAAGCTGGGATTTTTAAAAATCAATTATCGGTATTGGTGCTTCAACTATTTATAATTGACATTAATGATTAGGATGAAGGGATCCAGTATTTTGTCACCATTTTTGTTGATTGTTCCATCTGCTTATTTCTTTTGGACTGCCTGACAATCACCCAGGCTGTGGTATGACCATCTCTCTGAATTTGCAGTCTCTGTAACTCTGAGCCTCTTGAGCATGCTGCAGTGTCTCCAGTTGAAACTTGGACTGTAAATGTGAAGCTCCAGTTTCTGCAGCTGGAAGCCTGTCCTGTATATGTGGTCAACTAGGACATTAGTAGGGTCCATGACTTTCTACGTCTTACAGGTGCCACATTCCACTTTTCCAATCCTTCTTTCATAAACAATAATAAATGTTCCTAATGTATAAAAAATGTAAATATAGTCCCTGAGATTTCTTTTTGCCAACAATGATCCAATATCAAGTTCCATTCACTCATCACTTCTGTGCTCACTGATTTATGTTGGCTCCTGGATAAGCAGTGCTTTGAACTTACCTTTAAAATGTTTATCTCTCTACTTAAAACCATCTAGATCTTTCCCCTTTCTATCTTTAATCTCCTCCAGCTTTCCTAGTTTCCTGTATATTTACACTTGTCTAATTTAAAGTAACTGGAAATGCTCAGATGAGGTTATATCTGTGAAGAGCAAAACTAATTTCACGTTTCAGGCCGGACGCCATCTAACTTCAGCCATTTCCCCATTTTAAACGGCAGCCACCTCTTCAGCTGACAAAACTCTGCTATATAGAGAGTCATACAGCATTGAAATAGGCCATTTGGTGGTATAGACATGGGTCAAAGAACAAACTACCGCTGGTCATTTGATTTGACTTAATGACTAGCATGTTCCCGTGAAAGTGAAGGAGAAGGATGGCAAGATTTAGTATCCTTGGCTGACACATTGAGAGCTGTGTCAAAAAGAGAAAGGAAACCTATTTAATGTTTAAGAAATTGAAGACCGAGCCCTTGAAGAATATACAGATAGGAAAGAACTCAAACAAGGAATTAGAAGGGCTAAAAATGGCCTTAAGAAGCCTTTGCAAATCAAGACTAAGGAAAATCCCAAAGTATTTTATACACAAGGAGCGAGAGGGAGGATGGGAAAAGAGTATGTCCACTCGAGGACAAAGGCAATTTTTACACAGAGCCAGAGGAAGTGGGTACTATCCTTAATGATGGTTTACATTGGTATTTACAAAGATGGATGGTGAATCTTGAGGAGTATGTTGATATTCTAGGACATGTTGTGAAAAAGGAAGTGGTTTTGGGTGTTTTGAAACATATTAAGACAAGCCCCCAGGATCTATCTAGAACGCCAAAAAACGCAGTTGAGAAAATTACTGGGGTGTTGTATGAAGGCACAGGAGAAGTCCTCGAGGATTGCAGAATAGCCAACATTGCTCCTTCTGTTTAAGGAGGGTAACCGCAATAAACTGGGAAATTACAGGCTGGGGAGCCTTATGTCAGTGGTAGGGAAATTATGGGAGATGGTTCTTAGAATTTACTCACATTTGGAAAAATATGGACTTGTTTGTTACTATTATTGTGTTGACTATTGCCCAGTCCTATGGGATCTCTTCTGTGTCGTCTTATAAGATTTCATTCAAGGCCCCAGCAATTTTCTTGCCTGCTGTATCCTGCATTCTGGGAACTTGTCTACCTTAATGCTTTTCAACATGCACACACTCACGTTTGGAATAATATGGACTTCCTAGTGATAGACAGCATGGCTTTGTGCAGAGAAGGCAGATTCTCTCAAATTTGATATCTGCTTTTGAGCAAGTGCCAAAAATGATTGAGAGCAGGGTGATAGGTGTTGTCCATATGGTCTTTCGCGAATCTTTTGAGAAGTACATCATGGATGCTGATGCAAAAGGTGAACTCACATGGAAGCCACGGTGAGCTGGTAAAATGGATTTTTTAAAAACTGGCTGAGTCATAAACCGAATGGTAGAAGGGTGGTTTTCTTACTGGAGAACTGTGATCAGTGGTGGGACCCTGTTGTTTATAATATGTAGGAAATATTTGAAGGAGGCTTGATTACAAGTCAGGATACAACACAGATTGGGAAGCTGCAGATAGAAGGATTGCCAGAGGAGACAGTAGGATATAGATAGGCTGGAGCCTTCAGCAAAAAAAAATGGCAGATGGAGTTTAGTCTGGACAAATGCAAGGTGTTGCATTTTGGAAGATCTAATGCAGGAGGGAAGTGTACGATAAATGGCAGAACCCTTAGTTGCATCAGCAACTAAAGGGATCCACAGTTCCCTAAAAGTGGCAACATGAATGAATAAAATGGTCAAGAAGACATATGTCACACTTGCCTTCATCGGTCAGTGCATATAGTCTCAACATTGGCAAGTAATATTGCAGCTTTACTTAGGCATATTTGGAATAATGTGTACAGTTATGGTTGTCACACAATTAGAAAGACGTGGAGGCTTTGGAGCGAGTACAGAAAAGATTTACCAGGTTATGTTGTCAGTTTTAGAGGGTAATAGCCATGAGGAGAGATTTAGAGACTTGGTTTGTTTTCACTTGAACATCAGAAGCTGAGAGGAAACCTGATAGAAGTTTATACAATTGAGAGGCATGAATAGAATAGATAATCATGTCTTTTACCCAGGATAGAAATGTCAGTTAGTAAAGGAAAAGGTTTAAAAGGGAGAATGTTTAAAGGAGTCGAGAGGGTAGCACTTGTCCACAACCTACTATGCCCTAGCATTTTAATTGGTTGTTCAGATGCTTACAGAGTAATACAACATGGTAACAGACTCTTTGATTCAATAAACTAGTCCCATCTGTCTGCACTTGGTCAATATCCCTCCAAACATATGCTTATCGCAAAGTCTTTTAAATGTTATAACTGTACCTACATCCAGCACTTCCTCTGGAAGTTCATTCCACACACCAACAACTCTGTTTAAAACAAAAATTAACCCTTATGTCTTTTTTTAATCTTTCTCTTCTCAGCTTAAAAATATACCCCCTAGTCTTGAAATCTCCCACCCTAGGGACAAGACACCTGCCTTACCTATCCCCCTAATTATTTTGTAAACCTTTTTGAGGTCAATCCTCAACCTCCTGCGCTGCAGTGACAAAAATCCCATCCTACCCTGCCCCTCTTTTATATCTCAAACCCTCCATTCCTGGCAGCATGCTGGCAAATCTCTTCTGATCTCTCTCCAGCTGCTTAATACCCTTTCTCTAACAGGAAGACTAGAATTGGAGACAGTATTCCAGAATAAGTCTCGCCAATGTACTGTACAACGTCAAGGTAACATCTTAAATGCTGTGAGAGTATCTGCCTCCACCAACCTCTCAGCCAGCATGTTCCATGTTTCTACCACCCTCTGGTTGAAAAAATATTCTGCAGATCTTCTCTAGCCTTAGCCTTAACCTTAAACCTATGCCATATGGTCTTAGACACATCTGACATGGGGGAAAGATTCTCATGATCTACATTGTGTATGCCTCTTAAAATGTTGTATATCTCAATCAGACTCAAACCATCACACCCTACTCCCAACCCATCCCCAAAGTAGTCTCCTCTGCTTCAAGGAACACAAACCTAGCTTATTCAGTTTCTCCTCATAACTGGACTTTTCATCCCTGGCAATTCTTCTCCACTCTCCAATATGATCACTTCAAATAGTGTGGCAGACAAAACTGAACACAGAATACTGTGGCCTAACCAATGTTTTAGAAAATTGCAGTAAAGCCTTCCCTGCTCCTCTATTCTATGCCTTGGCACTCCTATCTATTTGTGCTGACACTTTCAGGGATCTATGGACAGGTACACAAAGATCTTTTGTTCTTCAGTACTCCCAAAGGGGCCTACCATTCATGTGTATATCATTTCGTATTAGACCTCCCAAAATGCGCCATCTCATGCTTATCAGGATTAAATTCCATCGGCCATTTCTCTGCCCAGTTTACCAGCTGATCAATATCAGACTGCAGCCTGAGGTCATCCTGCTCACTACCAACAATAAAGGTAGGAAAACACACTGTGTCCAACTTTCAGCTGCTTCTTGAAACCTATCTCTTTGACCAAATGTTTAGTCATCTGGTTTTTTTTTTGTGGTTCAGTGGCAATTTTTAATAACAGTCCTGTGAAACACCTTGCGCAGTTTTTGTCACCTTAAAGACACTATCTAAATGCCAGTTATTGTTCAGTCATTTTATCTTTTAAAAGTTATGATGGGATTCCATTTAAGAGTATGCATATATTTGCAGCATTAAGTAGCTCCCCAAAACAATTTGAAAATAGCACCAATGATATATTTCAAAAGCCATAAAGGTGGTTCAGATTTGGTTTGCAGTCTTGATGTGTCATTTTCATAACTTCATATTATTCTTTCCATCTACTGAAATCAGATTGGATTATTCAGTCTACTTGATCTATGAGCAAATTTTGTACTGTTTATTTTCCTGCATCATCTGACAGCTCCCAACCCACGTGAGTTGTCATTAGACGATCATTAGAAGCATTTGCTTTTACAAAAGGAAGATTGAGCTGGGGCACCTTTACTGTTATAGTAATGGAAGCAAATTTGAATGCAAATAAATTTGAATAAAGCACCCTTTGTCTTTTTATATTTTTTTAATATATTGTTGCTTTTGTAAAAGATTTGAAAAAGTTTTTATAAAAATGTTTTTTAAAAAATGCTCTTTGTAGAGGAAGTAATTGGATTCTGTGGTACACAATGGTGACATTCAAAACAATTACATTTTTTGGTCTTCAATTGGAAGTTTTAAAAATTGTCTGTATTCTTTTATGTTAGTGGCCTTTGAATTGTTCATTTGGCAACACAAGTTTTATAAACATGGTGGATTTCTCTTTTGAGTATTTCAAACTTTAGTTGAGGTACCCAACATATTTTTGTCTGCTTTGGTTTCTAGGTTCAGATGGATCCCTCTGGAACATTTGTAGCCACTAGTTGTTCAGACAAAAATATTTCCATCTTTGACTTCTACACTGGGGAATGTGTAGCCAGCATGTTTGGCCATTCAGGTACTCCTTGCATTAACCCACAAATCAGCATTATTTAACTTTTCTGTATTTTCAAAAACATTGATTTTAAAAATCCTTAGACATACTTTTTCTTCCCTGGTGAATATCCAGTACCATATCCGCCATATGGAAGAAATGTGTGATTCTTCAATATGGATGTTTTTCAGTGAAACCCACTGTCAGCTAATTGCTACAGCCATGTATGGAATGCATGCCCTTCAGAAATTACCAAAGCTTCTTAAAGAATACCTGACAAACTTAGAACCACAGTAATCCAGAAGGACAAGGACAGCAGATACAAGTGTTAATTGCTTTCATGTGGACCCCACATTATAGAAAAATCATGCTTTAGAAACAGTGCTTAAAGTGTTGCCAATGTAATTGCATTACAGTCTATTTTAAAACCTGTAACACCTATTTTAAAAGTTCAAGCTTTAGAAAGTGACGCCAATTCATCAGTCGTGTTACAGCGAGTAATAGCAGCAGCACCTGTGCATGAGAACACAGCAACCTGCAAATTCTCCTTCAAACCATTTCATTCCTTCATTGACAATGGTTTTAAATCCTGAACTCCCCATCTAATAGCAGTGTGGGTGTAAAACGGCAATTCAAGAAGGAATTCACATTTTATCAAGGGCAGTTAGTGTTAGATTGTAGGAGTTTATGAGGAATTATGTAATAGGCAGTTGGTCATTTGTAAGCAATTTCAGATATTTGAATTTAAACAGCAGCAATTTAGATATGATGCATTATTTAATTGGACAAAGAAATTATACAATTATGAAAAAAAAATGTTAAAGGTTCACTTGTAACAGAGGACAAATAGGCTTTCAGCGCAGAATGTGCTGGCTCACTTGTGAAGGCAGCATCTGGCTGTCTAGCTGAACCATTAGTGATCTCTTGCCTGAGTCTTCCTGTGATATCCCAGACTGGTGTGTGAAGAAGGGATGAAATTACAGGGGCTTTGACCCAAATTTTCAATATGTCTCTGATTACAGTGGAGGACTGGAGGGCAGCTAATGTGGTTCCACTTTTCAAGAAGGTGCTAGGGATAAGCTAGGGAATTACAGACAAGTGACTCTCACGTTCGTGGTCGGGAAACTATTGAAAATCCTGACAAAAAGAATTAATCTCCAACTGATCAAGTTTGATCAGGGACCGTCAGTATGGCTTTGTCACGAGATCGCACCTAGCAAATCTTTGAATTTATTATCGAGGAGGCGACCGACTGTTTAGATGAAGGTAGTGCAGTCCATGTAGTTTATTTGGATTTCAGCAAAGCCTTTGACAAAGATCCAAATGGGAAACTGATGAAGCTGATCAAAGTATGGAGGATCCAAGGTAATTTGGCAAGATGGGTCCAAGTTGACTTAATAGGAGATGGAGGATGATGGTTGAAGTTTGTTTGTGTAACACCAGTTGCATATGACTGGCATCCATGCTGAGTCGCTTATTGTTCATGATGGATACATGCATATAATAGATAAGAATGTGGGACGATCTGAAGTTTGTGGGTCGCACCAAGGTTGGCTGATCGTTATAGTGAGGAAGAAGGCCTTAGATTACAGGAAAATGTAGATGGGTTGGTCAGAAGGTCAGATCAATTGGAAATGAAATTTAGGGTCGAGAGTGTGGTGCTGGAAAAGCACAGCTAAGCAGGCAGCATCTGAGGAGCAGAGGAATCAATGTTTCAGGCATATGCCCTTCGTCAGGAATGAGGCTTGTGGTTGAGAGATAATTGGGAGAGGGGTGGGTTTCAAGGTTGAGGTTTCCTGCAGGCATTTCAGGCAGTGCATTCCATATTCCCACCAACCCCGGATTTAAAAAAAACATTTGCTCAAATCCCCTCTAAATCTCCTGCCCTTCACCTTAAAAGTTATGCCTTCTTGGCATTGACCATTCAACAAAGGGAAACAGCAGCTTCCCACCTATCCTGTCCATGACCTTCATAATATTAGAAGATTAGAATCCCTGCAGTATGGAAACAGGCCCTTCGGCCCAACAAGTCCACACCGACCCTCCGAAGAGTAACCCACCCAGACCCATTCTCCTACCCTCTATTTACCTCTGACTAACACACCTGACACTATGGGCAATTTACCATGGCCAATTCACCTGACCTGCACACTGATTGTGGGAGGAAACCGAAGCACCGAGTAAACCCACATAGTCACTGGGAGAATGTGCAAACTCCACACACCTAGTCACCCGAGGCAGGAATTGAACCCGCGTCCCTAGTGCTGTGAGGCAGTAGTGCTAACATCTGAGCCACCATGCCACCCCAAAAAGCCCTATGCACACCTCAATCAGGTTCCCCCCAACCTTCTTTGCTCTAAAGAAAGCAACCCGAAACTGTACAACATCTTTGAGCTAAAACGATCCAACTGAGACAATATGCAGCCCCTCCAGTGCAAATATATCCTCTTACAGTGTGGCAACAGGAAGTGCACAAAGTACTCCAAATGTGGTCTAACCAAAATTTTGTGCAGCTCCAACGTAACCTCCTTGATCTTACAATCTGTGTGACAACTGGTAAAAGTAAGTGTCCCATGTCTGCTTAACCATCACTTCACATGTTCAGGGTTAAATTTCATTTGCTAGGAGAAAGTGAGGACTGCAGATGCTGGAGATCAGAATTGAGATGGTAGGTGATGGAAAAGCTCAGCCAGTCAGGCAGCATCTAAGGAGCAGGAGAATCAACGTTTTGGGCATAAGTCATTCATCAGGAATGAGGCTTGTGGTTCAGAGCTGAGAGATAAATGGGAGGAGGGTGGGGTTGGGGGAAGGTAGCTGGAAAAGCGAAAGGTGTGTGAAGGTAAGGGAGAAGGTGAAAGGTCAGAGGGGCAGTGATGGATGGGTTCGGAGGGGAATGCCAATGTGGATATGTGGGGTGAGGGGAAATGACAAGCTAGTGAAATCCATATTTATCCCGTGTGGTTACAACTCCCAAGGCAGAATATGAGGTGTTCCTCCTCCAGATGTCTGGTGGTGATGGTTTGGCGGTGGAGGAGGCCTAGCACCTGCATGTCCTTGACAGAGTGGGAGGGGGAGTTGAAGTGTTCTGCCATGGGGTGATGGAGTTGGTGTGATCGAGTGTCCCAGAGATGTTCTCTGAAACGATCCGCAAGTATGTAGCCTGTCTCCCCACGTAGAGAAGACCACACCAGGTGCAATGGATGCAGTAGATGACATTGGGAGAGGAGAGGTGAATTTCTGAGTCATGGAAGGATCTCTTGGGACCTTGGACGGAGGTGAGGGGAATGGTTTGGGTGCCGGTTTTACACTTGCTATGCACGGAAAGATGCCAGGAGTGGAGTGTGGGCTGATGGGGGGGTATGGACCTAACGAGGGAGTCGCGGAGGGAATGGTCTTTTCAGAATGCTGATGGGGGTAGAGAGGGAAATGTATCTCTGGTAGAGTCTGTTTGGAGGTGGCGGAAGTGGTGGAGGATGATTCTGTGCTGTTGAGGTCCTTTGACAGATGTCGGAAGTGGTGGGGGATGATGCGCTGATGTTGGGCTCCGTTTGGAGGTGGCGGAAGTGATGGGGGATAATTCTGTGATGTTGGGGTCCATTTAAAGGTGGCAGTAGTGGTGGAGGATGACCTCACCACCAGAGATATATATCCCTCCCCACCACTATCAGCGTTCCAAAAAAACCATTCCCTCCGTGACTCCCTCGTCAGGTCCACCCCCCAACCACCAGCCCACACCCCACTCCTGGCACCTTTCCATGCCACTGCAGGAAGTGCAAAACCTGTGCCCACACCACTCCCCTCACCTCCGTCCAAGGCCCCAAGGGATCCTTCCACATCAGTTAGAAATTCACCTGCACCTCTCCCAATGTCATCTACTGCATCCATTGCACCTGGTGTGGTCTCGTTTACACGGGGAGACAGAACACCTTCTTGCGGATCGTTTCCAAGAACAATCTGGGACACCCGCACCCACCAACCCCACCATGTGGCTGAACACTTCAATTCCCCCTCCCACTCTGTTAAGGACATGCAGATCCTGGACCTCCTCAGCACTTTTAGCCAAGTGCTGGATAATGGAATTAGTGCAGACTGATCAATGCAGATTCGATGTGCTGAAGGGTCTCTTCTGGAGAAGTTAGATGCTGACGAGAACTGCTGCCTATGAAGATCACCTGTTGAGGAACGGTCTCTGATCCTCATCACTTGTTCATATACCCTATTTCTAGGTGTCAATGAATTGCTAGAATGTTTTTAATAAATGCCGTAAGCAGATACTCATGGTGTCTGTTGTCCCTTTGTCCGCCTCAATTTAAGATCGTCTAGGAGCAGAAGCAGGTTATTCACTCACTCCATCAAACATGCTCAGCCTTTCAATATGATCACAGCTGATCTAATAATCTGCCAATTCATTTTCATGCCTTATCCCCACAATCCTCGATTCTCTTGCAGATTAAACATTTATGTCTTTGCCTTGAGCATACCTAATGACCCAGTCTAAATACTGTTTGACTATCCGCTTAGAAGAAATTTTCCTCTGGTGTGTTTTATATTGTGACCCCCCTAACTGAGAGATTATGCCTTCTGGACCCCCACAAGGGGAAGCAACGTTTCCATATTTTAATCTGTCAAATCTCAAGAATCTTGTATATTTCAGTAAAGTCACCTCTCACTCTTCTTGCTTCTCACGTGTTCAACCTCTCCTCATTAGACAGTCCTTTATCCTGAACCTTCCATAAATTGCTTTCAATGCCTGTATAACTTTGTGTAGATATGGGGATCAAAACTCTCTGCAGTCTTCAGCTGTGATCTGATTGGTGTCTTATCTGGATTTAGGAAAACCTCCCCATTTTAAGATTTAATTCCCTTTAAAATGAAAACATTCCATTGCCTCCTTATTACCTGCTGAACTTGTATGCTCGCATTTTGTTGATTTATGTATGAGGACTCCCAAATCCCTCTGATTTTGTAAGGTCTGCAGTCTTTCTCCATCACCAGTTGCCCAGAGGGCAGTTAAGAGTCAACCACATTACTTTGGGTTTGGAATCACAAGTAGGCCAGACCTGGTAGGATGGCAGTTTCCCTCCCTAAACGATATCACTAACTTATCCTAACAATAGACAATGGATTTATTAGACTCTTAATTTCAGATTTTTATTGAACTTAAATTCTACCATATGCTATAGTAGGATTTGAACGTGGGTCCCCAGAACATTGTCTCTGTCCAGTGATAATTCCACGAGGCCATCATCTCCCAGTGGTCATGGTACACTCACTTTCTTCTTCTAAATCATTAATATATTTTGTAAATAACTGTGGCATTGGTATTGATCCTTGTGGTACTATACTCATTACAGGACTCCATCCTGAAAATGTTCTCCTTAACCAACTCAGTCTTCTATTCGTCCTCTATCCATGACGATATATAACCTGTAACACCAGAGGCTGGTATCTTTATTGAATAGCCTAATGTGGGGTACATTATCGTATGTCTTCTGGAAGTCCAAACTTATCACATCTGCTATTTTCCCCTCCATTGATCTTGTTATCTCCAGAAAGAACTCCTAATAAATTTATCACGCTTTATTTCGCCTTTGTAAAGCAGTGCTGACACTGATCGATCAGATTGTGCATTTCTAAAGCTTGACTATTATACATTTCCCCAATGACTAATGTTAAGCTCAGTGCTTTATAGTCAGATATTTTTGTCATCTTACGATTTTATAAAAAGTTATTGCGTTGGCAGTTTTCCGACCCTTTCAGACTTTTCCAGAATCAAAGGATTCTTAGGAGATTACCCTCAGTGCATCCACCATCTGTGTAGTTGCTACTTTTAATATCCTACAGTGCATCTCAGGTCCAGGAGACCTATCATCTTTCAGCTCCATTCGTTTCCCCAGCACTTTTTCTTGACTGATAGTTATTGCATTTATTACCTTTCCTCCTTTGCCCATTGATTTATCTAGTATTTTAGGAATGCTAAAATTTAGGAATTACTGTCTTCTGCTATGAAGATTGCTGCAAAGTGTTTATTCAACTCCTCTGCCTTTTTTTTTAAGATTAAATTCCCTACAGTGTGGAAACAGGCCTTTCAGCCCAATCAGTCCACACCAACTCTGAAGAGTAACCCACCTAGACCCATTTCCCTCTGACTAATTGACGCAATTTAGCATGGCTAATTCACCTGACCTGTGCATCTTTGGACTGGTGGAGGAAACCGGAGCTTCAGGAGGAAACCCACGCAGACACGGGGAGAATGTGCAAACTCCACACAGACAGTCACCCGAGGCTGGAGTTGAACCTGGGACCCTGGTGCTGTGAGGCAGCAGTGCTAACCACTGAGCCACCATGCCACCAAATTTCCCTTTTATTATTTCCCCAGTCTCTTATAAGTGGCCTAATTCCACTTTGGTGCAGTTCCCTCCTTATATAAAACAAAAGTCTTGTTATCTGTCCTGATATTACTTGCAAGTTTACCCTCAAAGGTTTGTTTTGGTTATCTTTTCATGCTTAAAAATTTCCGAATCCTCTGGGTTACCAGAATATTGCTATATTGTATGTCAGTTTGAAAGCTACCCTTAACTTCCATAGCTGACTTATCCCTTCCTAGAATCCTCCATTCTTACAGGATATATTTTTAGTGTCATTTTGTGGGCGGCACGGTGGCACAGTGGTTAGCACTGCTGTCTCACAGCGCCTGAGACCCGGGTTCAATTCCCGACTCAGGTGACTGTGTGGAGTTTGCACGTTCTCCCCTTGTCTGCGTGGGTTTCCTCCGGGTGCTCCGGTTTCCTCCCACCGTTCAAAGATGTGTGGGTCAGGTGAATTGGCCATGCTAAATTGCCCGTAGTGTTAGGTTAGGGGTATGGGTGGGTTGCTTCGGCGGGTCGGTGTGGACTTGTTGGGCCGAAGGGTCTGTTTCCACACTGTAAGTAATCTAATCATTACAGCATAGAAATGGGCACTTCAACCCACCAAGTTTAAGCTGACTAACAAATACCAAACTATACCAATTTAATTTTCCTGCACTTGGACCATAGCCTATTATGCCTTGGTATTTTAAGTGGTCATCCAGGTGCTGCTTAAATGTTGCTTCCACTAGTATCTTGGGCAATGCTTTCCATATTTCTACCTGCATGAAAAATCTTTTCCTAAGATCTCCTCTAAACCACCTACTTCTCACCTTTTAAACTTATGCCCTCTGGTCTTAGACACATCTGCCTTGGTAGGGAAAAGATTTTCACTACCTACCTTGTCAATGCCTCTCATAATTCTGTATATTTGAATCCGATTACATGCTCTGCTCCAGAGAAAACAAACCTAGTCTATCCAGTGTCTCATAACTGAGACTTTCCATCCCAGACAACATCCTGGTGAACCTACATTGCATCCTCTCTAGTGCAATCACATCCTTCTGATAGTGTGGTGACCAGAACTGCACTCAATATTCCATCTGTGGTCTTACAAATGGTTTACGAAGTTGTAACAAGACTTCTCTGCTGCTAATGAAGGCAAGCATCCTATATGTTGCTTTCACAATTCTTTCTATCTGTGCTGAAACTTCCAGGGCCCCATGGACTTGTATGTAAAAGGTCCCTTTGTTTCTTAGAACCATACATTGTGTATTTTCTTCCCTTATTAAACCTCGCAAAATGTATCATCGCTCACATCAGGATTAAATTTCATCCGTCATGGCTGTGCCCAGTTGACCAGCTGATCAATATCAGACTGTAGCTTGAGACAACCCTCCTCACCGATCAAGAACCCCACCAATTTTTGTGCCATTATGCCTTCTACATTTGCAACAAATTCCTTCATATACTTAACAAACACCAAGGATCCGAGCACCAATCACTGTGGTATACCACTGATCACAGACTTCCAATCGTGAAAGCAATCCACCACCACCTTTTACCTCTTATTAGCAAGCCTGTATTGGATCTAATCTCCCAACTTGCCTTGGATCTCATGGGGCTCTTACCTTTCGGACCAGCCTTCCATGTGGGACCGTGCAAAGACCTTACTGAAGACTATGTAAACCACTTCAACTGCACTACACTCATCAATATATTTTGTCAACTTTTCAAAAAAAAGACTCAATAAAATTCGTCCGTGAAGTAAATCTATGCGGACTGTCCCTGGTCAATCCTTGCCTTTCCAAGTGTCAATTAATTCTGTCCTTCAATATTTTTAAATAACTTTCCTACCACTGACATCAGACTAATTAGAGTCTGTAATTAATTGGCCTACTGCCCATCTTGAACAAGGGAATTGCATTGGATATCCTTCAATCATCTGACACTTCACCTATAACCAGCAGAAGAGTAAACATCTCTGCCAGGCCTCTGACAATCTCCTCCCTTGCTTTACGTAACAGCATGGGATGAATTTCATCAGGCCCAAGGGATATATGCACATGCATGCCTACTAAAATATCTAAAAGTTCCTCCTTATTAATCTTAACATGCTCTAGAATCTCACTGTCCCAATTGAAATCTCCAGCTGCAATGTCTTTCTCCTTTGTGAATGTAGATGAGAAATATATATATTTAAGATCTCACTCATGTCCTCCTGGCTCCAGACACAGATTGTCCCTTTGGTCTCAAGTAGGCCCTGCTGTTTTTCTGGTAAACCTCTTGCTCTTAATATACTTATAAAATGCCTTGGGGTTTCCTTTAATCCTATCTGCCAAAGATATTTCATGGTCTCACCTTGGCCCTCTCAATTTCTCTTCTTTTAAGCACCCCCTGCACCTGTTATAATTCTGAAGGGCCTCCCCTTTTATTAGTGCTCTATACCTATCACATGCTTCTTCCATTTTCTTCTTCAAACTCTTGACATCCAGGGTTCCCTAGACTTGCTGACTTTACCCTTCACTCTTGGAGGATTATCTGGCCCTTTCATTATCACAACAGAGGTAGTGTTGGGCAAGCAAATGGAGCTAAAAGTAGACAAGTCTCCTAGCCCTGATGAAATACATCCCACGGGGCTAAAAGAGGTGGTGGGAGAAATAGCACTTGTTGTAATTTTTAAAAATTCACTGGACTCTAGGGCAGTTCCAGCAGACTGGAAAGCAGCAAATGTGACGCCACTGTTTAAAAAGGTAGGTAGACAAAAGTTGGGGAATTACAGAATAGTGAGCTTAACTTCTGTAATGGGGAAAATACTTAAGTTGATTATGAAGGAAGAAATAGCAAGGCATCTAGATAGAAATTGTTCTGTTGGGCAGATGCAGCATGGGTTCATGAAGGGTAGGTCATGTTTAACTAATCTTTTGGAATTCAATGAAGACATTACAACACAGTAGACAATCGGACTGAGTGGATGTGGTGTATCTGGATTTCCAAAAAGGTTTTGGACAAGGTGCTGCACAAAAGGCTGCTGCTTAAGATAAAGATGCAAGGCATTATGGGCAATGTATTGGCATGGACAGAGGATTGGGTAACCAACAGGAAGTAAAGAGTGGGAATAAATTAATGCTATTCTGGTTGCCAATCAGTGACTAATGGTGTACCTCAGGGATCAGTGTTGGGGCCTGCAGTTATTCACAATTTACATAGATGTTTGGAGTTGGGTGACACTCAGATGAGTGGTAGACCAAAGTGTGCTGAGGACTCTAAGACTTTGCAAAGAGGCATAGATAGTTTAAGTGAGTGGACAAAGGTCTGGCAAATGGAGTACAATGTTAATAAATGTGAAGTCGTCCATATTGGTAGGAATAATAATAAAAAGAACAATTACTTGAATGGTAAGAAATTGCAGCATGCTGCTGTGCAGAGGGACTGGAGTGTCCTTGTGCTTGAATCGCAGAAGGTTGGTCTGCAGGCACAACAAGTAAGTAAGAAGGCAAATAGAAGTTTGTCCTCCATTGCTGAAGGGATTGAGTTTAAAGCAGAGATTTTATGTTGCAGCTGAATAGGGTGCTGGTGAAGCCACACTTGGAGTACTGTGTGCAGTTTTGGGCTTCTTACTTGAGAAGGGATATACTGGCACTAGAGGGGGTGCAAAGGTGGTCCACTAGGTTGATTCCAGAGTTGAGGAGATTGGTTTATGAGGAGAAACTGAGTAGACTGGAATTATATACGTTGGAATTTTGAAGAATGAGAGGGGAACTTATGGGAACATATTGAATTATGAAGGGAATAGACAGGATGGAAGTAGAGAGGATGTTTCCAATGATGGGTGAAACTAGGACAAGAGTGCATAGCCTTAAAATTAGCGGGAGCAGATTTAGGACTGAATTGAGAAGGAACTTGTTCACCCAGAGGGTTGTGAATCTATGGAATTTCCTGCCCAATGAAATGGTTAAGGCTTCCTCAGTAAATGTTTTTAAAACTAAGATTATTGTTTGAACAGTAAAGGAATTAAGGGTGAGAGGGCAGGTAAGTGGGGCTGAGGACACGAAAAGATCATCCATGATTTTATTGAATGGTGGAGTAGGCTCGAGAGGCCAGGTGGCCTACTCCTGCTCCTAGTTCTTGCGAACTCTCAGTATACCACTTTTAAAAGACTCCCACTTTCCAAATGTAGTCTGACCAGCCTGACAGTCTGTTTGCCAGATCCTGTCAAATGATTTTAAAATTTATCTTTCTCCAGTTTTGACCCTTGGCTTTTGCACTATCCTCATTCCTCTCCATAAACACTTTGAGCATAGCAACCATAATTCTAAGATTCAAAGTGCTTGGCTGTTGATAATTCAACCACTTGACTGGCTTCATTCCATGGGATTAGGTGTAGCACTGTCCTGTCTCGAAAAGGACAAACATGTCCTGGCACAAAAAGCTGTCCTGTATACACTTTAAAAATTCCACCCCTTCTAATCTTTTCACGCAAAAGCAATACCACTTAATGTTAGTAAAGTTGAAATCCCCTACTACCATGACCCTAATCCTCTTGCACCTCTTTGTGACTTGCCTATATATCTGCCCCTCCATCTCCCTCTGACTTCTGCAAGGCTGGTAGTATAACCCCCAGTAAAGCTATCACTTTTTAAAAAATCTTTAGTCTGTACCCAGATGGCCTCAGCGATTATGTTCTTTATCAATAACATAATGTCTACACTGCTTCCCCACCACCTTCCCCAATCACACCTGAAACTTCTATACAGAGGAACTGCTATTATCCAAACGAGGTGAGTGGGCACTGTTTCATTCGGATAATTGATTATTCAGTTAATTGATTCAATGCCTTTCTTCTGGGGCTCAGGGCTTTCTGTTAAGTCTGCTCCCTGTTCAGGAGACTAGGCAACAGCACACTGTACATGAACCCCCCCCCATCCCCACCCAACACTGCTCCCACCCAACCTCCCCCCCCCACCCCATACAACACCGTCCCCCCTTCCTTCCTGCCCTCTCACGCCCCACAACCCCATCCAACACCATGCCCCTTCCACCCCATCCGCCCACCCTCCCCCCACCCAAAACCTGTCCAAGTAGTCTTGTGAGCTTAACAGCACAAAATAATCAAATGTTTCATCTAGCAATGTATTTTGAATTGTTTAATGCCAGTCACCTCGAGTGCAAACATATTTGAACCACAGTCAACTTTGGTACTACCTTTTTTTTATGTGCTCAGTATCAGGTCTGATTTTATACAACGTGGCTGTGGATAATTCAACCACTTGACTGGCTTCATTCCAAGGGATTAGGTGTCACACTGGTTACGATCCTTGGGAGCAGGCAAAGGATACATTTGGAAGATAACCTGACTTGAGGTTTTGTGTTGGATTTGATTGAAGGTTCAGTTTAGCTTTTACAAACTGCTTATCGAGGAAAATCACTACCAGCTACATTAGTTGACAGTTTTTAAAAATTTTATTTCACATGTACTGTACTGAGAATTCTAGCATTGCTCAAGTGTTAAAAGTCCAGATCCAAAATTGTGATGTCTTGTCAACCTATACTTAGAAAGTTAAAAATCACACAACACCAGGCTATGGTCCAACATGTTTATTTGGAGGCACTAGCTTTCAGAGCGCCGCTCCTTCAGGTGGGTCATCAGGTACTTAGAAAGATTATGACTTTGAATCTGATAGATTGGATTGAAAACAGATCAAATTCAAGGAGTAATTTGTGAATTTCTGCAATGGATCTTTGTTGCATGTGGTTTAGAATGATTTTGAATTTAGTAATAATTGCAGACAGTGCAAAAATTTACAAATAATTTTCAAACTTTTTCTTTTGTTTTGAACCATAGAAATTGTAACTGGCATGAAATTTACAAATGATTGCAAGTATCTCATCACAGTCTCTGGAGACAGGTGAGTGCTTACTATTGGACTCTATGGTATGTATTTGTGGGGGAAAATTTGAGCGCAGGATGTAAATAAATGGCTATTGAAAAGCCCTAGTTTCGCAGACCAATGTTCTAAGACCATGTGTAATTTCTTCGACTTGACACTGCATATGCTAGACATAGGAGCCCAACATACAATCATCAGACACGAAAATGGTTTCCATTATGGCTGAGAAACCACCAATCCTCTTTCTTTTAATTTTTCTTGCAATGATAAATCCCAGTCTGTCAGTTGGTATGATTTTGATCATGTTTAAATCGAAGTGACGTGCTCTCTTTGTATGTTTCTTCAGTCTCTGAATGACTGACTAGCTCAGTCGTAATGATTTATGAAGTGCTGTTACCATGCGAGCTTTTCTCATTTACCATGACTGTTACTACAATTTCTCTACTCTTCACTCTCATTTCTTCTAACCTTCAGCTGCTAAATGTATTCTTTGCTCAGGGTTTATAATAAGTTCAGTTTTCCGTAAAATAATGGTTTTCTGTAAAACTTCTATGCAAGAAACTAGCTTATTAAGTAACTGCCTAGCAAGTCCCTTTCGGGTCTAAGTGCAATATTGTTAAATAGTAACAAAAATAGAAATTGCTGGAAAACCTCAGCAGCTTAGGCAACATGAGAAATTAAAGTTAATTAACTTTAAGTAACCCTTCAGAAACTTTATTTGATTAACTAAATAGTAAATGTACAACTTAATACTGAATATTCAAGTTTCTCCAAACATATTTTGTAACCCACAGTTGCATATTCATATGGCGCTTGGACACTCAATTGACAAATTGTATGAGACATCGTCTTTCTGAAATTAAACAGATTGCTAAAAAGGATAAGACTCCACCAACCAAGATATCTGCACCAATCAGGTATGTTAGATGAAATAGCAGTTGACTTGCAGGATATCTCAGGTACTGAAATTTAGAAGGTCAGGCAGCCTTCCAATCTTTTAAAATTATAATTCCTTATTATTTCTAAGGAGTTATTCAAAGATCAAATTTTGGTAATCCAATCCTCACCTGTGTTGATGATTGGTAATACAATAGATTCCCAAGTATCTTTAGATATTGTTGTGATTTAACTTTTGAAGTGAGACTGGGCCTATAATAATTTAATTTTTTGCTTCCCTCTTTTCTCACCAACTCCAAATAAGTCTTGATGCACTTCATTCTGATTACACGGTTGCCTCCTAGACTTGAGGGCATTCAAGTGCGAGGCCTAGAAACCTAAATGTTCTATTTTGGTTTGTCACAATGCCATTGCTATCTTGCCACACACTGATTTGTTGTAATACTTGAAACTTTGTGATGCCCTCATTGTAGCAGTTTAAATTGGATGGAAAACATAGCTGCTGAGTCTACTTCTAAATTCATCGTATTCATTTCAAGGTCTACACAAGGGACTTGATGTGAGAAGAGCAATTTCTGCCTACAATATAAGAATTGAGGTTATCCCATCTTTGCACCCATATATTCATAAGTACAAGTCCAAGCACATTTTGGTGGTAGAAGTAAAAAAATGTCAACTCACATAGTGTCTTTTAGTATCTCAGGATGTCCCAAGATGCTTTACAGCCAATTTAATACTTCTAAAGCTTAGGCATTGAAATGCAGGAGCTCCTTGTGGAGTATCCAACCAGATTCAGCTGCTTCATCAATGACCTTCTCTTTGATACAAGACCAGAACTGACTATGTTCACTAATGTATCCTGGTTTGGGTCAAAAAAACAGCAAGTAATATTTGTGCCACACGAATGCTGGCAATGGCCCTCTCCAATAGGACACACTTAACCACTTGCCTTTGACATTCAATGGCATTACCATCACTGATACCCCATTATCAATATCAGAGGCTAAGAATACTGCAGTGAGTAACTCACATTCTGACTCCCCAAAGTCTGTCCACTATCTATAACGTTCTATTCAGAAGTGTGATGGAACACTTGCCAGTAGACTGGATAAGTGCAGCTCCAACAACACTGAAACGTTTGGCCTGATCCAGAACAAAGTAGCCCTTTAGTACCACTTCCACAAACATCCATTCCCTTTACCATTGATACTCAATAGCATCTGTATAGAATCTACAAGATGCATTGCAGCAATTCACCAAAGATTCTTAGACAGCATCTTCCAAGCCATGATCACTATCCTCTAGAAAGCTAAGGGCAACTGATTCAACATTGAAACCCCACCATTTGTGAATTTTCCTCTGAGCCAGTCATCATCCTGATTTAGAAATACATTGCTGTTCCTTTGATAAGCTAAAATCCTGGAATTTCCACAAGGGCATTGTGGATCCACCTACAGCATGTGGACTGCAGCAGTTCAGGAAGGTAGCTCACCACCACCATAAGAGGATAACTAAGAATGGGCAATGAAAATGCTAAGGTAAAAACAATGACTGCAGATTCTGGATCAGTGGTGCTGGAAGAGCACAGCAGTTCAGGCAGCATCCAACAAGCAGCGAAATCGACATTTCGGGCAAAAGCCCTTCATCAGGAACTGTGACACTCATCCCACAAGTTAATTTTTTTTAAAATGTGGAAGCTCCCACAAACAATTATGATATTTCCTAATTAGCCTATTTGTGATGACTGAGAGATAAACATTGGCAAAACACTGGAAGGAACTCTCCTCCTCTTTGTACCATGGGATTTCTTGTTTCCATCCAAAAAGACAGAAGATGTGTCAGTTTAATGTCTAGTTTCAAAGACTGAACCTTTGCAGAATGACCGTCTTGGTTTTATTTTCAGTTCTTTGGAGAATGACAACTAGTAGTATTAACCTCTGAGCCACACCTGTCCGAGTTGATCAGAAAATGGCTGTGCACTCAATGGTTTGATTTTCTCCAAACTATAGTCTGCAGCTCTATGCGTGCCAACAGCTATACATTGGAATAGTATTTAAGTTTTTTTTATGGCATGTCCCCAGAGTTGAGGAGTTTTGCAGCCTCCTACGTCTGCTCCAGTTATCAAGCAAGACCTTTCTACTTTAGCCCCATTTTCAAGCTCTTGGCCAATAGCTTTTTATGCTATGATGTTTTAAGTGTTTATCTAAATGCTTAAATGTTGTGATGGTTCCTACCTCAACCCCCATTTCAAGCAGAGAGTTCTAGATAATTGCCACTCTCTGGGTGAACAAAACATCCTTCAATTCTCTTGAAGCTTCCTATCCCTTATCCTTTAAATCTGTGTCCCCTGGTTATTGACCCCTCTACCAATGGGAAATGTTTCTTTCTATCTACGTACTCTTTGACCCTCATAATTTTGTGCACTTCAAAACTCAACCTATCTTTGTGGAACCACTACAGTCCTAACGAGATCGCGCTGAATCTTCTATGTACCTTCTCTAGTGCAATCACATCCTTCCAATAATGTGGCAACTAGACCTGCATACCATACTCCACCTGTGGCCAAACTGATATGACTAAAATTTCATCTCCTCCCTGGTCTTATATTAAATGCCTCAACTAATGAATGTAAGTATCCTATGTGCCACCTTTTCCATCTTTTGCCTTCAAGGATTTGTGGGTTCGCACAGCAAGGTCCCTCTGATCCTCTGTACATCACAGGATGTGATTAAATACTCCCAATATGCATTCCCTTGTACTTTTCTGGATTAAATCCCCTTTACCACTGTTCTTACCCATCATCTTGTCGTAAGGCGTTTCTCCTCACTATTTATCTCCACGTCATCTGCAAACTTGCTAATCTAGCCTCTTACATTAAATAATTATAAATGAATGTTTGCAAACAGCAAGGGACACAGCTCCAAATCTTATGGTATGCTTTTGTAACCCTAACATTGATTTATATAAACAATTTGAAGATGGATGTTGAGGGCAAAGTCTCTAAATTTGCAAATAATGTGAAGCTAGGGAGAATAGTGAATTGAGGATGATGCTGAATAACTTCAGAGGGGCATTAACAAATTGGCCAAATGGGCAGGCACTTGGCAAATGAAATTCAATGCAGACAAATGTGAGGTAATGCATTTTGGAAAATTAGAATATTGAGAGACTGTACACTTATTAATATCAATTTGAGGAGAGTACAGGAGCAGGGGGACATATGACTTCATGTACATGAGTCTCTGAAGGTGCCCAGGCAAGATGAAACTGTTGGTAAGGCTTGTATATCCTTTGGTTTATAAATAGAAGCATAGAATATAAAGGTAAGGCAATGATGTTACACATCTACAAATCATGGATCAAACCACATTTGGAGCATTGTGTTCAATTCTGGGCATCTTAATTGTGTGGAAGAATGTTAAAGATATGGAGAGAATTCAAAGGAGATTTACTGAATGATACCAGGAATGAAGGGTGTTAGAAGGATGAGGGTAGAGCAGTGTATGTAGTGTACATGGATTTTAGTAAGGCATTTGCTAAGATTCCCCATGGTAGGCTTATGCGGAAAGTCAGGAGGACTGGGAAAGTGGGAAATGTGCCCAGTTGGATAGAGAACCGGCTAACCGGTCAAAGTCAGAGAGTGGTGGTAGATGGTAAATATTCAGCCTGGAGCCCAGTTACAAGTGGAGTTCTGCAGGGATCAGTTCTGGGTCCTCTGCTGTTTGTAATTTTTATTAATGACTTGGAAGAGGGAGTCGAAGGGTGGATCAGTAAATTTGCAGACGATACGAAGATAGGTGGAGTTGTGGACAGTGAGGAGGGCTGTTGTCAGCTGCAAAGGGACTTAGATATGATGCAGAGCTGGGCTGAGGAGCTGCAGATGGAATTTAACCCTGTCAAGTGTGAGGTTGTCCATTTGGAAGGACAAATAAAAATGCGGAATACAGGGTTAACGGTAGGGATCTTAGTAAGGTGGAGGAGCAGAGGGATCTTGGGGTCTATGTTCGTATCTCTGAAAGTTGCCACTCAGGTGGATAGAGCTTGTAAGAAAGTCTCTGGTGTATTAGCATTCATTAGCAGAGGGATTGAATTCAAGAGTCGTGAGGTGATGTTGCAGCTGTACAGGACCTTGGTAAGGCCACATTTGGAGTACTGTGTGCAGTTCTGGTCGCCTCACTTTAGGAAAGATGTGGAAGGTTTGGAGAGGGTGCAGAGGAGATTTACCAGGCTGTTGCCTAGAATGGAGAATAGGTCGTACGAGGATAGGTTGAGAGTGCTAGGCCTTTTCTCATTGGAACGGCGAAGGATGAGGGGTGACTTGATAGAGGTTTATAAGATGATCAGGGGAATAGATAGAATAGACAGTCAGAGACTTTTTCCCCGGGTACAACAGAGTGTTACAAGGGGGCATAAATTTAAGGTGAAGGGTGAAAGGTATGGGGGGATGTCAGGGGTAGGTTCTTTACCCAGAGAGTGGTGGGGGCATGGAATGCGCTGCCTATGGGAGTGACAGAGTCAGAATCATTGGTGACCTTTAAGCGGCAATTGGATAGGTACATGGATAGGTGCTTAGCTAGGACAAATGTTCGGCACAACATTGTGGGCCGAAGGGCCTGTTCTGTGCTGTATTGTTCTATGTTCTATACAAGGAAATATTGGAGAGATTGGGCTTATTCTCCTTGGAACAGAGAAGATTAAGAGCTGATCTATTTGAGATATTAAAAATTATGAGCAATTTTGACAGGGCAAAAAAGGATATTCTGTTTTCACAGGTTGGTATATCAGTACCTAAGGGTCACTATTTCAAAGTTGTCAGCAAGAGAATTAGGAGTGAAATGAGGGAAAAGTCTTTACTCAGTTGTTAGAGATTGGAATATGCTGCCTGGGAGAGTGGTGCAGGCAGATTCCATAGGCTTCAAAAGACAACTGGATATATATTTGAAAGTGAAAAAGTTTTGAGGGCTACGGCAATAGAGCTGGAGAGTGGGACTAGCTGTGTGGACCTTTTGAGATTCAGGTATACACTTGATGGGTCAAATGGTCTCCTTCTGTAGTGTAAAATTTTATCATACTGGATTGATAAGGAGACTAGAAAACGCAAAAATTTGAAGATTTTCATACTTGCTGTATTTAGTAACTGTTCTGCAATTATTTTAGGAGAGAGACTTTTATGGTGCAAAAGGTAGCTTCAGAGGATCAGGAAGATGATACAAGTGAGGATGATGTGGAGGATGTGTCTTTCCAAACACCTTTAAGAGAGCCCATGGACCAAGGTAGGAGCTGCTGTTTTGCATATACTGTACAACACGTCAGATGGATGAAATAGACCTCAAAAATTCAAAACCTCAATGGTTTTATATCAGTGGCTTTTTAAAGAAAACAACAGTTTTTAGTTTTGTATCGCAGCTTTTATGATGACCAGATATCGCAAAATGCCAATTTTGAACTTTTAAATTGGTGTGAATTAGAAACACAATTAGCTCCCAAAAATAGCAGTATGATAATGACCAATCTATTTTCATATTGCTGGTTAATGGTTCAATATTAACAGTGGCACTGGGAATAAGTCCTCTGCTGTTGAAACTTCTGTTATGCATTTTTTTGTATTCAACTTAGAAGCAGTGAGAGCTTCTCTTTAACTTCTCATACAGAAGTGACCATTTTAAAGTACAGAACCCACTCAGTACTGTACTGGAGGATCATGTCTCATTCTGAAGTGGGACTTGAACTCTCAACCTTCTGAATCAGAGTCTTGTGTGTGACCATTTGATTTGCAGCTTTCTGTAAATTATGACCAAGGATTCAACAGTTTATAAGGTTAAAGATATGTCTTATAAACATGACTTCTGCATTTATACTAATTTTATTGTCACTGTTTTTGTTAGTGCGATATTCACATGGCTATCTATAAAGGAGGTGATGGCCTCACTGGACTGTTGATCCAGAGACCAAGGTCATGTTCTGGGGACCCGGGTTCAAATCCCACAACAGCAGAAGGTGGAATTTGAATTCAACGAAAATCTGGAATTAAGAGTCTAATGATGACCATGAATCCATTGTCAATTGTTTAAAAAACCCACCTGGTTCATTAATGTCCTTCAGAGAAACTGCGATCCTTACCTGGTCTGACCTACATGTGACTCCAGACCCACAGCAATGTGGTTGACTCTTAACTGCCCTCTGGGCAATTAGGAATGGGCAATAAATGCTGGCCTAGCCAGTGAAGTCCTCATCCCTGAATGAATCTTTTAAAAATTCTGTAGCTGACGACTTTGCATAAAATTTCAAGTATCTAGCAGAAAATAGCTGAGCAAATATGCTTACATTCAAACCAAGTTTAAATACAGGAGTTGAGTAAATCTTGATCTTGTACTTCGTAATACAGATCTTGAATATTATGGGAGGTTGTGGGGAAAGCACGTTCAAACTATTCATCATGCTCTCAAGAGGACAATTCAGAAGAATAACCGTTCAAGGAGACAAACAACACTTTTGTGTAGCCTGTAAGGAGTGTTGATTGATTTGGATTAGAACCTAATTGGTAGATGCAATGCCATAGAGAATGCAACAATTAATAACTTATTAACAGTTAACTGCCAAGCTGTATTAAAAAGCTATACATTCTGAAGACCGGCTGAACATCTCAAACATACCCCTCTGCTGCTTGCAAAAGCAAGGTATTGCCTGGACCTAACTAGCCTATGCTTGCAAAACCCTGCTTTGCAGACAGACAGAAAATGAACATTTATTATCTGTTTTAACTTGATAAAATAAGTGACAGCCATTTGTCACTTATTTTACGGGGCAACGTCCCAACAGTCACAGACAATCTACTGGTTTAAATTTTAAGCAAAGCCTGGCAGACAACTGTCAGTCATCATTAATTGTTGCAATGTACATGGTGTCACTTCTACTAGAGGAGAAAGTGAGGTCTGCAGATGCTGGAGATCAGAGCTGAAAATGTGTTGCTGGAAAAGCGCAGCAGGTCAGGCAGCATCCAAGGAACAGGAAATTTGACGTTTCGGGCATAAGCCCTTCATGATGAAGGGCTTATGCCCGAAACGTCGAATTTCCTGTTCCTTGGATGCTGCCTGACCTGCTGTGCTTTTCCAGCAACACATTTTCAGCTCACCTCTACTAGAGACCACTTGCCAAGCAATCAGCATTTCCCTTCATGCAATAGAAACATTTCCCCTTAAATTGGTATTTATGTGGATTGTTTTGATCAGTGCAAAATGAAAAGTTTTAATGTCTTTTTTTACTCTTATAGTTCCCTTGACTACACTTCACTACACCTTCTGTTCCATTTCCATTTCCATTCTCTACTTCTCCATTATGCCAATTTCCACAAGAGGGCTTCTGAAAAGTCTTTCCTCCTGCCCAAATGAGGACACCTGGGCCATCAGCCATGTATGATGTATTTCCTACAATTCCGCCCTCACCCCTTCCCTGCCAAAGCAGTGGTAAGATTCCTCTTGGCCTTGTTTTCTACCCCTCCAACATCAAATAATCATCCTGTGCCATTTCTGCCAACTCCAGCAAGATGCTGCACCCAAGCACTCCTCTGTTCCTTATCAGCATTTTACAGGGTTCAATCCCACCACGCACTTTGGCCTGACCCCTGTCACTCCTAGCACCCCTTCACACCACTATGGCAGTTTCCTGTGCAAATGTCGAAGATATCACACTTGACCTTTTTCCTCCTACTGCCTCACTATCAGAGGCCTCAAACACACCTTACAGATGAAGCAGTCATTTGTTTGTTTTACTTTTTAAACGGATTGACTGTATTCAGTGTAGTTCATGATACTGGCTTCACCAAATGCAGGTAGGTGATTGTTTTGTTTTGCGGAACACCTCCACTCATTCTGTAGAAATAATCCTGATCGTCCAGTCACTTGCCATTTCAATACACCATCTTACTCTCATACTAATATTTCTTTCCTCTGCCTCCTACAATATTCCAATGAAACCCTACACGAGATGGGGGAGCAGCAAATCATTTTCCACCTAGTTACTTACAGCCTGCAGGATTCATCTTTGTGTTCAACAATTAGAGTGTGAACACTATCCTCCAATTGATCACCCCACACCACCAAGCCCCCACCGTCACCAGTTTGCAGAGGTTTGCTATCACCCAAGCAGACCTATTTTCTGCCAATGATACCTATCATGAATACCATTACTGCCCAATCATCATTTATATCCATCCTCTACTTTACCATTTGTGCTCACTTTACCTTTTGTCTATGACCTTCAAAATCTGTTCCATGTACAGCTTTTCCCTTCAGCACAAACACCATCCTTTTTCCATATGCCTTCAGTTCTGAAATGTAGCTCCAATATATTATCGCATTTTTAGCATGTGCATCCTTTTCATTTTATTTGACCATTAATATGAATCCTGTTCTTTCTTCTTTATGGGCAGCACAGTGGTTCAGATGTTAGCACTACCGCCTCAGTGCCAGGGAACTGGGTTCGATTCTAGCCTCGGGCAACTGTTTGTGTGGAGTTTGCACATTCTCCCCATGTCTGCATGGGTGTCTTCCGGGTGCTCTGATTTCCTCCCACAGCCAAAGATGTGCAGATCAGGTGAATTGGCCATGCTAAATTGCCCACAGTTTTAGGTGCATTAGCCAGAGGGAAATGGGTCTGGGCAGGTTACTCTTTGGAGGGTCGGTGTAGATTTGTTGGGCCAAATGGCCTGTTTCCACACTGTAGGGAATCTAATCTTTATGGAGGGAATCTAATCTCTATGAAGCTTTCTTATTCTGTGCAAAATTCTAAAACAGGTGCAGGTAGAATCTTGAACTTGTGTAAAGTTACAGTCAAGCAACAATTCATCACCTTCATATCATATGGATGCTGGTTATTAGAACCATCCAAAACTAGTCCCGTGTTCCATATATGAGCCAATTTTCCCCTCAAAAAATACTGCAAAATTGTTGTTCACCATTTTTATTGCTGCCACACAATCTTGCAGATAAGACTGAAGATGCTGTGCTCCTGAAGACAAATGGGAAGCTTCCACTGTGGGCAAAAAGACTGGTAAGTTTCTTGAGAGAGGTAAATGGTTAATGTGGAATAAGAACACTAATGTGGAATGAGGATGCTAGCCACTTCCCAACCTTTCTCACAATCCCAGCCCAGATCCAAATTGTAACTTGTCATCTTTCCCTCTCTTTAAGGTACATTTGCAAAGGAACAGTGGAGCAAAAAAATCTGTTCAATTGGTGGACGTTACTACTTGTTACGTATTTGTTTGAAGAACTCATAAACATGCAAATCTGCACGCACATTTTCTGTTATGTTGCTACTTTAGTTAGTCATCTTTCATTGCAGTTGTGGACAGTGTGTTATCAGACTATTTGCTGAACAGAACACAACCAAGTGTCAGCACTCATCTAATACAGCAGTGGTCACCAG
The DNA here is from genome assembly GCF_020745735.1 of Hemiscyllium ocellatum. Lineage (NCBI taxonomy): Eukaryota > Metazoa > Chordata > Chondrichthyes > Orectolobiformes > Hemiscylliidae > Hemiscyllium > Hemiscyllium ocellatum. The sequence continues at coordinate 20,851,396 of NC_083447.1, read as the reverse complement.
ATACTGATGAAAACCTTGAATCTCCTGACTATTTTTTCCTCCCAGTCTGAGTTTGGGGATGCACCAAGGACATCTGCAATGCTTTCTAAACATGGCTTGAGTTGTGACTTGTCCTGAACTCATTCCTCGCACACAGTATTTACCTGCTGAGCCATCAGATGCTTGATTCTTAAATAAAAAATCTATTCTGAACCAGGCTAAATTGCCCGTTTGTACAAACTTGCTTTAAGCATTGATGGGACAAATGAAGACACAAAACATAAGTCTGGAGGTGATGGGAATGGGTCAGTAACGAGCAAAAAGGCAAAAAGGGATGCAAATGAGAATAAAACCAAAAGCAGACAAAGATTTAAAAAATGGAAATGGGACCAGAGATTACAATCCAAAATTGTTGCTATCTTTTGTGGTACTTTGATATCTGTCCTGTGGGTTAACTTGCAAACTATACCATTGGTAGAGATAATTTTTTATATATTAACCCTGCCCTTCAGTAGGGATAGGAGGTTAAGTAACTCTGAACTGAAAAATAGTGAGAATATACTTGGGAAAAATCCATGAAAAGGGCAAATATTTGAAAAAAGATGAAAGAATAATAACTCATTAAGGTCAAACTTATTTTTTCATAAGATGGGTAAAGGTTCTCTACAGTGTACCTCGCTGCAGTCGTTACCAACAGGGTACAATCAAGCAATTTTAATATTTCTAGGGGCAGCCTTTCACCATTACTTTTTACGTTGGTGATTGAACCATTGGCAGAAGCCATTCGTGGGATCTCAGCTCCAGAAGTGGGGTCAAAATTACATAAGATCTTGCTGTATGCCGGTGATGTTCTAATTTTCTTGACAAATCCAGCAGTCTGTGCCTTGCCCGATACAATGCATTTACACGTTTGGCGCTTTTTCAGGGTATAAGATTAATTTTGCTAAATCAGAGGCTATGCCTATGGGTGGTCTTACGAAAGAGTTGGCTCTTGAGAGTGACTATAGATTCCCATTTAGGTGGTCACAGGGGGGTTTTGTGTATTTGGGCATATTCATTACTCCAGTTCTGGATTGGCTGTTCAAAGGAGAAAGTGAGGTCTGCAGATGCTGGAGATCAGAGCTGAAAATGTGTTGCTGGAAAAGCGCAGCAGGTCAGGCAGCATCCAAGGAACAGGAAATTCGATGTTTCGGGCATAAGCCCTTCATCAGGAATAAGAAAAGTGTGTCCAGCAAGCTAAGATAAAAGGTAGGGAGGAGGGACTTGGGGGAGGGGCGATGGAGATGTGATAGGTGGAAGGAGGTCAAAGTGAGGGTGATAGGCCAGAGTGGGGTGGGGGCGGAGAGGTCAGGAAGAAGATTGCAGGTTAGGAAGGCGGTGCTGAGTTCGAGGGATTTGACTGAGACAAGGTGGGGGGAGGGGAAATGAGGAAACTGGAGAAATCTGAGTTCATCCCTTGTGGTTGGAGGGTTCCCAGGCGGAAGATGAGGCGCTCTTCCTCCAACCGTCGTGCTGTTATGGTCTGGCGATGGAGGAGTCCAAGGACCTGCATGTCCTTGGTGGAGTGGGAGGGGGAGTTAAAGTGTTGAGCCACGGGGTGGTTGGGTTGGTTGGTCCGGATGTCCCAGAGGTGTTCTCTGAAACGTTCCGCAAGTAGGCGGCCTGTCTCCCCAATATAGAGGAGGCCACATTGGGTGCAGTGGATGCAATAGATGGTGTGTGGAGGTGCAGGTGAATTTGTGGCGGATATGGAAGGATCCCTTGGGGCCTTGGAGAGAAGTAAGGGAGGAGGTGTGGGCGCAAGTTTTGCATTTCTTGCAGTTGCAGGGGAATGTGCCGGGAATGGAGGTTGGGTTGGACCTGACGAGGGAGTCACGGAGGGAGTGGTCTTTTCGGAACGCTGATAGGGGAGGGGAGGGAATTGGAACTGGTCCTCCTGGGAGCAGATACGGCGGAGACGAAGGAATTCGGAATATGGGATGGCGTTTTTACAGGGGGCAGGGTAGGAGGAGGTGTAGTCTAGGTAGCTGTGGGAGTCAGTTGTTTTATAGTAGATGTCTGTGTTGATTCAGTCGCCCGAGATAGAAATGAAAAGGTCTAGGAAGGGGAGGGAGGAGTCTGAGACGGTCCAGGTGAATTTGAGGTCGGGGTGGAAGGTGTTGGTAAAGTGGATGAACTGTTCAACCTCCTCGTGTGAGCACGAGGCAGCGCCAATACAGTCATCGATGTAGCGGAGGAAAAGGTGGGGGGTGGTGCCAGTGTAGTTGCGGAAGATGGACTGTTCCACATATCCTACGAAGAGACAGGTATAGCTGGGGCCCATGCGGGTGCCCATGGCAACTCCTTTAGTTTGGAGGAAGTGAGAGGATTGGAAAGAGAAGTTGTTCAGGGTGAGGACCAGTTCAGTCAGTCGAAGGAGGGTGTCAGTGGAAGGGTACTGGTTGGTGCGGCGGGAAAGGAAGAAGCGGAGGGCTTTGAGTCCTTCGTGATGGGAGATGGAGGTGTACAACACAGACATCTACTATAAACCGACTGACTCCCACAGCTACCTAGACTGCACCTCCTCCCACCCTGCCCCCTGTAAAAACGCCATCCCATATTCCCAATTCCTGCATCTCCGCCGTATCTGCTCCCAGGAGGACCAGTTCCAATACTGTACAGTCCAGGTGGCCTCCTTCTTCAAGGACTGCAGATTTCCCCCCCAGGCGTGATTGACGATGCCCTCCACTGCATCTCCTCCACTTCCCGCTCCTCCGCCCTTGAGCCTCACCCCTCCAACCACCACCAGGACAGAACCCCACTGGTTCTCACCTACCACCCCACCAACCTCCATATACAGTGTATCATCCGCCGTCATTTCCGCCACCTCCAAACGGACCCCATCACCAGGGATATATTTCCCTCCCCTCCCCTATCAGCATTCCGAAAAGACCACTCCCTCCGTGACACCTTCGTCAGGTCCATACCCCCCACCAACCCAACCTCCACTCCCGGCACATTCCCCTGCAACCGCAAGAATTGCAAAACTTGCGCCCACACCTCCTCCCTTACTGCCCACCAAGGCCCCAAGGGATCCTTCCATATCTGCCACAAATTCATCTGCACCTCCACACACATCATCTATTGCATCCGCTGCACCCGATGTGGCCTCCTCTATATTGGGGAGACAGGCTGCCTACTTGCGGAACGTTTCAGAGAACACCTCTGGGACACCCGGACCAACCAACCCAACCACCCCGTGGCTCAACACTTTAACTCCCCCTCCCACTCCACCAAGGACATGCAGGTCCTTGGACTCCTCCATCGCCAGAACATAACAACACGACGGTTGGAGGAAGAGTGCCTCATCTTCCGCCTGGGAACCCTCCAACCACAAGGGATGAACTCCGATTTCTCCAGTTTCCTCATTTCCCCTCCCCCCACCTTGTCTCAGTCAAATCCCTCGAACTCAGCACCGGCTTCCTAACCTGCAATCTTCTTCCTGACCTCTCCGCCCCCACCCCACTCCGGCCTATCACCCTCACCTTGACCTCCTTCCACCTATCACATCTCCATCGCCCCTCCCCCAAGTCCCTCCTCCCTACCTTTTATCTTAGCCTGCTGGACACACTTTCCTCATTCCTGATGAAGGGCTTATGCCCGAAATGTCGAATTTCCTGTTCCTTGGATGCTGCCTGACCTGCTGCGCTTTTCCAGCAATACATTTTCAGCATTGGCTGTTCAAAGCCAATTTTACTCAATTATTTGAAAAAAATTAAACAAGCTCTCCAAAGATGGGAGGCATTTTCAGTCTCATGGTTGGGTCAGATAGGGCTTATTAAGATGCATATTCTCCCTCGCCTGCTATACCCTATACGGCTGCTCCCCCGATTTTCAATAAACAAACACTCAGGAGACTGAACAGTTGGTTCAACTCCTTTATCTGGCATTGTAAACGGCCCCTCATTAAATTAGCCAAATTGCAGTTGCCTCGCAGACTGGGGGGAGTAGACCTTCCGGACATTAAAAATTACCAATTGAGCTCGCTTTTGACCTACGTATGTGATTGGGTTTGTGGGAACCCTCTTTCAATATGGCTAGATATCGAAGTCTCCCAGGCAAGGTGCCCCCTTACCAGTTTGCTGTTTTTGGACAAGGTGAGAACAGTTAGCCATCACCCAATAGTCATTAATACTGTTAAAGCATGGAGGGCAATTCGGCAGAGGGAAGGCAATATTGGCAAAACATCTTTGTTTACACCTTTAGTGGGTATGCCGAGTTTTCATCCAGGTATGATAGATTCAGGATTTAAACGTTGGGTAGCCAGGGGTATATCTTGCATGGGTGATTTATTTGAGGGAGATGTAATGATGTCCTTTGATCAGTTAGTACAGAAGTGTGAGTTACCTAATCAAGACCTCTTTCATTTTTTTCAAGTTAGGGATTTTATTCAAAAAAGGACCACACTTTTGACTGATCCCTACAAATCTGACATAGAAAGAGTACTATAGAAGAGTGACTAAAGGCTAAGAGTACACTCTGTCAGTACTCTATATCACCAATTGGGGGGTGCCACCTCAGATGAGTCTGATCGACTCTGCAGGATGTGGGAAAGAGAGCTGGGTGTTGAAGTTTCTTCAGAGGCATGGGAGGTTATTTGGGAGAATGCAAGGAAGATATCATTTTGCAATAGGACCCATGCTTTACAGTTGAAGATTTTCCACAGAGTCCACTTAGCCCCTGACCGTTTGTCAAAATTTACACCGGGGTATCTTCAGCATGCCCCAAGTGCAAGGTCTGTATGGGTACTCTTACCCATTGTCTTTGGTCTTGTGACCAGCTTCAAACATATTGGAGCGCTGTGGTTGGTGCAACGGAGAGGATTTTAGGTGTAGGGGTGGAGAAGGATCCTATTTTGCTCCTTTTGGGCCTGCCCATTGTATTTCCTGCAGACTCGCAGAAGGCAAAACTTTTCAATATTCTTACATTCTGTGCAAGGAAGAATATCTTGCTAGGTTGGATATCAGAAAAACCCCCAGGCCTGTGGGGTTGGCGGAAGATTGATATGGAGCATACTCTCCTAGATTTTCTCACAAATATGGTACGCCACAAAACTGAGAATTTTTATAAGACATGGCAACCCTTTTTGAAATACCTGGACACAGATTTATCTGCCACACTAACAAGGGTTTTTATATAGCCGTAACGATTGTGTTTCATGAGTCCAGTATCCAAGGAGGAGGAACTGTGAATGTATGAGTGTTTTGTTTGGCTGGACTGAGTTATTAATATTTATTTGTTTGTTGTTAGGTATTTATTTAGTTAGTTAAATAGCTAGTTTAGGTTTTTTTTTAATTTTATACTTCTCTATATATGTTTATACATTTGTATAGGAGGGTGGGTTGAGGAATTTTTTTTATTATTTGGGTTTAGTTTCGTACTATTTTTGTACTGTTTTTTGAATTGCATTGTTTTGTATTTGTAATATTTAAAAATCTATTTTTTCTTAATAAAAATATATTATATGAAAAAAGGTCTAACTTATTGACGACAATTTTCTGAAAAGTTCACTTTGTTTCAACATGGTTTGTAGGAGGCAGGTGATGGATGTGTGCAGGACAGACCTGGAAATAGCACCGTGGAAGCGTTCCAGCCACGAGGAAGATGGGCTGAAAGAATGGACAAAGATCTCATTCACTCCATCTTGGGAAGGAAGCAGTTAGAGGAATACTGTGCAACCCCAACTCCAGGCAGCTTGTCAATAGCACAGGGACTGCTAAGCAGCCATTTTAAGGAACAGGACAAGTTTGGACCACGAAACCTGGATAGCTTCCTTGAGATGGTCAGTGTACTGTTCATTTAGTAATAGTTAATCATTGATAATATTTATTAGTGGTTCACAATAAATGCATTATGGAGGTTTGGTAATGACTGCAAGTGATTCCAAAATAAATAGCTTATGCACATAAATGTGGGGCTACCATTCATGAATCTAATTAGTTATAAATAAGTATAACTGTCTGAATGAAATTTTGTCTTCCTGAGGTCATAAGGATAAACAAAATCAGTTTACCAGAGAATCCCAGGCCTATGAAGTTGTTTGCAGTTGTTGACCACCTGTTAGGGACAAGTTCGGTGATGACCAAATATGTTTTTATGTGGCTAGGGAATAATAACCATGGAATACGTATAATATCATGGAATTTTATATTCACAAGGAGGCCATTTGATCCATCTTGTCTATACAAAATCCTAAAAGAGCTGCTCAGCTGGTCCCAGTTTCCACAATAATCTTAGTCCTCAAACTTAATAATTTTCAAATACTATGTTCAGCACTCTTGAAATCTCCAATGGAATCAGCCACTCTCCCAGGCAGTGCATTCCAAATTCTAACAACTGAGTCAAGAAGTTTGTCCTTGTTGCACTTTTAGCTCTCTTGCTGACAATCTTAAAATTGTGACCCCCAGTTACTGACATACTGACTAGTGGAAATAGAATTTTCTTCTTATCAAAAAGGTAACCTGTTAATCTTCTGTGCGCTAAGCAGTATAAGCTCAATTTCTCTCATATTTTCTATTATTTGATATCCTTCATTCCTGGAATATTTCAGGCAAACCTTCGCACAGTCTCCAGGCTTTAACATCATTCCCTAAATAAGTTGCCCAGAATTGAGACAATATTCCAAATGTGATCTGACCAATGATTTTATAGAGGAGCAGCATCACTTTTTTAAAAAAAGATTATTCATTTGTGGGATGTGGACCTCGCCGGTTGGCCAAGATTTATTGCCTATCCCTAGTTGCCCTTGTGAAGGTGGTGATGAGCTGCCTTCTTGAACCGCTGCAATCCACCTGATGTGAGTTTACCCACGTTGCCATTAGGGAAGGAATTCTGAGATTTTGGCCCAGTGACAGTGAAGGAACCGTAATGTATTTTCAAGTGAGGATGCTAAGTGGCTTGGAGGGGAATTTGAAGGTGGAGGTGTTCCAGTTTATCTGCTGTCCTTGTTCATCTCGATAGACAACACTTTCCAAACTCACGACTACTTCTAAGGATCATTGGTGAATTTCTGCAGAGCATCTTGCAGATGGTTTTAGCAGCAGTGTGTACTGAGTGTCGGTGGAGGAGGGAGTGGATGCGGTGCCAGTCAAGCAGGCTGCTTTGTCTAGGATGGTGTCAAGCTTCTTGAGAATTGTTTGGGGCTGCACTCATCCAAACAAGTGGGGAATATTTCAACAAACCCCTGACCTGAGTGTGCACTTGGCCTATATCCCTCTAAACCCTTCCTATTCATATACCCATCCAGATACCTTTTAGATGCTGTAATTGTACCAGCCTCCACTACTTCCACTGGCAGCTCATTCCATAAACATACCACCCTCTGTGAAAAACCTGCCCCTTAGGTCCCTTTTGCCCTCTCTCCCTACATCTATGCCCTATAAGTCTGAACTCCCCCATCCCAGGGAAAAGGCCTTGTCTATTTATCTTATCCATGGCCCTCATGATTTTATAAACCCCTATAAGGTCACCCCTCAGCCTCTGACACTCAGGGAAAACAACTTCAGCCTATTCAGCCTCTCACTATAGTTCAAATCCTCCAAGTCTGGCAAAATCCTTGTAAATCTTTTCTGAATCCTTTCAAGTTTCACACCATCCTTCCGATAGATAGGAGACCAGAATTGCATGCAATCTTCCAAAAGTGGCCAAAGCAATTCCTGTACAGTCACAGCATGACCTTCCAACTCCTGTACTCAATGCTTTGACCAATAAAGAAAAGAATACGAAATGCCTTGTTCACTATCTTGTCTACATGCAACTTGCTGTCAAGGGACTATGAACCTGTAGGCCAACAACAGTCCCTAGGATCTTATCATTTAAGTGTATAAGTCCTGCTCTGGTTTGCTTTTCCAAAATGCACACACCTCTCATTTATCTAAATTAAACTCTGCCACTCCATGGCCCATTGGCCCATCTGATCAAGATCCCTTTGTACTCTGAGGTAACCCTCTTTGTTGGTGTCATCTGCAAACTTACTAACTTTACCTCCTATGTTCACATCCATATCATTTATATAAATGACGAAATATAGTGCACTCAGCACCGATCCTTATGGCACACCATTGGTCATGGGCCTCCAGTCTGAAAAGCAACCCTCCACCACCACCACCACCACCCTCTGTCTCATACCTTCGAGGTCAGTTCTGTATCCAAATGGCTAGTTTTCTCTGTATTCCATGAGCTCTAACCTTGCTAACCAGTCTCTCACGAGGAACTTCGTCGTACACCTTACTGAAGTCCATATCAATAACGCCTACCACTTTGTCCTCATCATTCCTCTGTTAGTTCAAAAAACTCATTTAAATTCTTGAGACCTGAATTCCCATGCACAAAGCTATGCTGACTATCCCTAATCAGTCCTTCCCTTTCCAAATATATGTAAATCCTGTCTCTCAGGATTCTCTCCAACAACTTGCCCACCACTGATGTCAAGCTCATCGGTCTACAATTCCCTTCAGTCTTCTGGCACCTCACCTGTGATTATCGATGATACAAATATCTCAGCAAAGGGCCCAGCAATCCCCTCCCTAGCTTCCCACAGTGTTCGAGGGTACACTGATCAGGTCCTGGGAATTTATCCATTTTTATGCATTTCAAGACATCCAGCACCACCACCTCTGTCATAATGGACATTTTTCAAGACGTCAGTCACTGCAAATCACTTCAATTATGTCATCTTGGAGCATGCATTCAAAATCCTTTTCAACTTGTGCCAGGTTTAGAGGGTTATGCCAATAAAGATGTTGCTTAATCAGAGCATTTCCTATATGTACATCTATTTCCAGATATCTCTCCATGTGATAGTAATAACTCTTTCAGGTCATTTCAATTTTCTTCTGGAAGGAAATTCAATTTACCCCAATTTTTGACAACTTCCCCATTGTCCAGTTTAATGTGAGGAATATCCAGTTCAGAATTCTCTGACTTTCATTCTTCACTCTGTGTTGTAACCAATAACACAGTCTCCTTTGGCTTCCCTTCTCTGTCAAAATACCTTATCAGCATATTCACTTGACAGATTTCTTTCTGTCTGGAGTCCTTATCAAAGAGTTTGCCTCACTCAATTTCCTTTCAACTTGATAAGATCCGTTAAACCTTACTTTTAAAGGTTCACCTATTATTGGAAGTAACACTAACACCTTAGCACTAATAGCAAAATTGCGAGTTTTTGATTCCTTGTCTGCTTCCTGTTTCATTGTATGCTATGTATACTTTTAAATGCTGTCTAGCCAACTCCCCTGTTCTACTTAATCATTCCCTAACATTGACTGTTCAAATGTGTTGTCTTTGAATTCTGACTTACCAATTTCTCCTTAATCAACTTTAGCAGTTCTCTTATTTCATGCCCAAAAACTAATTCAAATGGCCTGAATATGGTTGATTCATTTGGTGCATCTCTGATCTCAAAAAAATACAAATGGAATTCCTTTATCACAATCATGGATGTGCTCACTGAAACGGTTCATTTTCAGATATTTCATCACCATTCTAGGTAACATCTTCAATCAGCCTCCGAATGGGGGTGTAGCCCACTTTCTATTTATATGTTTGGATTTTCTTGGGGTGGTGATGTCATTTCCTGTGGTGACATAATTTCCTATAGTGATGTCATTTCCATTCTTTTTCTCAGGGGTTGGTAAATGGGATTCAAATCAGTGTGTTTGTTGATAGAGTTCTGGTTGGAATGCCATACTTCTAAGGATTCTCGTGCTTGTCACCCTGTATGGTGACAAAATGTCTGAAAATGAACCATCCAGCTCAGCGAGCAAACCTACATCCAGAACCTCAACCTGGGCTATAAATCTTCTCAAATTTGCTAATGCTAATCATCTGGATGGTCTTGACTATAAGCCCTCAACATGGTCTTTAATGTCTGATGTCACCTTTCTCGCACTTCCTGTGTCACTGAATGATATGCAGTCAATTTGAATTGTTTTATTCCTAAGCCATAATGTCCTTGAATAATTTTAATGCAAAGTTTGACCCTTGATCTGATTGTATCTCTGTAAGTAGTCCATATATAATGAAAAATTTGAATAACTCCTCTACAATCCTTTTTAGCATAATGGAATGGCCTCTGGTAATCTAGTGGACACATTCATTATTTCTAACAAATACTGATTCCCACCTTTTGTTCTAGGTAGGGGTTCTACTCAAACAATTACAACAGTTATAAAAGATTCCTCAAACACAGGAATAGGTATCAAAAGTGCGGGTTTTATTACTGCCTGTATTTTTCCAATTACAAGTACACAATCCTTTATCCGAAACGCTTGGGACCAGCTGGTTTTGGAATTCAGAATTTTTCGAATTTTGGAATAAGTGACAGTTTGACGGTGAAACTTTTAAAAATCTTACCGAGCAGCAGACTCAGAGTACTACGGGCCCTGAGACAGAATTGAGGCCTGCCACTACTGGACCACGCCCTACCAAATCGCATCTGAGTGACCTGATCAAGTGGGTGTGGAGTTGGGTTAACTGTTTGCATGCCAAACAAACTTGTTAATGAGAAAAAAAACTTCACAAAAAATCCTTCAGATTTCGGAGCTTTTCGGATTTCATGATTTTGGATAAAGGATTGTCTACCTGTACTTGATATATAAGGCAAAATTCAACTACCGTATATACTAGTGTACAGATTGATATCATATGTAAGTAACTCCCTAATTTTGGCCAAAAAAACTTGTATTTTCCATATATCTTGTGTATAAGTCCACCCTAGTTCTTCACAGTTACAGATCAACATTTATGAGTCAGTGTGTCTGCCCAATGGGCTCCGCTCTGGCTTTCTTGTCTGCTGGCCATATCATTCCGTCCCGGGTCTTCTATCCGTCACATTTCGCTGCATGTTGTCAGAATTACTGTTACCCACAGTTTACTGCGGCGTGAACATATTACAGGGACCGGGGACTGCCGGGAAGGTAAGTTTCCCATTTTATCTATTTTGTAGATAAATATTCATCCCCTCAAACAAAACCTCGTAAATAGGTCGACCCCCTAATTTAAAACTTCAGAATTCAACCTACGCACGGGTGTATGTGGCATCTTCGTGCAGACCAAGCCAGGAAAATCCTTTTTTGTATTTTAGCTCCAGTTTTTCTCACCCCAAACTGACTCCCTGTTGGTAGTTCATGGACCATCTGCAACACCTTTCTATAATCCATTGGCAATATGACTTGATGAACTTCTGCCATCTCTCATCTGCCTGAATATGTGATGGTCTCCAATTCCTCATTAAGACATAATTTTTATGATGATAGCATTCAGGGATACATTTGATTATTTTTCTGCATATGCATTTTGATACAATTGCTTTAAGTTTTCATCTTTCTGCTGTAACTCAGTTAATTTATCTGAGCTAAAGATGTCTGCTTTGTCCTCTACCTGCTCCTGATTTGTGTTAGCCATTTGATTAAACAGGGCCTCTGCTAATTCCACTTCAACTTTCTTAGCTGCACTCTTTGATTTCTCCTGTTTCAATTGGTGACCTCATTACCACACAGTCAGGAAAATCCTAGTATATGTGTCCTGCAATAATTCAGTTGCCTGTGTTTCCATTGGCTTTTCAACCACAGGAGGCAGCACTCTTACCTGTGAACCAGCTATACCATTAGTGAGGACAAATTGTATTCCTGGAGCTGAGAGTTTGACCAGTACTCCTACGGTTACTTCTCTACTCTTCTCTGGACATTCTAAGCTCACTCTACATAATTGAGCACTACTAGTCTCATCATGCATTCCTTTTACTAGCACTTTTCCTGGCAAAAGCCCTTCAGAGGTACATATCCCAGCTTTTTCTTCAAAGATTGAGAGGATCTTGTATCTCTCAATATTGTAATGTCTTTACCTGTTGCTCCTGGCCTATGCAAATAAACTCTACCTTCGCAGGTATATGGTTCCTCCTCCTTTACCAACCCCCGATCCGGTTGCACATTCTGGAGTAGCTTTCTAGCCTCCACTGTGCTTTCCATTATCACTCCAACAAAATTCACTGATTTATCCTGTTTTCCTATATCTGGCTTCTCAGTGCTTTTCCTAAGTCACCAACACTGTGGCCTACTTTATTGCGATGAAAACACTGGAGCTCTTTAACTTCTGCTTCCCTTTCAAGGGTTTCCTTTTCACTATAGTAAGTTATTCTCATGATTTTCCCCGAATTGTGTTACTCGCCTCAGTATTCCTAGCCTCTGACTTGCTCTTGTAGCCACTGTTTATGTGGTAAGTCCAGTTTTGTTTCTGGGTGATAACTGCAGGATGTTGACCGTGGAGGGTTCAATGATGATAACACCATTGAATGTCAAAGTGCAGTGGTTAGATTAGTAAGGACTGGTGATGGTCAGAGCCCAACATTTGTATGGAATGAATGTTACCTGCTGTCTGTCAGCCCAAGCCCGGATTTTGTCCAGATCTTGTTGTATGCAGACCTGAACTGCTTCAGTGTCTGAGGAGTCATAAATGGTGCTCAACATTGTCCGAACATTGGCGAACATCCCTACTTGTGACCTTAAGATAGAGGGAAGGTCATTGATGAAGCAGCTGAAGATTGTTGGGCCAAGGACACTATCCTGAGGAATTCCTGTAGAGATGTCCTGGAACTGTGATCGAACATAGAACTGTACAGCACAATACAGAACCTTCAGCCTACAATGTTGGGCCTAGCATTTATCTTAGTCTAACTTCAATCTGACCTACCCACCCCTCAATTTACTGCCATCTATGTGCTTGTCCAGCAGTTGCTTAAATGTCCCTAATGTCTCTGACTCTATTAACCTGGCAGTGCATTCCACGCACCCACTACTCTCTGCGTAAAGAGCCTAACTCTGACCTCTCCCCTATACCTTCCTCCAGTCACCTTAAAATTATCAGACCCCGTGAGCTATTTCTGCCCTGGGAAAAAGTCTCTCATTGTTGAAAAATGTGGAGCTGGAAAAGTGCAGCAGGCCAGGCAGCATCCGAGGAGCAGGACTCTGGTCTCCAGCATCTGCAGTCCTCACTTTCTCCTAGAAAAGTCTCTCATTACCTTGCACACCTCTATCAAGTCACCTCTCTTCCTCCTTCTTTCCAGTGTGAAAACCGTAGCTCACTCAACCTCTCATGACACAAAAACCCTCCAATCCAGACAGCATCCTGATAAATCTCCTCTGCACCTTCTCTAAAGCATCTGCATCCTTACTGTAATGAGGCAACCAGAACTGGGCGCAATATTCCAAATGTGGCCTAACCAGGGTTTTATAGAGCTACAGCAAAACCTTGTGTCTCTTAAACTCATTCTCCCAGTTAATAAAAGCCAAAACACCATACGTTGACTTAACAACCCTATCAACTTGGGTGGCAACTTTGAGGGATCTATGTACGTGGACCCCAAGATTCTGCTGTTCCTCCACACTGCCAAGAATCCCGTCTTTAACCCTGTATTCAGCATTCAAATTTGAACTTCCAAAATGAATCACTTTGCATTTATCTAGGTTGAATGCCATCTGCCACTTCTCAGCCCAGCTCTGCATCCTGTCAATGTTTTGTTGTAGCCTGCAACAGCACCCAACACTATCTGTAATACCAATGACCTTTGTGTCATCGGCAAACTTACTAACCCACCTTTCCACTTCTTCATCCAAGTCATTTGTAAAAACTACAAGGAGCAGAGGGCCAAGAACAGATCCCTGCAGGACTCCACTGGTCACTGACCTCCAGGCAGAATACTTTCCATCCACTAGCACTGGCTGTCTTCTTTCAGACAGCCAAATTTCCCAGTATCCCATACCTCCTAACTTTCTAAATGAGGAAGTGAGGAACCTCATTAAATGTCTTTGTGAAATCCATATACACCACATCCACTGTTTAACCTTCATTCAACTTGTCTCGCCACATCCTCAAAGAACTCAATAAGGCTTGAGGCATGACATGCCCCTCACAAAGCCATGCTGACTATCTTTAATGAAACTGTTTTTCCAAATGGGATTTATGTCTATCTCTCAGACTCCTTTCCAATGCATTGCTTGCCACACACATAAGACTAACTGGTCAGTAATTCCCAGGGATTTCCCTGTTCCTTTTTTTGAACAGAGGGGCAACATCTGCCTTCCTCCAATCATCCAGTGGATGCAAAGATCATCGCCAGAGGTGTAGCAATCTCATTCTTTGCTTCCCGTAGTAACCATGGATATATTTGGACTGGCCCTGGGAACTTATCTGTCTTGATGCTTCCCAGAATTTCCAGCACATTCACTTTCTTAATATCAATCCGTTCAAGCCAACACTGGTCCACAGTGTTCTCACTATCAACAAGGTCCCTCTCTCTAGTGAATACTGAAGCAAAAAACTCCCGTACCTCTTCAGACACCAGGCACAAGTTTCCGCCACTATCCCTGATCAGCCCTACCCTCTCTAATCATTCTCTTATTCCTCATGTAAGTGTAGAACGCCTTTGGGTTTTCCCTAATCCTTCCTGCCAAGGCTTTTTCATGCCCCCTCCTAGCTCTCAGACCATTTTTGAGTTCTTTCCTAGCTACCCTGTAATCCTGTAAAGATCCTTGCTTCCTCAACCTTAAGTAAGCTTCCTCCTTCCTCTTGGCAAGAAGCTTCTCTTCCCTTGTCATCCAAGGCTCCTTCGCCTTACCATTCCTTGCCTGTTTCAGTGGGACAAAGTTATTCAACACTCCCAACAAGTATTCCTCAAACAGCCTCCACATTTCTGTTGTGCTTTTCCCATAGAACAATTGTTCCCAATTTATACTGCACAGCTCCTGTCTAATAGCAGTACACTTTCCCCTCCCCCAATTAAATACCTTCCCATACTGTCATTTGCTATCCCTCTCCATGGCTATGGTAAAGGTGAGGCAGTTGTGGTCACTGTCACCGCAATGCTCTCCCACCGAGAGATGACTGACCTCCAACAGTCACAATCATCATCTTATGTTTCCGATATGACTCTAACCACTGGAGAGCTTGTCCTGAGATTCCCGTTGATTCCAGTTTTGCCATGGCTCTTTGATGCCAACCTTGGTCAAATGCAGCCTTGATGTCACGGGCTGTCACCCTCCTCTCA
Source organism: Hemiscyllium ocellatum (assembly GCF_020745735.1). Taxonomy (NCBI): domain Eukaryota; kingdom Metazoa; phylum Chordata; class Chondrichthyes; order Orectolobiformes; family Hemiscylliidae; genus Hemiscyllium; species Hemiscyllium ocellatum. Next base: position 20,836,335 of record NC_083447.1, on the reverse strand, counting down.
CATCTGGAATTCAGCTCTCTTGTCCATGTTTGAGTCAAGGCTGTAATACAGTACAGAGCTGAGTGGTCCTGGTAAAACCCAAATTGGGCATCACTGAGCAGGTTATAGCTGAGCAGATTAAGCTCGATAGCACTATTAATGATATTCTTCATCACCTTACTGATGATTGAGTATAGCTTGGAGTGGTCAGATTGGATTTGTCCTGCTTTTTATGCACAAGCCATACTTGGGCAATTTTCCACACTGTCGGGAAGATACCAATGTTGTAACAGTTTGTCCAGGGGAGCGTGATCTTGTAGAGTATAAGTCTTCAGGACTATTGCTGGAATGTTGTCAGGGCCTGTAGACTTTGCAATATCCAGTGTCTCCAACTGTTTCTTGATATTATGTGGAGTGAATCGAATTGGCTGAAGACTGGTATCTGTATTACTGGGGACCACTGGAGGAGCTGAGATGGGTCATCCATTTGGCACTTCTGGCTGATTGCTGTGAAAGCTTCAGCCATATCTTTTGAATTGATGTGGTGGGCTCTTCCATATTTGAGGATGGGGATGTTTGTGAAGCCTCGTCCTCCACCACTCACTACTGGATGTGGCAGCACTGCAGAGCTTAGTTCTGGGGTTGTTGTGGGATTGCTTAACTCTGTCTGTCACTTGGTTTTGCAGGCAGTGGCTTGTTTTAAAGAATGTTGTCAGGGAGGCTCGCATATTTATGTGATTACCTAAATCGTCATGTTAATTTCTGTTTGATTTGTAATTATCAATGTCATCCAAAGCTGTTTAAGCATAAACATTACATGCTCAGTTTGTAGTGCTCTGCCATATCACTGAGCTTTATTGAAAACCTTTCTGAACATTGTTCCTATTAGATAATGTAGCCCTTTCATGAAATTAGCTGATAGAGTCTTATATCCTTCTAGCATTCCAAAAAAAGGTTTAAACTAAATGGTTTAAATAGGAGACTGTCTAGTCAGAGGCACAGTTAAGACATTTTTGTTGCTGACACAGAAACATCAGAATGATATGTTGACTGCCTGGTGCCAGGATCAAGGATATCCCCAAGTGGTGCAGAATATTTTCAAAGTGGGGGGTGGCAACAGGAGGTCAGTGTACACATTGGAACTAACTACATTGGAAGAGAAAAGGATAAGGTTCTGGTGGGAGAATTTAGGAAATTAGACAAGAATTTCAAAAGGAGGTCGTCACGAGTAGAGTCATAGAGATGTACAGCATGGAAACAGACCCTTCGGTCCAACCCATCCATGCCAATCCAATCTAGTCCCACCTGCCAGCACCCAGCCCATATCCCTCCAAACCCTTCCTATTCATATACCTATCCAAATGCCTCTGAAATGTTGCAATTGTACCAGCCTCCACCACTTCCTGTGGCAGCTCATTCCATAACCGTACCACTCTCTGCGTGAAAGCCCAGTGGGTCTCTTTTATATCTTCCCCCTATCACCCTAAACCTATGCCCACGAGTTCTGGACTTCCCAACCCCAGGGAAAAGACTTTGCCTATTCACTCTATCCATGCCCCTCATAATTTTAAAAACCTCTATAAGGTCACCCCTCAGCCTTCGACGGTCCAGGGAAAATAGCCCCAGCCTGTTCAGCCTCTCCCTATAGCTCAAATCCTCCAACCCTGGCAACATCCTTGTAAATCTTTTCTGAACCCTTTCAAGTTTCACATCTTTCCAATAGGAAGGAGACCAGAATTGCACGCAATATTCCAACAGTGGTCTAACCAATGTCCTTTACAGCCGCAACATGACCTCCCAACTCCTGTACTCAATTCTCTGACCAATGAAAGAAAAAAAAAACAAACACTGCCTTCACTATCTTACCTACCTGTGACTCCACTTTCAAGGAGCTATGAACCTGCACTCCAAGATATCTTTGTTCAGCAGCACTCCCTAGGACCATACCCTAGGACCAGTGTATAAGTCCTGCTAAGATTTGTTTTCCCAAAACGCAGCACCTTGCATTTATCCGAATTAAATTCCCTCTGCCACTTCTCAGCCCAGTGGCCCATCTGGTCCAGATCTGTTGTAATCTGAGGTAACCTCTTCGCTGTCCACTACACCTCCAATTTTGGTGTCATCTGCAAACTTACTAACTGCACCTCTTATGCTTGCATCCGGTGCCATAGGCTAGTGAGAGTAGAAATAGGAGGCTAGAGCAGATGAATGCAAAACCTGAGGAGCTGGTGCAGGGTAGAAGGACTCTCATTTGTGAATCATTAGAATTTATTCTGGGTGAGAAGTGACCGGTGATCATAATTCTATTAGTTTTAAAATAGTGGTGAAAAAGGTAGTCATTTGGATAACGAACTGGCTCAAGAGGTAGAAGACAGATGGTGGTGATGGATTGTTGCTTTTCAGACTGGAAGCCTGTGACTAGCAATATGCCACAAGGATCCGTACTGGATCCACTGCTTTTTATTACTGTCAATTCTTCTATAATGCAATGGTTATGTCTTGGTGCAACTCCACTTTATAGAAAGACCTTACTTTAGAAACAGCAGTTAATATGTTGACAATGTAATCGTGTAATGCCAAACAAGTTTTAAATGTTCACGCTTTAGAAACATTGTCCCCAGTTCATCAGTCACATTGCAGCAAATAGCAGGACAGCCTGTATTTGTATAAATGATTTAGATGTGAATATAGGAGATATGGTTAGTAGGTTTGCATATGACACCAAAATTGGTGGTGTAGTGGACAGCAAAGAAGATTACCTCCAAATACAATGGGATCTTGATGACAAGGGCCAGTGGTTGAGGAGCGGCAGATGGAGTTTGATTAGATCACTGTGAGATGCTGCATTTTGGAAAGGCAAATCAAGCAGGAGTTACACACTTGATGTTAAGGTTCTAGGGAGTGTGGCTGAACAAAGAGACCTTGGAGTGCAGGTTCATAGTTCCTTGAAAGTGGAATTGCAGGTAGACAGGATAGTGCAGAAGGCATTTGGTATGCTTGCCTTTATTGGTCAATGCATTGAGTATAGGATTTGGGAAGTCATGTTGTGGTTGTACAGAACATTGATTAGGCCACTTTTGGAATATTTTGTTCAGTTCTGGTTTGCAAAACTTGAAAGGGTTCAAAAAAGATTTGCCAGGGTTGGAGGGTTTGAGCTATCAGGATAGTCTGGGGTATTTTCCCTGGAGCGTTGGCTGAGGGGTGACGTTGTAGAGGTTTATAAAATCATGAATGGGTGGGGTGAATAACCAAGATCTTTCCCCCAGGGTGGGATAGTCCAGAACTGGAGGGCATAGGTTTAGGGTGAGAGGGGAAAGATTTTGAAAGGGCAACCTTTTCACACAGAGAATGGTGTGTGTATGGAATAAGCTGCCAGAGGAAGTGGTGGAGACTGGTACAATTACTACATTTTAAAAGGCAACTGGATGGGTTTATGAATGGGAAGTGTTGAGAGGAATACGCGCCAAATGCTGGCAAATGAGTCTAGACCTCCTTTTACAATATCTAGTTGGCATGGACAGAATGGCGAGTGAGCGGATAGGTGTCAAGGAATATGGACAGGTCAGACAGTTTAAGAGGGTTAGATCTGGGATAAGGTGGGGGGAAGGGAGATGGGGAAATTGGCGAAATCAACGTTGATCCCAAGATGTAAGATGAGGTGTTCTTCCTCCAGGCATCAGGTGGCTAGGATTTGGCAGTGGAGGAAGCCCAGGACTTGCATGTCCTTGGCGGAGTGGAAGGGGGAGTTGAAGTGTTTGGCCAAAGAGCAGTAAGTTGATTAGTGTGTGTGTCCTAAAGATGTTCTCTAAAACATTCCGCAAGTTGGTGGCCTGTCTCCCCAATGTAGAAGAGACCACATTGAGGGCAACGGACACGCTAGATGAGGTGTTTGGAGATGCAGGAAAATCTTTGCTGAATTTCACCAGTTTCCTGAGCGGCTGTGCTTTTCCAGTGCCACACTTTTTAACTCTGATCTCCAGCATCTGCAGAGCTCACTTTCTCCTGTTTGTTCCAATCTTTGCATCACTGCTTCTGCTATGAGCTCAGAGATGGATGAGCTCATAGGTGTTCCATTGATTTGTTCATGTGTCGAATGTGAAGTGTGTCGTCAAGCACAGGTCTAGTAGTTTGAGTATGCAATCCTTGTTAATAGGTTCCCCGTTGTGTTGTCTGTCCTGCCTGTCCAGAAGGTTGGCTGTTGTTTCTCTGGCTAGAGTTTTGTCAATTGAAGTGAACAGTGTCGATCTATCAAATTGCTTCATCCTTGTCTGTTTATGTCCTTGATGTTGTCTAGGAATTCCTATAATGATTGTATGGAGTGTTTGGATCCACTGGTAAGACATTTTAGTTTTTGTTGGAGTTCTTTTGCCAGTTTATGCGATGGTGTTCCCAGCAGTGCCACAATGGGTCTGAGTGGTATGACTGGTTTGTGTACTTTGGGTAATCTGTAAAATCTTGGGGTAGTGTTGCTTTCTGGTTTCATCCTTTGTAGGTCAATCTTAGTTATTAGTCTGTTTTTTGAAGGTTCCTTAGTGTGTTGTTTATTCTGTTGGTTAGCTGTGGCGTGGGGTCAAACTCCCTCTGTAGGTAGATGTCTGTATATGCAAGTAGTTTCTCTGCTTTCTGAATATATTCAGTCTTGACCGTGATAATTGTTATTCTGCCTTTGTCCATTGGTGCTATGATTATGTTCTTGTCATTTTTGGATGTTTTTAAGGTTTCTCTCTGTTTATGTTGAGGTTGTTTGTAAGTCTTTTCTTTGTTAGTAAGGGCAGAGTAGTTTATCTGACTATTTGTTTGCTGTGTCTCTTTGGTTAGTCCGTTAGTTCTGAGCATACATTCTCATGAAGTTAGTAAGTCTGTTGTTTTGTGTCCCTGTGGTTGTAGTTGAAGCCCTTGGATAGTACAGTCTTTTCTGTGTCTGTAACCTGTCTGTTGAAGTGGAGTCTAACCCAGGTGCCTGTTGTGTTGTCTTCTCTGTTGTTAGCTTAGTCATTTTGTCTTGTAGTGCCGTTCTTTTGCTGTATGTAGTTCTGTTGTATCTTATGTTGATGGCCTGTTCAATTGTCACAAAATTACAACAGCAAGCACCAAGACATACACAAGAGAAGGTGCATTAGGACCCTGTTCAAAAGTGCTACAACAAACTGCAGCACTCCAGACCTACGAAAGGAAGAAGAAGAAGACCTCTACAGAGTATTTGCCAAGAACTGATATCCCCGCAATTTCATCTGCAGATACCTAACAGACAAACAAAGTGACGAGGATACGCCATGACCTAACTCACTAACCACGCTACCTTACGTAAAAAACATCTTGGAACTGACAGACTTCTCCGACCATCAGATTCATGACAGCCCATAAACCGACAGCCACATTCAGACAGCAACTTATCAGGACAAAGGACCCTATACCCATCATATGCAAGACATGTAATTTACAGGATTCCATACAAAGACAGCACGAAACACAATACATGGTGACCCCTTTATCCGCTTAATCATTTTATGTGGTTTCAGTTACCTGGTTTACTCCAGCCTTGAACATATTATAGGGAACCTTCCGGAACGAGGGACCAGAGGTCGGCCAGGAAGGTATATTTCCCATTGAAATGAATGGGTTCGCTCCTGTCTGTGGTTTCGGGCTTCCGCCATAGGCCTTGGAATTTATCCCCCTTGGGTACAAAGGGACTACTATCTAGGACAAACAGGCAGACAACTAACAATCCACATCCATGAGCACCAACTAGCCATCAAACCCTATGACCAGCTGTCCCTAGTAGCCGTAAACACAGATGACCAAGGACCACAAATTCGACGGGCCATCACAACAATCCTAAGACAAACTAAACAGTGCAGCCAGAGAATTTCTAGAAGTGTAGCACTCAGCCACCAACTTTATCAACAAGCACATTGACTTGGACCCAATATACCGGCCACTACAATGAGCAATCAGAACTGGCAACCGGAAGCAGCAGGAATGGAGCTAAGTAAAATCCAGAAGAGGCAGAACAGCAGTGTTTCAGAGGAGGCTCCAAAGCAACGAAGATGTCATATAGATAGAGCATGAAACTTCTGCAAATCGATGTCCCAGCTCACAACCACGCCAACCGGCACCCAAACTACAAATCTTTACACAAACCTCGCTCTTGCTCAAGTTGTGAAGGCAGTTGTATGAAGTCCTGTTACAACTGTGTAGACACTGCACCTACAGTAGTTTGGTCCCTGTATTTGAGAGGATATTATCAGCATTGGTGATGGTGAATGCCTTTTGAACTCTGATTTCTGGGATGATCCTGTTAACTTATCAAGAATGACTGGCTAAACTGATTAGATCTTTATTTGTTAGAGTTTAGAAGAATGAAGGTGATCTTATTGAAGCACATGATATTATGAGGGGACTTGACAGGCTAAATGTTGAGAGGGTGTTTCATCTCGTGAGAAACTCAATCTCAGGGATATAGTTATAGAATAAGGGGCACTCATTTAGAATTGAAATGCATAGGATTTCTGTGTAGAAATGTGTAGTATAGTGAATGTCTAGAACTCTGTCAGAGGGATTTGTGGAGGCTAGATCACTGAAAATATTTAGAAAGGGCTTAGAATTTTGAAATATCAGTTAATTAACAGTTATGATGAGCTGGGACAGAAGAGTTGAGGTCTGGAGTAAATCAGCTACATTCTTGGATAGTTTGAGGGGACAAATGGCCTACACCTGTTCCTATTTCTTATGTTCTTCCAAAATTGTGAGGTAAGTTGATACTATTTCATTCTTTGGAACAATGTTTAGATTAAATATGCAATAAAACAGTTATGCAGTTCAGAATTTAGACCACTTTGAACGTTCTATATAATTTTTTTTGCTTTTTAGATGGAGTTATCCCCCAGCCTTTTGACAAAAGAGTCTATGGGAAGGCCAAGCTCTGTTTGCTTGGATGCAGACAGTACATTTTCCCGCGAAGTGGATACTGTGGAAATGGAGCTAAGTGCACCAATGTTTTACCCAGTGCAAAATGAGCATTCTACCAGCACAGAGAAGTAGGTATTCATTGACGGTATTAAATATTTGAGAACTGAAGTTGTTTTTTCATCTGAATGTTAGCTTTTTGTCCATGGAACTGGTTAAACTTTAAATCTGTCTATATTTCTGATTTATTTTACAATGACCAGTATTTATCATTTATAATCTTAACTGTATGGTAGACTGGAGTTAGAGATACGACCCCGCCATTTAATTTTTTTTATTCTGTTGGAATTGTTTGTCATTGAGGAATGGATTGAAAGATGTCTGAACAAGTAACATTCCAAATTGTTTAGCTTGATGGAAGCAGCTGCTAAAGATAAAAGGAGGCATTCTACTTCTTCAGTGGGAGGACAATAATGGAGATAAGTTGCTATAGGCAGTCACCTTTGCATATGATCTTGGAAAGCACTGCTTTGCAACGTATGCGGTTTTAAGAAGGAACAGAAGTCATATGCAATCATTTTATATTTAATCTCAACATTTAGTAACTTTTTACACTGTCAAGTTCTGGCATCCATACAACAATCAGGACTCCAGTATCTTGAACTTATTGCACATTGACACTCTACCTTTCATTTCCATACCAGTGTTTATCAAGTAAAAGAGCCTCCAAAGAAGGTACTGGAGAGTGAATCTGAATGGGAAATTGTACGTTCAGTGGAGAACAGTCCTGACAGTGCCTACTCAATGGATTCAGGCAGCAATGCCAGCAATGAACAGCAACAGGATGGTGAGAAATCCCCAAGATCATCATCATCTTTTTGAGAAGATAGTAGGTAGAGAAGAATAGAGTTAAATGTATTGATGTTAATAAAATTGATACTCAAACCAACTTGTCACAACTTAAATGTATTAAGGATATTGAGGTAGGCAGCTGAATGTATTTCAAAATTAATGGTAATTAAGTTTGATTTTCATCAATAATTTGTTTCACCAATTTTGTAGTTTCATCCATCTAAACTGGGATTACACAAACTGTTGGATTGAGTAACTCCTGTATGCTGGCAGCTGCCTAGTTTGCCATCAACAGTTTCACTTCTTTCCAAACAGTTTTCACATGATTTTTATTCATTGAGGGGATATGGATGTTGCTGGCTGGGGCAACATTTGTTGCCTATCCTTGTAATTCTTGAAGGTGGTGATGAACTACCTTCTTGAAACACCATATGCTCGCTGTTTCTTATCTCCTCATTACTATCACTTCTCTAAGGAAAACTATCCCAGCTGATCAGTCTTTCTTCATAGATCAGATTCTCATATGAGCCTAGTAAATCTCCTCTACACTCTCTCTCGAGTGTAATCACATCTTTCTGTAATGTAGTGACCAGAACTGCATGCAGTACTCAAAGTTCTGCCATATCCAGCATTTTATGTAATTCCAGGATAACCTCCCTGATCTTGTCTTCTATGTTTTGGTTTATTAACCAAGGCATATACCATGTTCACCTTATTTACCTGCTCTATTACCTTGGAACTGCGGATTTTCAGACCAAAGTCCCTCTGAACTTCAGTACTTTCCAGGATCTTGCCATTCAGAGTGTAATCCCTTGACCTTTTAGTGTTCTCTAAGTGCATTACTTGATCTTCACCAGATGGGCCAATGGGCTGAGAAGTGGCAGATGGAGTTTAATTCAACAAATGTGAGGTGCTGCATTTTGGGTAAGCAAATCTTAGCAGGATTTATACACTTAATGGTAAGGTCCTAGGGAATGTTGCTGAACAAAGAGACCTGGGAGTGCAGGTTCATAGCTTCTTGAAAGTGGAGTCGCAGGTGGATAGGATAGTGAAGAAGGCGTTTGGTATGCTTTCCTTTATTGGTCAGAGTATTGAGTACAGGAATTGGGAGGTCATGTTGCGGCTGTACAGGACATTAGTTAGGCCACTGTTGGAATATTGCGTGCAATTCTGGTCTCCTTCCTATCAGAAAGATGTTGTGAAACTTGAAAGGGTTCAGAAAAGATTTACAAGCATGTTGTCAGGGTTGGAGGATTTGAGTATAGGGAGAGGCTGAACAGGCTGGGGCTGTTTTCCCTGGAGCGTCGGAGGCTGAGGGTTGACCTTATAGAGGTTTACAAAATTATGAGGGGCATGGATAGGGTAAATAGGCAAAGTCTTTTCCCTGGGGTCGGGGAATCCAGAACTAGAGGGCATAGGTTTAGGGTGAGAGGCGAAAGATATAAAAGAGACCTAAGGGGCAACTTTTTCACGCAGTGGGTGGTACGTGTATGGAATAAGCTGCCAGAGAAAGTGGTGGAGGCTGATACAATTGCAACATTTAAGAGATATTTGGATGGGTATATGAATAGGAAAGGTTTGGAGGGATATGGGCCAGGTGCTGGCAGATGGGACGAGATTGGGTTGGGATATCTGATCAACATAGATGGGTTGGACCAAAGGGTCTGTTTCCATGCTGTACATCTCTATGACTCTAAATGTTATTCCCTACTATTTGCCAAGTTGACCCATCTATTAATATCCTGCTGCAGGTTAAAGCTATTTTTCTCATATTTACCACCCTGCTTTTGACATAAAGAACTTGTTAACTACTTCTCTTGTTTCATATTCCTTGTTTTAAAAGATGTTTATTAGAAATACAGGATAACCCACCCCACACAGGGTATTGTGAGTCTCTAAGATTATATGGACTGCAGTGGGTCAAGAAGGGAGCACATCATCACCTTTGAAGGATAACTAGGGGACAAGGAACAACACACATACGAGTGATTTTATATGAAAAAAAATTTTACCAAGGAAGATTGCTCCATATAAGGCACAATTGCTGCAGAAATCAGCATTCATGTTATCCTAATAGATTAAGTGGTTGTCATATGGGGTTCGGTTCGAGCTTCTATTCTGGAAATACTGTTATGTGCCGTTTAGGCCTCAGTTCAAGTTGGGCACAAATGACATTAGAAATAGCTATTTGCATAGCTTCATACCATATGCTACATTACAGCCAACACATTTTAAAAGTTCATGTTTTAGAAACAGCATCCCCAATTTGTCGATCGCATTAGTGAATTCATGTTGATGAAACGCGTGTTATAACAGAACGGCCTGTATCTAGGTTTAACATAGACTCAAGAAGGCTGAAAGGATTGGGCAACTTTGGAACATCACCTAAAAAGACAGTGGAGGTAGGTCATTAAATAATTGAAGGTGGAGGTAGATTCCTATTGGGCATAGGAATCCAAGGTTGTGGGGGCCAACTAGGAATGTTGAATTTGAAATGCAAGGAGACCATTAAGTCAGAATTATACAGCCCAGAAACAGATCCTTTGATCCAATTCGTCTCTGTTGACCAGTTATCCTAAACTGCTCTATCCTACTTGCCAGTATTTGGCCCATATCCCTCCTCTTGTACTCCTCCAGAAGGCTTTTTTAAATGTTGTCATTATATCTGCCTCCACCGCCTTCTCTGGCAACTTGTTCGGTCAAGTCCCTTTTAAATCTTTCTCCTCTCACCAAATCTATGCCCTCTAGTTTTGTACTCTCCTACCCTGAGGAAAAAGACCTTGGCTATTTACCCTATCAATATCCCTCATGATTTTATAAGCCTCTATAAAGTCAACCTTCAGCCTCTGACACCTCAGGGAAAGAAGCTGCAGCCTATTCAACTCCTCCCTCTAGCTCAAACTCTCCAAACTTGGCAACATCCTTGTCAATCTTTTCTGAACCCTTTCAAGTTTCACAACATCTTTCTGAGAGAGACTAGAATTGCTCACATTATTCTGTGAGGGGTCTTGACTTGTCCAGTACAGCCTACCATGAGCCAGGATCTTACTGAATGGTGAGGCAGGCTGCAGGGGCTCATATCTGATCTGTTCATAATGTGGTGAATTAAGCAGCTGTTCCAAACAACTGGTGTGCATGTGGGCTAAATGCCTCTGATCATTTTATTATTATATGAACACTTTACTAAAAATGTATAAAATCTTTTCATATGCTGATGGTGTAAAGACTAGAGGATAATGGTAAACTATTTAGTGTAAAATCCAATGTGAGAATGAATATTTTTATGCAACAAATAGTAGTGACCAGGATTTCACAGCCCACAAAAGAAAATTGGTTAGACAACAGATGGGCTGGCTGGATCGCTCCTTTGGGACATGGCATGGACTTCATTTATTGCACAGAAATCATTAAGCTGACTTTTATGTTAGAGCTCCCACAAATTACTTTGTTGCTGGTTTTCTATATGATAGATCCAAATGTACAAAGTTTTTATTTGTTGAAACAGATACCAAATCAAAGCCACTAAGTGTGATCAAGGGTGTGGATGAGGGAAGTTCAGATGATATACTTTATATGGATTTTAGCAAAGGTTTTGACAAGATCCCACATGAGAGAGTGAGAAGGTTAGGGCACATGGAAACATGGCAAGGTGGATTAGAAACTGGCTTAGTAATAGCACAAAGGATATGGTAGAAATTATTTGAGTGACTGAAGGCTAGTGTCCAGTGGTGTACCATCGTTGTTGTTTGTTATAAACAATAAATGATGAAAATGGGGTGGGGGCAGGCGGAATACTAAGCAAATTTGCAGATGACATAAAGATTGGTAGCTGTTAATAGTGAAGAAGATGGTTGTAGGTTACAGGAAGATGGACAGACTAGTCACAGATGGTGTTTAACTCTGATCAGTGAGAGGTGATACACTTTGGAAGAAGAAACAAGCTGAGGGGATATTTAATGAATGACAGGACACTGAGTAGCTTAGAGGAACAGAAGGATCTTAGGGTATTTATTCACAGTCTCTGAAATCGGCAGAGCACATGAATACAATAGTTAAGACGGCATATGGGATACTTGCTTTCACCAGTCGTGGAACAGAGTACCAGAACAAAGAGGTAATGTTGGAGTTGTACAGAACGTTGGTCAAGCCACAACTAGACTATTGTGTGTGGATCTGGTCAGCTCCATACAGGAAGGATGTGATAGCACTGAAGGAGGTTCACCAGGATGTTGCCTGGGTTGGAGAAATTGAGATAGTCTTGAATTGTTCTCTACCGAGTAGAGAAGACTAAGGGATGACATGATTGAGCAGTAAAGGCAAGGTGAATGGACAGCAGCTATTCGCATTGATTGAGGAGTCATTTTGAAGAAGGCATAGTTATAGGCTAAGTAGCAGGAGACTCGAGAGATTTGGGGAAACCAAAGCCTTTTCACTCAGCAGGTGTTGGGAATTTGGAATGCAAACTTTTTTTTAAAAAAAATTTGAATGAGTGCTTCATATGTCCTAATATTTAAGGATATGGGGCAAGTGTGAGAAATTGGGATTGTTGTGCTTTTAGTGGTACAGTCAGTTCTGCTATAACGCGATAGTCTCGTTTTCATGCAATCTCGTGTTATAAGAAAATTGTGTATTAGCAGCACTGCTTAAACTAATAGGGCCGGAATCCTGTTATAATCAATACATGCTTTAAAACTTTGTGCTTTAGAAACAGTGTCCTCAATTCGTCAATCATGTTAACACAAATATGTTATAACAAATCACATGTTATAGCAGAATGACCTATAGTTGTGTTGGTGCAGACTCAATGTACCATTGAGCCTTTTCTGCACTGTCTGAATCTATGAAGTGCATTATAAAAATTAGAACGATACAGGCAAGCCCTAATTATACTTTCCATATCTTTTATGAAACTACCATAGATTCTGATTCTGTGGGCCAGCTCAGTTCTGATGGTCATTCTTCTGGATTGGAAGAAGAGGAGGAGCAATGCTGTGCAGTTCCACAGGAGTCGCATGTAGTAAAAACACCAGACCAGGAAAAGTTTCTCAAGCACAACTTTGAAACCTTGGCTAATGAATTTTCTCATGGTAACAACCTGCATATATTATGACTCTTTTGCTGGTGAGCTTTGACTATTAAGTATTTGTAGCAAGTTACTAAAATCAGTTTGTTAATTTGTAGAGAAATTTGAGGAAACACTGAACGATTTACAGTCAAATGCAGAAAATGAAAGCAATTTCTTCCTGAATCCTCGTTTGAGTATCTCCGCAAGATTTCTGTCCCGCTGCCAGAAAAACAGCAGGTTAGTGATATACTTTCCCAAGAATATTTTAGAGTTTAATACTGTCTTCAAAAAAAACTTGCAAATGTCTTCAGACTTTTGGTTATGTTTTAGCAACAGTTCATTTGAAAAACTGATTTGAATCATGTCTGAGATTTGCCTAATAATTTAAAAGTTCTTGATGCGTTATACTGCATTATTTCTCCAGTGCATTAAGTCTTTGTCTAAAGCCCTGGCATTTCTGTTCAAGCTTGAGACTGACTACTTGAATTGCTGGTCTCTTAAGTTATATAATTTGAATTGTCCAATGTAAAATTTGATGTCGCACGCAACATATCTTCCAGACCCCACAGAAAATAGATTTGACTAAGATTTATTTGCAGAATTATCCCTTTAAAGGTGCATCAAATTGTTGACTTTTTGAAAGACTACTTGAATTTCATATGTGCTGTCTTTTTCTGAGTGAATATTATTTGACATAGAGGCATCGTTTCTTAGTCTTATTTTTCACCTATGATCTGTATGCACATTTTCAGCAGAAATTGCTAAAATGGATTGAACAGTAGCAATGTTCACTTCTCCACTTTCACTTGGATACTTCAGTCAATTTGTGTTCCTGCCAGTTGCTAATGCAGCACGAACTTTCTATACGTATGTCAGGACTAAAAGGATGACTAGGGTAGGTATCGGTCCAGTCAAGGATAGTAGTGGGAAGTTGTGCGTGGAGGCGGAGGAGATTGGAGAGACACTAAATCAATACTTTTCGTCAGTATTCACTCAGGAACAGGACACTATTGCTGATGTGGATATTGAGTCACAAGTGATTAGAATGGATGGCCTTGAGGTATGTAGGGAAGAGGTCTGGGGAATACTGGAAAGGATGAAAATAGATAAGTCTCTTGGGCCTGATGGCATTTATCCTAGGATCCTCTGGGAAGCTAGGGAGGAGATAGCAGAGCCATTGGCCTTGATTTTTATGTCGTCGTTGTCTACGGGAATAGTGCCAGAAGACTGGAGGATAGCGAATGTGGTCCCCTTGTTCAAGAAGGGGAGTAGGGACAGCCCGAGTGACTATAGGCCAGTGAGTCTCACTTCTGTTGTGGGCAAAGTCTTAGAGAGAATTGTAAGGGATAGGATTTATGAACATCTGGATAGGAATAATGTGATCAAGGATAGTCAGCATGGTTTTGTGAAGGGCAGGTCGTGCCTCACAAACCTTATTGAGTTCTTTGAGAAGGTGACTAAGGAGGTGGACGAGGGTAAAGCAGTAGATATGGTGTATATGGATTTTAGCAAGGCATTCGATAAGGTACCCCATGGTAGGCTAATGCAAAAACTACGGAGGTATGGCATTGAGGGTGCATTAGAGGTTTGGATTAGAAATTGGCTGGCTGGAAGGAGACAGAGGGTAGTAGTTGATGGAATAGGTTCATCTTGGAGTGCAGTTACTAGCGGTGTTCCACAAGGGTCTGTTTTGGGACCATTGCTGTTTGTCATCTTTATAAATGATCTAGAAGAGGGGCTTGAAGGCTGGGTGAGTAAGTTTGCGGATGACACAAAAGTCGGTGGAGTTGTGGACAGCGAAGAAGGATGTGGCAGGTTACAGCGGGATATAGATAAGTTGCAGAGCTGGGCAGAAAGGTGGCAAATGGAGTTCAATGTAGCTAAGTGTGAAGTCATTCACTTTGGTAGGAGTAACAAGAAGATGGATTACTGGGCTAATGGTAGGCTACTTGGTAGTGTGGATGAGCAGAGGGATCTTGGTGTCCATGTACACAGATCTCTGAAAGTTGCCACCCAGGTAAATAGTGCTGTGAAGAAGGCATATGGTGTACTGGGCTTTATTGGTAGAGGAATTGAGTTCCAGAGTCCTGAGGTCATGTTGCAGTTGTATAAGACTCTGGTGCGGCCTCATCTGGAGTATTGTGTGCAGTTTTGGTCGCCATACTATAGGAAGGATGTGGAGGCATTGGAACGAGTGCAGAGGAGGTTTACCAGGATGTTGCCTGGCATGGTAGAAAGATCATATGAGGAAAGGCTGAGGCACTTGGGGCTGTTCTCATTGGAGAAAAGAAGGTTTAGGGGAGATTTGATAGAGGTGTACAAGATGATTAGGGGTTTAGATAGGGTAGACACTAAGAACCTTTTTCTGTTAATGGAGTCAACTGTTACTAGGGGACACAGCTTTAAATTAAGGGGTGGTAGGTATAGCACAGATGTTAGGGGTAGATTCTTTACTCAGCGGGTTGTGAGTTCATGGAATGCCCTGCCAGTAGCAGTGGTGAACTCTCCCTCTTTATGGTCATTTAAGTGGGCATTGGATAAGCATATGGAGGTTATTGGGCTAGTGTAGGTTAGGTAGACTTTGGTCGGCGCAACATCGAGGGCCGAAGGGCCTGTACTCCGCTGTATTTTTTCCATGTTCTATGAACTACTGATAGAAGTTCCAACTTCATTGTTCTGCATATTGAAGCAAACTGGATATTGACATTTTAAATTAATTTAAATTCATCTTTACAGTTGAAAATCAGAAACTTATTTTCGAAAAACAAGATAAATCAAGATTGTTCTCCAGTGGAAATTTTAGGTCATTCAGTCCTTTAAAATGATGTGTTTTAGACTTGTTATTTCAGACACGTGTTTTTCTGAATGTACTCTTTTTCCTGACAGAATGACAGCAGCCTTCCCTCCTAAAGTCCAGCAGAAGTTACAGCACCTACCAGATGTGAGTAGCTAATGTAGTCTCAATAAGTTTTTCATATTTTCAATTAATAATGATTGTTCCACCCCTGTAAATGTATATGGTGATTATGGTGTTTCTTCTAATTCTGTAATCAATTTTAAATATCAAGTAGTTCACTAGGGTTGTGCTGAGTTCATATATACTTATAAATACATTCCTGTGACAGCATTAATTCATCAATTTAAAGTGAGCATGAACTCTCGCAAATTAGACAGCTGTAGTATTTTAGTGCCAGTTGTCTAGCTTGTTTCACTTTCATGATAACTTTTGTGTTACTAGTGTGGATTGCAAGCTTATACAGGCTGAATTTTACGTATTGCAATTAGTAGTGAGAGCAAAACTGCTAACCTAGGCAGATTTGCACTGTGTATCCTGACGCCAATGCCTGGTTTGGCGATAATTGTAACTCTTGCCAAACTAAATACTTAAAAGAAATTGTGTGCGAAGAAATTATCTTGAAGTCGTGTAACTACTTAAATTTCTTTATTTGCTGAAGTCATAGTCGTAGTCATAAATCCATCATCAGATGGGTCAATTTTCTCTCAATGCAACAAGTTCAATAATTCTAGTTCTAAGGGAGCAGCTACTGTCCAGAATCTCTCTTTTTGTGTAGTAGAAAGCAACTGTTGGCATGTCATTTCACTGCAGAGATAAAATTGAACTCCATCATGCCTGTTTTTGACATTTGGACATCTTTACTTTCACAGAGATCAGGTGATGGTCAGGAACCTGTTCTAGCCCAAAGATGTTGAGTTTAGTTCTCTTGAATGGATTCAGCACACATAATAAAGTTAACTGTCTACAAGATAGCTGATCATGCTGCTGCCACGTACCACTGCACCACCCCCCCCCCCCCCCCCAATAATCCTGTAAATCTTTCCTGATTAAATAATCATTCAATTCTGTTTTGAAACTGTTATGACACAGTGCGTAAACCCTCCTGTTTAATTTAAAACTAGCAACACACAAAAGATTTATACCATGCAGTAATCTGTAAAATTACAAGTGACCAAGATGTATTTAAAGTAAAAATTAACAACTTTATTTCTTAAAGTATAACAGAGAATAATTAACTAACCACTATTTATAATTTGTTCCTCTAACCTATCTTTTACCTTCCCTTCTGTAATACTAGTCCGATAAAACTCCCAATTAAGGTTTACAAAGCAACAGTTCTTATCTCAAAACTAGGCTGCTTTCGTGCTTCTACTCGGATCTTCCTGTTTCTTCTTTTCTTACTCTCAGGAATTTCAGCATCACAGGTTCCTAATCGAAAAGGTACTTTTAAGAGAGCTACTTTCAGGCCATCTGTTTACATGCTGGGCTTATCAGTTCTCCTCTCAACTGTTCAATTTTCCCCGGTCTTATACCCCCAAAGCATCGGATTGTGTCATTTAGCTTTTAAGATTGTCAATATACTGAACTCAAACTGGATTGGAGTTTGATATTCTTCAGGGGATAATTTAAACTGAGTGGCTGAATTTTAATTTGTGTTTTTTTGTCTCATAGCAACTTAACAACTGCTGTTTGTTCTTAATCGAATGTTACTTTGTAAATTCTCCAGCAGTCTGTGTACTTGCCAAGTCCTTCACTGTCTTAAAGGTACACCCACATCTTCATAACAAAGCCATGATTGAATCTGCATACACCACATTCTTGGGTAATACATTCAAGACCCTAATCAATTTCTGAAAACAGTTTCTCCCTGTTCACTTATTTTTAGGTTCTTTTGACAATTGCTTTCACTTGTTCTTTGGTTCCTGCACCAATGCTTCATGATTTTGAACAATCCCATCAAATCTCCTCTCAACCTTCTATTGTTGAAGAACACCTCCAATTATTTAATCTACCTTTTGTAACTGAAGTCACTCATTTCTGCTAACATTTTGTAACTATTTTGCAGCCTGTGCATTGCCTTTATGTTCTCCTTAATTGGGCACATGATACCAAGCTAAGGCTGTCAGTGCTTGGTAACAGTTACTCCAGTTAAGGCAAAATCTATCTTTTGTTAAGGTTTGTCATCACTTCCTTGCTTTCACGTGCTGGCCCTTTATTTTATAAAGCCCAAATCTTTAATCCTTCCCCCACTCTTCCCTTCTTCCTTGCTACCTTCAGTGATTTGTGCACATATACCCCCATGACTGTTTATAGCTCCTTCATCATCTTTTTATTGCTTCTCATTCCTCCTACCAAAATATGCCCTTCTCACATTAAATTCCATCTGCTAGGTCCCATTTCACTAACTTGTCTTTTGTCCCTTTGGAGTCTTACCGCTATCGCTCTCTCAAACCACAGGATGTCCAAGTCTTGTACTGTGTACACAGCAAAGTCTAAGCCATTCAAACAAGTTAGGGAGGTGGAATGATCTGAATACTGAGCTTTTGCGGACCCCTGCAATATATCCTTCTCCATTCCTAAGAACAGCAAAATATTCTTTGATTCCTGGCACTAATTTCTCATCCATGCTGTCATTATCCCTTTTGTTGCATTGACTTGAATTTTGCCGACATGCTTGGTATGTGAGATTTTATCAGAGTTTTTGGAAATCCATGCGCATCATGTCAAATGCATTACTCTCCATTAGTCGCCATTACCTTACCAAAAAACTCCATTAGTTAATCTTTTATCTTCACACACTGGCTTTCCTTGCTTAATCCACGGTGACTCTGAATTTTGTCATTGATTATCATTTCTAAAAGCTTCCCACCACCAAGGTTAAAGTGACAAATCTATTTGCTAGGGTTGTCTTTTGAACCTCTTTGAACAAGATGTACTATTTTCAAGTCTTGGCCACACCCCTGTATTTGAGGAGGATCAGATGATTATGGCCAGTGTCTGCCATTTCCATCCTGATTTCCGTCATTTATCTTCACATACATCTGAACTGGATCTAGTGAGTTATCAATTTCAAGGACAGACAACTTGTCTAAAACTTGTTCTTTACCGCTTTTTTAGCCTGGTCAGTATCTCAATTATTCTATTTTGATGTGACGACATCTTGAAGCAAAGTGCTCAGTTTCTCAGTCTTTCGTTTAACTTTCATGCCTAATTCTCCTTTTGAGTCACTATTTGGTCCTGCATCTCCTTTTAACCACCGTTTAGCAATTTAACTGCCTATAAATTATGTTGTGATTCCTTTTTATGCTAGATGACATTCCCTTCTCTTCGTCTCAGCTCTTATTGTGTTTTTAACTTCCCAGTTGCTGTTTTCCATAGATGATGTAGTGGCATGATCATTGGGTTGGTAATCCAGAGGCTAAGGCTCTTTCACTGGGGCACATGAGTTAAGATTTCACAGCAGCTGGTGGAATGTAAATTCACTTCGTAACTCTTGAATTAAAAGCTTGCATCAGAAACGATAACGGTGAAACCATTGCTGATTGTCTCTTCCAGAAGGAAATCTGCTGACCTTGCTTAATTTGGCTTTCACACCCACAGCAATGGTATTGACTATGAACTGTTTCTGGAATGGTCTGGCAAGCCTCTTTCTTGTATCCACTCCGACAAAGGACTGAAACATAGGCACCAGAAACTACAACACCACATTAAACCACCCATCAATCTCTTGGGATCTTGTTCCAAAATTTGGAGATCTGTCCCAAAGACTAGTTGAGCAACAGCCTGACACAGTTATATTTACTGAATCATTTATCAAATAAATTTAACTCTTAACAACTTGGTCATTTATCTGGATGAGTGCATCTCTATCAGCTCTTGCAAAGTTTGACATCATCTAAGATGAAGCGTGCTGCTTGACTGGCACCTCCTTTATCACCTGAAATATTCACTCCCTTCAACACCAATCCACAATGTGCACCATATACAAAATGAACTACAGGATGTCGCAAATGCTCCTTTGATAATACTTTCCAAATCTGCAATGTCTTCCACCTCAAAGACAAGGCAGCAGATGTATGGGAGTATTACCATTTGCTACATCTACACGTACTTGGAAGAAGGCTTGAAGATTGTAATGCTATCCATGTGCTGCCCTTGTCTTTCCAGGTGGTATAGATTGCAGATTGGGAAGGTATCGTCAAAGAAACATCTGTGACTTTCAGTAGATTAGATTAGATTAGATTACTTACAGTGTGGAAACAGGCCCTTCGACCCAGCAAGTCCACACTGACCTGCTGAAGCGCAACCCACCCGGACCCATTCCCCTACATTTACCCCTTCACCTAACACTACAGGCAATTTATCATGGCCAGTTCACCTAACCTGCACATTTTTGGACTGTGGGCGAAAACCAGAGCATCTGGAGGAAACTCACGCAGGCATGGGGAGAATGTGCAAACTCCGCACAGTCAGTCTTCTGAGGTGGGAATTGAACCTGGGTCTCTGGCGCTGTGAGGCAGCAGTGCGAACCACTGTGCCACCGTGCTGCCTACTGCCACCGTACCGCCTACTGCCACCGTACCGCCCAGTTTATCTTGTACCTGGTACACGGACTGTGACTTGGAACTGTATCACCATTCTTTCAACGTCACTGGGTGAAAACTTCAAGATCCCCTTGCTAATGTAACAGTGAGTGTACCTACAGCACAGGAGCTGTAGCAGTTCAAGAAGATGGCTGAGGGCAATTTAGAGAACAGGAGTAAGATTAGGATGTTTGGCTCATTGAAACTGCTCTGCCATTCAATTTGATCATGGCTGATGCTCTATCTCAATACTATATTCACACATTCTCCTCTTACTACTTCATCTCCATGGCCTTCTGTGGTAGAAAATTCCACAGCTTCAAAATCCTTTGAGTGAAAGTTATCTTCAGCTCAGTCTTAAATTGTCTACCCTTATCCTGAAACTGACCCCTCTTCTTTTAGAAACCCAACTACAGCAACATCCTGCCTGCATCTATACTGTCTAGCCATAGAGTCATAGAGATGTACAGCATAGATATAGACCCTTCTGTCCATGCCAACCAGATATCCCACCTGCCAGCACCCGGCCCATATCCCTCTCAACCCTTCCTATTCATTTGTCCATCCAAATGCCTTTTAAATGTTGCAATTGTACCAGCCTGCACCACTTCCTCTGGCAGCTCATTCCATACACGTACCACCCTCTGCTTGAAAAAATTGCCCTGCAGGTCTCTTTTATATCTTTCCCCCTCCCCCTAAACCTATGCTCTCTAGTTCTGGACTTCAAATTTTATACATTTCAGTCATATACCACCTTATCCTTCTAAATTCTAGTAAATGCAAGACAATTTAAAGCTATCTCTTCTCACAAGACAATCCTGCCACCCTCCGAATTGGCCTCATGAACGTCTATCACATTTCTGACTTTAAATGCTCTTGTAATGAAACCAATGTATCATTTGCTTTCCCAATTGCTTGCTGCACATGCCTGTTTATTTTCACTGACTAGTGTACAAGAGCACCCAGATCATTTTGTATGTCAACATAGAACATAGAAAAATACAGCGCAGTACAGGCCCTTCGGCCCTCGATGTTGCGCTGACAAAGTCTACCTAACCTAAACTAGCCCAATAACCTCCATATGCTTATCCAATGCCCGCTTGAATGACCATAAAGAGGGAGAGTCCACCACTGATACTGGCAGGGCATTCCATGAACACTTAACCCGCTGAGTAAAGAATCTACCCCTAACATCTGTCCTATACCAACCCCTCCTTAATTTAAAGCTGTGTCCCCTAGTAACAGCTGACTTCATATGCGGAAAAAGGTTCTCACTGTCAACCCTATCTAAACCCCTAATCATCTTGTACACCTCTATCAAATCTCCCCTGAACCTTCTTTTCTCCAATGAGAACAGCCCCAAGTGCCTCAGCCTTTCCTCATACGATCTTCCTACCATGCCAGGCAACATCCTGACAAACCTTCTCTGCACCCGTTCCAGTGCCTCCACATCCTTCCTATAGTATGGCGACCAAAACTGCACACAATACTCCAGATGAGGCCGCACCAGAGTCTTATACAACTGCAACACTTTCCAATATATCGCCATTTTTTAAAAAATCGTCCTTTTCTGTTTTTCACAACTTCTTTGCGCACTCACTCAACTTATCTAAATCACCTTAAAGCTTCCTTTTACGCTCCTCCCAGCTCTCAAGCCACTCAGTTTTGTTGTTAGAAAACTTTGGCTCCCTCATCCAGGTAACTTCAGTATCATGAATGACCAAGCACTGATGCTCGCGTACCCCACTAGTCACTGCCTGCTCTTTGAAGAGTATTCATTCATTTGCACTCTGTTTCCTGTTTGTCAACCAATTCTTGATCCCCACAATATATTATTCAAATAATTTAACTTTGCCCACTGTCCTCTTCTGATGGGCCTTATCAAAGGTCTTCTGAGGATGTGGTTAGTAGAACAGAAAAAAAATTCCAGTACATTTATGAAGTGTGATTTCCCTTTCATCAACCCATGCTATGCTGGCTTTGTCCAGTCCTGTTGATGTTTTCCAAATCTTCTATTCTCACCTGTTTTATAATAACATCTAGAAATTTTCCCAGTACTGATATTAAGCTAACTGATCTATAATTAACTTTTACTGCCCTGTCTCCCTTTTTAAGTAGGATTACATTTGCCACCTCCCAATGTAGGAACTGCTTCAGGGTCTATAGAATTTTAAACGATGACCACCAATGCATCCGTTATTTCCAGGACCACTCTGGATTGTAGATTGTCAGGTCCTGGTTATTTGTCAGCCTTTAATCCCATTCACTTCAACAGCACCAGTTTCTTACACTCTATTTCCTTTAATTCTGCACTGTCACTAAATCCTTGGTTTGTTAATATTTCTGTATGATTATTTATGCCGTCCTTTGTGAAGACAGACCAAAATATGTTTGATTATTTTGCTATTTCTGTCCGCTTCTAATTGTAAGGATATGTGTTTGTCTTCACAAATCTTTTTCTCTTCGCATTTATAGAAACTTGTGGTCAGTTTCTATGTTCCCTGCAGTTTTACTCCCATTTGCCCCTTCTTGATCAAGCTTTTTGTCCTCGTTTGCTGAATTCCAAAATACTCCAATCATCAAGTTTATAACTTTTTCCTGCAAAATCATCCTCACTAACATCTGGGGGCTAGTGCCAAAATTGGGAGAGCTGTCGCACAAACCAGTCAAGCAACAGCCTGACACAGTCACATTCATGGAATCATACGTTATTAACAATGTTCCAGACACCACTATCACCATCTCTGGATATATCCTGTCTCCCCAGCAGAAATGGTGGTATACAGTTGGAAGGGGGTTGCCCTGGGAGTCCTCAACATCAACTCCGGATCCTATGAAGTCTCATGGCTTCAGGTTAGACATAGGCAAGGAAACTGATTACCACGTACCGTCCTACCTCAGCCGATGAATTGATAGTTGAACAACACTTAGAGGAAGCACTGAGGATGGCAAGGGCGCAAAATGTACTCTGAGTGGCATATTTCAGTGTCCACCACCAAGAGTGATTTGGCAGCAGCATTACTGATCGTGTTCATCAGGTCCTAAAGGACACACCTGTTAGACTGGGTTTGCAGCAAGTGTTGAAGAAACCAACAAATGGGGGGAAAACATGCCTGACCTTCTCATCAGTTTGCTAGCTGCAGATGAATTTGTCCATGACAGTATCAATAAGAGTGACCACCACACATTCCTTGGGGCAATAATGTCCTACCTTCACTCTGAAAATAACCTCTATCTTGTTGTGTGGCACGATCACCGTGCTAAATGGGAACAGATCTAGCAGCTCAAGACTGGATATCCTTGAGGCACTATTGGCCATCAACAGTAGCAGAATTGTACTCCAGCGTAATCTGTAAACTCAAGGCCCAGCATATCCCCCACTCGACCGTTACCATCAAGCAAGGGGATCAACCCTGGTTCAACGGAGAGTGCGGGAGGCCATGCCAGGACTAGCGCTAGGGCATTCCTGAAGATGAGATGTCAACCTGATTACTACTTGCACAACAAACAGCATAAGCAGCAAGTGATAGACAGAACGAAGTGACACAACAACCAAAGGATCAGATCTAAGCTCTGTAGTCCTGCCACATCTAGTCATCAGTGGTGGTGGATGATTAAGTAACTCACTGGAGGAGATGGCTCCACAAATATCCCCATCCTCAATGATGGAAGAACCCAGCACATCAGTGCAAAAGATAAGGCTGAAGCTTTTGCACCAATCTTCAGCCAGAAGTGTTGAATGGATGCTCCATTTCAGTCTAATCTAGTGGTCCCCCCACATTACACCCACTGCTGGCCTATTACCCCCCCCCCTCGATCTCTTCATTTCCAACTGGACGAACAATCAGTCCTCAGCAAAGGCCCTACCTTTATTCCCCTCCGCCCACACATCAATGAATTTAATACACGCCATGATGTTGAACGCTTCTTCCGCTGCCTCTGCCTCCGAGCTTACTTTTACAATCAGGACTCCCGACCACCTTCCAAGGATCCCTTCACCCGCCTCCAACACACTCTATCCACCTGGACACCCTGTGCTGGCCTATTATCCGCCCTTGATCTCTTCATTTCCAACTGCCACCGGGAATATATTTCCCTCCCCACCCCTTTCCGCTTTCCGCAAAGACGTTCCCTCCGTGACTACCTGGTCAGGTCCACACCCCCCAACAACCCACCCTCCCTTCCTGGCACCTTCCCCTGCCATCGCAGGAATTGCAAAACTTGCGCCCACACCTCCTCCCTCACCTCCATCCAAGTCCCCAAAGGAGCCTTCCACATCCATGAAAGTTTTACCTGCACATCCACCAATGTCATTTATTGTATTCGTTGCTCCTGATACAGTCTCCTCTACATTGGGGAGACTGGACGCCTCCTCGCAGAGCGCTTTAGGGAACATCTCCAGGACACCCGCACCAATCAACCCCACCGCTCTGTGGCCCAACATTTCAACTCCCCCTCCCACTCTGCTGAGGACATGCAGGTCCTGGGCCTCCTCCACCCTCACTCCCTCACCGCCCGATGCCTGGAGGAAGAACGCCTCATCTTCCACCTTGGAACACTTCAACCCGAGGGCATCAATGTGGACTTCACCAGTTTCCTCATTTCTCCTCCCCCCACTTTACTCCAGTTCCAACCTTCCAGCTCAGCCCCGCTTTCATGACCTGTCCCACCTGCCTATCTTCATTTCCACCTATCCGCACCACCCTCTTCTCTGACACACCACCTTCATCCCCACCCCCATTCACCATTGTACTCTATGCTACTTTCTCCCCACCCCACCCTCTCATTTATCGCTCCAACCTGCAGGCTTCCTGCCTCTATTCCTGATGAAGGGCTTTTGCCCAAAACGTCGATTTTCCTGCTCCTTGAATGCTGCCTGACCTGCTGTCGTTTTCCAGCACCACTCTAATCCAGACTCTGGTTTCCACATCTGCAGTCCTCGTTTTTACCCAGCATTACAAATACCAGTCTTCAGCCAAGTCGAATCACTCCATGTGAAATCAAGAAACAGTTGGAGACATTGGCTACTGCAAAGGCTGTGGGTCCTGACAACATTCCAGTAATAGTCATGAAGACTTGTCTTCCAAAGGTTGCTCCCCAAGTCCAGCTTTTCCAGTACAGTTACAACACTCGTATCTATATGACAACATGCAAAATTGCCCAAGTATTCCCTGTACATAAAAAGCAGAACAAATCCAACCTGGCCAATTATTGCCACGTCAGTCTACTGTCGGTCATCAGTAAAGTAATGGAAGGTGTCATCACCAGTGCTATCAAGCAGCATCCGCTCATCAATAACCTGCTCAGTGCCACCCAGTTTAGGTGCTGCCGGGGCCACTCAGGTCCTGACCTCATTACAGCTGTTATGACACGGGGTAAACTCTCCTGCTTAATTTAAAACCAGCCACACAGAAAAGATTTATTCCGTGCAGTAATCTGTAAATATTCGAGTGGCCAAGAACTATGTAAAGTAAAAATTAACAACTTTATTTCTTAAAGTATAACGAAGAATAATTAGCCAAACTCTATTTATAATTTCTTTCTGTAATCTATCTTTTACCTTCCCTTCTACATTACTAGTCCGATAAAACTCGCAATTAAGATTTACAAAACACCACTTCTTATCTCAAAACCAGGCAGCTATAGGTTCTTGTCTTCTGATCTTCCTGTGTCGTCCTTTCTCCTTGTTAGGAATTTATGCATCACAGGTTACTGATCAAAAAGGTACTTTTAAGAGAGATTTTTTTCCAAGCAGTCTATTACATGCTAGGACTTGGCAGTTCTCCTCTCAAATGTTCAATTTCCCCCCGTCTTATACCCCAGACCATCGGATTGTGTCATTAGCTTTTAAGATTGTCAATATACTCAATTCAAACTTGATTGGAAATTGGTGTTTTTTGGGCATATAATTTAAACTGATTGACGAATTCAAATTTGTTTTTGTCTCCAGGCAGCGAGCTAATTGAGTTGTTTGACCCAGTGTTACATACATTGTTGCCTTTTTGAGAACACTTGGGGCTGTGTCTAGTAGTTCAGCTGCTTTTAACCCTTAAAGGTACACCCACATCTTCACATTACAGCCTTGGTTCCAACATGGACAAAAGAGTTGAATTCCAGAGGTGAAGTGGAGGTGACAGCCCTTGACATCAAGGCTGCATTTGACGGAGTGTGGCATCAAGGAACCCGAGGAGAACTGGAATCAATGGATGTCGGGGTCAAACCACTTATAAGTAGTTAGTTACCTGACACACAGGGAGATGGTCATGGTTATTGGAAATCAGTCATGTCAGAATATCTTCAGCTGCTTCATCAATGACCTTTTCTTCTTCATAATGCCAGAACTGATTACACAATGTTCAGCATCATTCATAACTCCTCAGATACTGAAGCAGTCAGTGTCCAAATGCAATAAGATCTGGACAATATCCAGACTTGCGCTGACCAGTGGCCAGTATATTTCGTGCCACACAAATGCCAGACTATGACCATCATGAATAAGAGACAATCTAACCACCACCCCTTTGGTATTAGTATCACTAAATCCCCCATTATCAACACCCTGGGTGTTACCATTGACTGGAAACTCAATGGAACTCAACACATAAACACAGTAACTACAAGATCAGGTCAGAGACCAGGAATACTGTGGCGAGTGAGGCTCTTAAGGGAGTATATAGAAAGTTAGGTAGGAATTTATAAAGAGAGGTTCTCAAGAGTTGTAAGATCTGGATTAGTCTCAGTGCTACGAGCTAATGATGGTAGGAATAGGAGGATAGAGCAGATGGATGCATAGCTGAGGAGCTAGTAAAGGGGAGAAGGGGTCACATTTCTGGATCATTGAAATCTCTTCTGGGGTAGAAGTGACCTCTACGAGAAGAATGGATTGCAGTTGAATTGGAAGGGACTAATATACTGACAAGGAGATTTGCTAGAGCTGCTCATGAGGATTTAAACTAGTAAGGAGGAGGTGTGGGCCTCTGCGAGATGGTGAGGAAGGAGAGCAATCTGAGACTGGTAGAGTTGGGAAAAGGAGCGAGTCAAACAGTCAGGGCAGGCAGGAACAACGCAGAGAACAAGGTAGGTCTGATAAACTGCATTTCTTTCAATGCAAGAGGCCTAACAGGGAAGGCAGCTGAACTCCGGGCATGGTTTGGAACATGAGACTGGGATATCATAGCATTTAGAGACATGGCTCAGGGATGGACAGGACTGGCAGCTTAATGTTCCTGGATACAAATGCTGTAGGAAAGATAGAAAGGGGGGCAAGAGAGGTTGGGGAGAGGGGTGGGGAGCGGCCTTTTTGATAAGGGATAGCACTATTGCTGTACTTAAGGAGGATATTTCTAGTAATACATCCAGGGAAGTTATTTAGGTTGAACTAAAAATAAGAGAGGAATGATCACCTTTATTGGGATTATGTTGTAGACCCCCCCTAATAGTCGGTGGGAAAATTGAGAAACAAATTTGTGCAGAGATCTCCATTATCTGTAAGAATAATACAGTGATTACGGTAGGGGATTTTAACTTTCCAAACATAGACTGGGACTGCCGTAGTGTTAAGGGTTTAGATGGAGAGGAATTTGTTAAGAGTGTACAAGAAAATTTTCTGATTCAATATGTGGATGTACCGAATAGAGAGGTGACTGAGTTATCAGTGGGGGAGCATTTTGGGGCCAGCGACTATAATTCTATTAGTTTTAAAATAGTAATGGGAAAGGATAGACCGGATCTAAAAATTAAAGTTCTAAATTGGAGGAAGGCCAATTTTGATGGTATTAGGTAAGAACTTTCAAAAGCTGATTGGGGGCAGGTAAAGGTAAAGAGACGGCTGGAAAATGGGAAGCCTTCAAAAATGAGATAATGAGAGTCCAAAGACAGTATATTCCGTTTAGGATGAAAGGGAAGGCTGGTAGGTGTGGAGAATGCTGGATGGCTACAGAAATTGAGGTTTTAGTTAAGAAAAAGAAGAAAACATATGTCAGGTATAGACAACAGAGATTTGAGTGAATCCTTACTATAAGGGCTGTAGAAGCATACTTAACAGGGAAATCAGGAGGGCAAAAAGGGGACATGATGAGATAGCTTTGGCAGACAGGGTTAAGGAGAATCCAAAGGGATTTTGTAAATGCGTTAAAGACAAGAGGGTAGCTGGGGAGAGAATAGGGCCCCTCAAAGATCAGCAAGGAAGCAGAAGATAGGGGAGATACTAAACAAGTATTTTGCATCAGTGTTTACTGTGGAGAAGGGCATGGAAGATACAGAATGTGTGGAAATAGATGGTGACATCTTGAAAAATGTCCATATTATGGAGGAGGAGGTGCTGGATGTTTTGAAACGTACAAAAGTTAATAAATCGCGAGGACCTGATTGGGTGTACCCTAGAACTCTGTGGGAAGCTAGGGAAATGATTCCTGGCCCTCTTATTGAGATATTTGTATCATCGATAGCTTCAGGAAGGTGCCAAATGACTGGAGGTTGGCTAACAAGGCGCCACTATTCATGAAAACGAACCTTCCAGCTCAGCAAGCAAACCTACATCCAGAACTTCAATTCCCCCTCCCACTCTGCCGAGGACATGTAGGTCCTTGGGCCTCTTCCATCGTCACTCCCTTACCATCTGACGCCTGGAGGAAGAATGCCTCGTCTTACGTCTCAGGACCCTCTAACCCATGGCATCAATGTGGATTTCACCAGTTTCCTCATTTCCCCTCCCCCCGACCTTACCCCAGTTCCAACCTTCCTGCTCAGCACCATCCTCATGACCTGTCCCAACTGTCCAATTTGCTTCCCACCGATCTGCTCCATCCTCCCCTCCGACCTATCACCTTCTTCCCCACCTCCATCCACCTATTGCACTCTCAGCTACCTTCCCTTACAGCCCCACCCCAGCCCTCTCCCATTTATCTCTCCACCTCTGAGGCTCCCAGCCTCATTCCTGATGAAGGGCTTTTGCCCAAAATGTTGATTTTCCCCCTCCTTGGATGCTGCCTGACCTGCTGTGCTTTTCCAGCTCCACACTCTTGACTCTGGTTAGGGATAGTCAGCATGGCTTTGTGCATGGGAATTCAAAAGTCTCACCAGCTTGATTGAGTTTTTGGAAGAAGTAACAAAGGGGATTGACGAGGGCAGAGCAGTGGACACGATCTGTATGGACTTCAGTAAGGCATTCGTCAAGGTTCCTCATGGTAGACTGGTTAGCAAGGTTAGATCTCTTGGAGTACAGGGAGAACTAGCCTTTTGGATACAGATCTGCCTCGAAGGTAGAAGACAGAGGGTGGAAATGGAGGATTGCTTTTCAGACTGGAGGCCTGTGACTAGTGGTGTGCCACAAAGATCAGTGCTGAGTCGACAGCTTTTTGTCATTTATATAAATTATTTGGATGTGAAGATAGTAGGTATAGTTAATACGTTTGCAGGTGACCCCAAAATTGGAGGTGTAGTTGGACAGCAAAGAAGGTTATATCAGATTACAATGGGATCTTGATCAGATGGGCCAATGGTTTGATGAGTGACAGATGGATTTTAATTTAGATAAATGTGAAGTACTGTATTTTGGAAAAACAAATCAGGGCAGGACTTATATACATAAGGTAAGGTCCTAGGGAATGTTGCTGAACAAACAGACCTTGGAGTCCTGGAAAGTGGAGTCACAGGTAGGTAGGATAGTGAAGAAGGCGTTTGGTATGCTTTCCTTTATTGATCAGACCGTTGAATATAGGAGTTCGGAGGTCATGTTGTGCTGTACAGGGCACTTTTGTAATATTGCATGCAATTCTGGTCTCCTTCCTATCAGAAGGATGTTGTGAAACTGGAAAGTTCAGAAATGGTTTACAAGGATGTTGCAAGGGTTGAAGGATTAGTGCTATAGGAAGAGGCTGAATAGGCTGGGGCTGTTTTCCCTTGAGCATTGGAAGCTGATGGGTAACTTTATAGAGTTTAATAAGACCATGAGGGACATGGATAGGATAAATAGACAAGATCTTTTTCCTGGGTGGCGGAGTCCAGGACTAGGGGTCATAAATTTAGTCTGAAAGGGAAAAGATATAAAAGGAACCTAAGGGGCAACATTTTCTGCAGAGGATGATCCATGTATGCAATGAGCTACCAGAGGAAGTGGTGGAGGCTGGTATTATTACAATATTGAAAACGCATCTGCCCAAGTATATGGATAGGAAGAGTTTGGAGGGATATGGGCCAAGTGCTGGCAAACGGGAGTGGATTAGGTTAGGATATCTAGTCGAAATGGATAAGTTGGACTGAAGGGTCAGTTTCCGTGCTATACATCTCTTTGACTCTGAGTAACTCAACTCTTTGACTTCTCAAAACCTGTCCACTGTCTACAAGAGCCAAGTGAGGAGTGTGATGGAATACATCCTACTTGCCGGGATGAGTACAACTGCAACAACATTCAAGAAGCTTGACACCATCCAGAACAAAAGCAGCCTTCGTGATTGGCAATGCATCCACAAGCATGCACTCTCTCACCACAGATAGTCAGTTGCAGTAGTGTGCACTACGATCCAATGCAGAGATTCACCAAAGATTGTGCCTTCCAAACCTCCAACCACTTCCATGTAGAAGGACAATACAGCAGATATGTGGGAACACCACATTCAAGTTCTCGTCCAAATCACACCCCATCCTGACTTAGAAATATATCACTGTCCCTTCACTGTCACTGGTCCAAAATCCTGGAATTCCCTCCCTAATGGTATTGTGGGGCAACCTACAGCTGGTGGACTGCAGCAGTTCAAGATGGCAGCTCAACTAGGGATAAGCAATAAATTCTGACTAGCCAGCAACACCCACATCCCACAAAGTAAATTCTTTTTAAAAATTGGCATGGAGGCATCAGAGAAAGAGTTCGACATACTGATGTGCAGAATTTGTTGACGTAAGGGCGTTGTTAGTTTCAAACTTAGTTGAAACTTCACTTAGTTTCAAACAAAACAGAATTAATTTGCTGGATTACAAATTAAACACTAATAAAAGAGAACAGAATATAGAATAGCCAACCTATATGAAAACCCAGCAAATTTATGCCAACATAATGATGATGTTCCAAATACTTGCAACGATCCCCATAAACAATCCTTGACAAAAAAAGGGTAAAATCAAACACTGCCTTTCTGGAGCTATGTCAGAGAGAGGCAGGATCAGCATGGATGTGCTCCTTTGGGTCCAGCAGCTTCTCAACTCTGCTTGCTAAAACCAAACTAAACCAGAGAGAAGCTGAGCTGGGAGAACTGGCCATTCCCTTTTCAATTTGTAAGTGACTTTCTTAAATCTGGAAAGCCTTTTTACTTGAGGCAGTACCTGTTAGCTATAACCAAATTGCCCCGGAAACCCTTCAAACCTTGACCTCCCGGAGTCTCTGTTTTTATGTACCCTCTTGGGGAAAAAAAACAAGAACAACATAACCTTGTTAAAGGAGCAGCATCTTCACAGCATAGGGGAATGAAAGTGAGCCATTTGCTGAGGATTGACCATTCAATCTCAAGTGAAAAGGAGATCTGGAAAAGGTTGGAGACAAGGTCAGGATACTGAGTGATTAAGGAGGTTTGTATCTGCAAGAGACATTTGCTGCTGCTGTTTGGGTCAGTTCAAACTACCTTCCCGGGGCACTTGGAACCTGAGAGTTAGGCCAAATCGAAAGAAAGTAAAGTTGGTAACATGGATTCTTAGCACCTTTTCAAATTCTAGATAAGAAGGACAAAGCTGAGCAGAGAGTCTGCTTTAATATTAGAATGATGGCTAAAAGACAAAGTTAAGGGCATGCTATCTGAATGCACACAGCAGTCACAAGGTTAATGAGTTAAAGGCAAAAATAAAGATGCATGGGTATGATCCTATGTACATGGCGTAACCATGACTGCATGGTGACCAAGATTGGGAATTGAATTTTCAAAGATATCCAACGTTTAGGAAAGGCAGGCAAAAAGGAAAAGCTTTTGGAGTTGCTGAAAGTAAGGGGTGGGGTCATGGAGGATTTTGAATTAAAAGATCAGTGTGTCATGTTTTTGGGTAGAACTAAGTAACAACAATAGGCAGCAGACATTACTTAGAGTTATTTGTAGGCCACCAAATAGTAATGATAATGCAGAGTATGGTTGTAATCAGAAGATGAAAAAGTATGAAGCAGGGGCTATGCAGTTAACTGTAGGTGATTTCCAGAGTTGGAGTTGTGTAAAAGCCTCCTAACAGTAGTCAGGAAATAGAAAAGATGTGTAGGAAAGACAAAGTCACACATCATGGGGGATTTCAAAAGGCAGGTGGACTGGAAGAATCAGGTTGGTAGTGGATTGCAAGCCAAGGAATTAATGGATTGTCTGCAAGGTGGCTTTTTGGAGCAGTTTGTGGTGGAGCCCACTAGGGACCAGGCAACACTGGACTTAGTGTTGTGCAATGAGGCAGACATGGTAAGGGAGCTTAAGGTGAAGGAATCCTTTGGAGGCAGTAATCATAATATGGTTGAATTTACTCTACAATTTGAGAGGGAGAACGTAGAATCAGAGGCAACTACTTCAGCTGAATAAAAGCAACTACAGAGGCATGAGGGAGGAGCTGAGGTAGAATTGACTGGGAGAGGAGCTTAGCAGGAAACAGTAATTCAGGAAACACAGCAGAGGTTCATCCCGAGGGAAAAAGAAGCATGGTTAAGGGTAAATGAGGCAGCTATGGTTGACCAGGGAAGTCAGGGATAGCGTAACAGCAAAAGAGAAAGCATATAATGTGGTTAAGGGTAGTGGGCATCCAGTGGATTGGGAAGTTTACAAAGACCAACTGAGGGCAACAAAAAAAAAGATTAAATGGGAGGGTTTAAACTAACTCCGCCGGGGCATGGGAACCTGGACTGTAGCTTTAGGGTACAGGACCTTGAGTGTAGGGAGGTTATGAACAAGGCAGCAATCTCGAAGGAGGGTGCCTGTAAGCAGAAAGGTGGCTTGAAGTGTGTATACTTCAATGCCAGAAGTATAAGAAATAAGGTAGGTGAACTTGCAGCGTGGGTTGGTACCTGGGACTTCGATGTTGTGGCCATTACAGAGACGTGGGTAGAACAGGGGCAAGAATGGCTGTTGCAGGTTCCAGGGTTTAAATGTTTTAGTAGGGTAAGACATGGGGGTAAAAGAGGGGGAGGTGTGGCATTACTTGTCAAGGATAGTATTACAGCGGTGGAAAGGACGATGGAGGAAGACTTGCCATCTGAGGTAGTTTGGGCTGAGGTTAGAAATAGGAAAGGTGAGGTCACCCTGTTAGGTGTTTTCTACAGGCCTCCTAATAGTCCGAGAGAAGTAGAGGATAGTATTGCGAGGATGATTCAGGAGAAGAGTGAAAGTAGCAGGGTGGTTGTAATGGGGGACTTTAACTTCCCAGATATTGACTGGGAAAGCTATAGCTCAAGGTCGTTAGATGGGTTGGTGTTTGTCCAATGTGTGCAGGAGGGTTTCCTGACACAATATGTAGACAGGCCAACAAGAGGTGAGGCTATACTGGATTTGGTTCTAGGTAATGAACCAGGCCAGGTGTTAGACTTGGAGGTAGGTGAGCACTTCGGGGACAGTGACCACAACTCGGTGACTTTTACTTTAGTGATGGAGAGGGATAAGTGTGCACTGCAGGGCAAGAGTTATAGCTGGGGGCAGGGAAATTATGATGCGGTGAGGCATGACTTAGGATGTGTGGATTGGAAAAGCAGGCTTCAAGAGAAGAATACTAATGATATGTGGAGATTGTTCAAGGAACAGCTACTGAGTGTCCTTGATAAGTATGTACCAGTCAGGCATGGAGTTAAGGGTCTTGTGAGGGAGCCGTGGTTTAATAAGGAATTGGAATCCCTTGTGAAAGGGAAGAAGGCGGCTTATGTAAAGATGAGGCGTGAAGGTTCAGTTGGGGCGATTGAGAGTTATAAGGTAGCCAGGAAGGATCTAAAGAGAGAGCTAAGAGCAGCGAGAAGGGGACATGAAAAGTCCTTAGCTGGTAGGATTAGGGAAAATCCAAAGGCTTTCTATAGGTATGTCAGGAATAAAAGGATGACTAGGGTAGGTATCGGTCCAGTCAAGGATAGTAGTGGGAAGTTGTGCGTGGAGGCGGAGGAGATTGGAGAGACACTAACTCAATACTTTTCATCAGTATTCACTCAGGAACAGGACACTGTTGCTGGTGTGAATATTGAGTCACAAGTGATTAGAATGGATGGCATTGAAGTATGTAGGGAAGAGGTTTTGGGAATACTGGAAAGGATGAAAATAGATAAGTCTCTTGGGCCTGATGGCATTTATCCTAGGATCCTCTAGGAAGCTAGGGAGGAGATAGCAGAGCCATTGGCCTGGATTTTTATGTTGTCATTGTCAACGGGAATAGTACCAGAAGACTGGAGGATAGCGAATGTGGTCCCCTTGTTCAAGAAGGGGAGTAGGGATAGCCCGAGTAACTATAGGCCAGTGAGTCTGACTTCTGTGGTGGGCAAAGTCTTAGAGAGAATTGTAAGGGATAAGATTTATGAACATCTGGATAGGAATAACGTGATCAAGGATAGTCAGCATGGTTTTGTGAAGGGCAGGTTGTGCCTCACAAACCTTATTGAGTTCTTTGAGCAGGTGACTAAGGAGGTGGATGAGGGTAAAGCAGTAGATGTTGTGTATATGGATTTTAGTAAGGCGTTCGATAAGGTACCCCATGGTAGGCTAATGCAAAAACTACGGAGGTATGGCATTGAGGGTGCATTAGAGGTTTGGATTAGAAATTGGCTGGCTGGAAGGAGACAGAGGGTAGTAGTTGATGGTATAGGTTCATCTTGGAGTGCAGTTACTAGCGGTGTACCTCAAGGATCTGTTTTGGGACCATTGCTTTTTGTTATCTTTATAAATGATCTAGAGGAGGGGCTTGAAAGCTGGGTGAGTAAGTTTGCGGATGACACAAAAGTCGGTGAAGTTGTGGATAGTGAGGAAGGATGTGGCAGGTTACAGCGGGATATAGACAAGTTGCAAAGCTGGGCAGAAAGGTGGCAAATGGAATTCAATGTAGCTAAGTGTGAAGTCATTCACTTTGGTAGGAGTAACAAGAAGATGGATT
This sequence comes from Hemiscyllium ocellatum, assembly GCF_020745735.1. Taxonomy (NCBI): domain Eukaryota; kingdom Metazoa; phylum Chordata; class Chondrichthyes; order Orectolobiformes; family Hemiscylliidae; genus Hemiscyllium; species Hemiscyllium ocellatum. Next base: position 20,801,081 of record NC_083447.1, on the reverse strand, counting down.
ACTGGGCTAATGGTAGGCTACTTGGTAGTGTGGATGAGCAGAGGGATCTTGGTGTCCATGTACACAGATCTCTGAAAGTTGCCACCCATGTAAATAGTGCTGTGAGGAAGGCATATGGTGTACTGGGCTTTATTGGCAGAGGAATTGAGTTTCGGAGTCCTGAGGTCATGTTGCAGTTGTATAAGACTCTGGTGCGGCCTCATCTGGAGTATTGTGTGCAGTTTTGGTCGCCTTACTATAGGAAGGATGTGGAGGCATTGGAACGAGTGCAGAGGAGGTTTATCAGGATGTTGCCTGGTATGGTAGGAAAATCGTATGAGGAAAGACTGATGCACTTGGGGCTGTTCTCATTGGAGAAAAGAAGGTTTAGGGGAGATTTGATAGAGGTGTACAAGATGATTAGGGGTTTAGATAGGGTAGACACTGAGAACCTTTTACCGCTAATGGAGTCAGCTGTTACAAGGGGACACAGCTTTAAATTAAGGGGTGGAAGGTATAGGACAGATGTTAGGGGTAGATTCTTTACACAGCGGGTTGTGAGTTCATGGAATGCCCTGCCAGTAGCAGCGGTGAACTCTCCCTCTTTATGGTCATTTAAGCGGGCATTGGATAGGCATTTGGAAGTTATTGGGCTAGTGTAGGTTAGGTAGGATTCGGTCGGCGCAACATTGAGGGCCGAAGGGCCTGTACTGCGCTGTATTTTTCTATGTTCTATGTTCTATGTAAGTTAGCCAGTAATATAAAGGAAGACTAATAGTTACTTTAGATATATAAGGGACAAAAGTGGATATTGGGCTGCTGGAAAATGACGCTCAAGAGATAGTGGGGACCAGCGAAATAGCTGAGGAATTGCATAATTATTTTGTGTCAGTCTTCACAGTGGAAGACACGAGTAATGTCCCAAAAATTCAAGCATGAGGGGGCAGAGCTGAGTATGGTAGCCATCACCAAGGAGACAGTGCTGGAAAATTTGAATGGCCTGCAGGTGGATAAATCACCTGGACTAGATGGACTACACTCGAGAGTTCGCAGGAAGATAGCTAAAGAGATAGTGGAGGTGTTAGTGGTGACCTTTCAGGAATTGCTAGAATGAGGCAGAGTCCCAGAGGACTGGAAAATTGTTTAACATGACACCCCAGTTTAAAAAGAGAGTGAGGTGAAAGATGGAAAATTACAGACTGATTAGCTTAACCTCGGTTGTAGGTAAGACCCTGGAATCCATTGTGAAGGATGAGATTTCTGTGTTCTTGGAAGTGTGTGGTAAAATAAGAGCAAAGTCAGCATGGTTTCATCCACGGGAGGTCATGCCTGACAAATCTGCTAGAATTCTTTGAGGAAGTAATAAGCAGGTAAGACCAAGGAGAGTCCATGGATGTTATGGCTTTTATATTGGGAGGACTTGAATGTGAAAGGATGTACTTCTAAGGCTCTATAAAGTTCTGGTCAGACCACATTTGGTGGATTGTGCACAGTTTTGAGCCTCATGTCTGAGGAAGGATGTGGTGGCCCAGGAGCATGTTCAGAGAATGTTCACAAGAATGAAAAGCTTACCATATGAGGAATGTTTGAGGACTCTGGGTCTATATTCAATGGAGTTTAGAAGGATGAGGGAGTATCTAATTGAAACATACAGAACACTAAATGGCCTGATCAGAGTGGATGTTGGGAAGATGTTTCCACTGGTAGGGGAAACTAGGACCTAATAGCACAGCATTAGAGTAAAGGAAAGACCTTTTACACTAGAGATAAGGAGAAACGTCTTCAGCCAGAGAATGGTGAATCTATGGAATTCACTGCCACAGAAGGTTGTGGAGGCCAGTCACTGAGTATATTTAAGACTGAGATAGGTTCTTGAGTATCGAGGGTTACGAGGCAAAAGCAGGAGAATGGGGTTGAGAAACTTAACTGCCATGATTGAATAGCAGAACAAACTCGATGGGCTGAATGGCCTAATTTCTGCTCCTATGTCTTGTGGTCTTATGCATGTATCTGGATAAACGAAGAGTTCTAGTTGTGCAGACAAGATTCTGAAGTGCCTTAGGATGGCTTCCTAGGGAAGTATGTTGAACCAAGTAGAGAGCATGCTATTTTAATTCCAGTATTATATCATGATAAAAGCTAATTAATGGTCGTCTTATAAAAGAACCGATATGGATGAGTGATGTGACAGAATTTTCCATTGTTTGAAAGTGAAGTAGGTAATTCTGAAGCAGCTGTGTAAGTAAGCTGCACCGTGATCAGAAAAGAGCAATTGCAGCCCAGGTGAAGATATAGTTCGGGGTATTTGAAGGCAGTGTGGGAATAGAACTTGTAAATCTTTCTTTTCTTCATTTCTCTGCTTCCCCTCACAGGCAAGTTGCAAGTCCTTGCAATTGCATGCTGAAATTAACCCTTTTATAGACGGTCATGGATCGGAGTTGGAGTCATCTTTCGATGGGATAAAACACCTTAGGAATGAAGAGATGAATCAAACTGTAGAGAGAGAATATATTAGAAGTGAATGGGATATAGAATCAATGAGTTCAAGTGCTGAGAAATCTCTTGCTTTGGAGGTGAAAGATACAGCGCCAAATAATGGAAGAAGCCACTTCTGTAAACGGTCAGCCTCAGTAATTGACCTGGTACAAGGAGGTAAGATTTCATCCTAGAGGTATTCTATAATTAATATCCCCTTGGTATGATCCTCCCAAGTGAATGTCCTTAATAAAATAATTTATTCTCATTTCTTTCTTTCTGAAGGTTTATTGCAAGTACATAAACTAAATATGTGTTTACATTTCTTTCTTGCTCATTTTCAATTAGAAGAACGGGCATCATCTGATTCATTCATAGCAGCAGCTCAGTCCAGTCTGCAGAATGTGCATGTGAGTGAGGCAACCAAACAAAGACACTCACTGTGTAGTAAAATGGACATGCTTGCTGCAACACTCAGTAAAGAGATGTCTAAGAACAAACTTGGCAAACCTCGCTCCTACATGCACCCAACTGCCAGTTTCAAGGCTAAAATGTCACGAAGCGCATCAATGGGAGAAAACCTGCATTTGAAAGCCTTAGGACAGTCCAGAGGTACGAGTTTGCCCAATTCCAGAGCGGTGTCAACTGTAGATTTAACAGAGTCAATGAAAGGCTCCACTTCAAGTGAAGATAATCCGAATGAAAACTTTAAAGAAAAGAATCCACCAAAAGAGACATTACAGACATTGTCTTATGGAAACCATCAAGCTAGAGCTAACTTGACATTGAACCTTTCCAAAATACACACTGACAGACTGCTAATGCCTCCTCCAATAGCTAATGGTTTTGCTGTAACAAAGGTCAAACAAAAGCTGCGTGCTGGTCAGGATTCTACACGGCTATCCACCTCAGCAGTCACACCCACACAGCCAGCAAGCTTGGCTAAAACTGATCAAAGCATTTGTGAAAAACACGAGGAGAATGGGAGTATCCCAAACATGAACTCCTTTACTATTCTAAAGAAAGCTACTGGTAATTTAGAGCACTGTAACAGTTCTTCAGATGGCACTGAGCACACTTTGGAAAAATTTCACTCATGCAATTCAATTCCTTTACAACCGCAGCATGACAGCATCAGTCCCAACAGAGATGCTGTAAGCAGTAATTCCATAACTATCCCAGAAGGAAATGGCTTTCAGATGGATGTTGCTGCATCGCTCAGAGGGAACACGGGGATTGAAGAGAAACCTATCAATGAAGCAGGTATGTAATTTTTTTAATGTATATTCAACGTTTGAAGCATCTCTGAACCACAGAAGTTTCCTTTAGTGTTTCTTGAAACCAATAAATAGAATAAGTCTTAATAAAAATTTCAATAACGAAGTTTTGTTTAATTCTTGGCTAGCTTCATTTTTGTTGGTTGCTTTTGAATCTGGTTTGTCATCTCCCGACCCTTCTATTTAATAGCCTTTTTACTGCAATGTCATTCTACCATTTAAATTATCTGAACTGCAGAAGTTACAGTTATCTACACAGTTCAAGGATGAATGTTTCTATTAAGATGCTGCCAGACCATCCTTTCTACCACTGTCTGCCCTGCAGTCCAAAAATGCACTTGTGTATAACCTTAAGATACTTGAATGTTGTGCAAACCTTGTTTAGTTTGCAACTGTCCTGATGCTTAAACATAATTAAGCGAAATGTTTAAACTTCACCTGAAGTTGGTTAAGTGGATATTCTGGCCAGAATTACCATGGACTTCAATACTTTCAACAATGAATAACGGAATTGCCTTTAAATTCTTTATAATTTATTCTAGTGGGAATGGAGGGAAATATGGAGGATGCAAAGAGTTAATTCCCATCTGTTCTGGGATTAATCTCCCAATAGCTCAATTGAACATCTGGAAAAGAGCTCAACTGAAAAAAAAATCAAACTCGGCTTGTATTTCCAGTGCAGGGATAGTCACAAATGTTTTGGTTGAGGCTGACTTCATCTTAGCCAGCATTTGATTCCAGGTGCACTTAGATACGCCGTAAGATTGCCATTCTTACTTTTAATGCAGGTTTAGTTAGCAGTTAGGAAGGTAAGTGTAATGTTAGAATTCAACTCGAGAGGTCTAGAATACAAGAGCAGAGATATACAGCCTCTGCAGTACAAGGCTCTGGTCAGACCACATTTGGAATATTGTGACCAGCTTTGGGCCTATTGTAGGAGCTGCAGAAGAGGTTTACAAGTATGATCCATGGGATGAAAAGCTTGTCATTTGAGAAGCAGTTGAGGACATTGGGTCTGTACTTGATAGACTTTAGAATAATTGGGGTGGTGGGGGATTCTGAGTGAAACTTACCGAATACTGACGAGCCTGGATAGAGTGGATGTGAACAGTGTTTTCCCTAGTTGGAGATACTAGGACTTGAGGGCACAGCCTCCGTGAAGGGACCATCCGTTAGAGCTGAAGTGAGGATGGATGTCAGCCAGCAGATGGTTAATCTGTGGATCCCATTGTCGCGGAAGTTTGTGGAGGCTAAGTCATTGAGTGCATTTAAGATATATAGATTCTTGATTAGTCAGGAGATCGAGGATTATGGGGAGAGACAGGAGAATGGGGTTGAGAAACCCATCAGTCATGATTGAATGGTGGTGTGGACCTGATGGGTCAAATAGCTTAATTCTACTCCTGTATCTTATAGGCTTGTAGTCTAATGACATGTATGCCTCAGAAATCGACACAAATTGAAACACTAAGTCAGCATCAAATCACATGAAAGTGTTTTGTGTATTGCAAAGATTCTGTTTCTCGTGTGTTTCCACTAGTGTGTTTTTTTAAGTTTTATAACTGACTATAGATCAAAATATTTTAGAGTTCCGACCACTTTTATGTTAGAGATGCTAGTAATCCGAACATTAATTTCAGATTAGATTATGAAAACTCCTTCCCTCAAAGAGGAATGATTGGTATAACATCTCGATCAGGTCTGTAGTTGCAAGTGTTAGCAGCCGTGGATTTGCTTCACCCAATTAGACATTTGACATATGAAAAACAGAATTGTAGGTGGTGAAAACTGAAGCACAGGCAGAAATTGCTGGAGAAATAGCAACATTAAAGTTTCAAGTCCACTGATCTTCCTTCAGAATTATTCTGAACTCCGCTTTCTCTCCACAGATCCTGCCAGAACCACTGATTTTCTCCACCTATTTCTGTCTTTGTTTCAGTCATTCATCATGTGTTATCCTCAATATTGAATGTCTGACATCACAACTAATGTATGATCTATCACCTGGAATTTATTTGCATAATTAGGATTGACCACTCTTATAGGGACATAAAGAAGGAATCTTTCATAGCTAATTTCATACGCCTGTTTCCCACCCCCACCCCCACCCCAGTTTAATATTGCAATGTATATTTGTAACAATTCAGATTCTGAATTATTTCTGATCGATAAATTGCATTTGTTATGTTTTCTTATGCTACTTGGGCTATTAGCATGTTATGGAACTGTGGGAATTTATGTTTGAATGTTTTTCTTAATTTTTGCAGATCTCGCAGTCAGCGTCGAGAACTGTGAGTATGTTGTTACAGAACTTCAGGACACTTTGCAGAAGGCCTTACAGCTGTACAACAAGGTAGATGCACATTTACTAACTTCAATATTTTTTTCCTATTTCAAGCTACCTTTTTTCTTCACTGTTTCTTATGCAAATTAACTTGCAGGAAGCTGCCTGAATAGTTAACCCTACCTCATTAAGACAAGTTGAATTTGCTTTCACAAGCTGTGTTGCAGGTAACCAACAGGGTACATTTAAAGGGAAGGTTGAAGTATTAAAGGAAAAGAACGTTATTTGATCGGGTCAGGTAAAGAATGGTGGAAAAAAGAACAGTGTGAAACCTAAACACTAATATAGACCTACTGGGCTGAGTTGTCTGTTTCTTTGCCTGAAAGATCCTGCAGAATATTTGCAACAAAGTAGGTCTGTGTACAATATTCCAAGAGGTTTTGAAGCAATATTCTAACACTTGGTAGAATGGGCTATATTAGTTAATATTTTGCAGCCATATGGATTTTGCCATTTACATCAGTTTCAATATCTGGAAATAAAACCAGTTCATACATGAGCAATTTCCTAATCAAGTACTCAAAGTGCATTTAACAATTGAATATCTGTCTGATGTATCAGATGAGTCAAAAAGTCACAGTTGTTCAGCATGGAAACAGACCCTTCAGTCCAACTCGCCCATGCCAACCAGATATCCTAAATTCATCTAGTCCCATTTGCCAGTGTTTGTCTTAAACCCTTCTTATTAATCCAGATGCCTTTTAAATGTAATAACTAGCTACTTCCACCATTTCCTGGTACCATGTTCCTTATACACGCCACCCTCTGACAAATGTGCCTCTTAAGTCCCTTTTTAAATCTTTCTGTCTCACCTTAAACCTATTTTTTGAACCCCTACACCTTGGGAGGGGAAGGGCCCTTGACTATTCACCCTGTTGAGCTGAATGGTCTAATTATTAAATTGAAACAAAGGATGGAAAGTACTGGAAAACTGAAACAAAAACAGAAATAGCTGGAGAAACTCAACAGGTCTGGCAGCATTTGAACTGAAGAAGTATCACTGGACCTCTGAAACGTTAACTCTGATTTCCTTCCACAGATGCTGCCAGACCTGCTGAATTTCTCAAGCAATTTCTGTTTTTGTTTCAGATCTAATTATTCTGATTTAGTTTCAGTATCTCAAAGGTAGAAGGGGAAAAGATTACCTGTTTTTTTTGCTTTAGCTTACTACTGCAGAATGTTCATGCGTTACCGTTACTTGAAGGTGAAACTTAGCTAAGCTACAATAAGTCTGGCTCATGTGGCCTTCCCCCTTCTTGTGGCTAACTATCAGGTAACAGATCTTGTCTAAGGAACTATAAGTCAGGCAGGAAGGAAACCTTTTTTTAAAAATCATTGCTCTAATCCAATCTTTCTTCACAGGTGCTTTCCAGTGAAGATACACCAGAGCTCAAGTCCAAGATGATGGCCATTTTCTGTGATGCATTTTCCTCTGCGAGGAAGCATTTGAACTCCATAGAATGTTTGCCAATTTCTCTCTTTACCCCAGAAGCTCCAGAGAATGACAAGGTGACAGCTTTGCTAGAGCACTATTCAGAAATGTTGATAAAAATGGTGGCACAAAATCTGCAGTTGCAACATTGAAACAATACATTTGCAGAGCAAGAAGGGAATGTTTAAATGTAACTTTGTCCACGAAATAGTGCAGCATTCTATTTAGTGTTTTCTTTAGTGAAAGAGCTGTAATCAATATTACCAGAATTATAGTCACCAGTTTATTTGAATGTTACGAATTTTGCAGTATTATATGATGTCCCTCCATTTTTGTATGTACATTGTTATCTGTGCATTGATTTTCTTAAACCTCTTGCCTTAAATCTTTTGAAATAAAGTTTTTTTTTGCTAATTATCATTTGAGTTCTGACAGCCACTTCCAAAGAATGAAAGTAACAATTCGCAGGTAGACAGCCAGACATTTTTAATACAACCAGTTGGAATGAAAGTCTGATGAGAATTCTCATCAGCAAATTGACCATTTTAAATCTAACTATGCAAGCGCACATTCTCCCAAGTTTCACATCTTGAAGAAACCTTGATGAATGCCAATTTCATGTTTGCTATGGTTTATTTGGGAATATGTTTGCGATGCTGTCATTTACTCCTTTGCAACTTTGTTCTAACAATCCAGATGTGTCAATTCTCCATCCAATCCAGGAATTGTGAGAAGTGGTCTGTAAGTCAAATTGTCCCCAAAGTTGGAGTAGCTGCTACCATTATACAAGCTTCCTGAACATGGCTTAGTGGCAAATAAAAACGTTATCTGCATGGTGGCCGATGTTAAAGGCCTGAACTGGTACTCTTAAAATGATGGCAAAGCTATCTGTGTGCATTGACATTGCTGGACTGAAATTGATCAGCATAAATGTAGAATACCTTAGCAATCGAGAAGTCTCTATCTCATTCAGAGCTTCTCCTGCTACTGAAGCCTCCTTCATCAATCAGTGAATTAGCAACCTTCCATTTTAACACTTGAACTATTACATATAAATCCAGGAGTTTCCCATGCACTGAGATAGCATAGGCAACTACACAAAGGAAAGCTTTCCCCCCTTTGCTTTACAGAAGTGCACATGGCTGTGGTCATGTGTTTGAGGTGGACTAGTGAACCTGATGATGTGATTCCTGCTCTCATTCCTAATGCCCTAGTTTTTACTGGCACAATCTGCAGTCATGAGCCACAGTGTGGGTGCTAGAATCTTTTAAAAGAAAGCTCAAAAATTTATTACACATATCCCCTGAGCCAACCCACACCCCCCCCCACAAACCCCTCTCGCTCTTCATGCTGAATGATGCCACACACCCTGTATAATGAGTTCTGCTACCTATTACAGACTTGGATGAGATCTCAGATTTCCATGACTGTTGAAACAGGTGCGCTGAGCGGAAGGCTTTGCTTGATTGACACTTCAAGTGTCTCCAAGATGAAGTGTCCAATTTTGATTATTGATTACACAAAGGTATGTTTATTTGACACTGGGATTGATATAGCAGCGTTTTAAAAAGAGCCATTCATGACTTTATATTAAAGCATCTCTGCACATTGTTTTATTGTGAAGTTTATTGGTCTGTACTGTTTACTAGGCAGTGAGCATTGATATGCTGTGAGGAGTCTTTGGTGGGTAGTTGGAAACAAGAGGAGTGTGTGGCTGACGTCAAATACAGTATCTAAAGAACTAGGACCAAGTCATAGAGAACAGAAGTGGACTTATTTAAGCAGCTAGCCTCATCACTGAACAGCTCCTGTGGTTATCTCTGATCTGCACAGGAGTGGAGTCTGGTGGGTAAGTTACTGGAGGGGATACCGAGGAGCCGAAGTTACATGAATTTAGAAAGGCAAGAACTGATTAGGAATCGTCAACATGGCTTTGTGCATGGGAAATCCAGTCTCACTAAATTGATTTTGAGCTTTTTCCAAAAGTGACAAAGATGATTGATGAAGTCAGAGCAGTGGATATTGTCCATATGGTTTCCAGGAAAGGCCAGCTATTTGGATACAAAATTGGCTTGAAGGTGGTAGTGGAGGGTTAGTTTTCAAACTTGAGATCTGTGACCAGTTGGTGTGTCACAAGGCTCAGTGCTGGGTCCATTGCTTGTTGTCATTTATGTAAATGATTTTGGAAGTGAATATCGGAGGTATGGTGAGTAAGTTTGCAGATGACACCAAAGTTGCTGGTATTACGGACATTCATTCATTCTTAAATGAATACAGAGACTGGGCCTCCACTGCCCTCTGGGGCAGAGCATTCCACACAGCCACCACTCTCTGGGTGAAGAAGTTTCTCCTCATCTCTGTCCTAAATGGTCTACCCCGTATTTTTAAGCTGTGTCCTCTGGTTCGGCACTCACCCATCAGCGGAAACATGTTTCCTGCTGCCAGAGTGTCCAATCCTTTCATAATCTTATATGTCTCAATCAGTCTTCTAAACTCAAGGGTATACAAGCCCAGTTGCTTCAGTCTTTCAGTGTAAGGTAATCCCATCATTCCAGGAATTGACCTTGTGAACCTACGCTGCACTCCCTCAATAGCCAGAATGTCTTTCCTCAAATTTGGAGACCAGAACTGCACACAGTACTCCAGGTATGGTCTCACCAGGGCCCTGTACAGCATGCTATTAGCCTTCTTCACTACCTGCTGTACCTGCATGCTTGCCTTCATTGACTGGTGTACAAGAACACCCAGATCTCTCTGTACTGCCCCTTTACCTAACTTGATTCCATTGAGGTAGTAATCTGCCTTCCTGTTCTTGCCACCAAAGTGGATAACCATACATTTATCCACATTAAACTGCATCTGCCATGCATCTGCCCACTCGCCTAACTTGTCCAGGTCACCCTGTAATCTCCTAACATCCTCATCACATTTCACCCTGCCACCCAGCTTTGTATCATCAGCAAATTTGCTAATGTTATTGCTGATACCATCTTCTATGTCATTAACGTATATTGTAAAAAGCTGCGGTCCCAGCACGAATCCCTACGGTACCCCACTGGTCACTGCCTGCCATTCTGAAATGGACCCTTTTATCACTACCCTTTGTTTCCTATCAGCCAACCAATTTTCAGTCCAATCTAGTACTTTGCCCCCAATACCATGCGCCCTAATTTTACTCACTAACCTCCTCTGTGGGACTTTATCAAAAGCTTTCTGAAAGTCCAAGTACACTACATCTACTGGATCTCCCTCGTCCATCTTCAGAGTTACATCCTCAAAAAATTCCAGAAGATTAGTCAAGCATGATTCCCCCTTTATAAATCCATGCTGATTCTGTCCTATCTTGTTACTACTATCCAGATGTGCCATAATTTCATCCTTTATAATAGACTCAAGCATCTTTCCCACCACTGAGGTCAGACTAACTGGTCTACAATTTTCTGCTTTCTCTCTCCCACCTTTCTTAAAAAGTGGTATAACATTAGCCACCCTCCAATCCTCAGCAACCGACCCCGAATCTACCGAACTCTGGAAAATAATCACCAACGCATCCATGATTTCCCAAGCCACCTCCTTCAGTACCCTGGGATGTAGACCATCAGGCCCCGGAGACCTATCAATCTTCAGACCTAACAGTCTCTCCAACACTAAATCCTGGCAAATATAGATTCCCTTAAGTTCAGGTACTTATGCCACTGTTACCTCAGGGAGATTGCTTGTGTCTTCCCCAGTGAACACAGATCTGAAGTACCTATTTAATTCTTCTGCCATTTCTTTGTTCCCCGTAATATATTCCCCTGTTTCTGTCTTCAAGGGCCCAATTTTAATCCTAACCATTTTTTTGCCTTGCACATACTTAAAAAAGCTTTTACTATCCTCCTTTATATTATTGGCCAGTTTACCTTCGTACCTCATTTTTCCTCTGCGTATTTCCTTCTTAGTTGCTCTTCTCTGTTGCTCTTTAAAAGCGTCCCAGTCCTCAGTTTTCCCACTTATCTTTGCTATGTTATACTTTTTCTCTTTTAACTTTATATGTTTCTTAACTTCCCTCGTCAGCCATGGCCGCCCATGCCTTCTCCTGGGATCTTTCTTCCTTTTAGGAATGAACTGATCCTGCATTTTCTGCATTATACACAGAAATATCCGCCATTGTTCCTCCACGGTCATCCCTGGTAAGGTATTGCACCATTGAACTTTGGCCAGCTCCTCCCTCATAGCTCCATAGTTCCCTTTATTCAACAGAAGTACTGTCACTTCCGACTGTACCCTCTCCCTCTCAAATTGCAGATTGAAGCTTAATGTATTATGGTCACTACTTCCCAATGGCTCCTTCACTTCGAGGTCTCTGACCAATTCTGGTTCGTTACACAATACCAGATCCAGAATTGCCTTCTCCCTGGTCGGCTCCAGCACCAGCTGCTCTAAGAATCCATCTCTGAGGCACTCCACAAAGTCTCTTTCTTGAGGCCCAATACCATCCTGATTCTCCCAGTCTACCTGCATGTTAAAATCCCCCATAACGACTGTAGTAACAGGCCGATTTCAGCTCCTGATTCATCTTACATCTGACATCCAGACTACTGTTTGGGGGCCTGTAGATGAGTCCCAAGAGGGTCTTTTTACCCTTAGTATTTCACAGCTCTATCCACACTGACTCTACATCCCCTGACTCTAGATTCCACCCCCCACCCCCCCCCGCACAGGGGACTGAATATCCTCCCTTACCAACAAGGCCACCCCACCCCCTCTGCCCGTCAGTCAGTCCTTACGATAGCACATATAGCATTGAATATTCATTTCCCAGGTCCTGTCCACTTGAAGCCACGTCTCAGTTATCCCCACAATGTCGTATCTGCCAATTTCCAAAAGAGCCTCAAGCTCATCCATCTTATGTCTAATGCTTCGTGCGTTCATATATAGTATTTTTAATTTGTTACTGCTCTCACCCTTCCCATCAACCCCTATTTCACTCAACCTTACAGCATGATCCCTTTTTGAGTTTTCTGCCTCATTGATAGAGTTGTCTTTCTTGACTTCTCTTGTTCTAACTTTCCCTTCAATTTCCTTTTTAAACATCCAGTTTGTCCCCTCCCCCCCGCTACTTAGTTTAAATGTAGCAGTGTTGCAGTAGAAAACCTGCCTGCCAGAATGCTGGTCCCTAACCTATTAAGGTGTAAACCATCTCTGTTGTAGAATTTATGCTTACCACAAAATATACCCCAGTGATCCAAGAACTTAAACCCTTGCTTCCTGCACCAGTTCCCCAACCACACGTTCAAGTCCATTATCTCCCTGTTTCTGGCCACACCAGCCCAAGGAACTGGAAGCAAACCAGAGATAACCACCTTGGACGTCCTGCTTTTCAGCCTTCTTCCTAGTTCTCCGAAGTCCCGCTGTAGTATGTTCCTCCTCTTCTTCCCAACATCATTTGTGCCGACATGTACCACCACTTCTGGCTCTTCACCCTCGTCCTTGAGGATTTCCTGCACTCTGTCCACGATGCTTTTCACCCTGGCACCAGGAAGGCAACACACCATCCTTAAATTCCGTCTGCTGCCGCAAAAACCCCAGTCAGTTTCTCTCACAATGGAGTCCCCTATTACCACTGCTCTGTGCGATGTCCGACTCTTCCGCTCTGCCTCTGCGCCAACTTTTGATTGACAAACCTGGCCGCACTTGCGAACTGGCAGTGTCATGAGTCTCTACTGTTTCCAAAAGCTTCAACTTGTTCCTGACAGGTACTTCTCCCGGGGTCTCTTGCACCTGTCTCCTCTCTGCCTTCCTCATCGTCTGCTCTCTTCTGGCATGATTGGTGTAATAACCTCGCTGAAGGTCTTGTCCAGAAAGATCTCGTTCTCTCGGATGAGCCTAAGGTCCTCAAGTTCTTTCATCAGCGCTGCAATATGCTCGGCCAATAGCTGAATGTGCACACACTTTCCACACATGTACGAGCCAGACGCACCAGAGTCGTTGACCTCCCACATCAAGCACGTAGCGCACAACCAGCTGGGCAGTCATGCCTTCACCCTCTTCAACTGTGGCGTAATCTCTTCACTCAACCTCCTTGTCAAAGGCTCCTGAGCTGAAGCCTCACTCTTCAATCCAAACTTCCTTAGACCCTCTTTTGGTGGCAAGTCTGTGGACTCTTAATTTAGGTTAGGGGAGGAAGGAGGGAGGGAGACCCTACTTTGTAGGACCTGGGGTTTAGAACACACCCACTCTAATAGCAATCACTTACCTTCCCGAACGGCTTTGCGCTCCGCCTGAACTTCTGCCCAGCTCCCGCCGCTCTCTGCTGGATAGAGCTCTCAAAGATAGTGGATTCAAGGGTTATTGAGATAAGGCAGGAAGAGGATACTAATTAGGAATGATCAGCCATGATCATATTGAATGGTGGTGCAGACTCGAAGGGCTGAATGGCCTACTCCTGCACCTATTGTCTATTGAAGGGTTATCTCATAGTACAATGGGTCCTTGATCAGATGGTCCAAGGAGTGGCATATGGAGTTTTATTTAAATAAAATGTGAGGTGTTCCATTTTGGTAAGACAAATCCGGGCAGAACTTGTATATTTAATGGTAGGATCCTGGGGAGTGTTGCCGAACAAAGAAACCTTAAGGTGCAGGTTCATAATTCCTTGGAAGTGGAGTTGCAGGTACAGTAGACTGTATGGATTGATTTATTGTCACGTGTAGCAAGGTACAGTGAAAAGCTTTGTTTCGAAGCAGTACAAGCAGATCATAGTAAGCAAGAATGTACGGATCAAAAAGACATAGAGGCAGGCAGGTTACGTTGCAAAGGGTGGGTGCTAGGTGAGAACAGCATTAGCGAGATCAGCATTATTGAAGGCCAGAGTATCCATTCACCAGTTTAACAACAGCTGGGAAGAAGCTGTACCTGTACCTGAACCTGAATATAGCTGCTCCATATGTTCAGACTTCTGTATCCTCTGCCTGACACAAGAGATTGTAGGAGATCATTACCAGGGTGCAATGGATCTTTGATGTTGGCTGCCTTTCCATGGTAACGAACCATGTAGTATGTACTATCTACAGGATGCACTTTAAGCGGCAATTGGATAGGTACATGGATGGGTGCTTAATCTAGGATAGATGTTCGGCACAACATCGTGGGCCGAAGGGCCTGTTCTGTGCTGTATTGTTCTATGTTCTATTGTTCTATGTTCTATGCACTGTAGAAATTCACCAAAGGTCATCAGACAGCCCCTTCCAAACCCACTACCACTTCTATCTAGAAGGACAAGGGCAGCAGATATATGGGACCACTACGACCTTCAAATTCCCCACCAAGTCACTCGCCATTCTGATTTGGAAATATATCACTGTTCCTTTTAATGTCACTGCGTCAAAATCTTGGAATTCCCTCCCTAATGGCATCTTGGGTCAACCTTCAACAAGAGAACCGCGGCAGTTGAAGACAGCACAGCACCATCACCACCTGAAAGGCAACTAGGGATGGGCAATATGTGTTGGCCAGCGAGATGTTGTTCATCCCACAAAATGAATAAATAAAGAAAAAGTTTAAAAATTGGGTCCAAAGATGAAGGTTAGCTTTTGTGATGGTCTAGATTAGAACAACCCCTCTCAAAACTAAAGAACTGATCATTTGACTTCAGAAAGAAAAACGCACTCCTGTCAATATTAACAAAACTGAGGTTGAGAGGGTGGACTGTATTAGTCCCTAAATGTCTATAACCGACAACCTATCCTGGACTTCCCATGTAATTGTAATGGTCAAGAAAGCACACTGCCTCTTCTTCCTCAGGTGGCTCAGGACACTTCGTATGTCCATAAGGACCCTCACCAACTTCTACCGATACACCTTTGAGAACATACTGTACTGGTGCATAATGGCCTGGTATGGTAATTGCTCTGCGCAGGACCGTAAGAAACTACAGAAGGTGGAATGTGAAGAAAGCCTATGGTATGCTTGCTTTTATTGGTATGTGGATTGAATCTTGGAGTTGGGATGTCATGCTGCAGCTATATAGGACATTGGTTAGGCTACTTTGGGAATATTACATTCAACTCTGGTCTGCCTGCTGTAAGAAACTTATTAAAGTTAAAGGGGTTTAGAAAAATTTATAAGGATGTTTTCAGGGTTTGAGATTTTGAGCTACAGGGAGATGCTGAGGGGTTACCTTTATAAGAGGTTTATAAAACCATGAGGGGCATGGGTAGGATGAATAGCCAAGGTCTTTTTCAAGGATAGGGGAGTCCAAAACTGGAGGGCACAGGTTTAAGATGAGAGGATAAAGTTTTAAAAGGAACCTTTTCAAAAAGAGGGAGGTATATGTGTGATTAATATATATATTTGGCCCTTTATGCAATTTGAATTTCTGAATTAATTATATCACAAATGCTGATTATTCAGATATATTCTTTATTTGGTAAAACTTAGATAATCATGCAGTTCATATTTAATCATTCATTTTATGAAACAGAGACTGAGTAATAATGTGTTTCTTTAAAGCAGACATCTTTAAGAAAGGGGAGTAGTAACTCTGATGATGTCATGTGTAACCCTTTGCTATTTTTTGCAAGGTTTGTGCTTATCTGTCTTGCATTTATCGTGCTTGTGCTTCTTTTCTTTCTTCTTCTTTTTTGGATCCCCATGCTGTTGGATGAAGGAATATATTAAATAAAACTGCACATTCTCTTCAAATAAAAATCAGTAAACCCAGATAGCAACCATGGGACAGTGATGAACTTGTGCAACACTGCCTGATGAATAAAAGCTAATGCAGGTACAAATCCTCATGGCAGGGGGTGGTTCTCAGGTAGAACCTACAAGCAATTAAAACTGTCACCTCATTCCACCTATAGTGGATTTAATTCATTTATTTTGACTTAATTTCCATTATGTCTGTTATCGCAAGTGTTTATTACGGTTTTCTTAAATGCAAAACTCACTAAGAATTTCTTTGTGGCTTTTGCTCCACTATTGATAGTGCCTTTTGTCACCGTAAGGCATACCAAGACAGAGGATGAGAGAGTGAATTTATAAGCAGGTAATCTTTGGTTTTAGCTGTATAGAGATATTAGCCTGTGAACAAAAGCTTGGTTAAAGAGGTAGGTTTCAAAGAACATCTTAAAGCAAGGTAGAGATGTTTAGGAAGGGAATTCTAGCATCTCATCAACTGATGATGTGGCTCAAGTAGTAGTAAGTTTGTTTTTTAAAGAAAACTCAATTTCAATAAAAGTCTAGAATCCAGAATGTAGTAATGTCCATGTTTATTGTTAGAAAAACCCATCTGGTTCACTAATATCCTTTAGGTTGGGAAAACTGACATCCTTGCTTAGTCTGGCCTACATGTTACTTCAGATCCACAGCAATCAGATTGACACTCAACTGCTCTCTGGGCAATTTGGAGATGGGCAATAATATAATCCCTTGACTGAATCGAAGAAAATTGTTGAACTGTAAGTTCTGGTGAGTGATCTATTGATCAATAAAATTCTTTCCCCAAAGTTCAATTAAAACATCTCTCCCAAACTGAATTCTAAAACTATTAATATTTTATCTTTATAAAAAGATTTAACTGGCCCAAATGCGAGGCTTCATGAAATAAGCATTACCAACATACAGAAACAGTGAGCAATAAAGGAAAACACTGAGCACTTTGCGTGCCTGTTAATGCTAAATGAAAGATTGAAACTATTATTCATTTGAACCAGTTTGGTTTATGCTCCAAAACAGGCAAGGCACAGATAAGCTATTTCAGGAAAGCACTACATGGAAAAATCAAAAACCGCAGAGTTGTAGGTATTCTTTCTCTGCACCCTGTTCTAGCATCTCAAATACTCCCTAACATTGCTCCAATGATTATCTCTAACTCAGCTTTAAAGTAAGTTGTTGGCAGCAGCAAAATTTACAGGGAAAGGATATGATTTGTGTGTTCCAAATTAAGATTGTGGAGTAGAGTAAACAAGTTACTCTTTTCAAATACATCTTGTCTCTCGCCTAATAAAGGCTACCATCTGAATAATACAAACCGGCATTGTACCCTTTTAGTTAAATGAATGCTTTGAACAGTAGATTTACAGGTTTTATTGTCAATGTAATAAATAAATCAAAGAATAGAGCCACTGTATCGTATACTGGTGATTGTACAAAGCACAGTGACATTCTGACTGACACAGCATTCCATGATCCCTTTGTGAAATTAAGAAACACATGATCTTAACCCTTTCCTTATTAATGAGCCAATTTTATTATAGTGAAGCCAACACAATCAGCATTTATTTTTATGTTAAGGATAAGTTACTTGCACAACACAATGTAGGATACAGTAGGGGCAGGGCTCAGATTCAGCAATCTGGCGCAAGCATTGTTTTCGGCTTTGGGATCAAATAACTTTTGTCAAAAGGCGAAAGATGATGGAGAAATGAATGAGAAGAACGACAATGTGCCATGGAGAAGGGGTAAAAAAAAATAAGATGAGCACTGTGTCCCTACTGAAAGATGGATCTCTTAAATGTTTTTAGAACTTAAGCACATGTCCTTCGCCATTTGCTGAATTACGAGTCATCAATAGTTGTTTGTATTTGTGGAAGTGGAGCAGTGATAAATGGGTTTAGTGCCTCTAAAATTGTGGGCAGAAATGTCAAACAACAATTCAGCCAACAAACAGGAAGCCTTCACATTATTTTAGGACTGAAAATTCAATATTCAATGTCTTTATTTATAGTTAATGATTGTGATGTTATTTGATGAGAATTTTTTGTGCAGTAAAAAAAAGTTACATTAATTAATTTGCAAGTCACAAATACATTCATGTGTTGTTCACCAGTCTGAACTGGAGCTGGTAAGCTGAATGGATTGTGTCTGTAAAATGAGTTTAGTCAAACTGCACTTGTATCTTTTACCTTCACTTTAGACGCTGGGGAACTAAACATTTATGAATTACTTAGATCCAGAGTTTACTGCCAGAGTTGCTCATTTCCTTCAAGCTGTTTTGTCTCCATGTGAATCAAGTTGGTTCTGATGAAGAAATGAAAAGGGTCTAAAGGAGAGAGGTTTAAATGGAGTCAAGGCAAAAGGCCTACATGAACTAATGCTAGAAAAAAGGTTAGGCTAAGAATAGAGGTTCAAATGATTCTGAACACAGGTTCTTCTCAAATTGATTGAGGTCAGATTTTTTTTTAAAAACCCTCATAAATGAGGTGAAGTAGAGAGAAAATTGTTTTTCTCAAAAGCTGAGAAAACATTGGACTCCATAGCCTGCATGGTGATTGGGGGAACGCACAGTTCCAAGCAGTGATGTCATTGCGTAGACTTTACATCTGATGTCAGGAGTAAATGTATTACTGCACATGCATAGGGAAGTGTGTCTGCTTTGAACTGGATTTCAGTAGTGAGCAGGTGGGGGCGACAAAGAGAGCCCAGGGGCCCTTTTCTTCCTCCGTCTCCCATGCTCTCCCCTAACTTCATTGCCCCATCCAGTTCTGTCCCGGATCCCGATCTTTTTCCGACATCCCTTCCTGGTCTTTCCAATCCCTTTCCCCTAGGTAACATATGATGGGAACAGATAGATGATTCTGCTTTTTAAAAAAAACAAAGCTACCTTTTCCACCTACAAGTGTATCCTCGGATTATACCTAGCCCCAATTCAATCCTGAGTTCAAAGTCTAGCTTGCTTTTCTCACCTTTCCTTTGCCTTCACCCTCTGAACTACTGCTGCTGCTGCTGCTGCTGCTTGAAGAGCTTGAACTTGATGTATCTTTACCTTCTTCCTTCTGTCAAAAAGTAAACAAGTAATGATCAGAATCAAAGCACTCTTACATCGTTTCAATCTGTTCAATTAGCAATGCCAGAAATGTAATTCTAATGTATTTGCATCACCATTGGTGAGTCAGCACAGGGATAATTTTTCTTTCCCTATGATTTAATTCCCACCAGCTCCATTATTAGAGGATGCATTTATGTAACAGTACAGTCTGTGTGTGTGTGTGTGTATTGACATGCAGTATGTTAACCCTTGATAACAAAATCTTCATTAAAAATTTCTACACACAAGGAAAGCATTAATTTCTTAGATTATAAATTGGTACCAGACACTAGACATAAGTTCCATTTTTTTTCCAAAATAACTGACACGTCTGCATCTAAAAAGCTATCATAAAATATGCATTCCACAGACTGGTAAGGTCGCAACTAATGTCATTCTATCTCATACAAAACACTGGAACATCATAAGGAGGACATTATTGCCATTTTACTGTGTCTTAGATCTATATCTAACTTTACAGTGTTCATCACACTTGCTATATCCCCCACCCCCACAAGTGTAGCAGCCTTATCTAAGAGATTAATTTGCAAGGATTCATTACCTCCAGTGATTTAAAATTTATTTTTGGAACCCACTTAGCTGAATATGTTTGTTGGTAAGTGTAAAACTGTTGTCTCTCTGTTGATGTTTCCTTATCCCCTATTATAGCTCCTTCATCCCCTCCTATCTCCCACCACAACACTTGCAGCTCCTCTGAGCAGATTCCCCGCCTCCCACCTCATGTTTGTCAACAGAATTCCACGACAGTATACCTGTCAGAAGCATGCATGGGACAGGAGAAATCCATTACCATTTCCTTCTATTCAAATTTACACGAGCAATCTTTCTCCCATTGATCACACACTGAGTAAATTTTCTGGGGCAATTTGAGGATATTTCAGCAGATCTGTCTGCCACCCCTCTGTATTTTCAGCATTGGATCAGCTTGTAGCACTCTTGGCTCTAAAGTCAGATAAGGTTCAGATTTATATGTCATTCAAATGTGTTGATTACAGAATCCAGGCTGGCCAATCCAGTGCAGTCAGCAGAGCATGATGCTCTTGGAGGTGTCATCTTTCAGAGGAGATCTCAAACCATGCCTGCTCCCTGAGATGACTTCAATAGATCCTTAGCTCAATTTGAACTCGACCTCAGATTACAACAGGATCTGGACCAGATGGGCCAATGGGCTGAGAAGTGGCAGATGGAATTTAATTCAGATAAATGTGAGGTGCTGCACTTTGGGAAAGCAAATCTTAGCAGGACTTATACACTTAATGATAAGGTCCTAGGGAGTGTTGCTGAACAAAGAGACCTTGGAGTTCATAGCTCCTTGAAAGTGGAGTCACAGGTAGAGAGGATAGTGAAGACGGCGTTTAGTATGCTTTCCTTTATTGGTCAGAGTATTGAGTACAGGAGTTGGGAGATCATGCTGCGGCTGTACAGGACATTGGTTAGGCCACTGTTGGAATATTGCGTGCAATTCGGATCTCCTTCCTATCAGAAAGATGTTGTAAAACTTGAAAGGGTTCAAAAAAGATTTACAAGCATGTTGCCAGGGTTGGAGGATTTGAGCAATGGGGAGAGGCTGAACAGGCTGGGGCTATTTTCCCTGGAGTGTCAGAGGCTGAGGAGTGACCTTATAGAGGTTTACAAAATTATGAGGGGCATGGATAGGATAAATAGACAAAGTCTTTTCCCTGGGAGCGGGTAGTCCAGAACTAGAGGGCATAGGTTTAGGGTGAGAGGGGAAAGAAATAAAAGAGACCTAAGGGGCAACCTTTTCACGCAGAGAGTGGTACATGTATGGAATGAGCTGCCAGACGATGTGGTGGAGCTGGTACAATTGCAACATTTAAGAGGCATATGAATAGGAAGGGGTTGGAAGGGTGTTGGCTGGGTGCTGGCAGGTGGGACGAGATTGGGTTGGGATATCTGGTCGCCATGGCCAGGTTGGACCAAAGGATCTGTTTCCGTGCTGTACATCTCTGAGTCTATGACTAGGGCAGTTCTCCCTAATGCCCTGGCCAATTTCTCAAATTCCTCAACCAACATCTGAAAGATCAGTTAATCTGGTCTTTATCACATTGCTGCATGTATTTCTGAAGTTACAAAAAACTTTTAAAATATAATCATGCTGTAATGTAGCAAACAATCCTCTCATCCTAAATTTGGTTCCAGAAAGATATGTTGGTCGTAACACCCAGCAAAAAACTGGATGCAAACTCCCATTGGGTAAATACTATGACTCATCAATTGTCATGTACAGCCACTAATGCCAATCTTGTTGACCTAGAGTATTCCCATAAAGTGCTGAGATCAAAATAGACTCTGATTGTAAAGAATGCAGGATTGTTTAAATTGTATTGTGGTGAGAGGAAATGGTAGGCACCCAATTGAGACAAGAATGCAGAGAATCTGCTCTTCATTGCAATGATAGGAAGTGCCTCAACTTCAAGGTGAGTGTGAAGGCAAATGGATTCCAGATAAAGAATAGCTGTTTGGGTAACACACTGGTAGTCAACTGGAAAGCATGGAGCCAAAAACTTTCTGAAGAATGAGGGAAGAAAGGGTGGAGAACTAACAAAAGCTTAGCATCAGGTGCTGTTTCATTAAACAATGACTCACCCTGTACAATCAATGAGAGTTTGGACTTGATTGCTGGGTGTAACCATCAACAAATCTGACTCTAATCTGGAATCTGATTTGGTATCATGGAGGACAGTGAACAGATTACTGCTCGCATGTGAGATGAAAGATTCTGCAAATGACAGCGCAATTACCACTGCATAGGACAAGTTCAAACATTAATCCTTTTTTTAAAGAAAAGATGATTATTTGGGTGTTTAGTGAATCCAGCTGCGCATAATTGGTTTCCACATTGCAACAGTGATTTTAAAACTTTGATTGACTGAAAGTACCTCATTCTAAAATATAAATGAAGCTTCTTTCCATTTTGTCCCATAAAATAAATTAGGGAGAGATGTTAGTACAGTGATAATATTACTGGATTAGTGATACAGCTTATAATTCCACCAAGCTTGTTGGTGGAATTTAAATTCAATTGAATAATTTGGATTTGTTAACTAGCCTTACCAACCATGACCACAACACCAGAACTTCAACCTGAACTACAAATCTTCTCGAAACTTGCTAAGCTGTCATGAGTTGGTTTTAAAATTTAAAAATCCTAAAACACTTATTTAAAACAATATTAAGGAAATTTGCTGTCATTGTTTCATCTG
The DNA here is from genome assembly GCF_020745735.1 of Hemiscyllium ocellatum. Classification (NCBI taxonomy): domain Eukaryota; kingdom Metazoa; phylum Chordata; class Chondrichthyes; order Orectolobiformes; family Hemiscylliidae; genus Hemiscyllium; species Hemiscyllium ocellatum. The sequence continues at coordinate 20,778,538 of NC_083447.1, read as the reverse complement.
CTGATGCAAAACCCAGTGTGATGTGACTGATTCTTTTAAATGCTGGCTTGAGGTTTGGGTGGGCACATTTCGTGAACAAAAGAGGCAGGAAGAACGCAGCAAGCCAGGCCGCATCAGGAGATGGAGAAATCGCTGTTTCAGGTATAATCCTCCTTCAGGACTGGGGGAGGGTGTGGAGGCAGCTACAGATAAAGTGGGTGGCAGGGGCAAGGTGGGGATAGGTGAAGATACATAGGGGGTATGACCTGGTTGGTCAATGGGAGGAATGAATCCAGTTGGCAGGGACCAGTTGGATGGGGAGGGGCTGGGAAGGAGTCAGGTGATGGGATAGGAGGTTATTTGAAGTTGGAGAACTCAATGTTGAGTCCTCAGCCTAGGCGGAAGATGAGGTGTTGTGTCTCCAATTTGCAGTTTGATTCATCGTGGCAATGGAGGACACCAAGGATTATCAAAAAAAAGTCACAAGTTTCAAACAAAAATCAAAAATATATTTGTCTTGTATGCATAAAGAATCAGAATTTTGGATTCATAGTTCTAAAATGGATTTTGCAAAAATTTAAAAGGCAATGAGTGACAGTAGGCAGAGGCATGATATGGGAGGGGAGTGCAGTGGAGTAAAAGGGCCATTCCAAAAATGACCCATTTTCACAGATCCAATTTCTAAAATTGTACACACCCAGGAATGCATCAAGCAGGGAGTCAGAGGGAATCAATGTCAGTTCCCTGTTATGTGGGACTGCCTTGGGAAGCCAGCTGTCAGTTGAAGAGAGAAAACAAATCAAGATCATGGACTAAAGGGATGACATTCAAACTGCACAAGGACAGCACTGAAAACAAGTAAAACAACCTGGAACCAAGTGATGTACCTGAAAGCTGGGATATCCACTCCGTCTAAAAGAAGCCTGGCTTACAATGTTGAAAAGATGAGGGAGAACTATTGACCAACGTGGGAGCAATTTTAAAGACACCTTAACACCAGGAACAAAACAAAAAATGACCAGTTATAGGAAAATTAAACTATGGTAGTAAGCAACTTACAATTAGTTCCATCCATGAGGTTCAAGACTGTGGAAAGAATGGGAGAAACAGTCTAGTTTCGTGGCTGGTAAGGATCAGACTGGAGTCAGGTACTAATGCACCCCATGGATAAATAATCTGTTGATTGCTAAATTCCCATGGCATTGGACAAAGATGAGAGGGAGAGTAATTTCATACATCTGCTAGAAACTAAAAAGAGAAACACAGCAAGAAATTCAGCTATGTACTGTGGGTGGAATGCAGCAAGCTGGGGAATGGGATCAGAAGATGGATTCTGAAATAAAATTGTTACCTTTTTATGTTTTTTGACTTCACACTTTTCCTTCTGCTTCTCCTTATCCTTGTCACAGGACTTTCCAAAATCTGATTCCGAAACAAGGAGAATATTTAATTAAACAATTGTGAAATAGCTCACAGAGCACATGTTTGAATATTGAAAAGACCAACAGAATGCAACATCATGCCGGACAAAGCAGGAGTAACAAATAAGTGGGCATTGGATATCAAAACTGCAGTGATTTGGAGAATAAGGCAGGAGATTGGTACTAGGCAATAGAGATGGTGCAGGTACAGTGGCCCAAATGGCCTTCTTGCATGCCATAGTAATTCTTTGAGGAGAAAGTGGTGCTGAGGACAGCCACACCCATGAGGTGAGTCATTGCTGAATGTTTAGGGTTTGTCCCTTACTTAAACACACGAGAACATGGTCTGTAAAGACAGGATACAGCACATTTCCATAAATGGCCGTATTAGATAGGGAGCTTCTGGGTGGGAGGACTGCTATCTCAATCTAATTGTTGGAACCACTCCCTGTCCCCACATTTGCTCAGTTTTGGAGTTGAACAACATTTTGTCATGGGCAAGGTGTGCTGCAATCTGACGTTCATTTATTTAATCAGTGACATAAAGCATCTTTTGGAGCGATAGAGTCAGACAGACAAATTTACTATAGGGCTACTCTTGCATTGGAGAGATGACTGGTGGTACCAACCAGAGAGTCATCATGCCTCAGGTAAGGGGGAAAGGTGGAGAAGAATTGAACCCATGCTGTTGGTGTTATTTTGCATTGTATACCACTATTGGATCAACTGTGATAACTTATTCCTTAACAATGTTTTTTTAACAAAGAGACACAGAGACAGACAAATGGAGAGGAGAGATAAGAAAGACAGATATGAGATAGGCCTCTATCCTAGAACACTGATGGTGAAAGGAGCTGAGTAGATGTAGGTGCGTTCTATAATCATGTCGACTCCACCAACACTGGGGCAGGAATGAGGTTGAAAGTAAAGCACTCATCCAAGCTACAGAAACCCAAAGGTTAAAATAATACCTCCAACCAACAAGGGATTGAACACAAAACCATTAACGTGCCCATGCATGATGAGATGAGCAAAGTCATTATTGTGAACTACTGTTGATTACATTATTAAGCCAACTTTCAGCACACGCAGGTCCTTCTAATCCTATCTTGCAGGACAATCAGAAAGTCATTCCCACCTTTCCAACTGGAGACCTGGACAGAACACTCCCAGCATTGAGAAACAGGCATTGATCAATCCCAAGCAATCCAACATCATCTTTATTAATGGCACAGTGATAGTGCCCCTACTTCTGAGTGAGGAGACCTAAGTTCAAGGTCCACTACCCCAGGTGCTTGTAACAACGTTTCTGAAAGGGTTGATTTTTTAAATACAAACGTCAGCTAAAAACTGTTTATACTTTCATGTTAAAGTTCCTGAAAAAAAAACAACCTCAAGATGTTGATTACCCTGATCTTTAGAACAAGTGAGCAATACGGAGGGTTACAGATATGCAATCAAACTGTTCACGTAGCGGGTAATGAATATTTAAAATAAACTCCTGTGTTTAAGAGGAAATTGGATTACATTTTTGTGAATAAAATAACTGGATGTGTTAATGAAGTCCTCCTGTTCCATACATTTCTAATTGCTCTGCAATTTTTAAGTCCTTCTGCATTAAATTGCTTCCTCAGCATTCTAATAGCTTCTGCAAGAAGTGAATTTCCTTCTGTTCCCTTTCTTTACTCAGGACAGAGGTGTGTGGACCTCACATTGATTACTCTAGCATCTTCACTGCTTGTTGGTCATAGTTTCCTGACTTTGGTCCCCTCTATCAGAGTCCATCAAGCAGAGAGAATGCTTCTTGTCTGAACAACCTCTGCAATTCAGTATGACTCAAAGAATTTTCAAATGTATTCAACTTGCCTTCAAGATAAAGAATGCTGACAAATGTAAAACATTCTACCTGAAGTGGAACTATAGATACTGGGGTTGTCCTCCTCTGAACAGAGAAGGTGAAGGGGAAAGGTAACAGACGTCCAAAAAAGGTCAGCATTTTGATGGAGTAGATAGGTTGTAATCAGAAGGGGCAAACTGATTGTAACTGAGAGCCAACCACAGACAGTAAGATTCTTTTTGAACAGTTGAGTTTTCATGACCTGAAATGTACCTTCTAAATAGAATAATAACTTTCAAAAGAAAATTGGATAAGTGCCTGAAGGACGAGGAATTGCAAGTCAAATTGAATAAGGGAATAGCTTTAATAAACTGCACAATGGGCTGAGTGGCCTCCTAAAGTGTCAAATTCTATAACTAAAATAAAGACCAGCAGTCTGAAACTTTGTAACTTTAGAACAGCCTGTTACTTGCAGCAGTTTTCTAGTCTTAACTTACGTTAGACTGCATATAGATAAGACAATTTGTAGGAGAGATTAGCGCCCTGTTACTGAGTCCATCCTAATTACATCAACACTTACCCATAATAAAAGATTCTTTCTCCAAAGTCCCACTCAGTGAACACGAAAACAGCAGACGCCCAAGTTTTCTAAAACTACTCAATAAAGTACTGTTTCTACTCAAAGCAAATAGCGTGTACGCAAGGTGGAGGCACCTCTAACTTCCTTGTCTGGGAACTGTGGTTAAAAGCAGTTGCAGTACAATACTAAAAGGGAGGTGACTGAAGGTGTGGTCAAAATACCATGTTTATTTATATGTTTGTAATGAGCTTGTAATACGTGTTCAAAGTACAAATCAAGATGTGTCCCATTTGTTGTCTGAGCAAAACATTGGTCATTAATACATTTCTAACTGTCTGAAGTATATTTCAGTACAATGTTAACTACAGTATATCATAACAACACACATTACCATAAATCAACTGAAATAATAATTGTTGAAGTCATCCTTTATAAACTCAATCCCACTTACTTGGTTGGCCTTTTGTTGGCCTTAACATAAAGAATTTGTTTGACTGGCATTCAATCACTCTCCCACTTCAGCACGCCCTTTGTGAGTGCAGGTATAAGCTGCATTTTTCTGCAGGGTGGGTACGCCAAAAATCACGGTATTTAGTTTTGAAAGGAATTCTGTCAAACAGAAGATGTAATTTACATAAGATGATAAGAAAACAGGTGCAAAACCCTGAACTAGTCTCATCCAGTTTGGGAACATTACCAGGCAAAACAGCCCAACCTGAAACTCCTCTCTATTCCCTGGTTACAATCAGGCTATGTCTTCTTGAGTGACTGTCATGACATTCCCTCCAGTGAATCATGTCTATTAGAGCTTTTCAAGGAAGTCTTAACCAAAGTAAAAATCACACAACACCAGGTTATTGTATAACAGATTTATTTGAAAGTACAAGCTTTCAAAACGCTGCTCCTTCGTAGACAGAGGGCAGCCAGTACGGTCTTTTGATTTCTAGATGGCATTTGACAAGGTACCTCACCAGTAGGTTAAGCTATATGAGTATTGGCATGGATAAAGAATAATTTTATGAACAGAAAACAGTAAGTGGGAGAAGGATTTTTTTCTCCCAGATTGGCAACCTGTAACCAGTGGGGTTTCACAGGGATCAGTGCTGGGACTGCAAATGTTTATGAGAATGAGACAAATTGAGTATCTGTCTTCAGAGAGAGAGAGAGAGACAGCACAGGGAGCAATGGGCTGAATGGCATGGGGCTGGACTGATTTTATGATGGCTACCTGCACAAGTCACAGCAACCAACCCCATGAACAAAAACACAACAGAGACAGCAACTCAGCATTTCCAGAATCTTCTAAGAAGAATTTGCAAATCAAATTTGCCCTTTCACTCGAATCATCCTCAGGCAGAAGATACAGCAGTAAGTATTCTGGGCTGGGTTGAGTTGGATACCCTTCGGAGGGTGTTGATGGTGGAAGATGAGGCGTCCTTCCTCCAGGCGTCTGGTGGTGAGGGAGCTGCGGTGAAGGAGGCCCAGGACCTCCATATCCCTCAGAGTGGGAGGGGGAGTTGAAATGTTGGGCCACGGGGCGGTGTGGTTTTTTCCTCACCAGACGTCCCCAACAGTACCCTTCCACTGACACTCATTCATTTGGCCGAACTGGTCCTCACCCTTAACAATTTCTCCTTTGAATCCTCCCACTTCCTCCAGACCAAAAGGGTAGCCATGAGCACATATATGGGCCCCAGCTATGCCTGTCTCTTTGTTGGCTATGTAAAACGGTTAATCTTCCGTAATTACACCGGCACCACTCCCCACCTCTTCCTCCGCTACACTGATGACTGCATTGGCGCCACCTCGTGCTCCCGCGAGGAGGTTGAGCAATTCATCAACTTCACCAACACATTCCACCCAGACCTTAAATTTACCTGGACCATCTCTGACACCTCCCTCCCCTTCCTGGACCTCTCCATCTCCATTAATGACGACCGACATTTTTCACAAACCCACTGACTCCCACAGATACCTGGATTACACCTCTTCCACCCTACCTCTTGCAAAAATGCCATCCTGTATTCCCAATTCCTCCGCCTCCGCCGTATCTGCTCCCAGGAGGACCAGTTCCACCACAGGACACACCAGATGGCCTCCTTCTTTAGAGACCACAATTTCCCTTCCCACATGGTTAAAGATGCCCTCCAATGCATCTCATCCACATCCTACACCTCCACCTTCAGACCCCACCCCTCCAACCGTAACAAAGACAGAATGCCCCTGGTGCTCACCTTCCACCCCATCAACCTTCGCATAAACCAAATCATCCGCCAACATTTCCGCCACATCCAAAAAGACCTCACCACCAGGGATATATTTCCCTCCCCACCCCTTTCTGCCTTCCGCAAAGAGCGTTCCCTCCGTGACTACCTGGTCAGGTCCACGTCCCCCCCCCCACAACCCACCCTCCCATCCTGGCACTTTCCCCTGCCACTGCAGGAACTGTGAAACCTGTGCCCACATCTCCTCCCTCACCTCTATCCAAGCCCCTAAAGGAGCCTTCCACATCCATCAAAGTTTTACCTGCGCATCCACTAATATCATTTATTGTATCCGTTGCTCCTGATGCGGTCTCCTCTACACTGGGGAGACTGGGCGCCTCTTAGCAGAGTGCTTTAGGGAACATCTCCGGGACACCCGCACCAATCAACCACACCGCCCCATGGCCCAACATTTCAACTCCCCCTCCCACTCTGCCAAGGACATGGAGGTCCTGGGCCTCCTTCACCACCGTTCCCTCACCACCAGATGCCTGGATGAAGAACACCTCATCTTCCGCCTCGGAACACTTCAACCCCAGGGCATCAATGTGGACTTCAACAGTTTCCTATTTCCCCTTCCCCCACCTCACCCTAGTTCCAAACTTCCAGCTCAACACTGTCCCCATGACTTGTCTGGACTCATCCGACCTGCCTAGCTCCTTTTTCACCTATCCACTCCACCCTCTCCTCCCTGACCTATCACCTTCATCCCCTCCCCCACTCACCCATTGTACTCTATGCTACTTTCTCCCCACCTCCACCCTCCTCTAGCTTATCTCTCCACGCTTCTGGCTCACTGCCTTTATTCCTGATGAAGGGCTTTTGCCCGAAACGTCGATTTCGCTGCACTTTGGATGCTGCCTGAACTGCTGTGCTCTTCCAGCAGCACTGATCCAGAATCTGGTTTCCAGCATCTGCAGTCATTGTTTTTACCTCATAAATTATTACAAATTTAACCCACTCCATCTTGACTCAAGTCTAAAATGGCCCCATATAGTTTTGTCTTACCGAACCCGAAATCCATTGTGATGAACAATGCTGCAGCCACAGAGTGAACAGCGAATCCTATTGAATTGCTTTTTTCTGGCTCTTGGACAAGGTGATTCTCAAATCTCCCCAATTCCAGCCTCACCCTTGTGACTGAACCATGGCAAATGGAGAAGCTTCTAAGTTGGGAGGGAAGATTGCCAGGTGAAATTGAAACTTATCCAGGTGTGTCCACCAACTCAAATTCCATGTGAAGGTTCATCAAGATGTTTTACTGCCTGAACCTGTTTTACCATTGAACAACTTTTCTATTGAATTAATATGTATCTTACCATGAATTTCCAACTGAGTAAAACTGGAATCCTGGGTGGGGAAAAGGAAAATGGAAAATGCTGGATACACTACTGTTAGTTACATTTTGTATCATGGGGGTCACTGGCGTGACTTTGAGAAGGTGCCTTTTTTGACCTGCTGCAGTCCCTGGTGTGTAAGACCATCCAGAATGCTGTCAAGGAAGGAGTACTAGGATTTTGAATCAGCCACACTGAAGGTGTGGCAATATATTTCTAAGTCAAGTGGTTTAAAAGGCAACTTACAGGTAATGGTGTTCCCATGTCATAGAGTCAGCACGGAAACAGACCCTTCAGTCTAACTCATCCACGCCGACCAGATATCCCAATCTATTCTAGTCACATTTGCCAGCATTGGCCCATATCCCTCCAAACCTATCCTATTCATATACCCATTCTTTTGAATATTGCAACTGTACCAGCCTCCACTACTTCCTCTGGCAGGAAGTGAAAAAGTTGCCCATTAGGTCTCTGTCATATCTTTCCCCTCTCACCCTAAACCTATGCACTCTAGTTCTGGACTACCCCCACCCAGGGGAAAAGACTTTGTCTATTTATCCTATCCATGCCCCTTATGATTTTATAAACTTCCATAAGGTCACCCCTCAGCCTCTGACACTCCAGGGAAAACAGCCCCAGCCTATTCAGCCTCTCCCTATAGCTCAAATCCTCGAACTGTGGCAACATTCTTGTAAATCTTTTCTGAACACTTTCAAGTTTCACAATATCAGATCAAAATTGCACACATTATTCCAAAAGTGGCCTAACCAATGTCCTGTACAGCCACAACATGACCTCCCAACTCCTGTACTCAATACTCTGACCAATAAAGGAAAGCATACCAAACGCCTTCTTCACTATCCTATCTACCTGTGACTCCACTTTCAAGGAACTATGAACCTGCACTCCAAGGTCTCTTTGTTCAGCAACACTCCCAGGACTTTACGATTTAGTGCAAAAGTCCTGCTTGGATTTGCCTTTGCAAAATGCAGCCCTCACATTGATCTAAATTAACATTGGTTCACAGTTATCCAGCTCCAGAAAGGTGCTTCAGCCCATTGAGTCTGTGCCTAGCTACCTACACGAACTCCACTACTGACTTGGAATCATAACCTTTGCTGAAAGGATGACGACAAGGGGTTGTGTGTCCTAATAAGGACATTAGAGGGAAGGCAAATATGTTAGACATGAAGTGCTTATCGTGGTTACAAGAGCAGGTCCAATTTGAAAGTCCAAATTCCTACACCATTTTTGTCTTTATTTGTTTGTGATATATTAGCATCGGCCATTTTTACCCATCCCTAGATTTCCCTTGACGTGATTGGCTCCTTCATCCATTTCAGAGGGCAGTTAAGAGTTAACCACATTACTGTGGGTCACACACACCAAAGTGAGGATGATGTTTCTTCTTTGCATTTTTATGACAATCCAGTCGTCTCACAATTATTATTGATGGGATTAGCATTTTATTCCAGATTTATCACTTAATCGAGGTCAAATGTTACTGCGGTGAGATTGAGTTCCTTCTCCTGAGCACTGAGGCTTTTGGAACTAGTTCAGTAAGATTATTGCTCTGTTAAAAATCCCAACTTTCGTCCTAATGGCCATAACTTAATTTGCCTGAAAGTACTAAAACCCAAAACTTGCAGATTATGAACAAATTTTGCAGAGCTGGTGTATGTGGGCCAATTCACACATGTACCCACTGTGCTGACTGACTTCCAGTGGCATGTTAGAGAATGGCTCAGGAACAAAGGCAAAGGGTGTTCAAGGTATTGGATGAAGCACTGGAGGGGGAAGTCCAGAGGAGGAGCAGTCTCTTGTGCAAAATGGTTCAAGTTTCCCATCTCTCTTCCACTCCCTCAGTCCTCCAGCAGCTGGGGAAAGAATAGAATCGAATCAAATCCCTACAGTGTGGAAACAAGCCATTTGGCCCAACATGTCCATACCGCCCCTCTAAAGAGTAAACCACCCAGACCTATTTCCCTACCCTATTCCTCTACATTTCTCCTGACAAATGCACCTAGCCTACACATCCCAGAACACTATGGGCAATTCACCTAACCTGTACGTCCTTGGACTGCGGAAGGAAACCCACATAGTCACAGGGAGAATGTGCAAACTCCACTCAGTCACCCGAGGCTGGAATTGAACCCAGGTCCCTGGTACTGTGAGGAGGAGTGCTAACCACTGAGTCACCATGCCAGCCTATTGCTCTGCGTGCTTTCATATCCTCCTTTAGAGAGAAACTTTGCAAGATGCTTACAGCCAAGCACTCCCTTTCACCCGGTTACTCCTGTAAAATGGAGCAGCACAAAGCTCCTCTGTTCTCAGAGCATATCAGGAATAAATGTCAATGGGCTGCAGGTCAACCTTTCATGCTGCCTTAGGAAGTCTCCATGTGCAACTCAAAAAGCTCCCGTTAAACCCCCAGCAATATGCGAACAATAAAAAGGTGATTTTAAAAGAAGAACTGCAGATCCAGGAATTCCAAAACCAAAACAGAAATTGTCAGAAAACATCAGCACCTGTGGAGAGAAAGCAGAATTAAAGTTTTGGGTCCAGTGACCCTTCTTCAGAATTGGTAATGCTTCTTTAAATAATTTCAAAATTCTCCAAAACAACTTTTTTTAGAAGAGACGGAGAACAATGGCAGCAGAGAGACCATTCAGCCTCTCGATTAGAGTGGTGCTGGAAAAGCACAGCAGGTCAGGCAGCATCCAAGGAGCAGGGAAATCAATGTTTTGGGCAAAAGCCCTTCATCAGGAATAAGGCAATTACAAATTCACCCCATAAACTGTGTGTGTGTGTGTGTGTGTGTGTGTGTGTGTGTGTGTGTGTGTGTGTGTGTGTGTGTGTGTGTGTGTGTGTGTGTGTGTGTGTGTGTGTAAAAGAGGGAAATTGGATTTGCTGAATTACATTTATTTTGCTGAAACTCTGCATAAAGTCATGCATGATTCTGTAAATCCTGCTCAGTGACATCACACGTTTGCTATAAATTCTGTGTCGTATGGTCTTCACCATGACTACCTGATGAAGGAGCCGCACTCCGAAAGCTAGTGCTTCTGAATAAACTTGTTGGATTATAACCTGGTGTTGTGTGATTTTTAATTTTTTTCTTTGAATAGTAATGGTGCGCAAGGGTATGGGGAAAAGGCAGGAGACTGGTGTTAGGTAATAGAGCCAGTGCCGACATAATGGGCTGGATGGCCTCTTTCTGCACTGTAACCATTCTGTGGTTTTGCCTCCGATTCTGTAATTATCCAAAAATGATTAGAAAGCTGCAAGCAAGCTGCACCATATTCAATGCAATCTCAATCCTAACTGCACACAATGCAATACTTTTCTCATGTTGTCTTTGGCACTTTAACCATCACTTTTCAATCAGTGATCTGGAGTCCCTTGTTCTCCAGCCTCTGCCAATAGAAACAGTTTCTAGCATTGCCCTTTGATGTGAAGGGCACTACTTGTCACTGGCCACTCAGGTGTTTCCTTTCTTCCTGGTGGTGGAAACCAAATAAAGATTTGTGTATCTTGTGTCTTTCACTGTGTCTCACACCTGCACACACACAACATGGGTGCTGGAGAAAAAATTAGCACTACCGCAGGTAGGCGGTAATGTTACGGTAAAAAGGGGGAAAATAAAAAAGAGAAAAGAGAAAACAAAAGAACAAAAACAATCAACAGGAGTGTCAGAGATAAAAAAGAAAAAAAGAAAGAAAATAGAAACAGTTTCTCCCCATCTATTCTGTTCATATTCCCTTGTGATTTCAAACACCTCAATCAAACATTCCTGCCACCTCAGCTTTTCCTTCTCTAAAAAGCACAGTCTCAGCTTCTCCACCAATCCCAGTTACTGAGACCCATGACACCAGGAACCATTGTCAACAATCTTTCTTGCCTCCTCAAAAGGCCTCACATCCTTCCTAAAGTGCCAGGGCCCAGAACTGAACATAACGCTCCAAATAAAGCCACATTTGCATTGAGTGAGATTGTTATGACCTCCCTGCTTTTGTACTTTTAACTTTGATGAGTCCCAGGATCTTGTGGCACTGCCTAAAGTAAAGGATCTTCCAGATGAGGTTGTGAGCTGAAATCTTGGGGTTGCCAATTCTGGGACATCAGTCGCCATCACAGAGCTCCACCTTCTCTCATCGATCTTACCAAGGGGCCATGACAATTTTCAAGCCTTGAAATAGGGGTCACAGTGGGATGATATTTGGAAAGCACAGTAAAATGTTTGCTTAACCATGGACTCTATATACGCTGCCTCAATCATTACATCTCCAGGAACTTCATTAACTCACCCATGGGATGTCAACTGGGCCAACGTTTATTTCCTATCTTAATTGCCTTTGAGCTGCCTTCTGAAACCACTGCAGTCTGTTTAAGAGTAGGTGCATCCACAATGCTGATCGGGAGGGAATTCCAGGATTTTAACCCAATGACAGTGAAGGAACGGTGATATATTTCCAAATCAGGATGGTGAGAATCTTGGAGGAGAACTTGCAGATGGTGATGTTCCATGTAAGTGCTGCCCTCATCCTTTGAAATGAGTTGGGAAGATGCTCTCTAAGGACTCTTGGTGAATTTGTGCAGTGTATCCTGTAGAGGGTACATTGCTGAGCAGTAGAGGAAATGAATCTTCATGGGTGTGGTGCCAATCCAGTGGGCTGCTTTGTCAAGCTTCTTGAGTGTTGTTTGAGCTGCACTCATCCAGACAAGTGTAGAATGTTCTATTATTCACCTGACTTGTGCCTTGTGGATGGTGGATGGACTTTAGGGAGTTGGAGGGTGAATTACATCCTGCAAGATTCATAGCTCTTGAGGCCATTGTGTTTATGTGGCAAGTCCAGTTGAGTTTCTGGTCAATGGTAACTCCAAGGATGTTGACAGTGGGGGATTCATTGATACCATCAAATGTCACAGATGGTTAAATTGTCCATATTGGTCGTCGTCTGCATTTGTGTGGTGCAAATGTCACTCGTCATGTGTCTGGTCATAGAGTCATACAGCATGGAAACAGACCCTTCGGTCCAACCAGTCCACCCTAAACTAGTTCCACCTGCCTGCATGTGGCCATAATCCCCGAAATCTTTCCCCATAATGTTCTTATCCAAATGTTTTTGAAATGTTGTAACTACATGCATCCACCATTTTCGCTGGCACTTGATTCCTGTGTACAAAAATGTTGCCCCTTATGTCTTTTTTAAATCTTACCCCCTCCTCAACCTTCAAAATATGCCCCCTCGTTTTGAACTCTCCACCCTGGGGAAAAAGACCCTTGTCATTCACCCAATCTAGGAGAAAGTGAGGACTGTAGATGCTGGCAATCAGAGCTGAAAATGTGTTGCTGGAAAAGCGCAGCAGGTCAGGCAGCATCCAAGGAGCAGGAGAATCTTCCTGAAGGGCTCATGCCTGAAACGTCGATTCTCCTGCTCCTTGGATGCTGCCTGATCTGCTGCGCTTTTCCAGCAACACATTTTCAGCATTCACCCAATCTATATCCCTCGTGATCTGATAAACCAAAATAAGGTCACCCCTCAACCTGCTACGTTCCAGTCCATTCAAATCTATTTTTATATTTCAAACACCCTGGTAAGTCTTTTCTGAACTCTCTCCAGTTTAATAATATCCTTCCTATAGCAGGGCAACCAGAACTGCACACAGTGCTCCAGAAAAGGTCTCACCATTGACCTGTACAACCTTAGCATGACATCCCAACTCCTATTCTCAAAGATCTGAGCAATGAAGGCAAGAGTGCTAAACTCCTTCTTAACCACCCTGTCTATTTCCTAAATTTCATAGAATTATGTACCTGAACTCCTAGGTGTCTCTGTTCTACAACACTACCACAGCCCTAAAATGGAGGATGTATAAGTCCTGTCCTTGTTTTGCCAAAATGCAATACCTCACATTCATCCAAATTAAACTCTATCTGCCACTCTTCAGCCCATTGACCCAATTGATCAAGATCCTTTGGTAATCTTAGATAACCTTCTTTGCTGTCCACTATATCACCAATTTTGGTGTTATCCACAAATTATTCACCATGCCTCCTATGTTCTCATCCAAATTATTATATAACTGATGAACAAAAGTGGACCCATTATTGATCCCTGTGGAACAGACCTCATAGCCAAAAAAAAACCCTCCACCACCACTCTGTCACCTACCATAAAATCAATTTTATATCCAATTGGCAAGCTTGCCCTGAAATCCATGTGATCTAACTTATTAGAGTCTACCATGCGAACCTTAACAAAGGCTTTACAAGATGTCCAAGTAAACAACTCATGAAACTTTCTGGTTACTTCACTAAAAAAACTCAGTCAAGTTAGTGAGACACGATTTCCCACGCACAAAGCCATGCTGACTATCCCTAATCAGTCCTTGCCTCTCCAAATGGATATACATTCTGCCCCTTGGAATCCCCTCCAACAACTTATCCACCACCAAAGTCACACTCAAGTCTATAGTTCCCAGGCGTCTCTTTACAGCCTTTCTTAAATAAAGATACATTAGTCACCCTCCAGTCCCTCAGCACCTTTGGTGATACAATTATTTCTGCTCGGGGCCCCACAACTTTCTCCCTGGCTTCCCACAGCGTCCTGGGATAGACTTGATTAGATCCCAGAGATTTATCCACCTTCATGTTTTCTAAGACCTCCAACACTTCCTCTTCTGCAATGTCAGTGAATGTCAGCCCAAGCTTGGACATTGTCCAGATCCTGTTGCATTTGAACATGGACTGCTTCAATGTCTGAGGAAACGCGAATGGTGTTGAACATTGTGCAACCATCAGCAAATAATTCCACTTCTGACCTTCTGATGGAGGGATGGTCATTGATGAAGCGGCTGAAGATAGTTGGGCCTAGAACACTACCCTGAGGAGCTCCTGCAGAGATGTCCTGGAGCTGAGATGACTGACCTCCAATAACCACCTTTCTTTATGCCCACGGGGTGTTGCCCCAATACCAATTTTGCTACAGCACTTTGATGTCACATTGAAATGTGACCTGGATATCAAGGACTATCCCTCTCACCTCCCCTCTGGAATTCAGCTCTTTGGTCCATGTTTGAACCAAGGCTGGAATGAGGTCAGAAGCTGAGTGGCCCTGGGGGAGCCCAAACTGGGCATCATTGGGCAAGTTATTGCTGAGCAGATGCTGAGGAAGGATCACTGGACCCAAAATGTTATCTCTGATTTCTCTTCACAGATGTAGTCAGACCTGCTGAGCTCTTCCAACAATTTCTGTTATTGTCCCTGTAAACCTTTTGTATTCATATACCCGTTCAGATGCCTGTTAAATGTTGTAATTGTACCAGCCTCCACCACCTCCCCTGGCAGCTCATTCCCCACATGCACCACCCTCGATGACCCCTCTTTTCCCTTTGTTGAAGTTAATGTCTTGGTAAATCCTGAAGGCATGCTGAGAATTTCTTCTTCTTTAACACGGCAGGTTATGGAGGATCTGGAGCCCACTGCTTGAATAGGTGACAGAAGAGGATTCAATCGTAACTATCAAAAGAGAATCAGATCAATATAGGAATGGAAAAAATGCCAAGCTAGAGACCAATCGGATACTTCTTCAAAGAGACAGAAGTCCAAAGGATCAAATGGCTTCCTTCTGTGCCAGCCATTCCATTACTGTATCTTAAAATCCTTGTGAGCATGGCCAGTACTCCATACCTCCCTTCCCAGTTCAAGCCCACCCTCTCGGTATCACCATGGTGACAGGCAAATAATCTCTAAGGTCACCCTTCCAAGCTGTTCAGCTGGAGCTGAAGACAATATTCCAAAATTCTCTCCCCCCCCCACCTCCCCATTCTTTGGGCTTCTTCCTCTTCTCTACACTTTGATAAAATTTGTTGCAATGTAAGGTGTTTCAATTATATGGATATAAATATCATTTATTTTTGAGAGTTTGGATTTTGAACCAGTGGTATGTGGGTTTTGGTCTGTATATGAAGAGGTTTAATAATTAACTTACCAGTTTTGTTTTGGAGGTATAACTTTAAACCAGTAAGTCAGAGATCAAGTGACAGATTGATAATGTGAATCCTTTAAAATTACGAGTGTTTTACAATGGGAGAGAGCAAACAAATTAGTTTGCTTTTGGTTTAGAAGAAACAAGAAGTCATTTTTGCTTCAGAAAATCTCACAGAGTGGAAAGTGTTTCTTACAGCTACCAGGCTGGGATGAGATGCAAGAGCAGTTTCTCCTGATGAAAGGAGGTAAGAGTTAAGAAGTAAGATTTCTGATGTAAGGCCTTCAGTTTGAAAATTCCAGACTGGAGTGTTTGGTTAGAACCCTTAAGGGGGTATTTGAATCCGAAAAGGTTTAAACTCAATTGTGAAGATAATCAAGGAAAAGGCTATCAAGCTGGCTAAATCAGGAATTGAAAGAAACAACTAAATCAAAACCATAGATAGAAAAGGAAACTCTTTCTGGAAAGTGACGACATTGAGATAGATGGGAATGTGTTATGCCATATGTTTTGAAATTTTTCCAATGTGTTATATGTAAACAGCTTGATTCTTGCTGTATTATCTTTTCTTTTGTGGAATAAACCCCTCATTTATTGTTAAAATCAAATACATTGTTCTTATGTTTCAGTGAAAGTCCACCATGTTAAGTGAAAAAAATGATCTATCAAGCCAGATTTCAACCTGGGATTGGATTTGTCCAACAGTAACATCAGTTGGGATTATAAACCATTTTGTCAGAAGAATTTTCCATTTAAAATACAGGTGCCATCAGAAAAATGCTCATTATTTTAAATCAGAGGAAATTTCTTTTGGTGCTGTTGGTGATGGTACAGATTGGCATTTCAATCATACATTTTACTAATTAAACCCAGTGTGTGACTGAAGAATTTACCAACGCTAAATTGGATCCAACATCTCTTTAATAAAACAGCATTCTGTCTCAAGACTTACAATGGCAACTTACAATATAAATGTACCTCTGCTTACAATGAAAAAAGTCATTTCACTTCACAGGAGTGTTCTTAAACAAACAAATTCTGCAATAGGATATTGGGGAAACCTGGTCATGGAAGCATTTAAAAGAAATAAATGAAAGGGGTTTGGGGAGAGAGTTCCTGGGTTTAGGGCCCAGGCAGCTGCAGGTCAATGAATTAAGCTCCAGAATAGAGTGAGAGGATCTGGTCAGAAAGGCCTTAAACAGGAGACACTGCTTAAACAATAAGAGGTCTTCCTTTCAAAGGAGGATTGAAGAGATTATTTTCCCTCAGTGGATGAAGAGAATGTGGAACTCTCTTCCCCAGAGTGTGATGGAGGCAGTGCCATTTATCGTTTCGAGCCCAGAGGTAGAGATTCTCCCTAATGAAGGAGAGAACTGGTACTGGGCCAGGTAGAAAAATGGATGTGAGGCCACTATCAGCCTTGATCTCATCAAACAGCATAGCATGCACGAGAGGCTGAATGGCCTACTCTGAGCCCCTAACTCATCTGCTCATAATTCTAGAATGAACTGATGTGCAAGTTCCTGAATGACTCTGTGTACATTCTGAACAGTTCTCCTCAGGCTGGTCAAGGACAGTGAACAGAAGTAGAGGACCTCGAACCAAGCGGGCAAAGATTAATCTAAAATATAAAGGTGCCAAGAGAAAAATAGCTAAATCATTTTTAAACATTTCCTCCAGGTTCTTCGCTGCTGTTAGTGTTTGCATTCCCCTTTGTCGCGCTCTCCCTCGGTCCCTTTAACTTGCTTCACTTTTTTCTTTCTCTCTCCACATCTGAGCTGTTAATGAAATGAAACCAAAATGAGCACCCGTCATTAATTAAATGAAGAGAAGGGCACGTAAATGGGCATTGGACTTACATATCAATAGTAATGGAACAGTGTAGATTAGATGGGCATTGGATTAATTTTGCAGGTCGGCGCAACATCGAGAGCCAAAGGGCCTGTACTGTAATGTCCTATGCTCTATAACAGAATGGTGCCCACTCCATCAAGACGAATCACAAACACAACTATCATTTGGCCCCTGGTCCCTGCTGAACTGAGCGCAGCTAATTTATCATTTAATAAAACAGTTTATTTCACAGTCAGTGGAAAGACTCAGGCAATCTGGAATCACTTTCCAACATTTGGTTTCTTTTCAGAAAATCTCTGCAGATTTTAACTCCAGGTTACCTGTTTCTTGGAACTTTAGTTTTTTTTAATATATTCATGGGATGAGAGTGTCAGTGGCCAGCCCAGCATTTATTGCCCTGTCCCTAATTGCCCAGAGGACAGTTAAGAGTCAACTACATTGCTGTGGGTCTGGAGTCACATGAAGGCCAGACCGCATAAAGATGGCAGTTTCCTTCCCTAAAGGCATTAGTAAACCACATGGGTTTTTCCAACAATTGATTCATGGTCATCATTAGAATTTTAACACCAGGCTTTTTTCAGATCCAGCATGGTGGGATTTGAACCTGGGTCCATGGACTAAGGTACCAGTGATGACACCACTAGACCATCTCTACACCAGTTTAACTTGCGCGCTACGTTTTGGTCAGACAAAATGAAATTAAAGTGAATATTGATACGACAATGATAATATATCAATGTCTGTACTACTCAAACACAAACTATTTCATGGTTCAGAATATTAGTGAGGCGAATGAAGGGACTGAGTGTATTGCAGCTAAATTTCACAGATTCGCAGAACTATTATGATGCAGATGTAGGCCATTTGGCCCATCATACATGCATCAGCCCTGTCATTTAGTGCCAATCTCCTGCCTTTTCCCCCTATCCTGCACACTATTACTGTCCAAAAACCATCCAATGGCCCTCTTGAATGCCTCGATTGAACCTGCCTCCACCATATTTCCAAACATACTCTAACTACTCTCTGTGTTTGCATGTCACTTTACAAATCTATGCTCTCGCACTCGTTTCTTTTACAAACAGACATAGCTTCACTCTATCCAGCCTGCTCATGATTTGAAAGCTTCAATCAAATCTCCTCTCAGCCTTCTTCCCTCCAAAATGAACAATCCCAATTTCTTCAATCTATCCCTTTAATTTGACCATCACAAGGTCTCATATTGGACAATGGAAAAGGTAAAGATCCTTGAGCTATGCTACACAACTATAACTACTAGCCATGTGAGACTGCCTGCTCTCTCTCTCTCTCTCTCTTACTCACACACACACACTTTCAGTTCAATGCCCTTTCTGAAAGATGGCACCTCCAACAATGCTGCACTCCTTCATTCTTGCACTGCAGTGTCAGCCTCGGATTTATTGGATGTATAACATCCAGAAACTGGTCACAAAGAGGATAAGAATTATTCGACACTTGCCTTTCTTTCACCTTCACTGTCGGAAGAGCTGCTACTGGAGCTGGAGCTGGGCGAGTGGCCATCTCCTCCCTGTTATTAAAGAAAGTCAGGATAGAGTTACTCTGAGGACCCACTGCAGCCATTTCCAATGACCCGAATAGTTATTAGATTTATTAAAATGTTCCTCCATGTAGCAGGTGACTGACGGCCTACTCTCTCTCACTTGACTGTCACTTCACAGTAGCACTCTGCTCAATCTTCCTGACTTTGAAGTCATGAGCTGAGTGACTGCTCCTGTTTCCCAGCAGGTTGGGGTTGTTGGGGGATAATCAATCATCTATCGCTCATGTTTCTAGCTTTTGGACTATTGTTGGGTGGGAATGGGTGATTTATTCTGTTGGCAATCCAGCTCCCACCATCTTAACACTGGTCTGGAACATGCAGTCAAAGGGTTCTACATTTACTTCTGGCTTTTTGATCTTTATCTTAGCTTAGCCAGACAGATAGTGTGGATGTTAGTCATCTCAAGGCCTCCATCTCCAAGTGGGAGATGCTCAACCAGAGTTTCAGTTTCTAACCATTTCAGTTAAGGGGGTGGATATATCTCAGGGTCAGCAGTGCTGCCTCCCACAGTCAAAGAGTTAGCAAATATTCAAGACTTAGATTTACTTAGATTACTTACAGTGTGGAAACAGGCCCTTCGGCCCAACAAGTCCACACCGACCTGCCGAAGCACAACCCACCATACCCCTACATTTACCCCTTACCTAACACTACGGGAAATTTAGCATGGCCAATTCACCTGACCCGCACATCTTTGTGACTGTGGGAGGAAACCGGAGCACCCGGAGGAAACCCACGCAGACACGGGGAGAACGTGCAAACTCCACACAGTCAGTCGTCTGAGTCGGGTATTGAACCCGGGTCTCTGGCGCTGTGAGGCAGCAGTGCTAACCACTGTGCCACCGTGCCGCCCAAGACCTGGATACTCACCAGAACCACAAGAAACCAAAACCCGTGTCCGCACTTTCAGGAAGGGGAGAACATGGAGCAGGAATTAGCAAACATTCCCCAAAGCAACAAGAGATTCCATACAGAATATTCTCCTTGTGCACAATAGAGACAATTCAACACACTTCATTTGGTTAGTGTCACTACCTCCAAGCCAGAAAGTTCAGGTTCAAATCCCACCTGCCCCAGAGGTGTGTCATAACATAACCGAGCAAGTTGATTAAAATAATCACACTCTCCTATTTAAAGCAAAGATATTAGTTTTGTTAAGAAATGCAGAATGAGGCAAGACCACAGGTCAGTGAGTGAGAATGTGCTTTGCAAATCACAACAGAATCTGCGTTTGTATGAGCATCCTCGTGTCTGTCTGAATCTCTACTCTGTCGTTCAGATCGACATTGCCTTCTTGGAGAGGGGACAAGCTCCATATGAATGTCAGCCATTTCCCATGAAAAGTGGATTATTTAACTTATGCCCCAGAAACGAATGATCTTTGCAAAGTGGAATGGGGGACCTGAAACTAATAAAAGACTATTTCAGAAAACCACGGAGTGTGAGATTCAGACAGTTTCCCATCCACCACAAAACGTAACACCACATTCCCCTGCAGAAAGGAACACCATTTGGGAATAATGTCAGCTCAAGGCATTCAGAGTCACCTCCTTCAGACTTCCGTATCTGCTTTTTCCTTTGGTTAACGTCTCTTTGTTGGGTCCTCCACTAAAGGGAAGAATGTCAGAGTTTGAGATCTGCTGCCATTGCCATTCAGGGAGCTGTGCAATCAGAATGAAATAGTTTGTGTGTGTGTGTGCGCGCGCGCGCGCATGTCTCTGTAGATGTGTGCATCTGTGCATATCTGTGTCTGCATGTGTGTGTCTGTGTTTGTGTATGTCTGTCTGTATGTGTGTGTGTGTGTGTCAATGTGGGTGTGTGTGTGTGTGTGTGTGCATGTGTGTGTCTGTGCGTGTCATGGTCTGTCTGTGTGTGTCTGTGTCTGTATGTGTGCGTGTATGTCTGTGTGTGTCTGTGTCTGCGTATGCATGTGTCTGTATGTGTGCGTGTATGTCTGTGTGTGTCTGTGTCTGCGTATGCATGTGTCTGTGTCTGTATGTGTCTGTGTGTGTGCGTGTGTGAGAGTCTGTCTATGTGAGTCTGTGTGTGTATCTGTGTCTGTGTCTGTATGTGTCTGTGTGTGTGTGTGTGTATGTGTGTGTGTGAGTCTGTCTATGTGAGTCTGTGTGTGTGTATCTGTGTCTGTGTGTGTGTACATTCTGGAGTCAAATCAGGACCCCTCAGCCAGGATAAATAATGCCTTCACTTTAACAATCCAAAGATTGGGCTTGAAGATCTTAAAAATACAAAATAGCACATACCAACAAATGGGGGTCAATTCTCAAATTCAAAAACACAAGCTGACAATAGAACTTCAGAGCTGATGAATGTGTGCCTGGAGAGATAGTGTAGGAGGAAGGGCTTTAGATTCTTGAGGTAATGGGGCCATTTCTGACTGAGGCAGGACCTGAACAATTTGGATAGCCTAACTTGGCCAACATTCACACAGTGAGACTTACTAGTGCTGTTGGGGTAGAGGTGAATTATACTCACAGGGGATGGAATTCAGAAGGGAGAGCAGCTGAAATGGGATTAGGAGTTAAAATATCAGTGAGTCTGAAAGGCAGAGGAAGAAGGAGTTTAGCAATGCAATATTTTAATGCAAATAACCCAAGGAATGAAACAGATATGAAAAGCACAGATAGACCCATAAGAGTATGGTACCTTAGCTATGACTGGGACACGGCAGGATTGGCTGTACACCATTCCTGGTTACTGGCATTCAGATGAGAGTGGGAAAATTCTGAATATTTTCAGAATATTGATCAGGAATCAATTATAATAGCGAGGGGCAGGATGATATTTAGAGTAGATTACCTACAGAATGGAAACAGGCCCTTCGGCCTGTAAATAATGAGAATAGCCTTAAACTACAGGGGAATATCGCTGGACTGGTCAGGTAGGCAGAGCAGTGGCAAACAGAATTCCACCCAGAAAATGTGAGGTAGTGCACCTGGGAGGGCTAACTAGGTATTACACAGTGACTGAGAGAATGCTGGGACGTACTGAAGGTCAGAGTGACCTTGCTGTACATATCTACAGATCCCTATGGTACCGGGGCAGGTAAATAAGGTCATTCTGAAAGGATGTGGGGTACTTGCGATTATTAGCAGAGGACAGAATACTAGAGCTGGGAGTGTATGCTGGAACTGTATAAAATGGTGGTTAGGTCAAGGATGTGAGTCATTGGACAGGGTGTAGAGGAGATTTACCTGAATTGCTGCCTGGGCTGGAGGGTCTCAGTGAAGATTAGATAGACTGTGGCAAAGATAGAGAGTACATCTGATGGAGGTGCAAAAAATTATGAGGTGCAGAGATAACGGTGGACAGTAAGACACCTTTTCTATAAGTTTTATCGGTCAGAGCATTGAGTATAGGAGTTGAGTGGTCATGCTGCGGCTGTACAGGATGTTGGTTAGGCTGCTTTTTGAATACTGTGTGCAATTCTGGTCTCCTTCCTATCAGAAGGATCTTGTGAAACTTGAAAGGGTTCAGAAAAGATTTACAAGGATGTTGCCAGGGTTGGAGGATTTGAGCTACAGGGAGAGGCTGAATAGGCTGGGGCTGTTTTCCCTGGAGTGTATAGAGTTTATAAAATCATGAGGGGCATGGATAGGGTAAATAGACAAAGTCTCTTCCCTGCGGTGGGGGAGTCCAGAACGAGAGGGCGTAGGTTTAAAGTGAGAGGGGAAAGATATAAAAGGGACAACTTTTTCACGCAGAGGGTGGTGCGTGTTTGGAATGAGCTGCCAGAGGAAGTGGTGGAGGCTAGTACAATTACAGCATCTAAATGGATATATGAATAGATCAGATTCTCTACAGTGTGGAAACAGGCCATTCAGCCCAACAAGTCCACACCAACCCTCTGAAGAATAACCCACCCCTCCCTACATTTACTCCTGACTACTGCACCCAACACTAGGCAATTCAGCTCAGCCAATTCATTTAACCTGCACATCCTTGGACTGTGAGAGGAAACTGGAGGAAACCCACAGACACGGGGAGAATGTGCAAACTATACACAGACTGTCACCTGAGGCTGGGATTGAACCCAGATCCTGCTGATGTGAGGCAGCAGTGCTAACCACTGAACCACCGTGGAAAGGCTTGGAGGAAGACAGGCAAAGCGCTAGCAAATGGGACTAAAATACGTTAGGCTATCTGGTCGGCATGGATGAGTTGGACCGAAGGATCTGTTTCCATGCTGTACATCTCTAGAAGCCAATATCCAGGGGGTTCAGGTCAGAAGGAGAAGGTTAAGGGAAGAGTCGAGACATATTTTCACCTGGAGGATGAGAGGAGTCTGGGACTCACTGCCTGAAAGGTGGTCCAGTCAGAAACTCAGGTACACACATCTGCAGTATTTATTCACTTGCCCTGAGAACTATAGCCCTCCGAAAATAGAATTAATATAATGAGAGATCGTTGGCGAATGGTGCAGGAACGATCGTTTGAATGGCCTCCTTCTGTGCTAAACATGTCTATGAGTCTGTTTCCCTAGGCTCTCAGTGAACACGTGGATGCTGGGTGTAGATCAGTCTGGGCTCAGATGGTCAGATCTGAATAATCTGTTGTCATTCACATGTAAAGTCACAGGGAAAACTGGGCACTGGAGCAGAGGATGAATGTGTGGCTCCCTTGCTCAGGTAGCCTTTTGTGTTTGTAAGGGTGGAGGGGAGGTGGGGGGGGGGGGGGGGGGGGGGGCGGTGAGAGAGCACAGGCAGCTTGTATCAAAACCGAGCTTTCTTTACCTTCTTATCTCTTTTGCTGGTCTTTTCTTTGGCATCGCAATGGGAAGCAGCGTTCTCAGTGGTATCACTGGGAGTTCTGTCGGTACTCTCCTTGGCATCACTGGGATTTTCTTTGGTGCCACTGGTCACTTTGCCCTCACTGGCATTTCCTTCTCCATTCTCTTTGGCATCATTGTTTACTTTGGCATCCCCAATATTCTCTTTGGTGTCACTGGCAATGTTTTTGTGTTTGGCGGTGGTGTGCTCCATCATGTCATAGCCTTTAGCACAATCTGGTTCCAATGAAGGACAATACTTTAGAATTGAACTGAATTGCACAGGATTTGACTCAGCGATGTACAGGTGAGCCTCTATACTTTGCGAAGAAATAGTTTGACAATAATGGCAACCAGATTTGGGACTACAGTAACATTACCCACAATAAAACAGATGAAACTATCAATCTTGCCCCTCCCCAGGTTTACCACACTGACAATGCGCTAGGCAGTACAGACTGTATCAGCCTACTCCCTAGCCTGGTTCACTTTAAGTCAGTCAGATGGTTGTGCTGTTAAGTAAACACTGAGTGAGGCCATTGTGTTTTCTTTGCATGTTTGAGACAGACCTGGCTTGCAGCTCGATTATTTAAAAAGGAATTGTAGTTGCAACTTGTACAAATTGGCAGCAGAATTTCCTTTATTGAAATAGTAACGACATTTCAAAAATACCTAACTGGGTCCGAGACAGTGGTGAAATGATCATACCCTCGGACCAGTAATCCAGAACATAGTCTGGCAGTGAATTCACTCCAGACGTTGGTTCAAATCCCATTGTAGCTGGTGAAATTCACAGTAGTAATTTATTCCAAATTTACTCATCTGATTCGCTAATATTCTTCAAGGGAATTAACCACCCTTACCTAGTCTGGCCTGCGTATGACTCCAGACGCACAGCAGTGGTTGACTTTTAAACCCTCACTGTGTGGAGTTTGCGCGTTCTCCCCGTGTCTGCGTGGGTTTCCCCTGCGTGCTCTGGATTCCTCCCACAGTCCACAGATGCGCAAGTTAGGGTGGATTGGCCATGCCATATTGCCCATAGTGTCCAGGGATGTGCAGGCTAAGTGCATTATGGGAAATGAGAGAGTACAAGGTTATGATGGGGGTGGGTCTGGGTGGGATCTCTTCAGACAGTTGGTGTGGACCTGATGGGCAAAATGACCTGCTCCCGTGCTGTAGAGATTCTATGAAAAGGTGTATGGAGTTAATCAGTTGTCAAACTGCTACTACCGGTGTATCTGTGTCACACGGAGTATTGTGGTTCAAGAAGTGGTGGTGAACTACCACTTTCTACCTTCTTGAGGGTAATTATGGATGAAAAATAAATACTGCCCTCACATCCAAATAAAACTTTTCCCTGAATCTTCTCTGTTTGTCTCCTCTCACCATTTTATAGTCATATATAGTAAAGTGTAATGTACAGTTTTGCTCTCATTTTAATGTCAGTCTGACCCTTTAAGGTGAGACGATGTCCCAGTGGTATTATCGCTGGACTGTTAATGCAGAGACCAAGGTAATATTCTGGTGACTTGGGTTCTAAGCCCACCATGGCAGATAATGAAATTTGAATTCAGTAAAAGTCTGGAACTATAAGTCTAATGGGGGCCACAAATCCTTGTTTCTTGTCAGAAAAGCCCATTTGATTCATTAATGCCCTTTAGGGAAGGAGGCTACCATCCTGGTCTGGCCTCCATCTGACTTCAATATTGTTGACTCTTACCTGCCCTCTGGGTAATAAATGCTGCCTGGCCAGTGGTGCCATCATCCCTGAATGAATTTTTAAAAAAATTCTGTCTCAACAAATGTGAGTATCTAGAAGTAAAATGAGACATGTGAACCGGAGCACCCGGAGGAAACCCAAGCAGACACGGGGAGAACGTGCAAACTCCACACAGTGAGAGTTTAAAAAGTCAACCAATGCTGTGGGTCTGGAATCACACATGGGCCAGACTAGGTAAGGGTGGTTAATTCCCTTGAAGAATATTTGCAAACCAGATTATTAAATTTGGAATAAAATATTACTGTTAATTTTACCAGCTGCACTAGCATTTGAACTCAAAATCTGGATTTAAGTCACTGCCACACTACGTTCTGGATTACTGGTCTATGTGCTGGATTACTGGTCTATGTGCTGGATTACTGGTCTATGTACTGGATTACTGGTCTATGTGCTGGATTACTGGTCTATGTGCTGGATTACTGGTCTATGTGCTGGATTACTGGTCTATGTGCTGGATTACTGGTCTGGCAATACAATCATTTCGCCATTGCCTTCCTTTTCACAAATCTAGGGCCCAGTTAAATACTTTTGAAGTGTAGTTACTATTTCAATAAAGGGAATTCTGCTGCTAATTTGTACAAGTTTCATAAAAAGTAGATACAATGATGATCAGATAGCATTTTAGTATCATGGTCTGAGAGATAAATAGAGGTTAAGATACCAGGGAGAACTTCAGCTGCTCTTTAAATAATGTTTCATGCCACATTGGGCAGATGAGGAATCACAGGTCCTCAATACTGGAGAAGCAACCTAGACTTGGTGCTCAAATGCTATGGGGTCCGCAGTGAGCTGGTAAGATGGAGACATAACTGGCTCTGTCACAGAAAACAGAGAGTAGGGGTGGAAGGATATTTTACTGACTGGAGATCTGTGACCAGTAGTTTTCTGCAGGGATCTGTGCTGGGACCCCTTTGTAATACATAGATAAATGACTTGGAAGAGAATATAAGTGGCCTGTAAATTTGCAGATGACACAAAGGTTAGGGGAGTTGCAGACAATGAGAAGAATATAGATAGGATATATGTAGGCAGAAGTGGGTACTGCAGATGCTGGAGATTAGAGTCAAGATTAGAGTGTTGCTGGAAAGGACAGCAGGTCAGGCAGCATCCGAGGAGCAGGAAAATCGGCATTTTGGGCAAAAGCCCTTCATCAAGAAATATATAAATATAGGTTGGAGATTTGGACCGAGAAATGGCAGATAGAGTTTAATCCAGACAAATGTGAGGTGATACAATTTTGAAGATCTGTTGCAGGAGGAGCGTATACAGTAAATAGCAGAACTGCTAGTAGCATCAATATACAGTGGGATTCAGGCACACAGGTCTGCAGTTCCCTGAAAGTGGCAACACAAGCAGCTAAGGCAGTCGAGAAGGTATATGGCATGCTTGCCTTCATTGGTCAGAGTCTAAAAATTGGCAGGTTATGTTGCAAATTTTAATTAGGCCATATTTGAAATATTGTGTACAGTTCTGGTCACCACACAAATAGAAGGATGTGGAGGCTTTACACAGGGAATACGAACAGTTTACCAGGATGGTGCCCGGCTTGGAGGTGCTCGGCTTGGAGAGTGCCTGGTTTGGAGGTGAGATTGGACAAACTTAGTTTGCTTTCTCTTGAATAATGAGGGGTGGCCCCTGAAACTACATGAGGAAAGGATAGAATGGAGAGTCAAAGTCTTTTTCCCAAAGAAGAAAATTACTCGGGGACATAGGCTTAAGACAAAAAGGGGAAAGTTGAAAGGAGATGTGAAAGGCACGTCTTTATACACAGAGAATGGTAAGTGCCTGGAATGTGCTTCCAGAGACAATAGCAAAACTTAAGAGGTATTTTGACAGATACATGAATAAATAGGAATAAAGAATAATGAACCGTGTATAAGTAAAAGGTTTTCTATTATGAAAGGCATATGTCAGTCCAGTCTTGGTGGGCCGAAGGGCCTGTTCCTGTGCTGTGCCATACTGTTGTTTGTCTTGTTCTGGGGTAGTACACAAGCCGAGGACACTCTCTCTGAGCTGTGAATGATACTTTAGACATGATACTTGTAAACATTGATGTTCAGATGGTGCCTTGGTCGAAGGAACAGAGTAAGCATTTTTATCTTGAGGACTGAAGTGTGCACATAAGGAGGTCTTGCTGAAATTATACTGGTCATCAGTGAGACCAAATTTAAAATACTATGTCCACTCTGGTCTCCATACTCAGTGAAGGATATGCTTGGATGGCAGTACATTGAAAGTTCACTTGATTGGCCTCTGGGATGAGGGGACGCTGTCCCATGATGAGAGGCTGAGACAATTGGGTTTCTATTACATAAGAACGTAGGAACTAGGAGCAGGAGTAGGTCATCTGGCACCACCAAGCCTGCTCTTCTATTCAATAAGATCATGACTGATCTTTTTGTGGCTTCATCTCCAATTACCCGCCTGCTCCCCATAACTTTTGATTTCTTTACTGTTCAAAAATCTATCTTTGCCTTAAGAACATTCAACAAGGAAGCTGCAACTGTTTCATTGGGCAGGAAATTCCACAGACTCATAACCCTTTTGGTGAAGAAGTCCCAAATCTGCTCCCCTTATTTTGAGGCCATGCCTCCTACTCAATTTCACCCATCAGTGGAAACAACCTCCCTGTTTTTCTGTTATCTATTCCCTTTCATAATTTTATGTTTCTACAAGATCCACCACTTTCTTCTGAATTCCAATGAGCATATTCTCAGTCTGCTCAATCTCTCCTCATAAGCCAACCCTCTCAACTCTGGAATCAACCTGGTGAACCTCCTCTGCACCCCTTCCACATCCTTTCTCAAGTAAGGAAACCAAAATTGTTCACATTACTCCAGTTGGGGCAGCATGCTGCCTCAGTAGTTAGTACTGCTGCCTCACAATGCCAGGAACCCAGGTTTGATTCCAGCCTCAAGTGACTGTCTGTGTCAAGTTTGAACATTCTCCCCGGGTCTGTGTGGGTTTCCCCTGGGTGCTCCGGTTTCCTCCCACAATCAGAAGATGTGCAGGTCAGGTGGATTGGCTATGCTAAATTGCCCATAGCATTAGGTGCATTAGTCAGAGGTAAATGTGGGGAATGGATCTGGTTGGGTTACTCTTCAGTGGGTCAAAGAGCCTGTTTCCATACTGTAGGGAATCTAATCTAATCTTACCAACACCCTATACAGCTGCAGCATAATCTCCCTACTTTTAAACTCCACTTGAAGCATACACAGTTTGAAGGGGTTGGAGTGGGTTGATAGTGAAATAGGTTCCCCCCGCCCCGACCAGCTCATTCCACACACACACACACGGTCTACGTGAAAAAGTTGCCCCTTAGGTCCCTTTTATGTCTTTCCCATTCACCTTAAATCTATACCCTTTAGCTCTGGACTCCCCGAACCTGGGAAAAAGACTTTGGCTATTCATCCTATCCATGTCCCTCATGGTTTTATAAACCTCTATGAAGGTTACCCCTCAAACTCTGACACTCCTGGGAAAAGAGCCCAAGCTCTGCTCATTGAAGTCTAAGAGAATGAGAGGCGACCTTATTGAAATATGTAAGATTCTTCAGGGCACTTGACAGGGTCGATATGGAGACCTTGTTACCCGTTACGGAAAAGTCTAGGACCAGAGGGTATAACTACAAAATAAGACAAAGGCAAAGAGTAATTCTTTTCTCTCTGAGGTTAGTGAATCTGTGGAATGACAGAGAGCTGTCAAGGCTGAGTTTTATGCATATTCAAGGCTGAGATAGTCAGATTTTTCTTTAATCAGTAAGGGAATCAAGGGATAGAGGGATTAAAGCAGGAAAGAGGAGTTGAGGATGAGTAGATGGTCACATTTAACAGCAGAGCAGAGTTGAGGGGCCGAACTGCCTACGTCTACTCATGGTCTAAATCACTATACTCTTTACTCATTCCACTCCTCAAACTTGCAGCTTTCTTTCAGCCAGTTTGGACATGTTAAACAAATCAATTCATCCAGTTAGCTGGTGTTGACAAGATACGTGAGCAAACATTGAATCAGATTTCAAACTAGTAAGGGAACATTTTTCTGCCAAGATGGATGCCCAGGGTGTATCGGATTATTAGTCAGGCTTATCCGATGTTATCTTTTAACCAACATTCCTCCCTTTGTAATCTGTGGGACATTTTGCCAGTGTTGACACACAACAGAAATTAAACCTCAGACTTTCTGGATATTTTTGTTCTAAAGGAAGAGCAAAATGTGATCAAAACCTAAAATAAATACACAAGCTGGGCTGTCAGAATACTCCAAACAAGCAGCCCTTGATTTTACAAGACACAAAGCTGCATTTGTCAAACAGCCATTGTCAAAACACTCCAACAGATACAATCTGGGAATTTGTATATCCTACTGCCCCCCAAAGTGGTCTGACAACAATCCAAGGCTTTTCTAACAAAAGGCCAGAAGCAAAATAATGCTTTACAACACAAATCAGGTATGAATTTACTGCAACACATCCCTGTAACTACCAAAACACACTGGGTCCCTGGTCAATAGTATTCAAACATCAGTATAACCCCCATTGTGTTGGTTCAAAGCTCCACTGCCACTTGAAACACAGCACCTCCTTCACAAGCAGCAAGTCCCTTTAATAGAGCCATTCTCCAACATGTTGCCAGAATAAAGACAGACTAGTCAATTGCAGCAACCAGCTGAAGCGGAGCCTGCTGCTGAATTCCACGGTCAATACAATATTACCCATTATCTTTGGAAAGTGGGGCTCTCATTCTCCAAATCCAGAAAAACTGGAGCCAATTTCATCACACTGATGGGGTAAAATTGTGGAATGATAGGCCATTCAGCCCACTGCACTTGTGTTGGCTTTGGTGGAGGATCAATCCCGCTCCTCTGCTCTCTTCCCCTGACCCTATTGCTTTCTGCTTCATGTATTTATTGGATTTTCATTTGAAAGGCCACAGGATGCTCCCATTGTTCTTCAGGGACAGTGTTCCAGATTACAACAGCCAGGATGTAACATGGAAACTGTGAAGGGCGGCATGGTGGCTTAACAGTTAGCACTGCTGCCTCACAACGCCAGGGACCCGGGTTCAATTCCCGCCTCGGGCAACAGTCTGGTTGGAGTTTGCACGTTCTCCCCGTGTCTGCGTGGGTTTCCTCCGGGTGATCCGGTTTCCTCCCACAGTCCAAAGAAGTGCAGGTTAGATGAATTGGCCAAGCTAAATTGCCCATAGTGCTAGGTCCATTAGTCAAAGGGGAATGGGTCTGAGTGGGTTGCTCTTCGGCGGGTTATTGTGGACTTGTTGGGCCAAAGGGCCTATTTCCACACTGTAGGGAATCTAATCTGATCCACTTTGGTGGGAATTACAGTAACATAGAAACTAGAAGCAGGCAGTGGTCCATCAAGTCTACTCTGCCATTCAAGAAAATCCTGGCATGATCCCCTCTCTCAAACTCCATACTCTTTCCAGACCCCTTGAAACCTTTAGGGTGTAGAAACCTGTTTCTTTCTAATTAGAATAGAGAAAAACCTGCATAGAAAATAATTTTCTTTACTTCTTATTCATTTGTCAATTACCCGATCGGCTATAGAAACAGGAAATGCTCGAGACCTGTGACAGATCGGCAGGCAGAGCACGTTAGGACTATCGTGTTTCTCTTCCCACAGAGGCAGCCTACCTGGCTGAAAACTTCCAGCCCTTACTGTTCTTAATTCAGATTTCTGGCATCTGCAGTGTTTTGTTTCTGTGTTAGATCACATCGTTTGGCTCACTGACTGAGAGCTGTTCCTCTTTCCTTACCTCCTTCACAAACCTACTAATGATTCCTTCTGCTTTCACATTTGAGATATTAATGTATTAAGGGCGGCACGGTGGCTCAGTGGTTAGTACTATTGCCACACAGCACCAGGGTCCCTACTTCGATTCCACCCTCGGGCGACTGACCGTGTGGGGTTTGCACATTCTCCCCGTGTCTGCGTGGGTTTCCTCCGGGTGCTCCGGTTTCCTCCCACAGTCCAAAGATGTGCAGGTAAAGTGAACTGGCCATGCTAAATTTTCCATAGTTATTAGGTGCATTAGTCAGGGTGGGTTACTCTTCGGAGGGTTGGTATGGACTTGTTGGGGTGAAGGGTCTGTTTCCACACTGTAGGGAATCTAATCTAATCTGAACCTTGAACCTATTTCTGTAATATTCTCTTCATCTTTTCTCCATGTAGAACAAACGAGCAGGTACCTCAGAAAGGGCAATGACAGATCTTTAAAGATCTCAAGGTAGACAAACTTCATAGAGAATCTCTTATTTCCCCTCTCCAGGTCCTTTCGGGATAGGCCTGATAGGAAGGGCTGCACAGCCCGTGAAGTTTATGAAGAGAGCCTTCAGATTTTTTAATTTCATTCATTAGATTGGGGAACACTGACCAGGCTAGCACTTATTGTCTTTCTCCAGAGGGCGGCACTCACATGGGTCTGAAGTCACATGTAGGCCAGACCAGATAAAGATGGCAGATTTCCTTCCCTAAAAAGGTCATCAGTGAACTTGATGGTTTTTCTTTAAATGACAATTGACAGTGGCTACACAGTCACCATTTATTCCAGATGTTTTATTTAAACCAATAGAATCCCCACAGTGCAGCAAGAGGCCATTCAGCCCATCAAATCTGCACTGATCCTCCAAACAGCATCATGTCCATCCCTGCAATATTACGCAGGGTTTCTACTGTGCTAACCCAGCCAGCCTGCAGATCCCTGGATACTACGAGGCCATGAAGCCATCTAACCTGCATGTATTCTGACTTTGGGAAGAAACGAGAGGACCCAGCAGAAACCCATAGAGAACATGTGAACTGCACATACACACACACACACACACACACACACACACACATACACACGGCTAGAATTGCACCCAGCTCCCTGCCACTATGCTACCGTGCCACCCATTTCCCCAGAACATTAACCGGAAGGTTCTGGATAACATTACTGTCATACCAGTGCTTAGATGTAAGGTCTGACTGCCATGAGACACACACACACACCAGTAGCAGGCCAGTACTCCAGACAGAACCACCTAGTCATGAGGCTGAGTCTTACTCTCACCCCCAAATCCATGACGCATTTACCTTGCTAAATAAGTGGCTGAGGGGGCACTTTCCTGTCAATGGCCCTT
Source organism: Hemiscyllium ocellatum (assembly GCF_020745735.1). Classification (NCBI taxonomy): domain Eukaryota; kingdom Metazoa; phylum Chordata; class Chondrichthyes; order Orectolobiformes; family Hemiscylliidae; genus Hemiscyllium; species Hemiscyllium ocellatum. The sequence continues at coordinate 20,745,990 of NC_083447.1, read as the reverse complement.
CTCAGTTACTTACCCTTCACAGCAACTCGCTGCTCCTTGACCTGGCGGACCTCTGACTGAGATCGCACTCATAGGGGCTCCCGCTGATGACGACAGTGGACTCTCCAATGTCAAAATTTCTACTTTAGCCTCCAGGAATTGGCTCAGGACCCAGACACAGTCCCAGCTCCAATTTTCTCAACTCCCAAGATGATGTTCAGCCTTGTTATTATATATAGCTCAGTTACTTACTAAGTAAGCAGAAGCTAGTTGCTTTTCAGGGCATCTCAATGGAACAATATGAGAGATGTAGAAAGATGCAGGGAGGACAGTCCAGACAGTTAGTTGTGCCTGTGCCTGAGGTCAGAGTGAAAAATCATGCATTCCCCATATCAGTGTTACTGAACCAAAAGGCTCTGTGCTCACCCTCGGTCTCCACATTTCAAGATATGTCAAAACTGGGGTGCTGGACAGGCACAGCCGGCCAGGCAGCATCCGAGCAGCAGGAGAGTCAACGTTTCGAGCATAAGCTCTACTTCAGGAATGTTTCCCTGGTCTCCACATTTCAACATAATCCTACTTGCTTTTTCAGTGCAATGATAAGGAGTGCATCTCTGTCACAGGGTCAGCACTGAAGGAGCGCAGTTCTGTTAAGAGGGTCAGTGCTGAGGGAGTGCTGCACTGTCAGAGGGTCAGCACGGCTCTGTTGGAGGGTCAGTGCTAAGGGAGTGCTGCACCATCGGAGGTCAGTATTTTGGGAGTGCGGCATGGTCAGAGGGCCAGTACTGAGGGAGTGCTGCACCATTGGAGAGTCAGTGCTGAGGGAGTGCCGCTCTGTCAGAGGGTCAGTGCTGAGGCAGTGCCACTTTGTCGAAGGGTCAGTGCTGAGAGAGTGGCGCTCTGTCGGAGAGTCAGTGCTGAGGGAGTGCCGGTCTGTCGGAGAGTCAGTGCTGAGGGAGTGCCGCTCTGTCAGAGGGTCAGTGATGTGGCAGTGCCACTTTGTCAAAGGGTCAGTGCTGAGAGTGGCGCTCTGTCGGAGGGTCAGTGTTGAGGGAGTGCCGCTCTGTCGAAGGTCAGTGCTGAGGGAGTGCCACTCTGTTGGAGGGTCAGTGCTGAGAGAGTGCCGCTCTGTCAAAGGGTCAGTGCTGAGGGAGCCCCGCACTGTCAGAGGGTCAGTGCTGAGGGAGGGGTGCACTGTCAGAGGGTCAGTGCTGAGGGAGTGCCGCTCTGTTGGAGGGTCAGTGCTGAGGGAGTGCCGCACTGTCAGAGGGTCAGTGCTGAGGAAGTGCTGCAGTGTTGGAGGGTCAGTGCTGAGAGAGTGCCGCTCTGTTGGAGGGTCACTGCTGAGGGAGTACCACTCTGTCTGAGGGTGAGTGCTGAGGGGGTGCTGGTGATGCTGTCTATCTTCTCAAGTTGACCTCAAAGATTCCTGATGTCAACACAACTGAAATCATAACACTTTTCAAAAGCATTAGGTAGAGGTTTGTACTAAATTTTCTAAAGTTAAAGGATTTTGAAGTATCTTTGCTCCACTTCCTTGCTTTAATCGTTTCCCCCTGAAATCTCCACAGAGGAGACAGGGAGCAATGGGTTTTGTTGTCTGTGACTGTGCAGATCCCAGTCCAGGGTGTAACTGTGATCCTGATAAATGAGAAAAATCAGTTTCCATCCAATTGAATTAAATCAGGAATAATAAAGGCAGAATGTCCTGGAAATATTCATCTCCCAGTCTGGCAGATTGTTATCCCATTATATCCCCAGCAGATTACTCATTCAATTTTAACCCTCATTAACCAGTCCCACATCATCTCCACCCAAGTATAGTTGCAAAGCTCCTTGCTGTCTCAGTAGTTATTGCTAACTGGCCGAAGTATCAGGATTTGCTCATTCTGCAGAGTTGATATACCATAGGGGCCAGTGTAAAATTTCAGCTCCCAGCACTGGGGATAATTCAGCAGATACAGAGTTACCTCCTCGGTGAAAACGTTCTGTTTTAGCTTTCTGAGCAAAGTCACAACTCCAATTCAATGAGAATTGACAGCACAACCTCACAAATTTGCACTAAATTATTGCAATTTACACCCACATTTCCTCTGGGTTGATGCAACTTAAAACCCAGCTATGTCTTACACTATTGCAACATACATCCATGCAATAAGTTGTACTTTATACCCACCACATTCAAATAATGCAATTTAAGCTGAAATTAAAAATCCACACCTCTGTTGTTATACGGTTTTCTCCTTACCTAAAGCCATGCTGCGCAATGAAGCCGGAGCTATGGATGCTGAGTTTTATTTATAGAGACTCTGGTGGAATTGTTTATAACTGCACAAAATGTGCCATTTCCAATTGGGTTTCCTGGCCAGGCAAAACATTCCGCTGCTGTCTGGGGATGCAATATCTATTTAACTACTGTAAGGAAGTTGGTAAAATGTTTCATTCACTCAGTTACTACTTTTGGTTGTTATTATTTGAACTTGATTCCTGGCCCAGGGCTGCTGTCTCTCTCGAGCAGGTCTGACGTGATTTATATCAACAAAGTTAATTTTAAAAATATCAACCTCTTACAGAACACACTTGGGGACAGGACTGCCAGCATCATCATCAGAGAGAGACAGACAGAGCTGCCCAGAGCTGCAAACTGGTCACTTTAATCTGTAGATGCCCATTTCAGACAGGCCACTGGGGAAAGGTGGCTTACTCCCGTATCTTAGTCATAGAAATTTTCAAAAACAGAAAGAGATGCTTTGGCTCATTGGTGTCAACACTGCTCATCTATTCTAATGCCATGTTCGAGCCTGTGGCCTTACATGCTATAGAGTTTCAAGTTCTCATCTAAACAGCTTTCAAATATCTGAGTGGGTCCCACGTCCTGCATGCTTATAAGCAGCAAGTTCTACATTCTCACCATCCTGGGTGAAAATAAACTTCCTCAAATCATCCCCTGCTCTTTACATAAGAACTGCGTCCCTGGTTACTAATCTTTCTAAGGGGAAACACTTTTCTCTATCTACTCCTCACACCCCCTAAATATTTTCATGTATTCCTTTCTAAAATCTAGTTTTAAATTGCTCAAAGAAACCAGTCAGGGAATAATTCGATGTCAGAGAAATCCACTCCACAAGTACCCTTTCTGAAAGGCCTACATGTTAAGCAGAGTTACAGAATGATTTGCATTTTAGGTTAGATTCCCTACAGTGTGGAAACAGGCCCTTCAGCCCAACAAGTCCACATCGACCCTCCAAAGAGTAACCCACCCAGACTCATTTCCCTCTGACTAATGCACCCAACACTATGAGCAATTTCACATGGCCAATTTACCAGACCTGCACATCTTTGGACTGTGGGAGGAAATTGAAACACTCAGAGGAAACCCACACAAACACGGGAAGAATGTGCAAACTCCACACAGTCGCCCAAGGCTGGAATCGAAGCTGGGACCCTGGTGCTAGGAATCAGTGCTAACCACTGAGTCACTGTGCCATTCTATTATTTCACTCAATTTCCAACCTCAAGATTGGGATCATGTGGTACAGTGGTAGTGTCCCTGACTCTGAGCCAGCCAGGAGATCTGATTCAAGTGCCATGGGTTCCAGAGGTGTGTCATTACTTTGCTGAACAGATTGATCAGAAAATAGGTCAAGATACCTTAAAGAGCACAGCATTCACTGATATAACATAGCAAATGGCAGCCGAGGTGGTTCTGTAACAACCAGAGTAAGTCCAATGGAAACCTTTAAATCCACCCAAACAGAAAGGAATTGAGGTCATTATCTTATTTGAAGGATGATGTTTCTCTCATTACAGCGTAGCACCAATTCTCCACGGAGGTGTTCTCATTTTGTGTCTCTCTGAAATCAAATGTGAGCCCTCAATCTTCCGACTGTAAATGTTACCAAAGAGTGACACCATGTTGCAACCAAACAATTAGCTCTTTTTCCACCATTCCTCACATCACTGTAGGATCCTTTCAGTGTCTCATCCAAGTGGCCACACTCAAGTTGGAGTGATCATTGGCAGGATATTCAATATCCACTTCAGGCATTTTCGCTCAGAGGTCACTAGATTGCCAGAATGACAAAAAAAAAGCCCAATTTCCTACTCCCTTTTCAGAAACAATGATAACCGTGAAACACAGAAACTGTAGTATAGTAATAGAGAATGAGAGTCAAACCCAAAGCCTGTGCTCATAACCAATTAATCTACCCAGAGCGGCTTAAAGAGGATTGTGCACTGGGAGCAGGTACTTGCAGTTATACAGGAAGTGAATGTGACCAGACATAGTAAAGAATGGCGCTGCACTGAACAGTGTGGAATCCAGGGTTTCTGGATGCTGCATCCAAAGAGTTGGCAGGATGGACAACTGCAGGTAACCTAGCCCTCCACACAGTCGCTCAAAAGGCAGGGGTCACAGATAGCTGTGAAGGTCAAAGCTGGGGTCAAGCTTCAATGTAGTGGCACAAGGAGGTCAACAGCCTCTCACAACTAGTCAAGGTCATGAATGTACTGCTTAATATCATAGCCTACAACTACACGAACCAGGCTCATAAGTTGCTCAATTCACTCCACTCCCATCAGACATCTACCCATCTCTTATCAAATGGATTCAGACCTGGTCAGTCTCACACTCCTCCACATCCTCAGGATAATGCAAGCCTCACACCCCACCTTACACATCCCGGGAGAGACTTGGTGGTTGTGGTTTGAGAACTGGGGGTGGGGGTGTCAGAAGTGACTCCAGACTAACCAAGCAGGCCACCCAAGTGCTGGCCAGCTGCATTCACACTAATGAACTCAACAGCAATGTAGCATCTAATGGCCAATAGTGCGGCCTGCTCTGCAGTCTTTGACATCTATTCCTGTGAGATAACACAGTAAAAGCCATCTGTCTGCAACACAACCTGTGGCATACAGATCAGTTCTAGAACTCAGACTCCAGTAAATGGGAAAGTAGTTGCACAAACTGATCAAAATCATAGATCTTCCTGCAGTCACTGAATGGATATAGCTGTCATGTCTCATACAGAAGAGTATTCAGTGATCTCAGTGAGCAAGCCAACCCAAGTGCAGACTCCAGAGAAGGGCAGATACTTACCCAGCTTCTTGGTCATCAATTGGTGCATAATACATGGAAGCAACAGCAGGAAACTCGGCACATGATGGAGTGCACTTCTTCTCTGCAACTAGTACTGGTGAACCATTCGCTTTTTACCAAGGACCTAGGTTCCAATATAGTCCACACTAATTAGGATTAGAATCCCTACAATGTGGAAACAGGCCCTTCAGCCCAAGTCCACACTGACCCTCCAAACAGTAACCCACCCAGACCCATTCCCTGACGTTTACCCCACCTAATAACCTACACTATTGCCAATTTAGCACGGCAAATTCACTGGACTGTGCATCTTTGGACTGTGGGAGGAAACCCTGCAGACATGGGGAAAATGTGCAAACGCGAGAGTCACCCGAGGATGGAATCGAACCCAGTTCCCTGGTGCTGTGAGGCAGCGGTGCTAGCTACTGTACCATCCCATACCTCAGTAAATCTGTACTGAACTCTCTTTGCTGCTTTAATGCACCTCCTATAGCTTGTAGGGCCCTACATCATGCAGTGTCTTGACTGAGATCTGATAAAGGTTTTCTATTGACTTGGCTTCAACAGGTTAGAGAAAGAGATTTGAAGGAAACATGCAAGAGGGACTGAGAAGTAATACAAATTAAGAGATGCGGTAAGAGTAAATTCACCTGGTTGAGGACTACCCAATTTGGGTCAATCTGTGAATCACCCTCAGGATCCAGAATGACAATCTGATAGGCTTGGAAATTAGTAAGAGTGACCTCTGCACTCTCAGGACAGACAAGAAACTGGTCAAAGATAACATCATTATCAAAGTCATTTTCACAAGCATCACCAATCCTGTTATCTAGGAAAAGGACAAGTCATGCATAAGAATGAAACAATGGCACTGACCTCATCTGACCCAGCTACCTGGAATCAACTCTCCCTCCTGCCCCAAAAATTCATGCCTTCCACAAACGTCCACATCATCACTGAACCTCAACTCCACCTCTCAATTACACCCTCATCCTCAAACCACAGCACCTTATGAAACATCCACTTCATGGTGAGAAAGTTGGTTTGAGACACAGTATCATCGTAATAGAAGCATTTGGCTCGTCGAGCTTGCTCTGTCATTCATTAAGATCATAGCTGACCTATCCATCAGCTCAGCTCCTCCTATCTGCATTATTCCCGTAACCCTTAATTCCCCTACCATGCAAAAACCCATCCGACTGTGTCTTGAATATATTTAATGAGGCTGCCTCTACTGCTTCCCTGGGCAGAGAATTCCATAGATTTACTACTCGCTGGGAAAAATGGTTCCTCCTCATCTCTGCCCTAAATCTAATCCCCCTAAGGGGTGACACAGTGGTTAGCACTGCTGCCTCACAGCACTAGGGTCTCAGGTTCGATTCTAGCCTTGGCCAACTGTGTGTGGAGTTTGCACATTCTCCCTGTCTCTGCATGGGTTTCCTCCAGGTGCTCTGGTTTCCTCCCACAATCCAAAGATGTACAGGTCAGGTGAATTGCCTATGCTAAATTGCCCCATAGTGTTAGGCGCATTAGTTAGAGGGAAATGGGTCTGGGTGGGGATCAGTATGGACTTGTTGGGCCGAAGGGCCTATTTCCACACAGTAGAGAATCTAATCTAGAGGCCATGTCCACAAGTTCTGGTTTCATCAGCAGAAACAACTTATCGGTCTATATCTTATCTATCCCTTTCATAATTTTATACGTTTCTACATGATCCCTTCTCATCCATCTAAATCCTAGAATGGGATGAAGGTTTCACATTAGGTGACTTTAAAAGTCTTATTGAATCTCAATCTTGGTCTCAATGAGTACAAACCTATAGCACAGGGCTGTCCCATCTTTGATGCTGAACAGCCATCTCAGGCCATGGGATGGGTGATACTGATGACAACTGCGGACAGGGAAATGTGAGGGTTCAATAAGACTGTTGCAGTTGGTGGAGCTCTTTTAAACTTGGGGCTCAAGCTTGTTACTACAGGGGATCCTGGGGTGTTAGGGGGGGGGGGGGGGGGAAGGCTTGGTTTGGCTCAGGTTATGATGTACTCAATACACAGAGCCTGAACTGACAAATTTCAGTCTCACCACCAAAAGCCCTCACCTCGAATGTAAACATTTCCCCATAAACTTCATTCCCAACATCCTGAAATACCAGAAGAAAACTTGTTGAACCCATTCCACGGTTAAGTATTTACTGAATAGCCCATCCAACAATAATTACGTACAATGCTAGTCTGTGTCTACTCAGCTAGACATCCATCTGTAGTTTATTTTTCTGGAACACACACATGACTTAGCGGCTGTTCAAGAGCCTTCAGGGTCTCCTATACAGCAGGACGCAGTCAGGTTATGGTCAATTGGTTTCCAAAAGGATTGGACATAAAAGAATCTCCCCTCAGTCCAGCTGTGGGCTGTGATTGAATTTAAACACACATCCAAACACAGGAGGTTTAACCGAGGCTTCCAGTTCCACAAATGGATACGTGGAACAATTTATCACCTGCAGCCACACTAGCACACTCCCTCCCCCAACTACAATCTCCAAATTAGAGACACCCTGCTCCGTGGGTATTTGTTTGTAGAAGCTTTGGCCCTTGCCCAGGAAAACTTCCAAATATTACAGTTCCATAAATAGTACAGAAAATAAACACTACAGACCCATTGCATGTCAATATAATCAAAGCCTGTTAAGAATGTAGATGTGCTTGAAGAAAACTTGCATTCAGAGAGATTTGGATGAAATGGTGCTATACCACGCAGTACCCTAGCACTTAATCCACACAATTTCTGTTTCACTTTATCAGAATGCAGTGACCGAAGGGATGGTGGAAAGGGTGGGGCAGATGATAGAGAGAAAAGGGAAAAGATCCATTTTACATCCTTGGAACTAAAAGGTGTCCAGGTCAACAGTATCAGAAAGGTTACCATGTGATGGCTTGTGACCACAGTTAACCAGGATGTCTCTGCAATACAACTGCAAGTGAATAGTGTCTGATCAGTTGCTGAGTTGGCCCCAAGTTATCAATTTGCAATCATGTTACAAAAACATAATACTGTGCCATCGCACCGATCGAAATGCAAGTTTAGGGGCTTGGGACTGCACTTGAAGTCTAACATCCAGGTCACCAGAGCTGCCCCTGCCCCTCCCAAATTTGGAAGCTTGCTGTCCTCTGTCTCACAATGTCAAAGACCGCTTATTTAACACAAAAAAACAAAGTGCTGGAGAAACTCAGGTCTGGCTCCATCTGTGGAGAGAGAGAGAGAAAGTTAACATTTCAAGTCCTGTGAATGTTCTGATGAACAGTCACAGGATTTGAAACGTTCATTCTGTTTCTCTCTCCACAGATACTGACAGATGGCCAAATTTCTTGAGCACATCAGTGTTTCAGATGACCAACATCTGCAGTTTTGTTCATTGTACAGTTTGAATCATCTGTTCTCTTGGCAAGACTCCCAGACTGAGGTTAGACCTCTTCCAGGATCTGGAAACAACACATTGTTCCAACATGGACACCTGAGCAAGTATCACCCACAGTCCACAGGAATCTAAAACCTTTGCCTTTTTATCATTCTTTCAGGGGATGGAGGTATTAATGGTACAGCCATCATTTAAGACTCATTTCTAACTTGAACTGAGTTGCTTGCTAGGCTATCTCAGAGTTCCCCTTTACTAAAGATCTGGACCTTCCCCAAGGATAGTATTGATCTGGTGGGTTTTTACATCAATTGCTGATGGTTTCATGGTCACCATCACTGAGATGAGCTTTCCAATACAAATTTATTATTCAAATGTACATTCCAGCAGTTGCTGCAGTGGGATACGAACCCATAGTCATTGAGATGTACAGCATGAAAACAGATCCTTAGTCTGGGCCCCTGGATGACCAGCCCAGGCCTCCGGATTATTAGGCCAGTGAGATCACCATTAAGCAGATATTGCTAGCAAGTGCTTACAGCAAGGTAACTGAAATCTGAACTGCACTTATTCAGGACTCCTGCCCTGAATCTATGGAAACCTGGCTGGAAGTGTACCTTTTAAGCATATCGTTTTACAAACATGTAATTGTATAATAATGAACTTCTGCCCTCAACAGCAGAATGCTGTTACACACATCAGATAAGGAGACAGATGAAAATTGATGCATTTTAGCGACAGCTGCACAGAACAGGAATAACGAGCCCAAAGTAGTCAGTGCTTCATTTACCTCAAATAGCAACACCAAATATAGCTACAATAGTTGTTTCATTAAAGACACAATTTTATGAAATGATTTATTGATTCTTCATAGAAACAGTACAAATCTGCTGACAATACCTTTCAATACCAATGCTGTGTTTATCTGATGCGAAGTCAGTAAGCAGTTCACATGCACATCTTTGTGGGTGTAACTGCACTATGTGCAATCTGGAATCAGTCTCAGCTTGTACTGGACAGTCACACTTTGGAATTCCCACCTTTAGTTTGGGCTTCAGATTACACAGTGGCTGTACTTGCGACCTCTCTATGACCAGTTTACAACGTATTGCTGCCAGCCAGTAACAGATGCATCAACCACAGCCGTTTTCTTGTTGCTGACTAAGGATAAACTACAACTCAAACTACGTGTTAATAAAATCGTGAAATAAGTCAACGCATAATATAATTCCCTACAAGGGACAGGCTTTGAAACTCAAGTTTTGAGGAAAACAATGCACAAATAAGGCATCAGAGGCCTGAATCCATCCTGACCCTAATTTGTACTGGGAAAAACATGGCCTATTTAAACTCATGCAAAAAAATGATGCTAGAACAACTGAAGGAAAACTGCACAATGAATCTTTCCACGGTAAAGTTACAGATGGAAGTTCTGCTGCTGTTGAGAAGTTCAATGAAATAACCCTCAATTTAGAGCAACAGGGAGGAAAACAAAGATGACACCCACTTGAAATATTTGGAAAAGTAAATTTAATATGAAATGTCGATTTTGACTGAGGTATTTCACCTCAAAAGCAGCTTAGGTAGTGTTCACTGGCTATTTCACCAGGAACATTGCTGTTAAAGCCAGGGCACACATTCATACACTTGAGACTGGTGACCATCCAGAAACATCTCATGCTGATGTGCTGCTGCAACAGCATTGGAGAGAGTGGAGAAAAAATATCAAAGCACAAATCAAGCAGTTGTGTCCAGATGTCCAGGGCAGTTGGGAGAAAGTTCCTAACCTTCTTGATCACATGTTTCCCAACAGCCATCAGTGGGGAGGAGAGTAGTGTCTTGTATGAGCTATGTGATCTGCTCCTGTAACATTCAGAACAGGGCCTCCAAGAACAGGGCCAAAAATAAATCACCTGTAGAGATACTACACTGTAAGGTTTGTTGGCAAGAGTCACACAGTCACTGCTGTCAGCCATGAACTTTCAGCAGGAAAAACACCCAAGACGGGGAGTCATCATTAACATGTGAGTAATGCATAGCTTGTTAGAGACTCAGAGCATCCTGAGGATGAAATGCCAGCATACAATTCAGAGTTCACAATAATGGTTTCTCTGACATATTACTGAGTTAAGTGTGTATTGGTCAACCTAGAACTCACCTGATGTGATTCAGGTGGGCTTTTTTTGAAGGAAAGCAGCATGTTAGAACAAGTACATTATGCCGTTAAGGTGCAGAAGTGTCCTTTTGAAGGCCACACAAGTTGAACTGTTAAGTAATCATGGACTTGGGTCAGAGGTCAGCCACTACTTTGGGCAAAAATGTACACTTTGCAAACCATTTGCAAATAGGTTTTCAATTACAGACTCCAACAGTGAGTGGCAAGCACTTCCAAGAAAGATGCATGATCGACAAGGATAGAGGGTATTATGCCCTTTCTGGTACTCTTAAATATTGCTGAAATTATTGGCTTTGTTCCTTTTTAATATTGGTCTTTAGTTATGAACAAAAAGCATTTTGTGTATAGACAGGCATGGACGTACCATATCCAAAAATTCAGCCCAACCACCTTCACATACAGGTGGTACATATTTTCCAATGGCCAGGCTGGTTTCATTGGCACCATAATTACTTTGCCCAGCTCGGTCCATCACACTCCCATGCACAGAACACCTTGACTCCAAAGAATTCTGCTGGTGGTATTTCATCGAATTTAAACCGAGTTTCGGAGGAATGGAGTGAAAGTAAAAGCAGTGCTTAAAACAAGAGTTTCATAAAACGGATTAGCCGAGTGGTTCCAAAATGAAAAAATGATGTTTTCATGCCTTTTCAAAAAGCCACAAAGTCAGATGTGCTTTCATTTTCTTTTAAATAAAAATAGCCAAAAGTTAAATCTGTCGCAGAAGAAGATTTGGATTTCAAAAGTAAAGCTTTGCCTGTAACAATTAGCAGTTATTCCATTTTGGAGATTTCAAACTTGGTCGTCATTATTTCCTGAAACAGGACAAAAGAAAATTGAATGAATCACTAGAATTAAAATTGCAAATGTTTAGTTAGCTATGGTTGAGTCTGCCTTGATTTAGTCCAAAATCTGCACAAACCGCTCAATGGATAATGGAATTCTAAGCGCAAATCACATTTCTAAACTTTCTGCACTGCGAGCACAACCTCAAAATGGAGCACACCTGGAAATCAAAAGAATCACCGTTGGGATTTTCCACCAAATGTAGTTGCAGACAGGCTTCCAAGGAGTAGCTAAACATTAAACTTTACTCTTTTGAGCAATTATACCAAAAGAATATTTTAAAAGCTCCAAAATATTAATTTGATAAAATCTGTACTTGAAATATACATTTCTGTATATCTTTACACCATTTTCACTCATTTAAGATTTAATTATTGACAGATACATGACTGAGGCACTGATATAATAGATCTGGGTACATCAATCAGACCACACTAAATTACGAATTCAAATATGATTTCTCTAATTTGTTTTCTCAAATCAAAATTGAACAGAAAGAACCAACGTTTTCAACGCTGCTCAACTGCATTGTTTGCAACGGTTTTTTGCATTTGGCAAAACAAGCGACATTCATCAAACACAAAGGGGGCAAGAAACACCTCCTGAAATGGGTATGATCGGCAGCCAGACTGCCTGTTGTGGTAAACTTAAACTCTACCCCTTGTGCTTTTGACATGTTAAAATGTTTTTTTCCCTCCCACCCCACATAAGAGATTATCCCAAATTCCTGACCACACCTTGCTACTTCAGGTGAAAGATAAGATATGGACTGGAACCACTAAACTGCACTTGGTTTCCACTGTAGAGAGGCTTGAATGCTGTAGTTTTGCCCAGGAATGACAGTAGTTCATGGCTGGTTATCCATTGCTGTGGAATTCTAGTGATATCACTCCTACCCATACCTCAGCTAAGACCCACCAACTCTACCCTGATTAGAATGTAGGCCAAGAGGCTGGTATCTGTTGGGCTCAGTCACATTCAGTTGTGAGCAACAGGATCTCCTGGCACTTCATCTAGTGCTGAGGCATTAGCAGAGTTCAATATGGAACAGTTAAAGATAACTGTTCCAGGCTAACTCCATTCTGAGGAAGGGTCACTCCATCTGAAACATTAACTCTCATTTCTCTCATGCTGAGCATTTCCAGCCATTTCTGTTTCGGTTATGCTTAAAAGTAAAGCAGGCAACAGAAGCGATATTTTACCTCATCTGAATCCAGCAAGGTTGGCAATGCACTGGAAAACAAAATAAGAGGGAGAAAATAAAGAAGCAAAGTTAAGAAAAACAATTGATGAGTCTCTGTTCAGCAGTCATCAATAGTTGGCAAAGTAGGACATAGACCTCAGCAGGTTGTACTCAGGTGAAGGAACATACCCAACCACATAGACACCCCCCCCCCCCACTGTACCCCCTCCTCCCCGCCCTCCACCGCACACGCCCCATGACCCCCCCTCTCCACCGCACACGCCCCATGACCCCCCCTCTCCACCGCACACGCCCCATGTCCCCCCCCTCCACCACACACGCCCCATGTCCCCCCCCTCTCTCTCTCCACTGCACACGCTCCATGTCTCCCCCCCCTCCACCGCACACGCCCCATGTCCCCCCCCCTCCACCGCACACGCCCCATGTCCCCCCCCCTCCACCACACACGCCCCATGACCCCCCCTCTCCACCGCACACGCCCCATGTCCCCCCCTCTCCACCGCACACGCCCCATGTCCGGCCCTCTCCACCGCACACGCCCCATGTCCCCCCCTCTCCACCGCACACGCCCCATGTCCCCCCCCCTCCACCGCACACGCCCCATGTCCCCCCCCCCCTCTCCACCGCACACGCCCCATGTCCCCCCCTCTCTACCGCACACGCCCCATGTCCCCCCCCTCCACCGCACACGCCCCATGTCCCCCCCCCCTCTCTCCACCGCACACGCCCCATGTCCCCCCCCTCTCTCCACCGCACACGCCCCATGTCCCCCCCCCCTCTCTCCACCGCACACGCCCCATGTCCCCCCCTCTCTCCACCGCACACGCCCCATGTCCCCCCCCCCTCTCTCCACCGCACACGCCCCATGTCCCCCCCCCTCTCTCCACCGCACACGCCCCATGTCCCCCCCCCCCTCTCCACCACACACGCCCCATGTCCCCCCCCTCCACCACACACGCCCCATGTCCCCCTCCTCCACCACACACGCCCCTCCACCACACACGCCCCAGGTTCCCCCCCTCCACCACACGCCCCAGGTCCCCCCCCTCTCCACCACACACTCCCCAGGTCCCCTCTCTCTCTACACCACACACGCCCCGTGATCCCCCCCTCTCTCCACCACATGTCCCAGGCTCCCCCCATCCTGCAGTCCATCATTCCTCCCAAACTCTGACTAAACCTGCCGTCCCGAACTTACACTGTCCTGCCTCAACTTGTTCGCTCCCCTGTTCTCCTCCTCGGGGTCTGCACAGCTTGATTCTTTCACTGCACTGGACACTGGGATGCATCGTCAGTCCACCTTGCCCAAGCTGGCCCAGACAGACATTGGTGCTGTCAGTCCTACTCCTTATCACTGCCCAAAACAGCCTGCTAAAGGAGCACGTCATTGGCAAATGCAGGGAGCCAGCAGCCTGTGATTGGAGAAGCAACTCTCCAGCCGTATTTAAATCTACTTTCTTGTCCATTCTTCTGCAAATCATGGACTAACTCTCTGGGAGAAAGTGAGGACTGCAGATGCTGGAGATCAGAGTCGAGAGCGTGCTGCTGGGAAAGCACAGCAGGTCAGGCAGCGTCCGAGGAGCAGGAGAATCAACGCTTCAGGCATAAGTCCTTCCTGACCGTTGATTCTCTTGCTTCTCGGATGCTGCCTGGCTTGCTGTGCTTTACCAGCAGCACACTCTTGACCAAGTCTCTGGGGCTAGAGACACAGTCTCCATGCGCTACATTCTGGCCCACAAGCCACCTGTTCCACAATCTAGTTGTAGAGAAATAACAGACTAATCAATCCCTTGTTAAAGTGAGAACTCTTTCCTTTGTCTTCATAGAAATTTGGTTGAAATGTATAGTGCCTGTCACCCAAGGAAGTTTCAACCTGAATAACATCCAGCATTTCAGATGGTGTTGTAAAGGCATGGGCACAGTGGAGCATCACGACATAAAGCACTAAATGGCCAGTTTGGACAGAACAATGCAGGCTATATGACTGTGGCTGGCATCACAGTTGAGGCCAATCCTGTTCATATACATGCATCTTCTGTACTGTACAGTAACCTGGACTAGAACTCTTGGTTAATTTTTCTACTCCATATCCAAAGATACAGAGATCTATGTCGACATCTCACATTGAGATCAGACAACTGTACATAAATTAGCATTAAAACCAGAGGCCTTCGTGTCTGTACAGCTTAGATCTACACAGGTTGGAACCAGTGTGCACACGATGCTGTCATAGGCACTGCTCAATCTGTAGGGTCAGTTTAAACTGAGTACATTACCACCAAACCAGGCAGGAGAGCCTGTAAATTTAAAATTCATATGAAGAAACAGCAATAAAACCATTCTTTGGCCTCAGACCTCCTTATAGCTGGCCACCATATGGCCGAGTAAAAACAACGCATTTATATAGCGCCTTTCATGACCTCAGATTCCTAGCAAATTAATTAAGTCCTTTTCCAAGTGTAATCAGTAGTGTAATACTGGGAACACTACACACAACCTTAGCTCCAACAATCAGCGATGAGTTGGGTTGAGAGATGAATATTGAGGAGAACGCCCACAGTGGCAAACAGGGTCCTGGTTTAACATCTCATCTTTTAGACTGGACACCCCACAATGCTCCCTCTGTGTGACTTTTGTGGGTCAGCCTTGATTTATGTTTCCTTTTTATTCTTTCAAGGATTGCAGGGATCGGTATTTGATGCCCACCCTTGAACTGGTCAGGCTCTCTCACAGAGTTAGGAGTCTACTACATTGCTGTGGCTCTGGAGTCACACGCAGTTCAGACCAAGTGAGGACAGCAGATTTCCTTCCCTAAAAAGGACGTCAGTAAAACCAGATTGATTTCTAAGACAATTATCAGAGGTTAGAGAGTTGGCATTAGCTTTCTAACAGCTAGCTTTTAATTCCAGATTTTATTGAACTGAAATCTGCTATGGTGGGACTTGAATATGTTTCCATACTAGGCTGAAGAAACTAAGTTGTTCTGAAGAGTCATATTGGACTCAAAAGATTAACTGCAGAAACATGGGTAACCCTCTGAAATCGCAAAACACCAAAGGTGGGACAGTTGGGGAGGAGTGGAGATATCAGCTACAAGAGACTTACACATCAGTCAGTGAGGCTGGGATATTCTCTTCGACCCATTTGAGGTCTTCATCCTGCAAAAATCCAAACATTCATGTTACAGCACAGGGGTCAGTGATCTTTACTTCCCATTGGCTCACCAATTACGTCGGTTTGGCTGCAACAACAAAAAAGTTTTTCAGCTCAGCCAGCACGTTCTACACAGCTAGGATGGTTCATGTATACATTCTCTACACCATGTTCAAAATCACGTGTCTTCCTAAGTCTGGCAATAGAGAGAAAAACCCAAGAAATTCCTCTCCAGTCCAGGACATCATCTGATACTCCAAAAACAGATATAGTTGGAAGCTTCAGAACACTTCACTGAATCTGAAACTTCAACTCTGCTCTCTCCTCAGACAGAGTTGCAGAGCACAGAGAGAACTCTGGCCCAACTCGTCCATTCAGACCAGATATCCGAAATTAATCTGGCCCAGCATTTAACTCATATCCCTCTAAACCCTTCCTATTCATAGAACCATCCAGATGCCTTTTAAATGCTGTAATTGTATTAGCTTCCACCACTTCCTCTGCCAGTTCGTTCCATACACGCACCACCGTGAGAGAGAAAACTTTGCCCCTCAGGTCCTTTTTAAATCTCTTCCCTCTCATTAAAAACCTATACCCTCTACTTTTGGACTCCCCTATCCTGGGAAAAAGACCTTGCCTATTTATTCTTTCTATGTGCATCATGATTTTATAAACCTCTATAAAGGTCACCCTTCAGCATCTGTCTCTCCAGGGAATATAGTCTCAGCATGTTCAGCCACTCTTTATAGCTCAAACACTCCACTGTCCCAGCAACATGTTTGTAAATCGCTTCCGCACCCTTTTAAGTTTAACAACATCTTTCCTTTAGCAGGGAGACCAGAATTGAACTCTGTTCCTAAAATGGCCTAACCAATGTCCTGTACAGCTGCAACATGACGTCCAACTCCTATGCTCAATGTACTAACCAATGAAGACAAACACTTTCTTCACTAGCCTGTTCACCTGCAACGCCACCTCTAGGAACTATGAACCTGTAACCCAAGGCCTTTCAGTTCAGCAGAATACCCAATGACTTGACCATTTCATATAAAAGTCCTACCCTGATTTGCCTTTCCAAAATGCAACACCTCACATTTATCTAAATTAAACTCCGTCTGCCACTCCTTGGCCCATTTGATCAATGTCCCATTGTACTCTGAGATACCCTTCTTCACTGTCCACTACACCACCAATTTTGCGGTCATCTGCAAACTTACTAATATACATCCTATGTTCACATCCAAATCGTTTATATAAATGACAAAAAGCAGTGGACCCAGCATCGATCCTTGAGGACACTGGGGACAGGCCTCCAGTTTGAAAAGTAACACTCCACAATACCATCTCCTACCTTCAAGCCAATTTTGTATCCAAATGGCTAGCTCTCCCTAGATTCCACTGATGTAACTTTGCTAACCAGTCTACCATGCAGAACTTTGTCGAATTCCTTACTGAACTATGTTGCCAGACCTGCTCAGTTTCTCCAGCAACCTGTTTTTCTTTCAGATTTCCAGCATCAGTAGTTCTTGGTTTTATTTTACTTGATAATCCAATGTTGTATTTTAACTTGGAAATTGAACTGGTAACTATTTTCCATCTGATTGACATTTCTGTACGGATGCTAGTCTCTGTAGTGTGGCAGGTTGCAGGGAGTAACACGAAGACCCAGGATATGAAGGTATCCAGAGCAACAAATAGGCCCAACTGAACAGACTGTTTGCTCCCCCATGCTTTTTCACAGCTCCCTGGCTTCAGCTATTTGTAAGCTGGCCAGCCGAATAAGCACCAAATCATCATCTTCAATCTTGCAAAAGTAACAGTGCCTTCTTAAAGTTCAGGAATGGCTGTACCTGTGTAACCACTGAGCCTATTTACACTAATACAGGCTTGAATTATCAAAGTGGATCAATAATGGTATATTGTCACAAATAGACTCAAGTGTTTGATGATGGAGAGGGCAGATGAGGCTTGCTCCAGTCCTGCATATTAAAAGCATTACAGGCAGCACAGGAAGATTTTGGCTGAATCTTATTTTCTAAGAAATCCTAAGAATGCCTGTGTTTGAATTAACATTTTTATTTTCTTATTTTGGAATAAATTAAGAACATTTCTTTTTAATCCCACGCTTACCTCGCTAATGCATAGTGAACAGGGGGAAATCTTACCCCCAAGTGGTGGAATATCAGGGGCACACTAACTGTTTTGCATACACCCACAGAAACTGCGCAGAGTGATTCCTTTTGCACTCAATTGGAAACATTAAGCTCACAGAGACTGGTGGACACATGCACAGATTCAACATGATGCTGTTGTCACCATTTCTCAGAACAGTGGTCCCAACATTTCATGTAGTTAAAATGGACTAACCATGCTTTTTTTCCCCCCCTTGTGTTACAAGCAAGCAGTGTTAAAGACTGAAGTTGTCTCAAAGTGGCTGTAGGGAGAACACCAACAGCAAAGGTCAAACTGATAAAGTAAAAGTTTTTTTGCACTGGATAGCAACAATGAAAACTGACTCACCATTTTGTTGGGTTTGACTGCGCCATTAGACTCCGATTTTATGGGTCTTATCTTCATTCCCTCTGAAGATAGAAGAAATAATTAAAGTATTAATGGTGCCAAAGAATTGAAGATAGTGAACGCAGCTTAAATTTATAAACTGTTGTCCCTCTTGGGTAAACCAGTAGTTGTGACCAAATCATTTCAAACACGTAATTGCTTAGCAATCTCATTAGTAACTGGCAGTGAGGGTTATTTGTTAGACATTGCATTTCGTGGACACACCATGACTGAAAATTAAAGACTTACACCTAGAACCCTTTCCAAGGCCTTAATGTCCAAAAAGTACTTCACTGGTAATGAATAATTCAAGTGTTCTCACTATTGTAAGACAGCAGCCAATTTCTGAACATGTCCCCACAAGCAGTAATGGGACAGTGACCAAACAACCTTACAACCCAGACTCAGATTAGTCTTAGCTCCTTCAAAACTACATTATTGTGACAGGGACAGGAACATTATTCAAATCCAGTGACTTCTCATCAGTTTCAAATGGTAAACCATTCAGCATGTTTTCAGTGGGGGATTTAGAGTATTGTGGTCATGCCATTGAATGTCAAAGGGCAATGCTTAGATGGGTCACTGGCTGGCATTTAAGTGGCGCATAACATACGTGACACACATCAGCCCGAAACTGAATGCAGTTCAGCTAAAAGACACATGTAATGATGATGAATGGCTAGTTAATTAATCCAGAGACCAAGGCAATGTTTCTGAGAACCCAAGTTCAAATCCCACCATGGCAGTTAGTGGAAATTGAATTCAAGAAAAATCTGGAACTAACAGTCTAATAATGACCATGAAACTGTTGCTGATTGTTGGAAAAACCCATCTGATACACTACTCCGGTTCACTGTAGTGAAGAAATTCTGCTGCCCTTATCTGTTTTACCTGTTACTGCTGACCCACTGAAATATGGTTGACTTTTTATTGCTGCCTAGGGCTGGGCAGTAAATGCTGACCTGGGCAGCAATGTCCACATCCTCTGAATGAATTAAAAAACAACATACCCTGAGCAACTCCTGCAGTCCTTCTACTAAAATGAATGACCTCCAACAGCCACAATCATTGTTCTTTGTCCTCGATATGACTTCATCTAGTGAACAATTTTCCCTAGCTTCCTCCTGACTCTAGCTCTGCTAGGGTCCTTGATGCCACATTCAGTCAAATGCAGTCTTGCTGACAGGGTAGTGACTTGCCCCTCTACACTGGAATTCATCTTTTGTCTGCATTTGAATCAAGGTTGTAATGAGGTAAAGAGCCAAATGGTCCTCGCAGAACACAAACTGAACGTCAGAAACAGATGTTGCTTGAAAAGCTCAACAGGTCTGGCAGCATCTGTTGATGGAAATCAGAGTGACCCTTCCTCAGAATGTCTGGAAGTAGTTTATTTCTCTGCAATTGCCACTTATTAGCATTAGTGATTACTTGGGCAGCATGGTGGCTCAGTGGTTAGCACTGCTGCTTCACAGCGTCAGAGACTCGGGTTCAATTCCCGCCTCAGGCGACTGTCTGTGTGGAGTTTGCACATACTCCCCGTGTCTGCGTGGGTTTCCTCCGGGTTCTCCAGTTTCCTCCCACAGTCCAAAAAATGTGCAGGTAAGGGTGAATTGGCCATGCTAAATTGCCTGTAGTATTAGGTGAAGTGGCAAATGTAGGAGTATGGGTCTGGGTGGTTGCTCTTCAGAGGCGTCAGTGTGGACTTGTTGGCAAAGGGCCTGTTGCCACACTGTAAGTAATCTAATCTAAATATTTCTTCTGTAACTTTACTGATGATCGATTAGGCTTGAGGGCAGTACTGGTTGTGATGATGGTGCTCCTTTAAACAAGGTTACATTGCCCTTTGGTTTCTTTCAGGGAGGTTATAAAAGACAACTTAGACTTTTTGGAGTCTGTGAAGGATTTAAGGGCTGATTTGATTATAGCTAACAGATACTACCTTCACTTGTACAATGAAAGGGGAGTGGCCAATTCTCCCAGTTCAGCTTTTCTCTGGTTTTAGCATAGTAGTGTTCTGAAGCTGCTAGACCAAAAGAAGATGACCTATGTTGGTACTCTCTCTCTCTCACATCTCTCCTTCAAGACCATGTTTGATTTAACTTTTTGTGCCTAGGAGGGTTTATGGGGATTATTGCAAGTATTTGGAACAGCATCATTAAGTTAGGATGATCTGCTGGGTTTTCAGACAGGTTAAGTTATTCTGTTCTCTTTTGTTTGTTTCATTCAATAATCTTGTCAATATAATCTTTTTTGTTTGAAACGAAGTGGTTGGTCCAGCTGCATCTCTCCTGGAATATCCACTCGACACCTGCTTAAAACGAGTAAAGTTAGGGTCTGGGTTACATTGTTGACATGTTTTGAGGAATCTAGCCTGGTCCATAACACTGGCCACATTGGATTTGTCCTGTATTTTTGCAGAAAGGACACACCTGAACAATTTTCCACATTGTTGGATAGATGCAAGGAAGATGCAAGATTTTGACACACGGATAGGGAAGGAATGGTGACACAGATCTAAATCAGGATGATGGAACAGTTTAATAAGGGGTACAAACAGTTGTTAAGTACAAAGCCTTTCATATTATGCTTTCAGGGTCCTTAGCCTTTGCAGGGATGTAGTTTTCCCAGCTTGCCTCAGTTTTAGGAATGCTTGCTGCTGCTCTTGATATGCCCTCCTGTTCCCTTCATTCAACCAGAGCTGATCTCCCAGCTTCATGTTAACGGCAGAACAAGTGATCTGCTGGGTTGTGAGGTTGCAAGTTCAATCCCAGTCGTATGACTTGCATTGCATCGTAGATGCTCGGTTTTGAGTTGTCAAATCTGTCCCATTTAGCATAGTAATAATGCAATACAACATGATGCATTATCATTGTGAAGGCAGTACTTTATCGCGACAAAGATTGTGTAATAGTCACTTTCACCAGCACTCTCATTGATAGTACGATCTGCTACGTAGACTGGTGAGGATGAGATCAAGAATACATTTCGCTCATCACCTGCTACAGGCCAGGTCTAGCAGATGTGTTCTTTAGGACTCAAATAGCTTGATCAGTTGGGCCAACTTGGAGATGAATACTGAAGTCCCTCACCCAAAGTACATTTTGTGATCTTTCCTCCTCAAAGATTTCTCCAAAGGGTGTTCAACGTAGAGGAGTATTAACTCATCAACTTTGGAAAGGGATGAAGAGTAACAGCATGTGACAGTATGTTTTCTTACCCATGTTTGACCTGAAGACCTAAGAGGACATGCTGAGGACATCCAGGGTCATTCCTGACTGTATACCATTGTTCTGTTACCTCTGGTGAGCCTGCCCTGCTGATGGGACGGGATATATCCAGGCACAGGATATATCCAGGGGCAATGATAGTGGTTTCTGTAATCATAACCAAGGAATTGTATCCTACCGACTTGACTAGTCTGTAGACAGACATTCCAATTTTGGTCCAAATTAGAAAGGACGACGTTACAAGATTAACAAGACTTAGCATAATATTGTTATTTCCTAGGCGAGTCCCTCGGATTTTATTAATTTTTAAGAATGTAAGAGAAAATTAAAGAAAGGTAACAGTAGCATTTATACAGCATCTTTTGTGACCTCGAGATATCATGATTCCAAACTCTACAAAAGAAACTACATCAATTACAGCATTGGTCTTTGGTGCTTTGAGACACCAAGGCCATGAAAGGAAAATGAGTAACTATAGATTTATCCTGTGTGCCTTGGCGTATTAACAGCCAAACTCACCAAAAGCCTCACTGATCAACTGTTCCTCTTCCTCTTCATCATCAACTTCATCTACCAATGGAGAATAAGAATATCTGCAAAACAATAAAGGATAGCAATATCACGGAAACCTGTAACTTCACACGTACAGAAAATCACAGCATGGAAGACTGGACTCAGCATATTTGCATCAGCTCACAAACAGCAAACCAATCGACTCTACCACCCTGTTTTCTCCTAAAAGCTCTGCAAATTATTTCTTTCCAAGTGTTTATCCAAATACTTTGATGGAGTTACCACTTAAACTGCTTCCATCAAACTTTCAAGCAGCACATTCAGGACATCTCCCTCCAGTGGCCTTTTCCCTTAAATCTGTACTCTGGTTCGACCCTCGTCAGTGGAAACAGTTTTGGTTTTAGTTTCAGTATTTCAAATCCCTCAATTAGATTTCCATGCAAACTTTCCGGTTTTAAGGAGTACCCCAATGTCTCTTTTCTCCAGTGAACTGAATCCTTTAGCGATGGTAACATTTTGGTAAACTCCCTCTGCAAATGCTGATCAGAGCATTGACAAGGCCACATTTGGAGTACTGTGCGCAGTTCTGGTCACTTTACTATAGAAAGGATATTATCAAACTAGAAAAAGTGCAGAAAAGATTTATCAGGACGCTACCTGGACGAGAAGGTTTGAGTTTTGGGGGGTGCTGGATAGGCTGGGAAAATTTCACCTGAAGCGTAAGAGACTGAGGGATGACCTTATGGAGATCTGCAAAATCATTAGAAGCATAGATAAGGTAGATAGCCAACAGTTTCTCCCCCGTGGTAAAGGAGTCTAAAACTAGACGGCACAGGTTGAAGGTAAGAGGAAAGAGATACAAAAATGTCCTGTGGGGCAATTGTTTAACCCAGAGGGTGGTGAGTATCTGGAATGGGCTGACAGGGTAGTGGAGGAGGCGAGTAGCATTTTGCTACTTAAGAAACATTTGGACAGGTACATAGATGGGATAGGTATGGAGGGATATAGACCAAACGCAGGCAAATTGAGAAAAATGGGCGGCATGGACAGGTTGGACTGAAGAGCCTGTTTCATGCTGCAAACCTCCATAACTTCATGAGATGCATCGCTAACTGAAGAAGGCAGCTTAAAAACTTGGTTGGGTGCTTTCGACAGGGTGTCAGTTCAAACAGTGATTGAAGTCTTTATACAGTTTGCAGTTAAACTGTGAAGGAACTCTAATCTGTGCAGATTTTGATTCCAATATGAATTTGTTTCTGGTACAGTGTACATCAAGGGTGGAGACTGATGCAAACCAGGGGGTGGGGGGAATAATTCAGAATGTCACGCAAGGTTTTTAAATCTCCCATTAAACCGTATCAATATTTGTGTGGTCTTGTTTTCCCCCCAGAGTACAGATACTCAATGTGCTATTGGCAAGACCTTGCACAATGGATAACAGGGAACGTACCTCTGGTTATTTGCAGACGGCCTCCACAAGAACATTATGACAAGCAGTAAAAGAGAGAAAAGAAACCGCCAGAATGCATCCTCTATCCACTGCTCCCTCCAATCCTGGGTCCAAAAACAAATAAAGCCTTGTTTATGGAGTGCACCGCAAGACTGAGACAGGTCATGACAAAGACTTGGCAAATGCAATGGGCATCCTGCCTCAAGTGCCACGTGCAAACAAAGCACAGCCAGTTAATTTAAGATTTGCTGATAAAAGACAGTGGGTCAAAGCTTTTAGTCATGCACTCATCAGGATATTTTGCATGAATACCAAGAGGAATCAAATCAGCAAACCCTGATTGGTAGATACATTGTCATTATGAATGCACCAGACAATTATAACAGTTAATTGTAAACGAAGCACATTATCTCTGATTGGCTAAGGCAAATTTGCCTGCCCTCTGACTCACTCATTGGATAATCCTACAAGATTATGGATGTGTTGGTGCCTCTGGAGTTTGGCTCACTTTGTTTTGCTGGAATAGTTATCGTACAGTATCCCACTTTTAATTTTGCATGATCAGGGCAATTTGCAAGAATACGAGTGAATGGGAAAGCCAACATTTATACTTCATGAGAACAGAGTGCCACTTCATTGGCACGTGGACTGATTAATAGAAGGATTGCCATAAGAATGCATCAATTAATATATGTAAACTGTTAACTGTCAGATTTTGTTTAGATTTCAAATCAGGCAGTTTGACTCTCAACTGGTTAGGATACTGCCCGAGAAATAAGCCTGCAAATTCCTGTTACCTGTTTTGAAACAGGCAGAATGCATGCACATTCCTTCCCCTTGTAAAGAACATAGATCTGTGCATTAATATATGGAGCTTCCAGTTCATGCTGCTGCATGTTGCTGCGGAGTCAACTGGCAGTTCAAAACTGATTGGCAGCAGACTTCTTTGCACACTCAGGGTTATTCAACAAACGTTATGACAAAATCATAATAATTCCCTTTACTTTGATAATTCTTGCAAGCTGCCCTGATGAATGCAAGGAAAGTTTCAACAAAATGCGGTCTTTTTTTTAGATTTAATACAGAAAGTGATTAGGATTTGACTGTCTGAGAGTGAGATGAAGATTCAATACATGACTTCAAAGCAGAATTGTATAATGATCTGGAGAGAAAAAAAATTTGCAGCACGAAGGGGTGAGGCGCTGGAGTGGGGGGGTGAGGGGCGTGAGGCACCGGAGTGGGGACGAGGCGAGTTGGTCATGTAGAGAACCTGCATGAACACAATGGGCTGAACAGTCTCATTCTGTGCTGTAACCATTCGACAGATTTTGGTAGTGGTGGTTCAGAGGAACTATCACCAGAATAACAGGTGAAGTCTCTGTTCTTCCAATAGGGCACTGGTCCATTTAACAGACTGAATAGCTAATGATAACATTAGGAAGCACTTCTTCACAGAAAAGGTTAACAGAAATTTGGAATGGCCTGGGATGAATCGAAAATGTTAAATCCTAGACCTTAGTTTATATTTATTTTCTCATATTACAGCTGGGATCTTGACTTAAACTTTTGGACGCCACCTCCAGTAAACAGAGCTCATCTTCAGCACCACCTCCAAAGTGTCAACTTGGATCATGTGTTTAAACCATCAAGTGGGTTTGAACCCATGACGTTCAAATCAGAGGAGACTGTACCACCAACTGAATGTGTCTGATAAACTAGTAGAACAGAAACCCTACTGAGGACTGATGGTACCTGCACAGAAAAGCAGCGGGGTCAGGAATAACAGATCGGAAGATATTACAAATTCTATTGTTGGCTAAATGGTGTTGAAGCATGATCCTTTATTAAGTTGGCTGCAGGGGCCTGATGCATCATTAGCAAATATGCACTGGTAATAATTCATGGAGCCTTATAAATAGGCTTCCTGTCCTTACTGGAGAACAATCAGTCAGAAACACATGGGAAGCTGGCACTAACTACACAAACAGCGTGACGAGATATTTACTCACCGACTGACAGGCTGGAATCCTGAATGTCATAGTCACCCAGATAATAAAAATCACTGAAGCTGAGGAAAGAACACAAACACCTGTGATGCAGTTACCATTAAAACAAATTTTCCATTTACAACAAGTCAAAGAAAAGACAAAGAAGAAATGGGAGATCAAAATTTCAACTTGAAAATGTTTTGCGATTTGTCTGAAGACACAAATGACCTAAGAAAAAACCCACACACAAATCTTGTACATCACTTTCTGCCTTTCTAACCCCCATCAGAAATGTTGGGATCCTCACGACGTCCTTTTCAAGGACTTAATGGCTCACAAACTATTCCCCAAATTACTGGGCAGGTGGCTTATCTGTTACATCCCCCTACCAATGATATCTACGCTCCAAGACTGAGAGAGAGCGCCTCATTCTCCAAATATACCAAAAGGCTGGTAAACAAGCAGACAACAAAACCATGATGCTGCTGGAGAAGGATTTACTCTCAAACATATTCAGTTTGGATGAGACTTCTCTGAGCCAGTCTGCTGAACTTGAAGAATCTCCATTCTAAAATAAGCCGTAATGGGCCTTTAAAGCTGGAATTTCACCTGGCAACGTATTGTATGAATATGTTATAACCTGCAGGTTGATGACGTAATTCTACTCTTTTACCCTATCTGAGGTCCTAATACCAAAACCCCACAAACCTCAAACTTCTTTATAACACAGGTTACAACTTTTTGAGGGAAAATTGTGCACCAAATTTGACTGCTTTGTGGTCATTTTAAAACAATCACAAGTAACACAATAATATGCTGGAATATGAGAAATGTAACTGGCATGCTCATCAGCTCTCCTCAATGCAAGTACTCAGGGGTAAAGATAGGCCTCTTTGAGCTCAATCACAAGACTCACTTGAGTAAACTAATATAAGGTGGTGAGAGCTAGCAAGGGTCTTCCTGCAAGCAGGTACTGCAGCCAAAGTCAAGATAGGGGTTACAAACTATCCAGCTGGAATCCCTCCATGGCATTCAGAAATGGAACTGTGGCTGAATCTGCCTCTTCCAAGTCAAGGCCACTAAATGTCAAATTAGATCATTCAGTCACATCACTGATATTTGCAGAGATTGGGGGATCAAGCTAAGATGCATATCTGTGCCATGCAGTGCAAAACTAAGCGAATTTGAGTAGGTTGCACGGCTTCTCCAACCTGCTGCACCAAACACAATTACTGCTGATGCTACAATTTCAGTCGCCATATCTCTAATTTTTACAGATCAAAAAATCTCCCTCTGCCATCATATACTCAACAACAGAGCATCCACAACCTTCTCCAACTTCCAACTGCAGTCCTAAATATTAGATCCTTATCTTGAGATTATGTTCCCTTGGTCTGGATACCCCAGGGAAAATAATCAGTGTCTGCTCTAACAAGCCTCTGAAAAACTCTGCATGATTCAATTAAATTCCTCCTTTCTTCTAAACTCCATAGCACTGCCCTTTGTCTCTCATCATAAGACAACCCTATTGTCCCAGGAATCAACCTAGTGAATATACCCTGCCTTCAAGGGGAGTACATCTGTAGATTTGGAGATCACAGCTACAGACAGTAAATCCATCATGTGGTCTCACCAAAACTATATATAATTGCTGCAAGCCTTCCTTGTTCTTGTAGTCCAGACCCTTACAGTAAAGTTAAACATGCCATAACCATCCAAATTCTCAGTAGCTTTATCTGCCATGTCAAAGTACACTCAAGTCTCTCAGCAACAATGAGAACTTTCATACTTTTTAAAAATAGCCTGCTTTTCAACTATTATAGCCAAAGTGAATAACTGCAGGTTTCGAGATTATACCTCCACTTGTCACCTTGTCGTCAACTCTTTAACTAATTTATATCTCTTTGCAACACATGCCCTCACAATATACACTCCCAGCTAGCTTTGTGTTGACAGCTATCGTGGACACACAACTCCCGATTTCTTAGAAACTAACTAGAACATTAGGTCAAAGCTTGATTCATAATGAGAACCAAGTTGCCTGTAATTTCCAATATTGATTAAAAGAACTGCACAACTGCTGAAGATAATAGAGCATGGAGGTGGAAATCTACATTTCAAGCAAGTTATTTTCCCACCTGCAAACATTGCTCGTCACCACTCCCAAACACCCACTATTTAATATTGTGTAAGAATGGAAGACTTACCAAAAACAGCAAAGATTAAAGTATTGGTGAAGTGTCGGTACAACAAGAGTTTCACCAGACTTCTGCGGAGTTTCAGTTGCTTCATCGTCTGTGACAGGCTCACAAAGATGTGTGGATGGTCAAGGAAAATAATCTTTTTCTCAATGAAATTCTACGTTTTTTTTTGGTTGGGTGGGTCCCTCATCTGAGTACAGCAACATGTTTGTGAAGAGAATATAACCAGCTCGCAACCAAGCACGGCGTATCCATTCATGAAGAGCACTCATTTGTGAAAGGCTCATTGCAGGGAAAGGTCTGGAAAGTTCTGAGTTGAAAACCAATTCAGTGTAAGTATGAACTCGTTACTCTGGGAATCCGGGAAGATGAGAGGATTTTATTTTTAAAACTTGGTGACTTATGCTATTTTCAAAACACCAGTGTGAGAGAAAAGGTAAAGGAAAGATTCCATCACAAAGTGGTGGTAATTCCCAAACTGTAACCTTAAAAAAACAAAAGTCAAGTGTAGAGGATTCCACTAAAAAGTGGGACATTTGACCCACAAATCATTATTCTGAAAACACTGATTTACCATAATTAAATATTGATGGAAATCACAGCATTTAACATAAAAAAAGTGGTATTACTGCAGCTGGATCTGGTGGGAGAGACTGGTGTAGGAGTGCATAATAAACAAACAGGTCTCTTTCCCACTGCAGTGTTTCTCTGAAAGCTTGCTTCCTAATTTCTGAACAGTGAGTGAGGTTAATCGAAGTGAAACTCAAAACTCTCGTTTTTCCCAGATTCGCCAAAATGATACAGAGGGTGATGCTTCAGCAAGGCAGCCACCAATGTACAGTGTGAACTTTAAGAAGCCCTCTTTGCTGGGAATATTTCATAACATAGTTCAACCAATACCAAACTTATTAAAGTACAAGGACAAAGAAAGTGCTTTCTTGGACTTTTGGATGTCTTAATGTTTAAGTACTATTTCTGTTTGCCCCAAGTAAATGAAAGGAATACTCAGACCCATTACGACTTAATTTTTTTAAGGACCAAGAGGTTGAACAAAATGCTCTGAACAGCCCCTGGGTGTCTGATGACTCCCACGGAATCTCCTTGTCAATCGAATCTCTGAGAAACTTGCTTGTCTCCCATTATCCGCCTTCGCTGCAGGGCAGTCAACATTAATACTTTACATTCCACCATTCTGGCTAAGTGTCTTAATGACAAACAACAGCACAAAGCCTAAGCTACTTTGGTCTTCAATCTCTGAATCTGCAAAATTTATTCAAGATACACTGTCTACCGTTCAATCATTTCAATATACCAAGTTTAAGATTAAAGATAGATTTTCTCAGTCTAGCAGCCAACAGCAGTGCCTTGAAGCTGCCACTGCAAACTGAGTAACATGACTGAACCCCACATTGATCTGCGGTGGCTTGTCACAATTTCCATGGAAAATTGCTTCAGACTGTTAAGGCTAGGCTTGAAACACAACATCGTGAAGAAAATACAAACTTTGTTGGATGGAACAGCTAATAACTTAAACAGTACTCAGTAATATGTGTCCCTTTAATAGCACCCTTCAAATCTTTGACAATTGGAAGGGATAAGTCACTGAGTCAAGGAATTGTAAATCACAGAAACAGACTCTTCGGTCCAACTCGCCTATGCCCATCAGGCATCCTAAAATTAATCCAGTCCTACTTGCCAGCATTTGGCTCTTAATCCTTCCAAATCATTCCTATTTATGCACCCATCCAGATGCCTTTTAAATGTCTTAACTGTACCAGCATTTTCTGGCAGTATGCTCCATACATGCATCACCCTCTGTGTTAAAAGGTTGCCCCTTAGGTTCTTTTTAAATGTTTCCTCCTCTCACTTTGAACCTATCCCCGCTAGTTCTGGACTCCCCCACCCCAGGGAATAGACTTTGTTTATTTATCCTACCCATACCCCTCATGATTTTATAAACCTCTATCAGGTCACTCCTCAGCCTCCGATGCTCCAGGGAAAACAGCCCCAGCCTGTTCAGCCTCTCCCTATAGCTCAAACCCTCCAAACCCAACAACATCCTTGTAAATCTTTTCTGAACCCTTTCAAATTTAACATCTTCCCTACAGCAGGGAGATCAAAAGTGGCCTATCAAATGTCTTGCACAGCCGCAACGTGACACCCCAACTCCTATACTCAACACACTGACTAATAAAGGTGAGCGTACCATAGGCTGCCTTCAAATCAAGGTTTGAAAAAACCCAATATTGTCTGAAAATGGTCTCTAGTTAGATTGTTGGATTTACAGAAGATAAATTCTTAATGCTTGAAGCCATTTTTGGGCATTGACATTTAAGATGTTTTCAGAAAGAGTACTAAATTCTTTGGAAAAAAGCCAACAAAATTATTTTTTTCTCTACCAGGCTCAATATGACTATCAGGCAATAACAGGAAATTCACCAGTAGAATGAAGAGTCAAGCAGAGCAAGGGAAATGGCAGCCAGCAGCACTTCATCATCCTGATTCATTCTAACAAACAGAAAGGTACATGGGGTATACAGAAGCTGGAGCAAACACAACACATATTGCACACAGCGGGCAAGAATCCCATCTCTCTTCAGGAGCAGCCATTCTGAAAGCAAAGTGGTCTCAATATTTCACTGCATTTGTCAAATTCTGGTGCTGTCACTACAGATTCAGCAATGTTGTGCTGGAACCTTGTGCGTCAGTGCCAATAAGACACGAGGAGAAAGTGAGGACTGCAGATGCCGGAGATCAGAGTTGAGAGTGTGACGCTGGTAAAACACAGGCATGAAGGAATGAAGGGCTCTTGCCCGAAACATCAACTTTCCCGCTCCCTGGACACTGCCTGACCTGCTGTGCTTTTCCAGCACCACACTTCTGACCCCAATAAGACACAAGTCCACTCTGCAGTACTGTCACAGATTTTGCTCTTTGAAAGCTGAAGTTAGGTTCATATTTTTTAGCTGTCTCTGATGAACTACGGCAACCCATCTGGTTGTCAATACCGTTAGGGAGGGAGTTCCAAGATTTTGACCCAGTGATGCTGAAGGGGCGATGACAGGTTTCTAAATTGGAACGGTGAGAGTGTTGGAGGGTGGCATGCAGGTGGTGACATTCTCATATCTGCTGCCCTTGCCTTTCCAAGATGGTAGCAGTTGTGTTTTGGGAAGGTGCTATTTAAGGAGCCATTTAAGGAGCCCTGGTGAATATCTGCAGCGCATCTTGTAGATAATACATACTGCTGCTACTCTGCTGCAAATATCTTGCACACCCCTCTATGATTTACTGCTAAAATTTGAGGAATACAAATATATGCAATATTCAAGGTGATCTATAGGACTCCCTTTATTGTACTTAACTGTTTTTAACTTCCTTTTCCAGACATTAAGTAAAACATGCGATTTGGTTAGGGTCGAGTACAGTTGAAGTGATTAGGGCTACACTGATAGGATTAAGTCAAGTGATTAGCTCTAGTGGAGGACTAGTTAGTCAAAAGACCCATTTTTGGCTGCAAGGTCTCTAAAATAAAAACTAGCATTCTGTTCACTACAACAATGTTGCAGATTTATTCAGTTCACTTCAACCCTGATTATTCCATTTTACAATTACTGATTAAATTTCACCTACCATTCTATCCACTCACAATTTATTCAATCTGTTTCCTGTTTCCCTTGAAGCCAGCTCAAATTCAAATGCACCTCATCATTTCACAGAAACAAAATTCACCAATTTGCATAGATCTTTTGAACAGATGTCACTGCTAGAAATTTGAAACTTTAATCCCCTTTGCAGCACTCCATTCGTCCTCGCGTCACACAGTCACCTCACCTCACCAAGTGTACAACACTAACAGTACCCACACCTCCTCTAAGTGCAAACTGACATCTCATTATCTCCCATATGACAATGACACTATCCCTTCATTCCCAGTCCCAACACACAATCACAAAGTCATTTTGCAATCCGTCCCCAAGATGTGAAGTTAAATATTAGCCTTTTGAGTAAAGCTTTATTGAGTGAATTGTGGAAGTCCTGGCACTTTTGGTTTCTACAGTGTAACTGTGATTCCACTTACAGTCATACAGCATGGAAACAGACCCTTCAGTCCATCTAGTCCATGTCAATGTTCCCAAACTAAAGCACAATCCCACTAGCCTGCATTTGGCTCATATTCCTCCAAACATTTCAGCTGGTTCAACCCTGCCTCCTTGAGAGGAAGGGTCACCTGGGAGTGTCGAAGGTATGGAGGTGGATCATGCTCAGGAAAGACAGATCACATCTGAAACGAGACACAGCTAGAGTGAGTATATCGCTCGGGGGATTTGGAAGCAGCATGGGAATTCAGTGTAGAGGGTGAGAGGTTCATTTTGATAGGATTTTTTTGGCTCATTGTTTTAAAGGTCTCTTTCAACAGGATAAAGGGAAATCTAGGATCAGGGGTCCAGCACAACAGGATGAGTACACAGGTAAACTCAAGTTCATTGGCCAGTGATAGCTCTATATTTGACTATAATAAATTACTTTCAGACTGAAGGTAAATATGGAAAATATTTACAGGCTACAAACTAAAAACTAGTATGAAATGTTTGAAAATCAAAATAAGAAATAAGTAATTAAAATTGAGATGCATTGGAACTGCATGACATGGGAGCTGGTGGTCTCACTATTCATAGATCACATTTGTAGCAAGTGTTGGTTGCTTGAGGAACTCTACCTCAAAGATGATGAGCTGCAGCCTGAGTTTCAAACACTGCGACACATCAGGGACAGGGGGAATTACTACAGTGTTTCAGAAGGCAATCACACCTCTTAGATTAATTACCACTTCTGGCCAGAAGATCAGATTGCACATTTAGGAACAGAAATAAATGAACAGATTTTCACCAGTCACCATACTGTGTTTGAATGACAATACTTATCAGAAGCTAGTAAGAAATTCATGGGAGGAAATGCGAGCAAAAAGGATATCCACCATACAATACAGGAGTCTATCAACGCAAGAGAAATCTCACAGATGGTCATGGCTGCCGTAGAGCGCTCCTAAGGAGGAACATCAGTCATTAACATAACTAGTATAGCATCATAATGAATCCTCTCTCATATACTGGATAAAATGTATTAGCTGCAGACAAACCTCCCGAGTCTCACTGCAACAACATAAAAGTGCAGTAGAGGAGCTTAGTACTTTCAAAGGGGACTGGAAGAGGCTAATTAACACTGATGGAGGATAATGCATACTGGATCAATAAATCTCTATACACATGATTTTGTTTTAACTGGAGGCAGGTTTCTACTGATACCATAACCAAGTTAAAAACTTGAAGCTGCACAAAACAGTCAGGCTTCAGCACATACACGCAGCAGTGAAGTTTGATATTGAAACTGCAAAATCCAGAGAAGAAAAGTTACAAACAGCTCAAGTGCCCCAAATAATGAACTTTACACACAGCAGCAATACCATCATTCACCTTGCAAACATTCTCCATTCCCGATCTCTCATAATCCAAGTGCAACCCCTAAATAAGGTTAATTGAATGCAGGTACTGCTCAGTCCTATTTGCCTGACAGAAAGTGGTGGGGAGGCTTTCTTTTAGAGGTTCTGTAGTTCAAGTAATGAATGTGGTTTTGTCCAAGTCGCACAGTGACAGACCTGGAGGCAAGGTTAGGAGGTGGCGTTCCCCTGTAACTGCTGCTTCTGCCCTTACACTCAGTCATAGAGATGTACAGCACAGAAACAGACCCTTCGGTCCAACTCGTCCATGCCAACCAGATATACCAACCCAATCTAGTCCCACCTGCCAGCACCCAGCCCATATCCCTCCAATCCCTTCCTATTCATATACCCATCTAAATGCCTTTTAAATGCTGCAATTGTACCAGCCTCCACCACTTCCTCTGGAGCTCATTCCATACATGTACCACCCTCTGTGTGAAAAGGTTGCTCCTTAGGTCTCTTTTATATCTTTCCCCCCTCACCCTAAATCTATGACCTCTAGTTCTGGACTCCCTGACCCTTGGGAAAAGACTTCGTCTATTTATCCTATCCATGCCCCATAATTTTGTAAACCTCTATAAGGTCACCCCTCAGTCTCTAACGTGCCAAGGAAAACAGCCCCAGCCTGTTCAGCCTCTCCCTATAGCTCAAATCCTCCAATTCTGGCAACATCCTTGTAAATCTTTGCTGAACCCTTTCAAGTTTCACAACATCTTTCCGATAGGAAGGAAACCAGAATTGCATGCAATATTCCAACAGTGGCCTAACCAATGACCTGTACAGCCGCAACATGACCTCCCAACTCCTGTACTCAATACTCTGACCAATAAAGGAAAACATACCAAACACCTTCTTCACTATCCTATCTACCTGTGACTTCACTTTCAAGGAGCTATGAACCTGCATTCCAAGGTCTCTTTGTTCAGCAACACCCCCTAGGACCTTACCATTAAGTATATAAGCCATGCTAAGATTTGCTTTCCCAAAATGCAGCACCTCGTATTTATCTGAATTAAACTCCATCTGCCACTTCTCAGCCCATTGCCCATCTGATTAAGATCCTGTTGTAATCTCAGGCAACCCTCTTTGCTGTCCACCACACCTCCAATTTTGGTGTCATCTGCAAACATACCTCTTATGCTCGCATCCAAATCATTTATATAAATGACAAAAAGTACTAGACCCAGCATTGATCCTTGTGGCACTCTAGTGGTCACAGGCTTCCAGTCTGAAGAACAACCCTCCACCACCTCCCTCTGTCTTCTACCTTTGAGCCAGTTCTTTATCCAAATGGCTAGTTCTTCCTGTACTCCGTGAGATCTAACCTTGCTAATCAGTCTCCCATGGGGAACCTTGTTGAACGCCTTACTGAAGTCCATATAGATCACATCTACCACTCTGCCCTCATCAATCCTCCTTGTTAAAACTGCAGGCTGATCTGCTGTTGTTAAAGAGGACTAGATATGTTGCAGTGTATCCTACTATGGTACATCAGCAGCATACCAGCTATTGCAGCATGAAAGATCCATCTTTGTCACCAGCTCTTCTCTACTTCCTTCAACTTGGCATTCATCAAACATACAACAGTACAGCACAGGAACAGACCCTTTGGCCCACCATATCTGTGCTGACCATGGTGCCATTGTAAACTAATCTCATTTGTCTATACATTGTTTGTATCTCTCTATTTGCAGCCTGCTCGTGTGTTTAAATGCCTCTATAAAATTTGCTAATGAATTTACTTCTACCACGTCCCCAGGCACCAAACACCCTCTGTGCAAAAAACTTACCTCCCTTAAACATTTCGCTTCTCACCTTAAACCTATTGAGCCTCGTATTTGACATTTCCATTCTGAGAAAAAGACTCAGGATACCTACCCTCTCTAAGTCTATTATAATTTTATACACCTTTACCAGGTCACCCCTCAGCCTCCAACATGCTAGCAAAAACAATGCAAGTTTTTCCCATCTCTCATTGTAGCTCAAACACTCCAATCCAGACAACATCCTGGTAAACCTCTTTTGCACGCTCTCTGAAGCCTCCACATCCTTCCTCCAAACCTGGCCTCACTAAAAAGCTTCAGACAGCTGCAACATGATTTACCAACTTTAACACTCAATGCCCGAACAATGAAGGTAAATATACACTCTTTACACATTTTGTTTTGCTCCTTTCAGGGAGCCCAAGATCCCTCTGCATATCAATGCTCCTCAGGGTCCTGCCATTTACTGTAAACTTTCCTCTTGCATTTGACTACCCAAAATCCATCACCTCACACATGCCCAGTTTAAAAACCATCTGCCATTTTTCTGCCTAACTTCCCAACTGGTCTAAATCCTACAGCATCCTTTGAAATTCTTCCACACTATCCACAACTCCTCCAAATTACTTCATTTCATCTGCAAACTTACTACTCAGACAACCTATATCATCATCCAAACCATTGAAAGGTGATATAAACAACAGAGGTCCACTACTGGTCACAGACCTCAAGTCAGAAAACCAACCCTCCACTACTACCACGTGCATATGGGTGTGTGCGCATGTAGCCCGCGAGAGGGGGAGCGGGTGCGGGCAAGCGAGAGCGCGAGAGAGAGCGAGAGCGAGAGAGCGCGAGCGTGTGTGCATATGTGCGTGGTGGAAGCATACACGTGTGTAGCGTATGTGGGTGTTGGAATGTATTTGGGGTGTGCACATGTATGGGTATGGGACTGCAGGGGTGCGAAAATGTAGGGGAGATGTGTGAGGATGCACGGGAGCAGGGCTGTGGGAGGTGCAGTATGTGGGTGGGGGCGGGACTATGTGCGGGAGTGGGTAGTTGATGGATGTGTGTGGGTGAGGGGAGGACTGGAGGCAGGATGGGGTTGTTCCTTGGGAAGAGGAGATCATAATTTAGCAAAGCCACTGTAAAGCCTTGAATAGGAATCAAATATACCACTTCTTTCAGTATGCTGCTTTGAGATTGTCAAGAATGCAGCACTCCATTACTCAAGTGAGGCCAACGGGAAGTTTCTGCTTCAGAGAAGGCATGAAAATGATCTGCCTGTGTGGATCCCAGAGCCACACAGACCAGTTTCCACTGCTGGTTTCTACTGTGGGTAACAGATACCCTGTGCCAATAACACATTTCATCTGGAGAAAGGGCTGTCCTTTGGAAAAGGCTATTTTTACTCCTGACTAGGTCATTGAAATAAAAATTACGAGTCAACAAATTTTGCTGTGAGGCCACCAGAGCGAAACAATTCTAGTTCAGCAAATGTTCTTACCACAGCAACGCGCAGGACTCCCTCTACTGATGAAAATAACAGGTACAGCAGGCCGATTCCAATTACTTGACTCGAAGTGGTTCCCAGACTCGGTCTGATTAAAAATGTGCATTAATGTTTTAGTAGCAGGAATCACATGCCTTCAGTTTCTGAAAAATAACTTGGCCTGCTTTTGGACAGCTTCCACAGCTTAGAAGATGCCAGTTGTCAGGAAGATGCAGTGAGACTATGGGGAATTAGCTTACCCTTTGGAATTTCACTTTCCGTTTGAGCTTGGACACTAATCAGTGGCTATGCCAACCAGAGGACCTCACAAAGTGCAAAGCAAGCACTCCGCCCAGTTCTGTTAAAAAGACCAACCTAAAATGTTGACCATTTCTCTCACAATATAGGCTCTTTAGTGTGAATACTTTTGCTGTAGCTTTCCAATGGCTGCAGTATTTTGCTTCATACAGAGCAGGGCCAGTACTTTTGCTTTTCTCCAAATAGTGGCCCTCAAATCACTGAATCCACCTAAATGGCAGATGATGCCTCACTTTAACATCTTATTAGCATCTTCAACAAAGCAGCACGCCTTCAGTACTGCAGTGAGTTTTATTTCAGATTTGGTGCTCAAGGACCTTGAGTGCACCTTGAAATCACAATCTTGCAACTTTCTCTCTTATTCATTCACGGAACGTAGTCATTGATGGTTAGGGGAGCATTTACTGCTGGTTTACTGAGCTATGACCTGAATCATGCTATTCCTAAGAGTCACTCACAATATTTGAGAATAATAGTTTGATCTGATTTCCCAAGATTGAGATTGTCTCCTGTTAGTTGTGGATTCACAGTTCTAACTGGTACGCAAGCAATTTGATACAGACTGAGAATTGTAATAGAGATTTTCCTAGACCTAAGTTTGCAGACATTACAAAGATAGTTAGAGAGACAGGGAAGCTGCAGGAGGGTTTGGAGAGAGGACAAAGAAGTGGCAGATGGAGTACAATGTGGTATAGCGTGAGGTCACGCACTTTGGTACAAAGAACAGAGGCATGAATTATTTTCTAAATAGGGAGAAAATTCACAAGTCTGAAGTGCAGAGAGACTTGGGAATTCTAGTCCAGGATTCTCTCAAAGTAAACTTGCAGGTTGAGTCAGTAGTTAGGAAGGCAAATGCAAAGATGGCATTTATTTTGAAGGGACTTGTACATCTGAGGCTCTCTAAGGCTCTGGTCAGACCACATTTGGAGGATTATGTGCAGTTTTGGGTCTCATATGTCAGGAAGGATGTACTGGCCCTGGAACATGTTCAGAGGAGATTAATGAGAATGGTCCCCGGATTGAAAAGCTTAACATATGAGGAACGTTTGAGGATTCTGGGTTTATACACAATGGAGTTTAGAAGATGAGGAGGGGCTATCTAATTGAAATATACAGCACACTGAATGGCGTGGATAGAGTAGATGTTGGGAAAATGTTTCCATTGGGAGACTTGAACCCCATGGTATAGCCTTAGAGTAAAGGGAAGACCTTTTAGAGCACAGATAAGGAGAAACTTCTTCAGCCACAGAGTGGTCAATCAATGGTACTCATTGCCACCGAAGGCTGTAGAGGCCAGATCATTGAGTGTATTTAAGACCATGATAGGTAGGTTCTTGAGTATCAAGGGGATCAATAGTTACAGGGAGAAAGTGGGGGAATGGGGCTGACAAACTTACCAGCCATGATTGAATGGTGCAGCAGACTCAAATGGGCTGAATGGCCTAATTCCTCCTACGTCTTATGGCCTTAATTCAGTTTTGCAAAAATTACCATTTTTAATATGTAAGGCAACCACAGTAACACATGAAATAGTAAGTACACATCTTACTTGACAATACTATAGCCAAGTGCTGCGATAATGACCAGGACCCGGGCCAGGGTACGTTTCACAGCTGATAGCAGCTCTGCAAAAACCACTGCTCCGTGAACTGCAAAACAGTTTTAGAGTAAAGTTGGATTTAATTTGTGCCAGAGTAGATCAATATTAGTTAACTGTTATAGCCTGAAATATATCAATGAATAAACAAGAATCTTAAATTAAGTTCTCAATATACAGGATTGGAAATATGACCTGAAAACGAAACAAGTTTTTTTACGACGTTCCCTTTTGTCCCTTACCCCCAAAGTAGCTGGATGCTCATGCTGGTCCATTGTGCTGGCATTCCTCTCACACCTTGCTCACATTCTTTATGAGCTGCTTCACAATGAATGCAAGCAAGCTAGGATTGTGCAGGGGTCAAGCCAAGCTCAGTGTTGTCCCCATCCAGAAACCTGTAACGTCGAAGTCAAACAAGAGAGACTGATATCCGCCCCACCACCTGTCCAAATCCAGCTTTCATCCATTTCAATTTCAGCTTACAAAGTGAATAACTTTTTATCAGCGAGACCATTTACCTGAAACACCCTGCTGAGCGATTGTGTGGAATTCTGCATAGAAGACTGCTTTCTCCAACATTCCGAGAAGGATGACGCCACCAATCCAATACTGAATCTGAAGCAAATCCTTCCAGTAATAAGCCAACAGGAAAAGCCAGACAACACTGTAGAGCACATAGATGATACACATCACCATGTAAAACTGCAGGAAAAAAAATAGCAAGTGAGGAGTATGATTCCACATGCCTCTGTGACAGGAAATTATTCAAGGCTATTGGCAGTAACAGTGTAAACAGAGGTGGCACTGATAGAAACTGGGGGAAGGGACAATACACAGAATTAATTGGGTTTTAAAGAGTGATGCTGTCTCATTGTCTTGATGAGCTTTCTGTCATTAAGATTAGATTCTCTACAGTGTGGAAACAGGCCCTTCAGCCCAACAAATCCACACCACCCCTCCGAAGAGTAACCCACCCAAACCCATTCCCCTACCCTATGTTTACCCCTGACTAACGCACCTAACACTATTGGCAATTTAGCATGGCCAATTTATCTGACCGGCACATCTTTGGATTGTGGGAGAAAGCCGGAGCACCCGGAGGAAACATACTAAAAAAAAGGGACTGTGGATGTTGGAAATCTGAAACAAAAAGAAAAGTTGCTGGGAAATTTCAGCAGATCTGGCAACATCTGTGGAGAGAATTAACATTTCAGGACTAGAGAGCCTTCTTCAGACATAAATAATATTTCAGCCTGTCATTATGGAGTGCTTCCAGAATTGACATGGATTTGCAAATGGGAGAACATGCTCAATGAACCAAATCAAATACCTAGTTGAGATATTGACTGAAGTATCGTACATGGGAATGTCTATGTATGTGAGATTACCTGAAAGCATTTAAGAAAGTCTCTTCTAAGGGACTGTCAGCTGAAACTGAAGTAAAAGGTATGGCGGGAAGATTATTGACCCGATTCCGAAATTCATCAAACAGAAGGAAATGTCGAACAAGGATAATGAGCAGCTACTCTAATTGGGGCATGAACTACACAGTGCAACTGATTAGAAAATAAACTTTGGGTAAGTTTACGAATGACACAACAATGGATAACAACACAAAAACAAAATATTGCCACAGTCCAACCAGACAATAGGGCTGTCAGAGAGAACCAGATGCTGAAGGTTTAACCTGAGGGCCATTATGCCTCAAGCAAGGGGAGAGATGGTAACCTCAGCCAGCACGGGACTGAACCCATGCTACGTGCATCACTCTGCAAACTAACTGTCCAATCAAAATATTCATTGCTTAAGTAAATGGGGAAAACTGCTATAAATGGATTTCAATTTAGGCAAACACTTTAGACTTCAGAGAATAGAGTACTTGAAACCAGAATCTGAAATCTGTACCTGAAAGCTTTCAAATCAAAACAGATGAACTCAGTGCAAATAGAAATAATGGTTAAGATAAAAGAAAGGATATCTAGAGATTGTGTGGAAAGAGACAGACTGGTACAGTTGAGAAAAGAAGCGAGTCAAACAGTCAGGGCAGGCAGGGACAATGCAAAGAACAAGGCAGGACTCAAATTAAACTGCATTTATTTCAATGCAAGAGGCCTAACAGGAAAGGCAGATGAACTCAGGGCATGGTTAGGAACATGGAACTGGGATATCATAGCAACTACAGAAACATGGCTCAGGGATGGACAGGACTGGCAGCTTAATGTTCCAGGACACAAATGCTACAGGAAGGACAGAAAGGGAGGCAAGAGAGGAGGGGGAGTGGCATTTTGATAAGGGATAGCATTACAGCTGAACTGACTGAGGATATTCCTGGAAATACAGGGAAGTTATTTGTGTGGAACTGAGAAATAAGAAAGGGATGATCATCTTATTGGGATTGTATTATAGATCCCCTAATAGTCAGAGGGAAATTGAGAAACAAATTTGTAAGGAGACCTCAGTTATCTGGAAGAATAATACAGTGGTTATGGTAGATTACATTAGATTCAATTCCCTACAGTATGGAAACAGGCCATATGGCCCAACAAATCCACATGGACTTTCCGAAGAGTAACCTACCCTCCCCATCCTACATTTACTGCTAACTAAAGCACCTAATGCTATGGGCAATTTAGCATGGCCAATTCACCTGGCCTGCACATCTTTGGATTGCGGAAGGAATCCAGGGAGAATGTCCAAACTCCAACAGACAGTCGCCTAAGGCTGGAATTGGACTCAGGTCCATGTCGCTGTGAGGCAGCAGTGCTAACCACTGAGCCACCGTGCTGCGCATAGGGGATTTTAACTTTACAAACATAGACTGGGACTGCCATTGTGTTAAGAGTTAGATGGAGAGGAATTTGTTAAGTGTGTACAAGACAATTTTCTGATTCAGTATGTGGATGCACTCACAAGAGAAGGTGCAAAACTTGTCTGACTTTTGGGAAATAAGGCAGGGCAGGTGACTGACGTGTCAGTGGGGGAGCACTTTGGGGCCAGTGACCATAATTCTATTAGTTTTAAAATAGTGATTAAAAGGATAGACCAGATCTAAAAGTTGAAGTTCTAAATTGGAGAAAGGCTAATTTTGACGGTATTAGGCAAGAACTTTCAAAAGATGGCTGGGGCAGATGTTCGCAGATAAAGGGACAGCTGGAAAATGGGAAGCCTTCAGAAATGCCGACCAGATATCCAAACCCAATCTAGTTCCAACTGCCAGCACCCTGCCCATATCCCTCCAAACCCTTCCTATTCATATACCCATCCAAATGCCTCTTAAATGTTGCAATTGTACCAGCCTCCACCACATCCTCTGGCAGCTCATTCCATATAAGTACCACCCTCTGCGTGAAAAAGTTGCCCCTTAGGTCTCTTTTATATCTTTCCCCTCTCACCCTAAACCTATGACCTCTAGCTCTGGACTCCCTGACCCGGGGAAAAGACTTTGTCTGTTTATCCTATCCATGCCCCTCAATTTTGTAAACCTCTATAAAGGTCACCTCTCAGCCTCCGGCACTCCAGGGAAAACAGCCCCAGCCTCTCCCTATAGCTCAAATCCTCCAACTCTGGCAACATCCTTGTAAATCTTTTCTGAATCCTTTCAAGTTTCACAACATCTTTCCGATAGGAAGGAGACCAGAATTGCACACAATATTCCAACAGTGGCCTAATCAATGCCCTGTGCAGCTGCAACATGACCTCCCAACTCCTGTACTCAATACTCTGACCAATAAAGGAAAGCATACCAAACGCCTTCTTCACTATCCTATCTGCGACTCCACTTTCAAGGAGCTATGAACCTGCACTCCAAGGTCTCTTTGTTTAGCAAGACTCCCTAGGACCTTACCATTAAGTGTATAAGTCCTGCTAAGATTTGCTTTCCCAAAATGCAGCACCTCACATTTATCTGAATTAAACTCCATCTGCCACTTCTCAGCCCATTGGCCCATCTGGTCCAGATCCTGTTGTAATCTGAGGTAACCCTCTTCACTGTCCACTTGGTGGTGGGCAAGTTGTTGGAGGGAGCCCTGAGGGACAGGATGTACATGTATTTGGAAAGGCCAGGACTGATTTGGGATAGTCAACATGGCTTTGTGTGTGGGAAATCACGTCTCACAAACTTGATTGAGTTTTTTGAAGAAGTAACAAAGAAGATTGATGAGGGCAGAGAAGTAGATGTGATCTATATGGACTTCAGTGAGGCGTTCGACAAGGTTCCCCATGGGAAACTGATTAGCAAGGTTAGATCTCATGGAATACAGGGAGAACCAGCCATTTGGATACAGATCTGGCTCAAAAGGTAGAAGACAAAGGATGGTGGTGGAGGTTGTTTTTCAGACTGGAGGCCTGTGACCAGTGGAGTTCCACAAGGATCAGTGCTGGGCCCTCTACTTTTTGTCATTTACATAAATGATTTGGATGCGAGCATAAGAGGTACAGTTAGTAAGTTTGCAGCTGACACCAAAATTGGAGGTGTAGTGGACAGCCAAGAGGGTTACCTCAGATTACATCTTACAGTTTTACAGACAGGCGTTGACTGGATCCTGCTGTTATACTTTGCTAGGAGCAAGCCATTCACCAAAAGGCCCATGCTAGGGTTTATACCCCACACAAGCCTACATTACCTCAACTCATCTACTGGTTACTCTTCCAAGTCCATTCTCCTTCATTCACTTATACAGCTTCCCTTTAAGAGCACCCATGCTTTCCACCGCAAAGCGAGCATTGTTTTTAAAAGAAGTTCCTCCTGAACTCCTTATGGTTTTCTTGGTGACCATCTTATATTTGTGGACCCTGGTTTTGGACATACACATGGTGGCCGCGTGCTTGCTTGCAACAGTTAAACAAATTAGTCTTTTTATGGTTGTTTACAGAATCTGGCTGAACAGAAAGTAGCTGCTT
Source organism: Hemiscyllium ocellatum (assembly GCF_020745735.1). Taxonomy (NCBI): domain Eukaryota; kingdom Metazoa; phylum Chordata; class Chondrichthyes; order Orectolobiformes; family Hemiscylliidae; genus Hemiscyllium; species Hemiscyllium ocellatum. The sequence continues at coordinate 20,702,621 of NC_083447.1, read as the reverse complement.
TTTTTGTCAGTAATGCCCACATCCCACAAAAATAAAGTTACTTCACATATTGCAAGCTGTTGAACTGAATTGCTTCAAACATCATCGTTAGATGCGTAAACCTCAGTCTTTCAGTTCAAAAATTCTATTGCGAGACACAGCAGCAAGGTCCCCTTGTCACACCTTTATTAAGCTGCTCCCATCATGTATCAGGGATACCTTAGCAAAGCAAGCTTCAACTCTCTCTACATTGGAAGATAAAAAACAATGTTGTTTGTGAGGATTTGACCTGTGGTGACCTTAAAATAGGCAGAGTCACAGAAGGGGTGTGCGTGTGCGTGTGCGAATGCGTATGATAGAAAGAGAGCATGTATGTTAGAGAAAAAATAGGGTACTCTTTAATCAATTGCAAAAATTGAAAACTTAATAAAGTGCATGTTCCCAAAGCAAAACCTACTTTAAGACGACCCTGAATAAACTGCAAATCAAACACCTTGCCTGTTCATTTGCAAGTATGGAGTAAATCCTTTTTCCACATGAGACTTTTAATTAATTGCCCAGGATTTTCCACTGATTAGCCCACATATGTAGCTAGATGGAAACACACTTTAAAATAATCAGATTTATTAGTAAATTGCAACCATCAAGGTGAGTATAATACTTACAATCATTAAGGGCCAATCTGTAGCAGAAATGTATCCGTGGGGTCCCAACATTTCTACTTCTACTACAAGGAGAAAAAGAGCACAAGGTAACAATCAGTTCAGAGGTTTCAAGTGTGAACCAGCCTCATTAACATGCACACGTTACACTCAGGGCAAAGTGACCTTTCATCGGTTTGACACCAATATGTTCATAGGCTCCACGGGTAGTATCTCATCAGGTCACTTGCACCATATGCAACTGTCTTGCATCATTTGAGCAGAATTTATTTTAAAATGACATTGTATATCAGTGTCAGTGTCAGTCAGGAGAAAACATGCTACCTTAATTAGTCAATCCCGTACAACAACCAACTTGACGTGCAAGTCATCAATACGAAATATCCCTTACTAAAATTTGGTGTGGTGAACAGGACCAACATTAGATGCAAGTTATGATCCTTGTAAAAATCTATGACTTTTTAATAGCGGAATTTCAAAGTGTCTGATGTAAATAAGCCAAAGGTCGATATTTCAGAATCTAGTATTTTTCCTGCAACAAATCAACTAAAGTCAATACTACTTAGCAGGGAACTAATACATCAACTAAAGGAAAGCGCTTTTAAGATTACTAAATACTTTGTACACCATACTTCTCTGGCAGATATACAGCATTATAAAAATCAAACTCACGCTCTTGCAAGCAAGACTCATTTCTCCCTGCCATGCCAGGTTGCAAATCTTATGTCCTTCAAAAGCAGGAAGGATTCAATTTCCATTATCAAGACCCACTTTAGCAAATTGCGTTCCGTTCACGCAACTGCCATCTTCTTTTCAAATAGAGAACTTGTTCTCACAAGCATCTTGCTCAGTTGCTAACACAATATCAGTTTCTGCCTGCTTTTAACAACAGCTGCATACTGTCTCCCCAAAATTTTGTAATAAGATGCAGAACATAGAAAATTACAGCACAGTATAGGCCCATCAGCGCTCGATGCTGCCCCAAACTGTGAAACTCATCTATCCTACACTATTCCATTTCCGTCCATATGTCTATCCAATGCCCATTAAAATGCCCTTAATGTTAGTTATCATTTGATTACATCAATCTATCTCTGGTTCGTTATTAAGTATGGCCACCATCTTCCCAGCCAGTCAAGAACATTTTTTTTCCACCTTTAGTTAAAGGGGAAAATACTAATTAAAATGCAATATTGTCAAAATTCTTAACATCTACTTGCAGCGTAGTAGTATTTGGGAAAGCTACCACGGAAATGCAATGACCAAAGGAAAACCTAATTCTTTAATTGCAGAATGGGCTTGTAGGAAAAGTTTTGGATATACTCATCCCTTTTCGACAGTCTGATGATAGAGAAAGTCTCTGCTGTAGCACAATGCCTGAGATTGTAAATATTCTAACTAATGGAGTACAGCGACCATTCTTGCCCTTTTGTCACAGTTCAGTGTTTGCAATCCTCCGATACAAACCTAGCACTGAGAACAACTATTTTCATTGTAACAGTCACCCGACTTGTCTGAAAGGAATGAGTACACCTTCAAAACCTTTCGTGTGAACCTGCGATAAACAAGTCAAGTTTCTTTTGGGTATTGAGGTTTCATCGCAATTTTCTGAAGTACTTCCTCCGACAGACACACTGGGCAAATGGCCCTTGTAAAACTCAAAACAATGGGGCAGCACAGTGGCTAAGTGGACAGCACTGCTGCCTCACAGCACCAGGGTTCCAGGTTTGATTCTCAGCCTTGGGTGACTGTCTGTGTGGAGTTTGCACATTCTCCTCATGTCTGCTTGGGTTTCCTCCAGGTGCTCCGGTTTCCTTCCACAGTCCAAAGATGTGCAGTTCAGGTGAATTGGCCATGCTAAATTGCCCATAGTGCTAGGTGCATTAGTCAGAGGGAAATGGTCTGGGTGGGTTACTCTTCAGAGGGCCGGTGTGGATTTGTTGGGCCAAAGGGCCTGTTTCCGCACTCTAGGGAATCTAATCTAATCTAGTCATGAGTTAATTATAAGTCACAAAGACTTATTACCTTCTCTAATCACACAATGATTCTGTCTATTTGGAATTTCCTCACATCCTTTCTCTCCCATCGGAGTTAGAGTCCTCTTGCTTTTGAAATTCTAATTCAAATGTTCAAATTGATCTATTCCTTAATTTTCGCATTTCTCTTCCTTTTGAATGTGTATTATTTGCCACTTCCAACTCAACTTGATTAATTTGCATTGAAGCCTGACTAACTCAACTGCCACTGCTCTTTTCCTCTCAGTTTATGTACTGAAGTAACATTTCAATAATCTGTTTGTTTAGCCCCTATTCAAGTCAACCTCAAAACCACAGGCTTCCATTAACACTTGTTCATGGTTCTAAGCCATGAACAGATAGGACTTATTTCCAGAAATGCCTGAGCACCAAATAAGCAAAGGCAAACATGAAATTTTATTTATCTAAACTTTGGAAAATTCCACTGCATCCAGTTTTGCAACAGGGTTTCAATTCTACAACAGCCTTCAATTTGCAACTAATCCTATCATGAACTTTAAAAACAAATTCTCAGCAACCAATAGAAATAAACCACAAATCAAGATTTAATATCTTAAGACTTGAGACTTCAACAAATCAACTAAAATTAACATAAATCAAACACTACTGAACAGGGCAACTACATAAACTAAATAGAAAGCGATTTCACATTCACATTTAAAGTGAGATAAATCTTACAACTTCATTCGTGGCACTGTGCACGTCTAGCAGAGATATAAAGAACAAAGAAAATTTACAGGCCAGAAAAAGGCCCTTCGGCCCTCCAAGCCTGAGCCAGTCCAAATGTACTGTCTAAACTTGTCGGTCAATTGCTAAGCATCTGTTTCCCTCTGTTCCCCACCTACTCTTGCAACTGTCCAGATGCATTTTAAGTGAATCCACCATGCCTGCCTCTACCACCTCTGCTGGCAACACGCTCCAGACACCTACCACCCTCTGCGTGAATTACTTGCCATGTGTACCCCCCTTAAACTTTCCATCTCTCACCTTGAAAGCTCGACCTTTCATTATGGAATCCTTCACCCTGGGAAAAAGCTGGTCTCTATCCACCCTGTCTATATCCTTCATGATTTTGTAAACCTCAATCAGGTCCTCCCTCAATCTCCTTTTTCTAATGAAAGTAAACCTAACCTACTCAACCTCTCTTCATAGTTAGCACCTTCTGTATCAGGCAACATCCTCAAACCTTCTCTGCACCCTCTCCAAAGTGTCCACATCCTTTTGGTAATGTGGCAACCAGAACTGTACAATTTTAACATGACTTTCCAGCTCTCATACTCAATATCCCGTCCAATGAAGGCAAGCATACCATATGCTTTCTTGACCACTTCATCCACCTGTGCAGCAACCTTCAGGGTACAATGGATGTGCACTCCCAGATCTCTCTGCCCATCAACTTTTCCTAGGGGTCTTCCGTTCATTGTATAATTCGCTCTAGAATTAGTCTTGCCTAAATGCCTTACTAGAATATATCCCACCTCCTTACCCTCAGGATCACTTCTCCTTATCAATCTGCAACTTACAACATTCTCTGACTCAGCCCAAGTCTCCTATATTTAACTCCCCTCAGCAAAATGCACTGTTTGCTCCTTAAAAATTCAAAAAATCTGGTGTATCTCCAGAAATCCATCTCTGCTTACTGTCTTCTTTTCAAAGAAATAGCCGACTCTCACTACCATCCTGCTTTGGTATTAACACAAAGCTAATCTTTACTTGGTGCTCACAGGAACTGTATTATGTATCAGTCTGTTCAGACAGCAGCTGCCCATTTTCTGTGTTAGAGTGCGATAATTGTCACAATATCAAGTTTCTTCTCCTTCATTAGCAGATCACGTGGGCTATCTCCAGACAGGAATGAGAAGCAGAGTTAATATTTCAGGTTTGTAACCTTTCACCAAGTCCACAAAAGGTCAATCTGAAATATTAACTGTTTTTTGAGGGTGGGGGGGGAGAAAGAGGGGGAAGAAAGGGGAGGTGGGGGAAGAGGGGGGGGAAGAGAGGGGGGGGGAAGAGAGGGGGGGGGAAGAGAGGGGGGGGGGAAGAGAGGGGGGGGGAAGAGAGGGGGGGGAGAGAGAGGGGGGGGGGAAGAGAGGGGGGGGGAAGAGAGGGGGGGGGAAGAGAGGGGGGGGGAAGAGAGGGGGGGGAAGAGAGGGGGGGGAAGAGAGGGGGGGGAAGAGAGGGGGGGGAAGAGAGGGGGGGGAAGAGAGGGGGGGGAAGAGAGGGGGGGGAAGAGAGGGGGGGGAAGAGAGGGGGGGGAAGAGAGGGGGGGGAAGAGAGGGGGGGGAAGAGAGGGGGGGGAAGAGAGGGGGGGGAAGAGAGGGGGGGGAAGAGAGGGGGGGGAAGAGGGGGGGGGGGGGGAGAGGGGGGGGGAAGAGAGGGGGGGGGGGAAGGGGGGGGGGGAAGAGGGGGGGGGGAAGAGGGGGGGGGGGGAAGAGGGGGGGGGGGGGGGAGGGGGGGGGAGAGGGGGGGGGGAAGAGAGGGGGGGGAAGAGGGGGGGGGAAGAGGGGGGGGAAGGGGGGGGAAGAGGGGGGGGAAGAGGGGGGGGGAAGAGGGGGGGGGAAGAGGGGGGGGAAGAGAGGGGGGGAAGAGAGGGGGGGAAGAGAGGGGGGGGAAGAGGGGGGGGAAGAGAGGGGGGGAAGAGAGGGGGGGGAAGAGAGGGGGGGAAGAGAGGGGGGGAAGAGAGGGGGGGAAGAGAGGGGGGGAAGAGAGGGGGGGAAGAGGGGGGGGGAAGAGAGGGGGGGAAGAGAGGGGGGGAAGAGAGGGGGGGGAAGAGAGGGGGGGAAGAGAGGGGGGGGAAGAGAGGGGGGGAAAGAGAGGGGGGGAAAGAGAGGGGGGGAAAGAGAGGGGGGGGAAGAGAGGGGGGGAAGAGAGGGGGGGGAAGAGAGGGGGGGGAAGAGAGGGGGGGGAAGAGAGGAGGGGGAAGACAGATTTCTGGTATCCACAGCACCTTAAAAAATGTATTGCTGGAAAAGCGCAGCAGGTCAGGCAGCATCAAAGGAGAAGGAGAATCGACGTTTCGGGCATAAGCCCTTCTTCAGGAATGAGGAGGGTGTGCCAAGCAGGCTAAGGTAGGGAGGAGGGACTTGGGAAGGGGTGTTGGGAAAGCAATCGGTGGAAGGAGGTTAAGGTGAGGGCGATAGGCCGGAGAGGGGGTGGGGACGGAGAGGTCGGGAAGATGATTGCAGGTCAAGAAGGCGGTGCTGAGTCTGAGGGTTGGGACTGAGAAAAGGCGGGGGGAGGGGAAATGAGGAAGCTAGAGAAATCTGCATTCATCCCTTGTGGTTGGAGGATTCCTAGGCGGAAGTTGAGTTCTCTCTCATAGTAGGAAGTAGGCGACCTGTCTCCCCATGTCATTTACTGCATCTGCTGCACCCGATGTGGCCTCCTATGCATTGGGGAGACAGACCGCCTACTTGCGGAACGTTTCAGAGAACACCTCTGGGACACCCACACCAACCAACCCAACCGCCCTGTGGCTGAACGCTTTAACTCCCCCTCCCACTCCGCCAAGGACATGCAGGTCCTTGGCCTCCTCCATCGCCAGACCATGGTAACAAGACGCCTGGAGGAAGAGCAACTCAACTTCTGCCTAGGAACCCTCCAACCACAAGGGATGAATGCAGATTCTTCCAGCTTCCTCATTTCCCCTCCCCCCACCTTTTCTCAGTCCCAACCCTCAGACTCAGCACCGCCTTCTTGACCTGCAATCTTCTTCCCCGTCCTCTCCACCCCCACCCCCTCTCCGGCCTATCACCCTCACCTTAACCTCCTTCCACCTACCGCTTTCCCAACGCCCCTCCCCCAAGTCCCTCCTCCCTACCTTAGCCTGCTTGGCACACCCTCCTCATTCCTGAAGAAGGGCTTATGCCCGAAACGTCGATTCTCCTTCTCCTTTGATTCTGCCTGACCTGCTGTGCTATTCCAGCAATACATTTTTAAGCTCTGATCCCCAGCATCTGCAGTCCTCACTTCATCCACAGCACCTTGCTTTGGTTTCAATGAGATGAAGCTTGGTATTACCTTACCATTATTTCCCACCTTGCTTCTTCTAGCCTTCCACTTTTATCAAGCTTGCAAGTGTCCCTGCCCTCGAGTCTATTACCCAGCTTTACAGATCAATCTCGCAACAGTGGTCAATAACTAACTAAGATGACTGCTGTCATGCTTTAATGTACTTTTCCAGTTTTTATTTCACAAGCCCACAAATTTTAGAATTTCCTACCCAGACTCTACTTCTCGACAACAACAAACTTCACAATACCACCTGTGATAGTTGGGGATCAGTAATGAAATTGTATCAAAATGACTGTCCTCAGCATAGCCTAGTGAATTGCAGTCTTTTGTGGTCCTTGTCTTAGCTGAAATCAGGGATAAGAGCTGAAAACAAAACATGCTGGAAATCACAGCAGATCAGGCAACATCCATAGAGAAAGAGCAAGCAAATGTTTCGAGACTCGATGACTTTTCATCAGAGCATTATTTTACTACTATAGTGAAAACCTACAGATTAAACTCCAATTCTTATTCGAAGTGTTCCGTCCTTGCACCTGAATGATGAAAAAGTACGGTGCATCTTCCCAGGCCTGAGCCACTGTGCCCTGCAAACATGAAAATGAGAAATAATTTAACAGAAATAGACTAGCTGTAGTTAAAACCTGCATTTCCGAAGTCCATATATTCAAGTAATCACTTTAGAGTCACAGAAATGTATAGCATGGAAATAGACCCTTTGGTCCAACTCATCCTTGCCAACCAGATATGCTAAATTAATCTAGTCCCATTTGCCAGCACTTAGCCCATATCCCTCTAAACTCTTCCTATTCATGTACCCATCCAGATGCCTTTTAAATTTTGTAATTGTTGCAGCCTCCACCACTTCCTCTGGCAGCTCATCCCATACACGTACCACCCTCTGAGAAAAAGATACCCCTTAGGTCCCTTTTAAATTTTTCCCCTCTAACCCTAAACCTATGCCCTCCAGTTCTGGACTCCCCCACCGCAGGGAAAATACCTTGTCTATTTACCCAATCGATGCCCCTCGTGATTTTATAAACCCCTATAAGGTCACCCATCAGCCTCCGATGCTCCAGGAAAAACAGCCCCAGCCTATTCAGCCTCTGCCTATAGCTCAAATCCTCCAACCCTGGCAACATCCTTGCAAGTCTTTTCTGAATCCTTTCAAGTTCCACAACATCCTTCCTATAGGAGGGCGACCAGAATTGCACACAGTATTCTGAGAACAGCCTAACCGATTTCCGGAACATAATGTCTGAACTTCGATACTCAATGCTCTGACCAGTAAAGGAAAGCATATTAGAGGGTGGCACGGTGGCTCAGTGGCTAGCATTACAGTTTCACAGCGCCGGGGACCCAGGTTCAATTCTAGCCTCGGGCGATTGTCTGTGTGGAGTTTGCACATTCTCCTTGTGTGTCTGTGTTGGTTTCCTCTGGGTACTCTGGTTTCCTCCCACAGTCCAATGATGTGCAGATTAGGTGGATTGGCACCTAATTGGTAAATTGCCCCTAGTGTCAGGTGCACTAGTCAGAGGGAAATGGGTCTGGGTGGGTTACTCTTCGGAGGGTCGGTGTGGACTGATGGGGCCCAATGGCCCGTTTCCATACTGTAGGGAATCTAATCATACCAAACGCCTTCTTCACTATCCTAACTACCTGCGGCTCCAAATTCAAGAAGCTATGAACCTGCATTCCAAGGTCTCTTTGTTCAGCAACACTCCTCAGGACTTTACCATTAAGTGTATACATCCTGCCCTGATTTGCCTTTCCAAAATGCAGCACCTCACATTTATCTAAATTAAACTCCATCTGCCACTCCTCAGCCCACTGGTCCATCTGGTCAAGGTAGAGTTTACTCTGAGATAACCTTCATTACTGTCCACTATACCTCCAATTTTGGTGTCATCTGCAAACTTACTAACTGTACCTCCTATGTTCACATCCAAATCGTTTTATATAAATGACGAAAAGCAGTGGACCCAGCACTGATCCTTGTGGCACTCCACTGGTCACAGGCCTCCAGTCTGAAAAACAACCCTCCACTACCACTCTCTGTCCTCTACCTTTGAGCCGGTTCTGTATCCAAATGGCTAGTTCTCCCTGTATTCCATGTGATCTAATCTTGCTAACCAATCTCCCATGGGGAACCTTGTTGAATGGCTTACTGAAGTCCATGCAGATCACATCCACCACTCTGTCCTCATCAATCCTCTTTGTTACTTCTTCAAAAAAAAACCTCAAGTTAGTGAGACATAATTGCCCATGCATAAGGCCAGGCTGACTATCCCGAATCAGTCCTTGCTTTGGTTGTGCAGAACTTGAGTTCTACTATAAAAGGTCATTTCGGTGAAGTTTTTCATTTTGCACTCATCAGGACAATTCACGAGAATACGTATTCAAGAGGAAAACCAATATTAAATCTGTGTAAATGTAAGTGGAAATTTGCTATCGAAGGGAAGAGATGATTTTTGCTTGCTTTTTTTGGCTCATAAGTTTTAAGATTTGGTTTTGACAGGAAAAGCTGAAACCAGAATTAAGGCCCCGGGACAAAGCAGATTTATATGATAGGTAAATCACAGGTAAGCCAACCGTTCACTGGTTGGCATGCTAATTTGACTGTTTTAACTTGGAGGTGCTGGTGTTGGACTGGGGGTGTACAAAGTCAAAAATTACACAAGACCAGGTTACAGTTCAACAGGTTTAATTGGAAGCACAGTAGCTTTCGGAGCGATGCTCCTTCATCAGCTGGTTGTGGACAACCACCTGATGAAGGAGCGGCACTCCGAAAGCTAGTGTGCTTCCAATTACATCTGTTGGAATGTAACCTGGTGTTGTGAGATTTTTAACTTTGACTATTATAGATTACTTTCAGATTTAAGGTAAATAGTAGAAATGTTGACAGATTACAAACTAAAAGTAGGAAATTTTAAAAAGCATAAGTTAAGAATGAAGTAAATAAAATTGAGATGCAGGGCCAGATGATGTGTTGTACCTGTATGATATGGGAGCTGGACCCCATAGTGGCCACATCTGTAGCAGATGTTGTTTGCTTGAGGATCTGTCTCAAAGTTGTTGAGCTGGAGTCTGAGCTTCAAATATTATGACACATCAGGGAAGGGGCAGAGTAACCTGGACACTGTTTCAGGAAGCAGTCACACCCCTTAGATTAACTGCTTCGAATTTCTTGAGTGGCTTGGAACAGGACAGGTGGCCTATGAGCAAGGCAGGTAGAGAGATCCAGGAGGTAGTGCTGAAGGAGCTTCAGCCCTTGAGCTTGTCTAACAGCTTTGAAAGTCTTGCTCCCTGTGTGGATGAGAGTGGGGGCTGCAGGGAAGATGAGCAAACTGACCACAGCACCATGGTCCAAGAAGCCAGTCAAGACAGAGAATAAAAGAGAAATGTAGTTGTAATTGGGGATAGTATATAGTGAGGGGACACGTTTCTCTGTGGCCAGGAACAATGGCTATGCTACCTGCCTAGAGCCTAGGTTCAGGATCTCTCAATGGGGTTGCAGAGTAACTTACAGCGGGAGGGGCAAAATCCAGGTGTCATGGTCTACATAGTGCCAACAATATAGGTAAAGAGAGATTCTACTGAGGGAATACTGAGCAGCTAGGAGCTAAACTAAAAAGCATAACATAAAACGGAATTAATCGCCAATTACATGAGTCAACTGGCATACGGTCAATGAGAGGAAAGAGGTAAACATGTGACTCAAAGATTGGTGTGGGAGAAATGGGTTTGAATTGGTGGGACATCATCTCTAGCCACTGTCGTCTTTCCTCTGAGGCGAAACCAGACTATTCACCACTTTGTAATCATATCTGACTTTGAAATGAGTCTCAGCACCATAATTAACATCTTATATTTCCACCTCCATAACAACTCCTCACCCACCGCAATATCTGCTGATGAATCCTCCTCAATACCTTTATTACCTCGAGATTGGACTATTCCAATATACAGGCTGGGGGTTCTCCCACATTCTCCTCCCTATAATCTTGATGTTAAGCAAATCTCTGCTGGCCTTGACATGAAGTTGCATTATTGCATCAGTCCTGTCCTGGATAACCCACATTGGTCCCTGGACTCAGCCCTGCTTTCAAATTCCTCCCTATCTCCACAATCTCCTCCAGGTGCACAACCCTCTGAGATTTCTCAACTCCTTAAATTCCAGCCTCATGTCCACCCACGATTTTAAATTACTGGCTGTGCTTCAGTAGATCAGCCTCTAACTGATGTTTCTCCTTTATTCACTTTCCACCTTTAAATCAATCCTCAAACCTACCTCTTTGACCAAGCGTTGATAACATTTTGTATGACTCAGTGTCAAACCCTGCTTTATAAACACTGTGGTCAAGCACCATTTATTATAAGACCATAAGAGAATTACGCCACTCAGCTCATTGTGTCTACTCTACCATTCGATCGTCTCAATTGCATCCTGTGGTGCAATTGACCAGTAGTGTGCCACAAGGATCATCTCATAACCTTTAATCTCCTTACTAATCAAGAACCTCTCTCTGTCTTAAATACACTCAATGACTTGGCTTCCACAGTCACCTGCAATAATGAGTTCCATAGATTCACCACCGTCTGGCTGAAAGAATTCCTCACCTTAGTTCTAAAAGGTTGTTCCTTCATTCTGAGGCTGTGCCCTCAGGTTCCACTAGTCTCTCCTGCTAGTGCATATATCTTCTCTACATCCACTTCGTCCAACTCATTATTCTGTAAGTTTCAATGAGATCGCCCCGCTCAGCCTTCTAAGCTACAGTATGTAGAACCCCAACTGCTCCTCATATTAAAAGTTCTTCTTCTATCCCAGACTCATTCTTCCAAACCCCCTTTGGAACCCCCTCCGCCCTCCAGCACCACCATGTTTATCCTTAAATAAAAAGCCCAAAACTGCTCTCAATTTTCCAAATGTTATCTGACCAGAGCCTATATAGTCTTTGCAATACATCTTTGTTCTTGTATTCCAGCTCTCTCAAAATGAATACTTTTTACCTTCCTCACTGCCAGCTTAACACGCATGTTAACCTTAAGAGAATCCTGATTCTCAACTTCCTTTGTGCTTCAAATTTCAGAATGCTTTCCTCATTTAGAAAATATCCCACACCTGTATTCTTCCTACCATAACATCACACTTTCTCACAATGTATTCCATCTGCCACCTCTTTGTCCACTCTCCTAGCCTGCCCCAAGTCCTTCTGCAAAATTCCCATCTCCTCAACCCTACCTATCCTTCCAATTATCTTTATGTCATCTGCAAACGTAGCAACAATGCCCTCAGTTCTTTTTCGAGAGAGCTGTTCCAATGGGGGTTGGATCAGAGTCCTGGCAAATTGCATAACTAGGGCTGTGAATAGGGTTGAAGGTAAATAGTGGAGGGATGCGTTGAGTCAAATAGCAAATTATAAAATTGAAGGTAGAAATGTAGGTTAGTGACAGGGTTCACTGTTACCAGAAAACAAAAGGAAGGGACAGAATGTACGAATGTTATTTTGGACCAAGGAATCATAAAAGTGGTGAGAAATTCAATAATATAACAAGCTTAAGGGCTTTGTATCTTAACGCACAAAGCATTCTGACTAAGGTATATGAACGAACATGATATTATGGAATGACTGCAAGACGACCAAAACTGGTAATGCAATATTCAGGGTTATTTGACTTTTCAGAGAGATGGGAGGGATGGAAGAGGTGGTGGGGTAGTGCTGTTAATAAAAAATGAAATGAGGACAGCTGCGAGAGATGATCTAACCTAAGATGATGCAGAGTCTGTTTGGGCAGAGGTAAAAAAACACATACAGCAAGGGAAAGGAGTAGTGTCCAAACCCTGAAACACTGTTGGAAAGACTGTAAATCAATAAATAAGTGCATGTAAACAGACAGCAAGAATTACAGGTAACTTTAATCTTTATGTTGACTGAGTTAGTCAAATTGGAAAGGGTAACTACAACAATAAATTCATTGAGAGCATTCTTGATAGTTTTCTACAGTAATGTGTCATATGACATGGGATCTAGTACTGGGTAATAACGCAGGCTTAATAAATGACCTAAGAGTTTAAAAAAAAAGGAAGTAGCGATCATAACATCTCATACGCAGTTTGAGAATGAGAAACATGTTTCAGAAACAACTACGTTCAACTTGGAGGGAATTACAGTGAAATAAGGACAGAGTTAGCTAAAGTGAAATGGATAGAAAGATTAGCAGGAATCAAAAAGCATGGCACTGGAGAAGCACAGCAGATCAGGCAGCATCTGAGGAGAGCTGACGTTTTGGGCATAAGCCCTTTGTCAGGAATGCCTGACCTGCTGTGCTTTTCCAGCGACATGCTTTTTGACTCCGACCTCTAGCATCTGTAGTCCTCACTTTCTCTGAGGTAAGCAGCAATGACAGTAAGCAAGCAGTGCCAGATATTTAAGGAAGAAACTCATGACTCTCAGCAAAAATACATCCCAGTAAGGACGAAAGATTCAGAGAGAGGAATAACCAACTGTGGCTATCCAAGAAAGTCAAGGAGAATATTAAGTTCAAAGAAAAAGCATAAAAGGAGGTCAGAGTCAGTGACAGCTCTTTTCAGCCCTGCTTTGCTGGATTCGGAATTTATCCCAGTAGGCTGAGAAACTATCCCTAAAGGCAGCGTAAATACTTTATGAGAACAAACTAGTGAGAATATTTAAAAATTGACAATGGACCTTCTTTAAATAAACAAAGAAAGAAAGAGGTCAAAGTGAACATATACCCTTAGAAAATGACTCTAGGGAGATTGTTTTGGGAATAAAGAAATGGCATTACAGTGGAATATACTTCAAATGTTCCATTAGTACAAAAGAATACAAACAAGGAATTAAGTAACTTCGTTAGAGAAGTAGTATTAGACAAACTAATGGGACTGAAGGTAGCTAAGTCCCGTGGCTCTGATAGCTTGCATTCCTAGGATCCTAAAACAGGCAGCTACAAAGATGTGTTGTTTCTAATTTTCCAAAATTCATTGGGTTCTGGAGACCTACCAGAGATTTGGAAAACTGCTAATGTGGCACCCCTATTCAGAAAGAAGGGAGGCAAAAAACAGGTAACCATAGGCCAATTAGCCTATGGTCAGAAAATTATTGGCATCAATGAAGAAGGAAGTAATAGCAGAACATTTGGAAAGCCAGGAAGGCTTCATGAAAGGTCTAAAGGGTCACTCGGCCTGAAATGTTAATCTGGTTTCTCTCCACAGATGCTGCTGGACCTGAGCTTTTCCAGCAATTTCTGTTTTTGTGTTCATGAAAGAGAAACTATGTCAGCCTAATTCTTCAGAGTTTTTCATGTAAGTCTCAACTAAACTGGATACACAGAAATCAGATGAGTTGCATATGGACTTACAGAAGGCATGCAATAAGGTATCTCACAAAAGACTACATCCTAAGAGCCCCACTGTTGTTCCAGCACATTGGAACAGACAGAGAATTGGCTCACAGGCAGGAAACAGCGAGTGGGAATAATAGGATTTTCTATAGTTGGTGACTCACGACCAGTGATTTTCCACAGGAATCACTGCTGGGGTCACAATTATTTACTATATATTGCAATGGCTTGGAGGAAGGAAGTAAATGTAGTACAGATACAGCCAAATTCGCAGGTGACACAAAAATGGCTGGAAAGCCAGGTTGACAGAGGGAGACAAATAGTTTACAGAGTGATACTGATAGGTTAAGTAAGTGGGCAAAAAGTTAGGAAATGGAGTATAATGTGGGAAAATGTGAAGTTGTTCATTTTTAACTGGAGAACAAAAAAAATTACATAAATGGACAAAACTTGCAGAAAGCTGCAAAACAAATAGTTCTAGATTAGATTAGATTAGATTGCCTATAGTATGGAAACAGGCTCTTCGGCCCAACAAGTCCACACCGACCATCTGAAGAGTAACCCACTTCCCTCTGACTAACGCACCTCACGCTATGGGCAATTTAGCATGGCCAATCCACCTAACCTGTACATCTTTGGATTGTAGGAGGAAAACGGAGCAACCGGAGGAAACCCATGTAGACACAGGGAGAACGTGCAAACTCCACACAGACAGTCACCCATGGCTGGAATCGAACCCGGGTTAACTAATGAATCACAGTGCTAACTAATGAACCACCGTACCACCCATGTGGATGTAAATTGTGCAAAACAAAGAAAGCTAGCACACAATGTGAAATCAGGAAGGTTAATGGAATGCTGGAATATCAAGACAATCGGAATATAAGATTAGGGATATTTTACTTCAAATGTACAAGGTACTGGATTAGTGTTGCTGGAAAAGCACAGCAGTTGAGGCAGCATCCGAGAAGCAATCGGATGCTGCCTGAACTGTTGTGCTTTTCCAGCACCACTAATCCAGAATCTGGTTTCCAGCATCTGCAGTCATTGTTTTTAACCTAACTGTACAAGGTACTCAAAAGATCATGTCTGGAATACTATTGACAGATTTGTTTCTTTATTTAAGGAAATATAACATTTCACTGGAGGCAGGTCACAGAAGGTTCACTGGGTGATGGAGCGACTATCTTATGAGCAAAGGTTAAATAGTTTGAGACTCTAGGGACAAGGATATCTTTTAAGAGAGACATTCCAAAAGGGGAGGGTGAGCAGCCAGAGGTCATGGCTCATATTGGTACCAATGATATAGGCAGGAAGAAAGGCGAGGTTCTGTAAAGGGAATTTAGGGAGTGAGGTAAAAGTTGAAAATCAGGATGACCAGGATCGTAATCTCAGGATCTTCCTATGCCATGTGAGAGTGAGTCCAGAAACAGGAAATTGATGCAGTTGAATGCGTGGTTAAAGAACTGGTGTAGGAGTGAGGGCTACAGATATCTTGACCATTGGGATCTCTTCCAGGGCAGGAGGGTCCTGTACAAGAAGGATGGGTTGCACCTAAACTGAAGGGACACTAATCTTTGCAGGGAGTTTTGAGAGTTCCATTCAGCAGAATTTAAACTAGTGTGTCAGGGGGCGGGAACCAGAGCAGTAGGTCAGCATGTGGAGTGATTGAGGAGAAGGTAGAGGTTAATTCAAATAAGTCCAATAGGAAGAACAAGGAGGACCAGGTACATGAAAAGGCTGGACTGGCGGTCTGGAGTGCAAGGAGCACAGCAGGTAAGGCAGATGAGCTTACAGTCTGGATTTGTACACAGCACCACAATATTGTAGCCATTACTAAAACTTGGTTGAGAGAAGGGTAGCTCAACATTCCAGGGTTTAAATGTTTCAGGCGAGCTAGAGAAGGAAGGATGTAAATGGTGGGGAGTTGCATTACTAATTAAGAAGAATGTCACAGCTGTATTGAGAGGGACATCTCAGGGAGCTCATCCAGTGAGGCTATTTGGGTAGAACTTAGGAACAAGAAAGGTGCAGTCACTATGGTGAGGTTGTAACATCGGCCTCACAACAAATAATGGGAAATAAAGGAAATGATATGCAGGCAGACAATGGATAGATGTGAAAACAAACAGCATTGTTGCAGTGGGTGATCTTAACTTCCCCAATAATGACAGGGACTCCCTTAATGCCAGGGGCTTAGATGAGGCAGAATTTGCTCAGTACATCCAGGAGTGTATCTTGAAACTCTATGGAGACATTCCAAACCCCAGAAGGAGACATACTGGACCTTATGTTGGGGAATGAACATTGCCAATGATCCAACTTTCAGTGGGGAAGTATTTTGGAAACAATAATTGTTATTCTGTATGTTTTAAGACCAGTTATTGATACGGATAGGACTGGTTCTTAGAAGCTAGATGGGGGGGTGGGGGGGGGGGGGGGAGGCTAATTACTACAGTATTTAGCAGGAATTGGAGAAACTAGATTGGGGACAGATGTTTGAAGGTACATTGACATCTGACACGTGGGAGTCTTTTCCAGGCCAGTTGATCCGAGTTCAGGACCAGCATTTTCCTGTGAGGATGAAGTTAAGGAGGGCAAGATTCAGCAAGCTTGGATAATGAGAGATATTAAAAGTTTGGTCAAAAAATAAAAAGGAAGTGTATGTAAGACGTAGGAAACTGAAATCAGATAAAGCTTTTGAGGAATATAATGGAAAAAGGGAAGAATTCAAACAAGAATTAGGAGGGCAACTAGGGCCATGAAATACCCTTGGAAAGTAAGATTAAGGAGGGTCCCAAGCTATTTTATATGGATATTAGGAGTATGAGGGTAGCCAAGGGTGGGTCCACTCAAGGACAAAGCAGGTAATTTACACCTGGAGCCACAGCAAGTGGATGAAACTCTGAATGATTCCTTCACCTCGGTATTCACCAGGTTCTGGATGTGGATGAAGGTAAGATCAGGGAGGGGTATGTTGATATTCTACAGCATGTCGATATCAAGGAAGTGGTACTGTGTGTTGAAAAACATTACAGTAGCTAAGTCCCTGGAGCCTGATGGGATCTAACCCAGGATATTGAAGGTGGCAAGGGAGGAGATTGCTGGAGCCTTGACAGAGATACTAGGAGAGGTCTCAGAAGACTGGAGAATATCCAATGTTTATCCTTTGTTTAATATGGTCAATAGGGATAATCCAGGAAATTACAGGCCGGTGAGCCTTATATCAATGGTAGGGAAATTATTGGAAAAGATTCTTAGGGATAGGATTTATTTGCAATTGGAAAAGAATGGGATATTACGGATAGTCAGCATGGGCTTGCGTGGGAGAGGCCTTGTCACGCAAATTTGAACTTTTTGAGGAAGTGACGGTGAGGAGGGTAGGTCAAATGTTATCGACAATGTCTATTCGTGGAGGAATGCTTTTCAAACTGGAAGTTTGTGACCAGTGGTGTTCTACATGAATCAATACAGGGACCTCTGTTGTGTGTAATATAGATATATATTATGTACATAAATGATTTGGATGAAAATGTAGGTGGTCTAATTAGCAAGTTTACAGACGACACAAAAAATTGATTTAAGTGTGGATAGTGAGGAAGTTTGTCAAAGGATACAGCAGATAAATTGGGCAGAGAAATAGCAGGTAGATGTTTAACCCAGACAAACGTGAGGTGATGCAGTTTGGGAGGTCAAATTTAAGAGGAACGTATACAGTAAATGGCAAGACCATTTGAATCACTGATCAATGATTGAATACAGGGATCTTGGAGTCCAAGTCCATAGCTTATAAATGAGGATAAGGTGGTAAAGGATGCTTGCCTTTACCTGTTGGGCCTTAGAATAGAAAAGTCGGTAAGTAATGTGGCAGGTGCATATAACTTTAGTTAGGTCACATTGGAGCACTGTATGCTGTTCTGGTCCCCACACTACAGGAAGCATGTGGAGGCTCTGGAGAAGGTGCAAAAAGGTTTACCAGAATGTTGCCAATAGGAATAAGAAGAGGTTGGACAAACTTAGATTGTCTTTACCACAGCAATAGAGGCTGTGGGGGTGACCTGACAGATGTATATAAAATTGTGTGGGGGATGGATTGGATAGATAGTTGGAGTCTCTTCCCCAGGGTGGAAATGTCAAATACTAAGGGGTATTGGTTTAATGTGAGAGAGAGAAAATTTAAAGGATGTGTGCAAGGCAAGTTTTTCTTTACAGAGGGTAGAAGGTGCCTAGAATGTGCTGCCAGGTGAGGTGGTAGAAGTAAATACGTCAACAACATTTAAGAGGCATTTAGACAGACAAGTGAACACGGAATAGAGGGATATGGATAAGGTGTAGGCAGATGCGATTGGTTTTGAATGGCATCATGGTCAGCACAAACACGGTGGGCTGAAGAACCTGTTCCTGTGCTTTACTGTTCTATGTTCTACTCACTGGAGTTGAGAAGAATGAGAGTTGACCTCATTGAAACCTACAGGATTCTCAAGGGGCTTGACTGGGTAAATGCTGAGAGAATGTTCCCCCTCATGGAAAGAGTCTAGGACCACAGGGCATAGTCTCAATAAAAAAGTGCCAATTTAAGACTGAGATGAGGAGGAATTTCTTCTCTCAGGAGGTTGAGTCTTTGGTACTGTTTGCCACAGAGAACTGTAAGGGCTGAGTCCTTGTGTTTATTTAAGACTGAGAGTCAGATTCTTGACCAGTTGGGGAAATCAAGGTTACGGGGAAAGGGTGTGTGGAGTGTCAGATCAGCCATAACTCAAATGAATGGCAGACCAGGCTTGGTAGACCCAACAGTCTACTCCTGTTCCTATTTCTTAGGTCTTAATGGAAGGGCAAGTAAGTGGCAGATAAAGTAAAAAGAGTTGGAGGTGATGCAGTATGACCAAAGTGATAACATGATGCAAAGTAAACTAAATGTACTGATCTCAAGATTGTGTTTAACATAAAAGCTTTGGGGTCTGTGTGTATGTTTACTGAAAAGGCTGGACATTTTGAGGTCAGTTCATAAGGCAAAGGGATCTTGAACTTCTGGCATATGGGCATTGACTTCAAAAGGAGCAAAATTATGCTGAACCTTTAAAAAGGTCTGGTGAGACCACATTTGACTATTATGTTCAGCTCCAGTCACCGCACTTTAGAAAGGATGCAAGGGTTCTTGAAAGAGTGCAGAGGGTATTTAGTAGAACGTGGTTACGTTGGAAAAGCTGGAGTTGTCTCCTTGGAAATAAAATGGATTTAAGGGAGATTTGAAAGAGGTATACAAGGTTATGACAGATTTAGATAAGGGACACAAACAAATACTAATACCAAGTTAAAAAGTTACACAAGTGATTTAGTGGGGATTACATTCCTACTCAGAGTGACAACGACCTGGAACTCATCACCTACAAACTCTAGAATTGGAGACAATTAACGATTTCAAAAGGAAACTGTGGGATTGACTAAATTGCTCTCAAAAGAGCCACCACAGATTCAACAGGCTGAATGACTGCATTCTACATTAATGGGGAGGTGATGGCTTAGTGGTATTATTGTTGGACTGTAAATCCAGAGACCCAGATAATGTTCTGAGGGCCCAGGTTCGAATCCTGCCATGACAGATGGTGGAATTTGAATTCAATAAATATCTGGAATTAAGAATCTAACGATATAATCTCCATTCAAATATGTTTTATATTTTTTTTATTATTTAGAAATAGTTTCCTTTTTATCATACTGTTATGAGTGTATTAGAGAACCTTTATTTTTGTAAATTCTATATGCTCTTTGCTTGGGATGTTTTAGATAGGGTCTCCCCTCCCGGGGGGTCTCGGATTTGCCCGGATGATTATGGTTGATCAGTCGGTTAAGTGGTGCACCTGGAATGTCAAATAGGAAGAGATTATTTTCTGTTCTCTCTTTCCATACAAGGAAAAATATTTTGGTAAACTGGGTGGTTGAAGGTTCCACTGGATTTTCAAATTGGCATAGATTAATCATGGAATGTATTCCCCTTGACTTCCTTATAAATATGGTGCACCAAAAGACCGAATTATTTTTTATAAAATATGGCAGCCCTTTTACATAGATATTTTGGCTATCCTAACAAGGGTTTTTATTTAATTGAGATTACAAACATGGCTGGTCCAGGGCCCCTTGGGAGAGGAATCCCATACGAATACGGGTTTTGTTATATATGATGTTAACACATTCCGAGCAAGTATTTTAATATCCAACTTCTATGTTAATCGTTGGGGTTTTTTTTCCCCCCCACTTCTTTTTTTTCTCTCTCATTTTCTCTTATTTGAAAGATGTAAGTGACTCAATTATACACTCTGGCTAATTGTAGGTTAGATTAGTAGTTAATTGAGTTTTGTTTTTTCTCTTTCGGTATTTTTCTTTTGTTAAATTTTGATTATTGTATATTTAAAATTTATTTCTATATCAATGTTTGTACTTGAGAGTTTCGTTTATTTTTGTAAAGTTGTTAAAATGTTAAATTTCTAATAAAAATATCTATATAAAAAAAGAATCTAACGATGACCAAGAATCCATTGGGGAAAAACCCATCTGGTTCACTAATATCCTTGAGGGAAGGAAACTGCCATTCTTAGCTGGTCTGGCCTAATTCCAAACCCACAACAATGTGGTCGACTCTTAACTGCCCTTTGGGTAACTAGGGATGGGCAATAAATGCTGCCTAACCAGCAACACCTTCACCCCATAAATCAATAAAGAAAAAAAAAATCTGCACAGTTTGTGCTGCAATGACTCTGAAGTCATGGAACATCAGTGCCTGAGAGTCAAGTGGTGGGGGGTGATTCCTGTTGAAAATGAAGTCCAGGTAATTGAAGTTGGTAATGTAATGTAACATGTGGATTCTCACAGTCAGAATAAAAGAATTACAATATATTTACAATAGCTCCCCTCCTGCCTAAAACGTGAATTCTCTGTTTCCTGTACTGCAAGTATCACTCTATAGTCTAACTGTTAGCACCTGTATAACACGTAATTAAGAGATGCTGTGAAATCCAGTTTTTAAAAAGGTATGCAAATTTATAATCCCTTAAATCAATGCGTTCAGAACAGAAAGAAAAATAATCAGGCAGAAAAACTTTTAAAAGATCGAAAATTAAATGTTTATGAAATATCAATCCTGTATAGTTTCAATATTTTAACTTGAAGCAGATAAGGTGAAGAAATATTAACAGAAACATTAATAAATATCTGAAGCAAAAAGCACAATGGGAGAACATGGAGCAGTAGGAATGATGTTAGATTGATCCAAAGCAACAGCAGACACACAGTTAAATGGTCTCTTTCCTTCCGTGGTGCGAAGTTTACAGCTAATGCAGGATCAAGCTGACATCGACATTTAAGGGGAAGCTAGATAAACAGGAGAAGAAAGGAACAGTTAGGGTGAGCAGAGGAGGACATGGTAGGTGGACCATGTGGAGGAGAAGCAGAGTACTTGACCTGAAAGGCTCGTTTCAGTGCTACATGTTCTTGTAGATCTAGATTAATTGCTTCTGCAGGGTCAGAAATGTAAGAGAAAGCAAAGCAAAAGGAAGTGAGTGCACGAATGGGTCTTGTAATCACATACCAATATAACAGAGGGCAACCTGAAAAGGAAGGGAAGAAGGAAAGTAAACTTACCAAATGAGTGGCCATCCCTTTGGTTTTATTTGGAAATTTCTGCTCATTCTTTAGCTGCTTCTCTTCTTCCTGGAAGAACAGAGAATTTTCTGGATTTATTGTGCTGTGTTCCTGTCAATTTTTAGTGAAACGCATTGATTGCTCTTGCTCATCACCCTAACGGACAATAATGGAAATATATGTGATTTTTGGTTCAACCACTAAGAACTGAACTTGCATTTGCGCAAGAGATCACACCAGATCAAAAACTCCAAGAGGTAAGGTCAAATTGAATTCATTAATCTAGTAAATGAAGATTGGTACAAAACCAAATTAATTAATAAAGCTACTTGGCCGAGGGAGGAAACCCACCCCGTGTGACCCACTTGTCTACTCTCATGGTAATGGTTTAACCTTGTGAATATCCACCAAAATGCTATTCATTCAATTGTACAAGGAAGTAAAACAAGATCTTGTCAAAGTCACACAACACAAGAACAAATTAAATTGTAAATACTAACTACCTGTTTTATCAATTTATGCTTTAGTTTTTGCAAGCTTGAAGACTGAAGGAAGGAGCAATGCTGCGTGGTTGTGTAGAACTTTAGTAATAACTGTGAGGAGATTCCTTAGGACACATGTGAGAGTACCAAACTTCAAAGCAATGACTACAGTATTCATGCTAACCAATTATCACCCTTTCCTCATGCAGTCTAATTGTTCCCATTAAAATTTGGCATTCTTGCAATTCTAGCCAGATACGTGTAAGATGAGAAACTTTGGGTAAGAAAAGCCGGGGGATGTCTCATTCGTTCTCAGGTTCCAAGTAGGAGACACATGAGTCTCACTCTCAAGGTTTATGAGTGAGATCGCAGGATGGTACACAGTGTCTCAGGAGTTCAAAGGATATGACAGAGGAACAGTCAAAGAAGTCATGAATATAGTCACATGATGAGCACAAAGATTAAAAGAAAGGAGAGGAAGGCAGAGACTAATGGCCATGTAGTTTGAGACAGTGTAGATAAGGAGGGGGTAGTTCCTCTAATGGGAGAATCAAAAACTAGGGTCACTCTAAACTAAGATCAGATGAAATTTGCTGAGAGCCCTGAGACTTTGGAACTCACTGCCTGAAAAGGTGGTGGAATCCTCGAAATTCTTTAAGGTAGTAAATAGATTCTCGGTAAATAAGGCAGTGGGTAGGTAGGAATGCAGAATGGAGGTTAGATCAGGGATGATCTTATTGATTGGCAGAACATGGTTCCGGGGTTGAATGGCCGACTCCTGCACCTTGTTCACAATCGTCAATTCATCAGTGCCTGGGATCACAGCCCAGTAATCAGCACTCAACTGAAAACTAATATGGTACTCTCACAATGTTCTAGTCATTCACCTTCCCAGTTACACGTTTTGGAAACAATGCTGTCTACTGAGTTGGAGAATCAATTCTAGGCCAAGTTTACATTTAGATATAGCTTTGATTATACTAAATATTATACTATAATCAAAGTAATACTCTAATCTCAAACTCCATTCAAAATTGGACCAAAGCTGACACCCAAAACTCCTGGGCGGCACGGTGGCTCAGTGGTTAGTGCTGCTGCCCCAGAGCGCCAGGGAGCCGGATTCGATTCCAACCTCGGGTGATTGTCTTTCTGGAGTTTGCACATCCTCCAGTCTGCGTGGGTTTCTTCCAAAGATGCAGAGTTTAGGTGAATTGGCCATGCTAAATTGCCCACAGTGTCCAGGGGTGTGCAGGCTAAGTGGGTTAGCCATGGAAGGTGCAGAGTTATGAGGATAGTGTAGGGGGTGGGTCTGGATGGGATGCTCTTTGGTATGGATTCAATGGGCCAAAAAGCCTACTTCCATACTGTAGGTATTCTATGGTTTTCGATGTTTAGGAAATATTCAATATGCAAACTTCATTCAGTAAATAATCATAAATACACAAATGTATTTAAAAATCATAGAAATCACCAGTTAGAATCAGATAGCAAATTCATAAGGCATTTGCCAAGCTCACATCCACCTCCTGAAATAAGGGAAGACACAAATGCACAGAACAATTTCATCACATTTTCTCCACTGACATTTGGATACTCTCCAAAATTTAAGATGACTAAATTTAAAGCTGGTCAACAGTTGTTTCTTAGTAAATCACATCCCAATTGATATGTAAATATGCTCAAGGTGTTGCATAAAATCATATCTCTCAAGCCCAGGGCAGCAAGAACTAAAGCAGTAATTTCTTCGTAACATTTATGAAGATAATGTAAGCACATTTACACTCCCAGCGCAGTGCCAGAATGCAAGTTATGATTTGCAATCACTTTAAAGGCAGATTGAAGCCAGAGTCAGCAAATGTGAAGCTTGGTCAAACAAAGCTTCTGTCTTATAGATTCCCAATTGGCCTGTCAACAGTAACATTTAGAGAATCTTTCTTAAAGTTACAGGGCAGAAGGAAGAGATGGTGACATTCATTCCAGTATGAACAAGATTTAGACAAGTATTCACATCAGGAATAACAAATTCTTGCCAAGCTTGGATCTGAAGCTGGAAAAGAGGTTAGAGCTCCTTAACAACATATCATTGAAGGCTGCATCTCCTGACACCCCTGAAAAGGTTCACACTGCATACACGGTAAGTTTTGTGCATGCACACTTTGTGAAATGCTCCGCCATTAAAACTGAACATGGCAGCATCCAAATAAGCACAATAAATATATGAATGGGCTGGAATGACATCACTGACAGTATTGGAAGGGATAATCTGCATATATTGCATTTACATACGGAGGGTATTTTGAGTGAGTCAGCAGACATTCTCTGCACAGATTCCTTATTGAAGTAGTTGGCACAGTACAAGTTCTCTCTTTCTGCAAAAGCATAAGCAAGCAGTCAGGGACCAAGATAAGATAGAGATAATAGTCACAAATGTTGAAGTTGGTGTTTTCTTGAACTGATGGCGAATCTTTCAGTATAAACTGTCCTCTTTTATCTCTGCAAGTACAGAACCTCGATTATCCAAATGAGACGGGCAGGGAGTATTTTGCTCGGATAACTGATTGTTTGGATAACTGATCTAATCGTAAACAAAGGAAGTATTTACAGGACCTTGAGATCTTGTTTGGATAATCCAAAGTTCAGATAATTGATGTTCAGATAACCGAGCTTGCTCTGTGTTTGGAAAGGGATAAGAAATAACCCTCAGTATGAAGTCAACTAAAATTCTAACCTCAAGGTCTTAGTGACAGGCAAACAGGCTCGAGGGTGGAGTGCTGCACCCAAGAACTTATCCTGTATTCGTTTGTAAGATGCAAACAGTTAACATTGAGTAAACTACCAGCCCCTAAAAGCAAACTAAATTAATGAGCACTCAAACAGAGGCAGTCCTCATCAAGCAGTTACCTTCTACAGGTGGAAGATGAACCAGGAAAGATGGAGCAAGATGTTGTTTCCCCACACTTGGGCAACAGAGCAGAATGCTGCCATCATGAAACACACTTTATCGTGCACCCTTTGTTATCAGATAGCCACTTTCAACTATCAAGAATCATGTACTTCTCCAGTACATTTAGCTAATGTATCAGATCTAAACTGTAGTATCTAAATAAACTACCTGAAAATTAATTTAAAATAGTCAACTATATTGAGAACCTGTGACTCCCAAACACAAAATTTTCCAGGGAGGGTTGTTGCCACATGAGTTACTGTGTATGGACAGGATAAAACACATTTCAGTATGTTTGAATTGTTTCAACACACCTCATCTCATTATTAATCACATCTCTCAGGAAATCATCACATTACATGACATCAGCTGAAAAATCACTACAGGGTAATAAAACAGAGCCAAACAGGAGTTGAACTGAGCAGTGCCAATTCATCTTCATTAAGATACTTCATAATGTATGAAATATGATATTAAGGGATAGTGACAAAATTGGTCTTTTCAAAAAAAAACTAAACTCTTAGCAAGTCTGCAAATGCTCCTCCTCAGTTACACAAAAAATGGTTTATGATAAAATACATGGCACTGTCAACAGCAGAAACATATGGCTGTTAATATTTTGGAGCTTCACAAATTTGTAGTCACGTATCTAAAATTCTCTAATTCGTTCTTAGACACACTGTCAGATAGGCACTTCCATACAAATAAGAGTGCTCACTCCAATGGGCTAGCTGATAAAGTTACCCGACCTCACCAAAGAGTCATGCCAACCTCTGAAACAGACTTTACTGGGTGAAGCTGTCCTGCTCGAGTCAAAGTGATAGGTCTGTAATTACTCACTAGCTAGCCTCACAAATGAACATGGGTACTTAGTTAAGGTACTGTATCATGCCCAGTGCAACTTTACCCTATATGAATCAGCACTTTCAGGAGAGGAGGGTTAACAGTAAAGAGTGCAAAGAAATAACTTCAGGAGTAATTTTCTAATACTAATGTAGGGCCTGACCAATAAATATTACAGACTGTAAAGTTCCAGATGTGCTATCCAATTTTAAGATTTTACTGAATGACCGTCACTTCCATCCAATCACCCTTCTCTAAATTGCTACTCTACATATGTTTCAAAACTCATTGCACTACATTTATAAAAATACCTCTGGATAATCTCCTTCCCCCCCACCTCCATCATATATATTATGCCCAAGTCTTACCTTCTTGCCCTCTGTACTTCTTTTGGCGACTGGTTTGGGAATGCGTTCAGGCACAATGCTCTGTGAAGTTTCAGTTAAATCAAAATTTAGAAGAGTTTCAAGATACAAGCCATGTTGTACAATACAAATTTCACAGCTGACTCAGGCAGCGAGAAGCTGAAATGCGTAAACTAGGAAGTCTCTCGATTTGATCCGTGGACTGTGCTGACATCGTCAATTGAACAATAGTAACTTGACAATTCACATCAATGCATCGACATTAGGGTGGCCAGGCCAATGACTGTAGGCTTAACACTGGTATATCTGCTGTCTCTAAGTAACTCAGTACAGATACAGTAACTCACTGGATTCAGCTCACTGAACCATCCAGGCAATACCATTCTGTTAAACGAGACAGACCGCCACTGATGGATTAATATTGCCCTACAGGCTACACAAAAGAACTGATACAATAAAAGTTATGAGAGATTAAACACAAACTACAGACGCTGCCAATCATGGGATTGAGAAATGGCTAACTATTGACCTTTACATAAACTGCTGCTTACCAAAGTTCTGTTCAGCAATGGCTTTGGTTGGTCAAAAACATTTACTTGCAGCTGAAAAAGAATTCAGATATTAGGTACTCAGATGGAGAAGACAATTTGCATTTGTAGAGCACCTCTAAAATAATAAATATCCCAAGTAGATTTGTCATTTGTATGATAGCAGTTTGGAGGATAAAAATCAAAGGAAGCTTCACTGAGGGCTCTTTTGGTGCAGAGGTATTGAGCCAGGAGACATAGGTTTAAGTTCTACGTTCTACAGAGGGATATAATAACATCTCTGAACAGGTTGCTTAGGAAATATAAAGGAAACCTCACTGGTGCAAGACTAGTTTCCTGTCCTGCACACCCACCACCGCAAGGATAGGAAAAATCAGACTTCAGGTTCTACTCAACAGATTTTCATCAACTGTATTTTAAAGAATCCATCTGTCTGACCCAGCATGCCATCCTATTACTGGGATGCTGGGATGATCATTGCTGACCAGTGATCTTTTCTAAACGTCAGTGCTAATTTTAGAAAATTCAAGTATTAAATTGCTAAAAATGAAACATAGCCTTTTTAAGAGAACCCTCTTCATATTTTCCTGCAGGGATAGCAGATAGAAATAATTCCTTCAAAAATCATTTCCTAATAAGGTTACAAGCTGGCATGTTCACAAAGTGCACATGGAACACAGAATCAACATGCAGTGATATCACACTGGAATGGCATGGACTTAAATGGATGGAAATCAGATTTGGATGACAAACCCAAAGGAG
This sequence comes from Hemiscyllium ocellatum, assembly GCF_020745735.1. Classification (NCBI taxonomy): domain Eukaryota; kingdom Metazoa; phylum Chordata; class Chondrichthyes; order Orectolobiformes; family Hemiscylliidae; genus Hemiscyllium; species Hemiscyllium ocellatum. The sequence continues at coordinate 20,674,992 of NC_083447.1, read as the reverse complement.
TTAGACACCAAGGAAAACAGACCATTTCACACAAACCATGGGTTGCCAATCCTTCCAGGTATCTCAATTTCCAGGAATTGAAAATTTACTTCCTGGGTTTTGTTTCAAGGAACCCAAGAAAAAAAATATTAGTGAATTAAAACAAACTTAATGTATTTCATGAAGCAGGAAGAAAGTTTATCTGACACATTTAGTATTTGAAGGCGGGATGTCATGTGATAGAATTTATAGAATCCCTACAGTGTGGAAATAGTCCCTTCGGCCTAACAGGTCCACACTGGCCCTCCGAAGAGTATCCCACCCAGACCTATCCCCCTACCCTATTACTCTACATTTACCCTGACTAATGCACCTAACCTACACACCCATGAATACTACGAGCAATGTAGCTTGGTCAATTCACCTAACATGCACATCTTTGGACTGAGGGGAGAAACTGGAACACCCGGAGGAAACTATCCGTGATGATACATCCAAACTTGTTGACATTATACTACTTCTTTATTGAAATCAAATGCAACACAACTATCATAATTCATCATTCACCAGGGAGATTACCTCTCTCTGTTGCCCATTCTCTTGTGTTCTTTTAGAACCAAGCTTGATATTACTTAATCATAACCTTCTGATTTGTTTCTCTTCTATCTTGGGACCCATGTATGGTTATTTCTGAACAGTGTATTTTTGATTACTTCCTCAAAAATAACTAAGATGATTGATAAGGGTTGAGCAGTAAACAGTGTTTATTTGGAGTTTAATGAAGCCTTTGGCAAGGCCCCACAAAGTAGATTAATTAGTGAAGTTAGATCACATGAGATTCACAGTGAGCTTGCCAACTGGATACAAAATGGCAAGTGACAGACTGATGATAGAGGGCTGTTTTTCGGACTGGAAGCCTGTAACTAGCAATGTTCCTCAGCGATTGGTGCTGGGTCCACTTTTGTTTGTCAATATTTAGAGAATTTGGAGGAGAATATAAAAAACATGGTTAGTAAGTTTGCAAATGACACCAAGATTGGTGGGATAGTAGACAGTGAAGAACATTATATAAGATTGCAAGGAGATCTTGATCAATTGGCTGAAGATGGAGTTTAATTTGGATAAATGTGAGGTATTGCATTTCAGTAAAACAAACAAGAGCAGGACTTAGACAATTCAAAGCAGGGCCTTGGGTAGTGCTGTGGAACAGAGACACCTAGGAGTTGAGGTACATAATTCTTTGAAGTTTGCATCACATGTAGGTAGGGTGGTTATGAAGGCATTTAGCATGCTTGCTTTCATTGCTCAAGACGGTGGGCGGCACGGTGGCAAGCACTGCTGCCTCACAGCACCAGAGACCTGGGTTCAATTCCCACCTCAGGCGACTGTCTGTGTGGAGTTGGCACGTTCTCCGCGTGGGTTTCCTCCAGGTGCTCCGGTTTCCTCCCACAGTCCAAAGATGTGCAGGTCAGGTGAATTGGCCATGCTAAATTGCCTGTAGTGTTAGGTAAGGGGTAAATGTAGGGGTAGGTGTGGACTTGTTGGGCCGAAGGGCCTGTTTCCACACTGTAATGTAATCTAATCTAATCTAAGACTTTTTGAGTACAAGATTTGGGACATTATATTGAGATTGTACATGACATCAGTGAACCCTTTTCTACAGGACTGCATCCAGTTCTGGTCTCCCTGTTATAGGAATGATATTATCAAGCTGGAGAGGATTCAGAAGAGACTTACCAGGATGTTGCCAGGAATGGAGGATTTGAGTTAGAAGGGGAGGCTGGATAAGTTTGGACTTCTTTTACTGGAGCGTAGGAGGTTGACAGGTGACCTTTTAGGGGTTTATAAAATCACGAGGGGCATGGATAAGGTGAATTGCAGGTGTTAATTCCCTAGGACTGGGGATTTCAAGACAATAGAGCACATCTTGAAGGCGAAAAGGAGGAAGATTTAAAAAAAGATATGAAGGGCAATTTCTGTTCCCCAGTTTGTGGCTCATATGTCAAAAGAACTTCCAGAGAAAGTGGTGGGTACAGTTACAATGTTTAAAAAACATTTAGGTAAGTACATGAATAAGATTTTTTGAAGGGACATGGCCCAGGGCACAAGCAGGTAGCACTAGTTTAATTTGGGATTATGGTCGCCACGGATTGGTTGGACTGCAGGCTCTGATTCCATGCTTTAAGACTCTAAAAGCAGCCTAATGAATGAATTGGCTGAGTTGAGGTTACAGATTGATACCGCAACCCCAAGCATTCTCAGTTATCACTGAAACATTTCTGAAAGGAGAGCAGGAATGACAGCACAATATTTCCTGTGACAGGGTTTCCACTCGATATAGTGAGAATCGACTGTGTTGATCACTGCCAGTGTAAAGGCCATACTGACTGAACTGCAGATCAAAGATTTAGTCCGACTCTTGGGTGAGGATAGAAGCGGGGACACGGGATGGGGAGAGGTTTTCGACACAAGTCAGGCAGATTTCATCACTGCAGGTCTTTTAATTTCAGGGAAAACTAGCCTGGTGGAATCACAGAATTTTTGATGTTAGCGATTGTATCAAATTGAATTATTGAGTGTTTGATTGTTGTCACATGTATCTTGGCACAGTGAAGGAGTGTTGTTGTGTGCTTGACAGGCAGTTCGTAACATACAAAGTGTTTCAGGATGGCAAAACATAGTGCAGAATGAAGTGTTACAGCCATAACGAAGGTGCAAAGAGAGAGATCAGAATTAATATTTGAGAGGTCCATTCAAAGGTTTGATAACAGTAGGGAAGATTGTTTTTGAATTTGTTCGTACTTTTAGATATTCAAACTTCTTTATGTTCTGCCAATGGAAGAAGTTGGAAGAGAGTACAATCAGGGTAGCAGGGGTCTTTGATAATGTTGGCTGCTTTCCCGAGTTTGCAGGAAGTATGGATGGAAGGTTGGTTTACTTGATTGAATGGGCTGTGTTCACCACTCTCTGTAGCTTCATGTGGTCTTGGGAAGTGCAGTTGCCATACCATGCTGTGATGTATCCAGGTAAGATGCTTTCTACGATGCATCTATAAAAAATGTTGTGCCTTTGTGGTCATGCCAAATTTCCTTAACTTCCTGAGGAAGTAGAGATGCAGTTGTGTTTCTTGACCGTTGCGTCAATGTGGGTGGACCAGGATAGACAGTTGGCAATCAGCACTCCTAGGAAGTTGATGCTCTTGACCATCACCACCTCAGCATTATTGATACAGAAGGGCGTTGGGGGGGGATTGCCCTCTACGCCACTTCCCAAGGCAATGACCAGCCCCTTTCTTTTGCTGCCATTGGAGAGATTGTTGCCTTAACGCCATGCCTCTGAAGACCTCAATCGCTTTCCTGTATTGTTTTGTCATTGTTTTAGATCGGACCTATAACGGTGGTATCATCAGCAAATTTGTAAATGAAATTGGGGTGGAATTTGGCCACACGGTCATGAGTGCAGTTACATAAAGGATAAAAGTAATCCAAGAACAAAAGAAAAATAGGGTAAGGTCAATTGCACTAAGGTGCTGTGTGGCAGGGGCAGGCACGGATGGTGGTTAGGTGAGAATAATGTAAGCTTTCAAAGCAAAGGAATATGACACCAGTGCAAGGCAGCAATTTTGGTAATTGACACTCGAAATGGGACAGTAGGGAAGTAGCTTTATTAGAATCATAGCATCCCGACAGTGCGGAAAGACGCCATCGGCCCATTAGGCCTGCACAAACCCTCCAAAGTGTATCCACCCAGACTCCCACCCTATTCCTTTACCTGACCAACCCACTTACCTTGCATCTCTGGCATGGCATGGTAGCTCAGTAGTTAGCACTGCTGCCTCACAGCACAAGACACCTGGGTTTGATTCCATTCTTGGGTAACTATCTATATGGAGTTTGCACTTTCTCCCCAGGTCTGCCTAGGAATCCACTGGATTCGTCTGGACCTGGCTTGTGGGTTGTTGACTGGTGGATTCCATTGGATTTTGTGGTATCCTCCCACAGTTAAAAGATGTGATTAGGTGGATTGGCCATGGTAAATTGCCACTGGTGTCCAGGGATGTGCAGTCTAGGTGAATGCAGGGTTACAGGGATGGAGTTGTCCTGGGCGGGCTGCTCTTCAGAGGATCCTTGTGGACTCTATGGGCCTCCGTAATGTAGGGATTCTGTGATTCTTTAATGAGGACATGTAAAAATGGCAGTAGATTAATCTAGAGTCACTTTCATCTACATGGAGAACGTGAAAATCAAATTGGCAGACATACCCATGAAAAAATAATTCAGTGTATTCAGAACTGCTTCCTGGAATAAAAATGCTGTAGATCTAACTGGGGTCAGGTTGTTTTGAATCTGGTGATGTGTAATGAGGCAGATTTAACAAGTGATGCCCAAGTAAAAGATCCTGCAGGAAACAGGAAGCACAACTTGGTAGAATGCAACATTCAGTCTGAGAGTGAGAAATTGGAGTCAGAAACAATGGTGCTAAACTTAAATGAAGGTAATTACACAGGGATGAGGGCAGGTTTGATTGAAGTAGACTGGGAAATATTTTTAGCAGAAAAGATGTTTTAAGAACAATGGACAACATTGAAGAAAAAGGTTCATGGCTCACAGATATATCCCAGTGAGGAAGGGAAAAGCAATTATGGTTAACCGAGGAAGTTAGGGATAGTGTCAAAATGAAAGAAAAAAATATGGCAAAGATCACTGGCAAACCAGAGGATTGGGAACATTTTCAAAATAAAAAGAAGATATCCAAAATGATGATGAAAAACATAAGCTATGAGGGGAAACTAGTGAGTAAACAGTAAGAGCTTCTTTAAATATAAAAATAAGAGACTTGATTGGTAAAATGTTAGAGTCCATATTAAAGAACTTAGTGGCATATTATGAATTCCTAAATGCTCTAATTTAGGAGAGTCAAAGTTGCATGAAGGAGCAATCATATCTAATAAATTTATCAGAATTTATCATGTATTTTGGCAGGAGGAACAGAGAAGTGGAATACTACTAAAACAGAGAAAGACCACAGAAAGCTGCAGCACAGAGAGATTTGGGACTCCTTAAACATGAATCAAAAATCTAGCATTGAAGTTTAGCAGATAACAAATAGAGGGGCAAATAGTCTGGTGGCTTCAATTTCAAAGGGCATGGAGAATAAAAATGGGGAAATCTTGTTACAACTATGCAAGGCCCTAGTCAGACCACATCTGGAATTCTGTGAAGGTTTGGTCCTTTTATGTAATGGAGAATATACCAGCATTGGATTCACTATGCTCATCAAGGTTTAAAAGAAATATTGGCACTGAAAGCAGTCCAGAGAATGTTGACGAGGTTGATAACAGGAACGAGGAAATTTTATTAGAGAGAGTGGGTCTGGACTCTTTAGATTTAGATGAATGAGAGGAGACCTTATTGAAACAAAAAAAGATTCTTATGGATCTTGATCGGGTTGACATGGAGAAGGGGTGTGTGTGTGGAGACCATAGGGCACAGTCTGGGAGCATTGGGTTGGACATTTAAGGTACACAAGGAGAAATTTCATATCTCAAATAGTGAATCTGGAATTCTTTACCACAGAGAGCTGTTGAGCTTCTCAAGAATATTTAGGACTGAGATGGTCAGGCTGATCAGCGAGGGAATTAAGTTTTAGTTGTATAGACAGAAAAATATAGTTAAGGATTACCAGATTAACCATGATCTCAATGCACAGCAGACTCTATGAGCTGAATGGACACTTCTGCCCTATGTCTGAAGGCTTTATTTGCTAAAAGTAGGCCGGACAGTTACCTGAAGGCAATTTACTCTCAGAGTTGTGGTTTACAAAAGGGAATTGGATAAGCACCCAAGGAGAAAAGATTTGAGGTCAAGGGCATGGGGCAGTGGGACTAGCCATGTTGCTCCTGCAGACAGGCAGAATCAACTTTTTCTGTATTCAAGCTGTTCTGTAGTCATCCTTTGATATAATTGAGCCAAAGCGCGCTGGACAAATACTTTGCACATTCACTTGACAATCTTCACTCAGTTCATTACTTGATCACAGAATCACACGTGTCTTAACAAGATTACTGACCAAGTTAAAGTCATAAATGGTGAATCAGAAGGGTACGCATGATGGGACTGTACTTATTCATCATTTGACAATAATCCATGGCTCATATTTTAGCACCTCGTCCGCGTTGTGAATGAAAAGCTACCTACCTCTCTACTAATAGTGTTTTTTTCACATTTGAAAGGTTTGTACCGATGTTGTATGTAATAACCACTTCCATCTTTGCGCTGTTCTGTGGTAGCACCGAAATAATTTGCTATGGTATCATCCTATAGGTGAAACATAAATTATTACAGGAAATGATGCACATTGAGAATGTTATACAAAAAGGCACTTTGGGGTAAAGGATGTACATAGCTGCTTATAGTAAAGCTACCACTTACAACAAATTACAACCACCTGTAACTCAGTGCAGTATGTAATTATACCCGAGTGCTTCATCAGTTCACAGCTCAGCTCCATACAAAAGTCCTTGGCAATCTCATGTTGCATGGTCTACCTCCATAATATTCGTCCCAGCCATTCCACAAGCTATGATCCCAAGTAGATGATCTTCTTAAAGAGTGAGTATGGAAGGGTGCAGAAAGATTGGGAGAATGATCTAACCACTTCCTCCACTTTTCAGCTCTTCAGTTGTTGCAGAAGGAGAGTGCTTTACTGTAGAACTTTGGCAGATCAGTCATTTCTGTGCACTCTCTGCCTAATTCTTCGTTTATGGAGAATAACAGCTGAAAAGTATTATCCTTCTATTCCCTCAACCACGAACTGGCACACTTGTGATGGCACACTTGTGGCCTCTGAGTCAGACGTCCTGGGGATTCAAGTACCACCTGCTCCAAGTTCCACATCTGGACAGGCTGGATAAAAACATCTAAGCTATGAATTCAGCAATGTAGCCTTTCTACCACAAAGAGGTGTTACACTGTACGAAAAGGACACCAATGTAATGGCCACTCATGACAAAATGCATCTGTTTAACACAAAAAAATGCTGAAAAATTTAACTTGAATAAAGTCACAGCTGCTACCACAATGCCAACTGCAGCTGCTTCCAGATAAATATGATTTATCTGCCAAATAGGTAATGGTTAGCATCAATCAAGACTACTAAAATGTTGCAGTTATTTTAAATCACCAGTTCTCGAGAGCAGTATTCATATATTTTTTGCTGTAATTAAACCCACTATCTTCTCTCAAAAATCTTGCTTAGTAGCTTAGCCCATCATTAGTTTAAAATTATATTGGTTATTATTTTATTACAATAAATAAATATACATTGAGAAAATAATGCAGGTTATTCAATTCAGGCAGGGAGTGGACAGTAACTCGCAGCATTTTCCCCAACATTAGGAATGCTACTGTCAATGAAAGCCTTCACTGTAATCACTGCTGTACGTGGAAGAGTTGCAGAAGCCACTTTGTGCAAAACAGATTCCAACAAATAGCAGAATGACCAGATTTTCTTTTGAAACAGGTTGCTCAAGAGATACATGTTGGCTATGGCTCCCTTGCTCTTCTCAGAAACACTGCAAACTGGATCTCAAACATAAAACTGCGCTGATGTCACATCTAAAAGGTAATACCTCAAATAGTACAGTACATCAGACTAAAATAAGTGTTGTACAGGAGCACAAGTCCTAAATAATTAAGTACTAAAGAGTAATAGAGGGCAAGCAACACTCGTTTGGCAATAGCCTGTTCACTCCTAAACCTAATTACAATTGGTTCAAACATGGATAAAAAAACTCCAAAGCTGAGACAGTGACTGTCCCTGACATCAAGGCAGCAACTGACTGAGTGTGGCATCAACAGCTCCAGCAAAACTGGTTAACTGGCACTATGAGGAAAGTCCTCTGCTCGTTGGAATCATATCTTGGACAAAGAAACATGGTTGTGGTTATTGGAGGTCAATTATCTCAATCCCAGAACATCTTTGTAGGAAATCCTCAGGCAGTAGAATTATAGAATCAGACAGTACAGAAAAAGGCCTTTAGCCCATCAAGTCTGTTTACCAAAAATACACTCGCCATACTAGGCTCAAAGTCTTGAATGTTATGACACTTCTAGTGCTCATCCAAGTACCTCTTAAGGATTGCAAGGTTACCTCTCGCAAATACCCTTCCAGGCGGTACATTCCAAATCCCATCACCCTGGGTGAAAAATGTTTTCTTTATATGACCTCATAACATCCTGATTTTCATTTTAAAAGTGTGCCCCTTGTTATTGACCCTTAAAATAAAGGTGAACACTTGCTTTCTATCCATCCTGTCCATGCCCTTCATAATCCTATGTGCTTTAATCAGGTCCCCTCTCAACTTCCTCTGCTCTAAAGAAAACTGCCTTAGTGTCCTTGGCCAAACTGCTCCAGCTAATAAATGCTGCCCCCTTCAGCTCTGAAGAGTCATCAAGATGTTAGCTTGTCCTCTCTCCATGGATGCTGTCTTGACTCACCATGATCTCCAGCATTTGTTGTTTTCAGTAACAATTCCAGCATCTGCAGTAATTTGCCCCTACCTTCAGATTCTTCATCATCCTTCCAGCATAACAGCAGAAGCGGAATGGTCACTGATGAATCATATAATGTTTAACGTCATTCACAGCTCCTTAGCTGTTGAAACAGTCAAGCAACTTAAACATCTGACCTGATCAGTAGCAAGAAACATTCAGGCCACACAAGTACCAGGCAATGACTCTCTCAAACAAGAAAATCCAATTATTATTCCCAGATGTTTAATCATATTGCCACTACAATGAAGATAGACCAGCAATGTAAATGGTGATTAGAAATTATCTGACTCCCCAAAGCATGTCCACCCATCCACAACATAAGTCAAGAGTGTAATAGCATACTCTCTACTCGCTCTGATGAGTGCTAGCAACAACACTCAAAAGTTGAATACCATCCAGGACAAAGCAGTGAACTTGATTAGCACCATATCCACAAACATCAAAATTCATGCCTGTTTCCACTGACACACGGCTTATGCCCGAAACGTCGAATTTCCTGTTCCTTGGATGCTGCCTGACCTGCTGTGCTTTAACCAGCAACACATTTTCAACTGTGATCTCCAGCATCTGCAGACCTCATTTTTTACACGGTAACAATGGACAATATCTACAAAACACACAACAGCAACTTACCCTAGCTCGTTCAATAACACCTTCCAAATTTGCAACCTCTACCAAACCTCTGCCCCTGACAAACAAGGGCAGATACTATAGAAAAACCAGCACCTGCAAGTTCCCCTCCAAGCCAGTTACCATCCTGACTGAGATTTACCTTGCCATTTCTTCAGTGTTACTGGGTCAAAAATACTAGAATCAACTCCCTAATAGCATTTTGGGTCTATCTGTACTACAAGGTCCAGAGTGGTTCAAGAAGGTAGCACACCACCACTTCCTCAAGGGAAATTAGGGATGGGCAATAAATGCTGGTCCAGCCAGTGGCACCCACATCCTATGAACAAATAAAACATTAAATTTAGGAATCCACTTCCAGAAATAATCATCTTCCACAAATTTTGCTATATTGTAAATCACATTTGGTCTTAATCCACAACTGCTGCAGAGGAACAGATTAAGTGATGTATGGAAGAGAATAGATTCCTATGGTAGATTTGGGTCCCTACACTGTGGTGGCTCAAGATGTAAATTCCAGCATTTTCCAATTTAAATTCACTATTCACATCCACAGTTTTAATGTTTTAATCACTACTTTTTAGAAATCAGTGATATCCAGAGCAAACATCACTTACTTTCACTGTAGAATATTCATCAAAACAATGAAAACTTCTCAAATACCATGTGACATCCAGGGTTACTTCAGACACACAATTCTCCTGAGTCCCTGAAAGATAAGAGAACGTTAATTGTTATGTGTCCCCAGGGAACTATCATGGGTCTGAACTTAACACATCCACCCCTTCACTGGCTCTCCCAACCCATCTTCCCAGATGGCAAAACACTCTTGCATCTTAAGGAGGATTGGCTTGACACTGTTTCAGGACATCAAGTAGTTACAATAAATCCACAGGGAGAAGGTGCTTCGGACTCATGCTCAATGTCAAGACATAGAAGTGAACTCAAGATTATTTGTGGAATTGTTTTCAAAAACGCTTCCAGAATGTGATTAGTTAACCGCACACAACTCCTGAGAGAAAGTAATTCACCCCTTACGCTACTGATGGGCTTGCAACATTTTCTGGTCAGGTGGCAGTTTTCCCTTTGCAAATGCATGATTGGAGGTACAATAGAGGTCAACATAAGTCACCATTCCCTCTGTACTGTGGGAAGAAGCCAACTGCATTTCCTTCTCCTCAGAACACCCTCAACAGAAAAGTGGAACCTAAAGGTACAGGAGTAAGATTCAACATCAGACTCTTCACAGCTCAGCAAACTGCAGTACCAGGGACATCCAAATCAAACCCAACATAATTCTATTCCCAAAAGCAAACCCATTAGCCACTGATCAGACTAGAAATACAGCTACTCACATTTCAGGGTAATGGAAGAGCTGTTAAACAATGTCTTCCTCAGTAGATAATGAGTCTTAGTTTGATTCTGGAAAGAGACAAAACAATTGAGTCATCAAGCAATATAAAGGAAAAAGCCATTTGGCTTATCACATTAGCTTCATGGCCATTTTTACTGGAAGATTTTACTGGTTTTCATTTTAGGTTTTAAAGGTACTGTGGTACAATTCATAAACTGTTACTATGAGATTGAATTCTCATCCTTCAAATTATTCATTAACATGGCCACCACAGTAAATACAGGAGACAGGTATCACCCCAACCCAATTACCAGGCTCTTCAATAGTGCATCATGATGCTGGAAAGCAGAAGGTGGTTGTGAAGGGGTGGCACACTCAAAGCTAGTGTTTCCAAATAAACCTGTTGAACTACAACTTGGTGTTTTGTGATTTTTAACTTTGTCCACCCCAGTCAAACACTAGCACCTCCAAGTCACTTAAAGTCAATACTGATTTATCTGTCCGGCAGGATCAGTCTCCTCCCAACCAGCACAATCATGGCCCATTGACTTGCTTTAAAATGGCAACAAGGTTGCCTGATACCTTATAGGCTTGAGTATCTATGGACCTCAGCAGGAACATTAACTTCTCTCTTCCCTGTTTGAGCATTGTTTTAATTATAGGCAAAAACTGCACTGGCATTATTTCAGATAACAGATTTTTGTTGGAGCATGCAACGTCAGCATTCAAGTCAAATGATACTGTGTAGATGCTTAAGGATGAAAGTTGTGAAGGGAAAGAAAGTGAAGGAAAACCTCTGATTTTTATTACGAATCAGGACAAGTCAGGAGCGTAATGGAATACCGTCCAGTTGTCCGGGGAACAACTCTAACCCTCATTGTTCTGGAGGAAGGGTTACGGTCCCGAAACGGTAACTCTGCTTTCTCTTTACAGATGCTGTCAGACTTGCTGAGCTTTTCCAGCAATTTGAGTGTTTTAGTTTCTGACGCTCAGTGCCTTGGCTTTCAAACCATCCCAGACAAAAGCAGCTGTTTGACAGACCCCGGTCTATCACCGTCGACACTCCCTCCCTCCCTCCCTCCCTCCGCCAATGGTGTTGTGTGAGGGTGGACGGGGGTCTCGGGCCCAAGGCAGCGGGCTGGAGGTGAGGGGGTCGGGGTCCGAGTCCGGCCCTCGGGGGCTGTGACCGAATGGCCAGGGCAGTGACGACTGGAAGCTGCCTGCAAGCTCTATCCTATGAGGAGGCGGTAGCGGTGCCGCTCACACTTACCGCATCGATTCTTAGCCTCCACTTGCCGGGCTCTGGGTCCAAGGCCGCGCCCACAAGGACCAGGAGGAGCAAGCACAGGCCAAGCGGCCTCCACCACGCCGCCATTTTTTTTACACTGAGCGGAAGCGCCCGCTCAACTGGACCGTGACGTCAGCGGCCACAGCGTTTGTTACGTCATCGCGCACCGTGAGGCCGCCGCAACGTCTTCCGTTGTGATGTCATTGCGTCAGATGTCAATCATATAGGTTCGAAACTACGCCCACTTCTTAAAGGTAGTCATGATTTGGAGACTCTAGTGTTGGACTGCGATGGATAAAGTTAAAAATCAACCAACACTAGGTTATAGTCCAACAAGTTTAGTTAGAAGCGCTAGCTTTTGGAGCAATGCTCCTTCATTAGGTGGTTGTGGAGAATAAAATTGTAAGACACAGAATTTATAGCAGAAGTTTACAGTGTGATGTAACTGGAATTATACATTGAAAAAGACCTGGATTGTTTGTTAAATCTCTCATCTTTTAGAATTACCATGTTGGTTTCAGTTCTTTCATATGTAAATTGCAAAACTCTTTTTAAAAAGTTATATTCTCAAGTGCGCTTTAATAGTTGGTGTCCTGTCGACCCAGATAATATATTGAAGGTGTTAACTCCCTGTGAGGCTGTCTGTGTCACAATGGTCTTGATAAGCCTCTGCAATAAAGATTCCACAGATTCACTACCCTCTGAAAGATGAAATTGCTGACTGTTTATTCTGAGATTATATTGTTTGGTCTTACACTCTCCCACGAGGAAATACAACCTTTCTGCATCCACTCTGCCCTAAGAATCTTGTAATGTTTCAATAAGATCACCTTGATGCCTTCTGTGTTCCAATGAGTACAAAGTCAGAAGTCACACGACACTAGATTATAATCTAACTGGTTTATTTGAAATCAGAGGCATTCAGAATGTTGCTCCTTCTTCAGGTGAAGTTCACATGACGAAAGAGCTGTGCTCCGAAAGCCTGTGATTTCAAACAAACCTATTGGACTATAACCTAATGTTCTGTGACTTCTGATCTTGTCCACCTTGGTCCAATACCGGCACCTCCACACCAATGAGTACAGGCCCATCTCCCTATGTTCTCCCTTCTCTTTTCACCATCCCAATTGGGCAAGTTTCTCTCTGGGATATCTGTTCCATTCCTCAATTAGCCTAAATCGAGTAATTGTGGCAGCATTCATTGCAAGCAGAGAAGATGCAACACATGCCTGTTCTCTCCTCACCATCCATAGTCCCAAACACTCTTTCCAAATGAGATAGCAATTTGTATGTGCTTCCTGCACCTCAATAAAAAGAAAATTTCACATTAACCATGACTGTGCCCACTGGAATTTCCAGCCTGTGACTATTCTTAATTCCAGCAAATATAAGCGTACAAGTTTTGAGAAGACTTGGAGCTCAGGTTGAGGTTCTGGATATGGGTTTGCTCGCTGAGCTGGAAGGTTCATTTCCAGATGTTTCATCACCATGCTAGGTAACGTCTTCAGTGAGCCTTTGGGCGAAGCACTGCTGATAATTCCTGCTTTCTGTTTATATGTTTGGGTTTCTTTGGGTTGGTGATGTCATTTCCTGTGGTGAAGTCACTTCTTGTTCTTTTTCTCAGGGGGTGGTAAATGGGGTCTAACTCGATGTGTTTGTTGATAGAGTTCCTCTAGGAATTCTCGTGCATGTCTTTGTTTGGCTTCTCCTAGGATGGATGTGTTGTCCCAGTTGAAGTGGTGTCCTTCCTTATCTGTATGTAAGGATACGTGTGAAAGAGGGTCATGTCTTTTTGTGGCTAGTTGGTGTTCATGTATCCTGGTGGCTAGTTTTCTGCCTGTTTGTCCAATGTAATGTTTGTTGCAGTCCTTGCACTGTATTTTCTAAATGACATTAGTTTTGCTTGTAATCTGTATAGGGTCTTTCAAGTTCATTAGCTGCTGTTTTAGTGTGTTGGTGGGTTTGTGGGCTACCATGTTGCCAAAGGGTCTGAGTAGTCTGACAGTCATTTCCGAGATGTCTTTGATGTAGGGGAGTGTGGCTAGGGTTTCTGGACATGTTTCGTCTGCTTGTTTGAGTTTGTTGCTGAGAAATCGACGAACTATGTTCATTGGGTACCTATTCTTTTTGAATACAGGGTATAGGTGATGTCCTCTGTTCTGCGTACTTCCTTTGTGCTGCAGTGTGTGTTGGCTCATTGAAATAATGTTCTGATGCAGTTACAGATATAAGCCCAGCCTATGCAACTTTTCCTCATAAGACATTAAACCATTTCACATATTGGTCTATTAGATTCATATAGTCATAGAGATGTACAGCACGGAAACAGATCCTTCAGTCCAACTCGTCCATGCTAACCAAATATCCTAACCTATTCTAGTCTCATTTGCCAGCACTTGGCCCATTTCCCTCGAAACCCTTCCTTTTCATATACCCATCCAGGAGCCTCTGAAATGCTGTAATTCTACCAGTCTCCGCCACTTCCTCTGGCAGCTCATTACATGATGCACCATCCCATGTCTGAAAATGTTGCCCTTTGGGACCCTTTTATATCTTTCCCCCTCACCCTAAACCTATGCCCTCTAGTTCTGGACTCCACAACCCCATGGAAAGGACCTTGTCTATTTATCCTATCATGGCCCTCATGATTTTAAAAACCTCTATAAGGTCACCCCCCAGCCTCCGATACTCAAAAGAAAACAGCACCAGCCTATTCAGCCTCTTCCTTTAGCTAAAATCATCCAATCCTGGCAACATCCTTGTAAATCTTTTCTGAACCCTCTCAAGTTTTACAACAGCCTTCCAATAGGAAGGAGACCAGAATTGCACGCAATATTCCAAAAGTGACCTAACCAATGTCCTGTACAGCTGCAACATGACCTCCCAACTCCTGTACTCAATGCTCTGACCAATAAAGGAAAACATACCAAACACCTTCTTCACTATCCTACCTACCTGCAATTCTAATTTCAAGGAACTATGAACCTACACTCCAAGGTCTCTTTGTTCAGCAACACTCCCTAAGACCATACCATTAAGTGTACAATTCCTGCTAAGATTTGCTTTCCCAAAATGCAGCATCTTGTGTTTATCTAAATTAGACTCCATCTGCCACTTCTCAGCCCATTGGCCCATCTGATCAAGATCCTGTTGTAATCTGAGGTAACTTTCTTCACTGTATACTACACCTCTAATTTTGGTGTCATCTGCAAACTTGCGAACTATACCTCTTCTGCTCACATCCAAATAATTTATGTAAATGATGAAAAGTAGTGGACCCAGCACCGATCCTTGTGGCACTCCACTGGTCACAGGTCTCCAGTCTGAAAAACAACCCTTCACCACCACCTTCTGTCTTCTACCTTTGAGCCAGTTCTGTATCCAAATGGCTAGTTCTCCCTGTATTCCATGAGATCTAACCTTGCTAACCAGTCTCCCATGGGGAACCTTGTCAAACGCCTTACTGAAATTCATATAAATCATGTCTACTGCTCTGCCTTCATCAATCCTCTTTATTATTTCTTCAAAAAACCTCACTGAAGTCACATCTACTGCTCAGTCCTCATCAATCCTCTTTGTTACTTCGAACACAATCAAGTTTGTGAGACATGATTTCCCATGCACAAAGCTATGTTGAACATCCCTAATCAGTCCTTGCCTTTCCAAATACATTTAAATCCTGTCCCTCAGGATTCCATCCAACAACTTGCTCACCATTGACGTCATGTTCACCAGTCTATAGTTCCCTGACTAGTCCTTACCACCTTCCTTAAACAGTGGCACCATATTAGCCAACCTCCAGTCTTCCAGCTCCTCACCTGTGACTATCGATGATACAAATATCTTAGCAAGGGGCCCAGTAATCACTTCCCTAGCTTCCCACAAGGTTCTCGGGTTATACCTGATCAGGTCCTGGGGATTTATCCACTTTTATACATTTCAAGACATCCAGCACCTCCTCCTCTGTAATATGGGCATTTTTCAAGATGTCACCATCTATTTCCCTACATTCTGCATCTTCCATGTCCTTTTCCACAGTAAGCACTGGTTCAATTCCGGCCTTGGGTGACTGTCTTTGTGGAGTTTGCACATTCTCCCCATGTCTGTGTGGGTTTCTTCCAAAGATGTGCAGGTCAGGTGAATTGGCCATGCTAAATTGCTCATCGTGTTAGGTGCTTTAGTCAGAGGGAAATGGGTCAGCGTGGGTTACTCTTCGGAGGTTCAGTGTGGACTGGTTGGGCCGAAGGGCCTGTTTCCACACTCTAGGGAATCTAATCTAATCACTGATGCTAAATACTTGTTTAGTATCTGCTCCATCTCCTGTGGCTCTACACGAAGGCTGCCTTGCTGATCTTTGAGGGGCCCTATTCTCTCCCTAGTTACTCTTTTGTCCTTAATGTATTTGTAAAACTCTTTGGATTCTCCTTAACTCTATTTGCCAAAGCTATCTCATGTCCCCGTTTTGCCCTCCTGATTTCCCTGTTAAGTATACTCCTGCTGCCTTTATAGTCTTCCAAGGATTCACTCGATCTATCCTGTCAATACCTGAGATATACTTGCTTCTTTTTCTGAACCAAACCCTTAATTTCTCTAGTCATCCAGCATTCCTTCCACCTACCAGCCTTTCCTTTCACCCTAACAGGAATATACTGTCTCTGAACTCTCGTTATCTCATTTCTGAAGGCTTCCCATTTTCCAACTGTTCCTTTACCTGCGAACATCTGCCCCCAATCAGCTTTTGAATGTTCTCGCCTAATACCGTCAAAATTAGCCTTTCTCCAATTTAGAACTTCAACTTTTAGATCTAGTCTATCCTTTTCCATGACTATTTTAAATCTAATAGAATTATGGTAGCTGGCCCCAAAGTGCTCCCCCACTGACACCTCAGTCACCTACCCTGCCTTATTTCCCAAGAGTCAGACAAGTTTTGCACCTTCTCTAGTCTGTACATCCATATACTGAATCAGAAAATTTAACAAACTCCTCTCCATCTAAACCTTTAACACTATGGCAGTCCCTGTCTATGTTTGGAAAGTTAAAATCCCCTACCATAACCACCCTATTGTTCTACAGATAACTAAGCTCTCCTGACAAATTTGTTTCTCAATTTCCCGCTGACTATTAGAGGTGCTATAATACCATCCCTTTCTTATTTCGCAGTTCCACCCAAATAACTTCTCTGGATTTATTTCTTGGAATGTCCTCCCTCAGATCAGCTGTAATGCTATCCCTTATCAAAAACACCACTCCCCCTCCTCTCTTGCCTCCCTTTCTATCCTTCCTGTAGCATTTGTATCCTGGAACATTAAGCTGCCAGTCCTGCGCATCCCTGAGCCACATTTCTGTAATTGCTATGATATCCTAGTCACCTTCCCTGTTAGGCCTCTTGCATTGAAATAAATGCAGTTTAATTTATCAGTCCTACCTTGCTCTCTGCTTTGTCCCTGCCTGCTCTGACTGTTTGACTCACTTCTTTTCTCAACTGTACCAGTCTGAGAATGATCTTTTTCCTCACTATTTCACCGGGTCCCATCCTCTCACCCCACTAGCTTAAATCCTCCTGAGCAGCTCTAGCAAATCTCTCTGTCAGGATATTAGTCCCCTTCCAATTCAGGTGCAATCCGTCCTTGTACAGATCACTTCTACCCTCACTAGCATATATGTACTATAAATACATTGTACATGGTTTAGAAATAAAGTGCTGATCTGAAATCCTTTAGTCCTTCACTTGAGCAAGGTGTGAGTGCAGTGCATCCGGAATTTACCACAACTGTGATTGTGCATTCATGTCAGTTCCCAAGAAATTCCAGGCCAAGCTGTTAGAATGTAATGTTGGATCTTGTGGACGTCTCTCCTTTGCCCCAATGAGACTGCAACTGAGGCACAGATCAGCTACAGTCTCATTGAAAGCCTGAGATGAACCTGTGGGAGTGAATGGCCTTCTCTGCTCCCAGTTCCCGTGGCTTTGCCAGATGTATGAGCCCGAGGCACTAATCGCTCGGAATTCCCATCGTGCTGGTCCTGTGGAAGTTCACAGCAGGTTTGAACATTTGATGGGAAATTTGCCTGACCCACTGGTCCCCTGCTCCGGACCCTCTGCAAAAGTCTCCAACTCTGAGCAAGAGGAGGACAAGTTTGGACAGTTCTGACGTTGCTGGTTAGAATCATACCTAGCACTTCGATTGCAGTTGTTGGAGGTCATCATCGTGATTGGCAGACAAGCCATCCAATCAACTCAGCTAACTGACCCCTCCTCCCCACTGGGTCACTGGGGTTAGACCTCAGCTGAAATGTTGTGCCTGGGTGCCATTCTTTCGGAAGGACGTCAAGGCATTGGAGAGGGTTCAGGACAGAGTAATGAGGGTGGTTCCAGGGATAAGGAATCTCAGATATCAAGACTGAGAATGCTTATCTTGGAGGAAAGAAGGCCTTGGGGAGATTTGATTGAGTTGTTCCAATTTGTGAGGAGTCAGGTCAGAATGGATAGTGGATACTTTGCATTTGTCAAAGGCTGTGAGGGTATAACTTCATAATAAGTGGCAAAAAAAAAGGTTTAGACAGTGCTGAGGGTGTGCTTTGAGCTGCCCAGGCACAACACCTCAGCTGAGGTCTGGCCCCAGTGACCCAGGGGAAGGAGGGGTCAATTAGTTGAGTTGATTGGATGGTTAGTTTGATGACCTCCAACAACTGCAACAATTTGCTAGCCATGATTCTGACCAGGAATGTCAGATCTGTATGAACTTGTCCTTTTGCTCAGAGGTTTTAGGTAACCTCCTTCCAGCTGTGATTATGGCTGGCTGAAGTGTGTGTGTGCACTTGAAGATCTCTGCTGCATTGCTAGGGCCATTGGAATACAGTGTTGACCCCTTTTTTAATTCAAGAAAAATGTAAACACGTTAGAGTAATTCTGAAGGTCTGTCAGACTAATATGCCAGAATGGTGGGGGAGAGGTGATGGTGAAAGGTTGGACTGTCTAGGCTTCTGTGTGCTGGGGTTCTGAAGTATGAGGTGGCTTGATTGATAAAATATAAGATCCTGAGGGGTCTTGACAGGGTGGCTGTAAAGATGATCTTTCCCCCTGTCAGTGAGTCCAGAGCCAAGGGTCATTGTCTGTCCATCTAAAAAGAGATGAGGCAAAGACTTTTCCAGTGGGTTGTGTCTCTTTTGGAAAGTACTTCCTGAAAAGACTTGAGAGAAGGGAATGGCCCGATTCCTGCTCTCTGTGGTATGGTCATACTCTCAGCAGCTGAGTAAAGATAGTGAAGAGAACTTAATCTTTGACTGGTGTGACCAGATTTACTGCCACAACAGAGAGACCTCCTGGGTATTGGCATCGCTTGTAGCTTCAGGTTCCCTAAAACCAGGCTGACCCCCTCAGAGGGAAAATAATAAGGGACACTTTGAGCACCGTGGTAGGCAGGTGGTTTTCTGGCAGGGGTTTGGGGCACTGTGAGGGAACAACAGTTTCTGTAAGGATGCCCAAACAAATGTTGTATTCATTTCTGGGAGGTGGGCATCACTGCCAAGGCCAGATTTATTGCCATCTCTAATTGCCCAGAGGGCATTTGAGAGACAACTGTATTGTGGGTCTGGAGTCACATGTAGGCCAGATCAGGTAAGGATGGCAGTTCTCTCCCGAAAGGACATTAACAAGTCAGATGCGGTTTTCTGACAATAGACAGGGTCATCATTAGACTCTTAAGTTTTTTTTTAATTGGATTCGAATTCTAACATTTGTTTGCCACATTCCCCCGTATGAAACTCTTCACTAATTTTGTCTCCCTGACCCCATCAAAATCGCTCCCATGGCTTGGTTGCCTCTCCCCAAGTCCCCTCGACACAACTGTCCTCAGTGTTTGCGGGATCTCGCTGTGTTCAGATTATGTGTTTCTCTGCATTTCAGCAGTTGTTGCATTTCTAGAGTAATTCCTTGGCTAGAGAGCACTTGAGAATATATGAGGCAACAAAAGGTTCTTCCAATGCCCGCTGCCTCAGTTGAACCCACCTCCATCTCTTTTCCAAGTCCTGACCATGTGGTGGGTGGGGATGGAGTGATGGAATTCTCAAGGCACCCTTACTTTGTTAGCGTGTAAACTAACAGAATAGATAAGGGAGAACCAGTAGAGTGTGCTTGGATTTTCAGAAGGCTTTCCACAATGGTAGCAAAGTGACTCAGTGGCTAGCATTGCTCCTTTACAACACCAAGGACACTATGATTAAAGTCCTGCATAAGAACTTCAAAGCACTTAAGTTTGGTGGTAATATACAGGCCTTGATTGAGAATAAATTAGTAAGCAGGAAACTGCAGGAATAGGTGGGTCATTTTCAGTGGGAAGGCAGTGACAACTGGGGTTCTGCAAGGATCAGTACCAGATCCCAGCTATTTTCAATGATCTGACTTATTTGTTTGGGAAAATCAAATGTAATATTTCCAAGTTTGCTGGTGACACAAAAAGGAATCGAATGATGAGGAGGATGTAGAGGGTTCAAAGCAATTTAGGCAAGTTGATTGAGTGGTCAGATGCTTGGTGGATAGAGCATAATCTAGATCAATGTGAAGTTATTTACTGCAGTGTGGCAAAAATGAATTGTCAAGTATTATTAAAATAGTGATAGATTGAGAAATATCAGTGCACAAAGAGACCTAGATGTCCTTGTACAATAGTTACTCAAAGCAAGCATGTTGGTGCAGCAACAGTTCGAAAGGCAAGTCGCCCTTTGACCTTCATTACAAGAGGATCCAATTAAAGGAGTGCGATACCTTACTGTAACTTTACTGGGCTTGGCGAGACTACACCTGGAGAGCCACGTGCAGGTTTGATCTCTTTCCCCAAAGACAGGACATTGTAGACATGGAGAGTATATAGTGAAGATTCACCAGACTGATTCCTGGGATTAGAGGAAGCGAGAGTGGTTTGGCTGGGGTGGTGTTCACCAGCATTGAGAAGAATGATGGGGGGGAAGGTGGGGACGATTTCATTGAGATGTGTAAATTTCTGACAGGCCTGGACAGACTGGATGCAGGGTCCTCTGTCTTGGATGTTTACAGTCCCACGATATTGGGTAGGCCTTTAGGAATGATGAGAAATGTCATTAACTGGGAAGGTAGTGAGCCTGTGGAATTGTCTATGCGGTAGAGATCAAGTCACTGAACCAATGTCTTTCTGAAATTGAGGTCTGAGTGTTAAAGCTGTCAAGAGGTATGGGGAGAACCTGGGAGTATGGCATTTAGCTAGAAAATCAGTTGTGATCATATTGAATTGTAGGGAAGGCTGGATGGGCCCAATAGCCTCCTCTCCTATTGCTGGGATAAAGAGGTGAGGAAATTTACAGGAAAGTTGTCATTGTGCAGTATCCAGCCTGAGAATATCTGTGGGAATGTTGCATTTTAAAAATTGACCTATTTTTCTATTCAACTTGTTCAGAGATATCTGCACGTCAGGAGCAGATGGGACTTGATGCCAGGCAGCTCTGGTCCAGAGGCAGAAGCACTGCCCCTGCACCACAAGGGGGCCCCCCTGTGCCAACAATTAAAAGATGGGTGTGCACTTATGAGTAACTCGGCCTCTTCCATCAGCAGGTGTGGCTTTTAACAGGGTTGGTTCTTCTGCATTTTTTCTTGTAATGAGCTGCTGAGCCCTTCCCTGAGGTTAGCTACATGATAGCTCAGTGGAGGACAGGTCCTGACAGCTTTTTCATCAGGCGTTTGACACTGCATCAGTCAGACTGCCATTGTCCACAACTGACAGGACAGTCAGGCACAGTGGTGGCAGATGGAATTCAATCTGACAAAACTCTGGGCTCATGCACTTGTGGAGGGCAAACATTTGGAATGCTTGGATCTTGGAGTGTATTGAAGATCGGAGGGACCTTGATGTGCATATCCATAGTTCCCTGATGGTAGCAGGACAGGGAGATAAGGTGATTAAGAAATCCTGCAGGATACTTGCCTTTAGTAGCCATGACACACACAATACAAGAGCAGGAATGTTATACAGGTTAAGTCACAGCGGGAGTACTGCGTGTAGTTCTAGTCAGGAAGGATGAGCTTGTATGTGGGAGTCAGATCTTTGACCAGCATAGACCTGGCTGAATGGCCTCATGCTGTAAATGTCTGATTCTGTGAACACTCCATTGTTTTGTAACACTAGATCTTGATGCAGTGTGGTGGATATATATCCTTTTGACTGACCACAGCTTCATTTGCATAACCAGGATAGCATTATGCAAATTTAGAACATGTTCAGGAAGAATTGAGGAGCTGGAAGTTTGTATTTGCACATGTAATAAAACACAACCTTACATATGGAATGAGTGCTGATTAAATGATTGATTTGCAGCTTGTCAATGCAAGCTTCATTCTGAGAGGATTGGAAGATTGAACATAAATCTGCTTGAGTGAATGAGTTTATGGGTTACTGTCGGTGTTTAAATCCTATGATTTGTGTGTCACAAGCAGCACACAGCAAGATCGAACAAACAATGCGGTCATGATCAAACAGCAATATGGTAATGATCTAATCTGTGTTGATGTTGGCTGGGGAATTGGCAGGGTGCCATGGAGTGGTGGTGATGGTGCCATGGTATCTTTCTGGAAGAAAAGATGGAGGCCTAGCTTTTAGTGCGGCGTTCATTGAATCACACAGACCAGAAGAGGCTCTTTGGCCTATCGAGTCTGTACTGCCAGAAATACATAATCTACTCAGGTCCCACTTTCCAGCACTGGGCCTGTAGCCTTGAATTTAAAGTACCCGTCCAAATACCAAGATGGCGGCAATCTGAGACGATCGTGTTGCAGAGCTCCGCACCGCGACACAAACAGGACAAACTTTTAACCCACCCTTCCCGGACTATCGCAATATCCTGGGACTCTAGAAAGGTAGGGGAGTCCCAGGAAACTAAAAAGTAAACTTACCTGCATTTCTTGTCGTTCAGCGATGCTGAAGAAGGGAGGAGGAGTGTCCAATTCCGGAACCGGGGCCCAGCCTGCAGGATCCTTGGAGTTGGTTACTTTCCAAGCCCTGGTGAAGGAGCTTGCAAAGTCCAACAAGATGCTGCATAAACAGACAGAGGAGAAGCTGGCCCCAATCTCTATCATGCTACAGAAGCCCTGGAGACGCAGGTCTGTAATTTGCACTACCAAGTGGATGATCATGTGAACAGGCAGGAGATAAAAACATTCAGATCATCGGTCTGCCTGGGGGTAAGAAAGGTGAGCAGCCTGCGGAATTTATTGAGGGCTGGCTGTCGAACTGTCTGAACTTGGAGGTTGGCATGAGAGGCTTGGAGATTGAGAGGGCTCACTGGGTCACAGCATGAGGTCAAGTTTGGGTCAACGTCCTCGTCCTCTCCTTGTGCAGTTTAATCTCCATAGCCAAAAGGATAGAATTGTGGAAGCTTTCAGAATCCAGGGAAAGGATCCGAAGGCCCTAATTTACGAGGCTTATAGGATCATGTTTTTCCAGGACTTCTCAGCGGTAGTGATCCAGAAACGAAAATCTTATGACGGTGTCAAGAAAAGACTGAGGGAGCTTGGGATTCAATACTCTCTGAGGTATCCAGCGGTGCTTTGGATCACCTTAGCAGGATCCGTACATCTCTCTTTGACACGTCAGAGAAGGCAAGAGACTTTGCGGACAAATTAATCCAATCTGAACAATGTTATGTACAAATGGTAGTGTTGTTTGGATATGTCTTATTAAAAAAAACCAGAAAATCCAGTTGGAGCTTTCTTTTCCTATATATATATATATATATTTCTATTGGTAATAATTGGGTGTAAACTATGTTTGGTGGCAGTTGAGATGTGTACTTTCAATTTTTAAGTTGCATTACACCAAAGGATGGGTACAGCGCTGCGGTCTGCATTGAGTACTGTGCTCACACAGATGGCAAAGAAGAAGCTTACCTTTTGCTGAGCACGGTGACAGGTTATATGAGCACGGTGACAGGCCAGGCAAATGTTTAGCATATCTCGCCAGGCAAAGGAATGCCTTTCAAGCCATTACAGCGATTAGGGAAGGGTCTGGAAACTTAACGTGTGACTCCAAAAAGATTAATTGGCATTCCAGAGATTTTGCTCTAAGTTATATCAATCTGAGGGTTGTGAGGAGGGGCAGGTTAAGATGGAATTTTTTTTTAAGGATCTGGAGCTCCCAGGTGTGACCCTCAAACAAGAGTCTTTTCTCAATGTTCCCTTATCAGAGCAAGAGATGCAGGAAGCTGAGAGGCAGCTTCAGAGTGGAATTCTATAAGGGGTTATAAGCATACTGTCAGGCCTGATGCTCAATATGTTTAATGACTCATACAGCCATGATTGTTTCCCGCCATCTCTGAGAGAGGCCAATATTTCACTTATTCTTAATAAAGAGAAGGTCCTGGAGGATTGTGCTTCATACAGTCCCATTTCACTCCTAAATATGGACTTTAAAATCCTCTCTAAGTCTCTTGCGTTAAGGCTGGAGACTGTGTTACCCACTATTGTTAAAGAAGACCAAACGGGCTTCATAGAGGGTTGGAGTTCTCCAATAATGTTCGGAAGCTGCTAAATGTAACTCAAGTATGTCAGCAACGGTCGTTACAGGGATTGGTGATTTCTCTAGATGCAGAGAAGGCATGTAACAGAGTTGAGTGGCCGTGCCTTTTCTATACTCTGGAGCAGTTGGGTTTGCGCAAAATCTTTATAAGACGGGTAAAGATTCTCTAGAGTGGCCCTCTCACTGCGGTCATCACCAATGGGATATGATCAAGTAATTTTAACATTTTTTTAGGGGCAGCTGGCAGGACTCTCCCCTTTTAGCACTGATTTTTATGTTGGTGATTTAACCATTGGTGGAGGCCATTTGTGGGGATCCTAATGTATCAGCTCTAGAAGTGGGGTCAAAATTACATAAGATTTTGTTGTATGCGGACAATATCCTAATTTTTAAATCAAATCCAGCAGTTTCAGTGCCTCACCTGATTCAATGCATCTGCACATTTGGTGCCATTTTGGGATACAAGATTAATTTTGCTAAATCAGAGGCTATGCCTATGGATGGCCTTGAGAAAGGTCTTGAGGGCAAATATTGATTCCCATTTAAGTGGTCACGGGGGGATTTTCTGTATTTCGGCATTTTCATTGCCCCAGTTCTGGATCGGCTGTTCAAAGCCAATTTTGTTCAATTATTTGACAAAATCTAACAAGACCTTCAAAGATGGGAGGCGCATCTGGTCTCAGGGTTGGGTCAGATAGCACTTATTAAGATAAATATTCTCCCCCATTTGCTATACCCTATTTGGATGGTTCCCCTGATTTTCAATGAGCAAATATTCAGGAGACTGAGCAGCTGGTTCAGGTCTATTATCTGGCATTGTAAGCAGCCCCTCATTAAGTTAGCTCAACTGCAACTACCTCACAGATTGGGGCGAGTGGATCTCCCAGACATTAAAAGCTACCAACTAAGCTTGCTTTTATCGTATGTCAATGATTGGGCTTGTGGGGACCCTCTTTTAAAATGGTTAGATATCAAAACCTCCAAGCAGTGTGCCCCCTTACCAGCTTGTTGTTTTTGGACAAAATGAGGATAGTTAAGGAATATTGCCATAACCCAATAGTTATCAATACTGTTAAAGCACGGAGGGCAATTCAGCAGAGGGAAGGCAATATTGACAAAACATCTTTGTTTACACCTTTAGTGGGGCTAATAGATTCAGGATTCAAACATTGGGTGGCTAGGGATGTGTCTTGCATTAGCGATTTATTTGAGGGAGACACAATGATGTCCTTCAATCAGTTAACACAGAAATATGAGCTATCTAATAGGGACCTGTTGCGTTATTTTCAAAAAAAGACTACACTTTTGACTTAACCTGACAAATCCAACATTGAGAGGAGGGTGCTTAGTCCAAAGAGTATGTTATCTGTCAGCACTTTATATCATCAATCTGAGGTGTCCCCTCAGGTAAGTTTGATTGACTCTGCAGAGTATGGGAGAGAGAGCTAGGTGTTGAAGTCTCCTCAGAGGCATGGGAAGATATTTGGGAAAATGCAAGAACGATATCAATTTGCAATAGAACCCATGCTTTACAGTTGTAGGTCCTCCACAAGGTCCACTTGGCTCCGGACTGTTTGTTAAAATTTAAATCAGGGGTATCTTCAACATGTCCCAAGTACAAGGTCTGTACAGGCACTCTGACCCATTGTCTCCGGTCAAACATACTGGAGTGACAGGTACAATGGAGAGGATTTTGGGTGTAAGGGTGGAGAAGGACCCGATTACTCCTCACTTTTAGTGCAAGAAAGAATATCTTGCTAGATTGGGTATCTGAAAACGCCAAGGGCCTGTCGCCTTGGATATTCTCACAAGTATGGTACACCACAAAACTGAGAATTTTTATAAGACATGTTTGTTTCCAATGCTACTGTACAGTTTGTGACTGTGTGTGTCATATTTTTTATGAATAAAATACATTTTGAAATCCAAAAAGTTCACTTTGTACACATGTTGTTGGCACCAAAGGGCTTTGAGATGTTCTGAGGCTGTGAAAGGTGCTATATAAATGTAAGTTCTTGCTTTTTTTATGGCAGCTGTGTGTGAGCCTCTGACATTTCCCAGTAAACCATAGCGATGGTTTTAAAACCAATAATACTAAGTGTGCTGGTTGTTTGTAGGCAAATGTATAGCAAAGGAGCTATTTAATTCAAACTGTGCTTGTAATACAGCCACTCACAGGACACCGTTTCCCTTTTACTGATTTCAGTTTGCCAACTGTCACTCTCCACAATCCCACTGAGCTCCCATGAGGATTGGGAGCTTTGTGTTTCAGCACCTCCAGATCAAGGTACAGATTCTCATTGTATTCATTTTGACCCGTTTAATGATATTTGTTCCGTAAGTACACTCATCAGGGCCCTCCCGCACTATTTCTTGCTAGCTTATTCCCAGCTTTACCAAATATTCATGCTGTGCCTTACTGTGTGAGAGAGACAGAGAATGTACATGTGACTGTGTTTTTGGAGGGGGGGAAATGAGTGTGCGTGCGTGTGTCTACGAAAGAGAGAGATTGGACTGTGTGTGAGTGAGAGAGAGAATGTGATGTATGTATGTGAGACAGAGGGTGTGTGTGTATGTGAGTGATAGCATGTGACTGTGCTGTGTGTGTGTGAGAGTATGCTCTGAGAGTGAATGTGCATGTGTAAGAGAGATAGAGCTGTGTGTGTCTCAAAAAGAAATAATGATGTGTGAGTGTGTGTGTTTGTGAGAGATTGAGCTGTGGTGTCTGACTATGAGAGATTGTGCTGTTTGGATAGTTTTGTGGTATTTACCCAGGAAACGTTGAACATAAAAACAGCTCATCTAACGAGGGCCCTGTACAATTGACTCTCCCTCAGTCACAAAGACTTCTCAACTCTTGCCTTCACCTCAAAACCACCCTACCTTCCCACCTTACCTTCCCAAACTATTTCACAACACTGAGTGGGCCGGCCTCACAAGCACATGAGCAGGAGTTGGCTCCTTGGGGAGACTGAGCCCAGCATGGGGAGAGAGAGCGGAGGTGGCTCCTTAGGGAGACTGAGCCGAGCATGGGGAGAGAGAGTGGAGTTGGCTCCTTGGGGAGACAGAGCCCAGCATGGGGAGAGAGAGCGGAGGTGGCTCCTTGGGGAGACTGAGCCGAGCATGGGGAGAGAGAGTGGAGTTGGCTCCTTCGGGAGACTGAGCCCAGCAGGGGGAGAGAGAGTGGAGTTGGCTCCTTCGGGAGACTGAGCCCAGCATGGGGAGAGAGTGTGGAGTTGGCTCATTGGGGAGATGAGTGCAGCATGGGGAGAAAGAGTGGAATTGGCCCCCTGGGGAGACTGAGCCCAGCATGGGGAGAGAGAGTGGAGTTGGCTCCTTGGGGAGACTGAGCCCAGCGTGGGGAGAAAGAGTGGAGTTGGCCCCCTGGGGAGACTGAGCCCAGCATGGGGAGAGAGAGTGGAGTTGGCTCATTGGGGAGACTGAGCGCAGCATGGTGAGAGAGAGTGGAGTTGGCTGCTTGATCGGGGGGTGACTGGGCCCAGCTGAAACCGAATGTGTGGGCTGGGCGATCTCTGACGTTTGTGGGCCCAGCGCAGGACTTGAGGCTGTGGCAGGACTGTGGGCTTTCAATGGCAGGGCATTGAATGACTGTCATAGTAACGCCTGACCAGATTTGGCATTGTCCCACCACCCCCTGGGGGAACCGAACTAGCCCCTGGTGAAATTACACACTCACCCACTTACCAGCTTACCCAGCTGACAAGTCACTGACCTATCCACTCTAAACGTTCACCCACTCACTCACTAATGCTCACACTGGAAATTCAAACCAATCTTATGGCAGCTAAGTGCTATAACAAGGGGATGTGTCTAGTTTCCCTCTGATATGACAGAGCTGCAGTGAGGTCAATTTGGTAGAAATACATCCACATTGCTATTATAGAAAGAGGATTAGAATATTGATTCCATCATACTGAAGGAACGGTGATATTTTCCTAAGTCAGCGTTAGGTTAGATTAGATTCCCTACAGTGTGGAATCAGGCCTTTTGGCCCAACAAGTCCACACCGACCCTCCGAAGATCAACCCACCCAGATCCATTTCCCTCTGAATAATACACCTAACACTGTGGGCAATTTAGCACGGCCAATTCACCTGAGTTGCACATCTTTGGATAGTGGGAGGGAACCGGAGCACCCGAAAGAAACTCACGGGGAGAATGTGCAAACTCCGCACAGATAGTCGCCCGAAGCTGGGATCAACCCGGGTCCCTGGCGCTGTGAGGCAGTAGTGCTAACCACTGAACCACTGTGCTACCCCGAAAGGATGGTGACAAATGTTATGGGAATTTGCAATTGGTGGTATTCCTATATATCTGCTGGCCTTGTCCTTTTAGATGGTATTGGTCATTGATTTGGTGGGTGCTGACTAGGAACTTTAGTGAATTTCTGCGGTGAATCTTGCAAATGGTACACATTGCTGCTACTGTGCTTGAGAGCTGGAGGGAGTGAATGTTTGTGGATTTGGTGCCAATCAAGCAGGCTTCTTTGTCCTGGATGGTGTCAAGCATTATGGATGTTATAGGAGCTGCACTCATCCAGGTAGGTGGGGAGTATTCCATCACATTCCTGACTTGTGTCTTATGGAAGATGGATAGGCTTTGGAAAATAGGAGGTGACTCACTTGTTGCAGGATTCCTAGCCCCTGAGCTGCTCTTGTAGCCATTGTATTTGTATGGCCAGTTCGGTTTCTTATCAATGAATATTTGGATGTTAATTGTTGTGGATTCAGTAGGTAGGTAGTAGTAGCATCATTGAAAGTCAAGTGCTGTGTGTGTGCATCAGAGAAAGAGAGAGAGAGAGATTGTGCTGTGTGTGTATCAGAGAGGTAGAGATTGTAGTGTGTGTATATGAGAGAGAGAGGTAGAGATTGTGCTGTGTGTGTATCAGAGAGAGAAAGAGAGATAGAGATTGTGCTGTGTGTGTATATCAGAGAGAGATAGAGATTGTGCTGTGTATGTATCAGAGAGAGTGGCGGGAGCTGGACGGAGGTGAAGTCGGAGCGCAAAGCCGGTTGGGAAGGTAAGTGATTGTTATTTAAGAACTTACCTTGATTATAGGCCCCCCAATAGCAGCAGAGATGTGGAGAAACAGATTGGGAAATAGATTTTGGAAAGGTGCAGAAGCCACAAGTAGTCATGGGCGATTTCAACTTCCCAAATATTGATTGGAAGCTCTTTAGAGCAGGTAGATTGGATGGGGCGGTGTTTGTGCAGTGTGTTCAGGAAGCTTTTCTAACTCAGTATATAGATTGTCCGACCAGAGGGGAGGCCATATTGGATTTGGTACTCGGTAACGAACCGGGACAAGTGATGGGCTTGTTAGTGGGTGAGCATTTTGGTGATGGTGACCACAATTCTGTGACTTTCACCTTGGTTATGGAGAGAGATAGGCGCATGCAACAGGGTAGATTTTACAATTGGGGGAAGGATAAATACAATGCTGCAAGACAGGATCTGAGGAGCATAAGTTGGGAGCATAGGCTGTCAGGGAAGGATGTCATTGAAATGTGGAACTTTTTCAAGGAACAGATACGATGTGTCCTTGATATGTATGTACTTGTAAGGCAGGAAAGAGATGGTCGTGTGAGGGAACCTTGGTTGACGAGGGAGGTTGAATGTCTTGTAAGGAGAAAGAAGGAGGCTTACATAAGGTTGAGGAAACAAGGTTCAGAGAGGGCATTGGAGGGATACAGGATAGCAATGAGGGAGCTGAAGAAAGGGATTAGGAGAGCTAACAGAGGGCATGAAAAATCTTTGGCGGGTAGGATCAAGGATAACCCCAAGGCCTTTTATGCGTATGTGAGAAACATGAGAATGATGAGAACGAGGGTAGGTCCTATCAAGGACAGTAATAGGAGACTGTGTATTGGGTCAGAAGAGATAGGAGAGGTTTTGAATGAGTACTTTTCTTCAGTATTTACAAATGAGAGAGACCATAATGTTGAAGTGGAGAGTATGAAACGGACTGGTAAGCTAGAGGAGATACTTGTTAGGGAGGAAGATGTGTTGGGCAATTTGGAAAACTTGAGGATAGACAAGTCCCCCAGGCCTGACGGGATAGATCCTAGGATTATGTGGGAAGCAAGAGAGGAAATTGCAATGATCTTTTTGTCTTCACTGTCAACGGGGGTGGTACCAGGGGACTGGAGAGTGGTGAATGTTGTGCCCCTGTTCAAAAAAGGGAATAGGGATAACCCCGGGAATTACAGGCCAGTTAGTCTTACTTCGGTGGTAGGCAAAGTAATTGGAAAGGGTACTGAGGGATAGGATTTATGAGTATCTGGAAAGACACGGCTTGATTAGGGACAGCCAGCATGGATTTGTGAGGGGTAGGTCTTGCCTTACAAGTCTAATTGAATTCTTTAAGGAGGTGACCAAGCTTGTGGATGAGGGTAGAGCAGTGGATGTAGTGTACATGGATTTTAGTAAGATATTTGATAAGGTTCCCCATGGTAGGCTTATGTGGAAAGTCAGGAGGCATGGGATAGTGGGAAATTTGGCCTGTTGGATAGAGAACCGGCTAACCGGTTGAAGTCAGAAAGTGGTGGTAGATGGTAAATATTCAGCCTGGAGCCCAGTTACAAGTGGAGTTCCGCAGGGATCAGTTCTGGGTCCTCTGCTGTTTGTAATTTTTATTAATGACTTGGTCGAGGGAGTCGAAGGGTGGGTCAGTAAATTTGCAGACGATACGAAGATAGGTGGAGTTGTGGATAGTGAGGAGGGCTGTTGTCAGCTGCAAAGGGACTTAGATATGATGCAGAGCTGGGCTGAGGAGTTGCAGATGGAATTTAACCCTGTCAAGTGTGAGGTTGTCCATTTTGGAAGGACAAATAAGAATGCGGAATACAGGGTTAACGGTAGGGATCTTAGTAAGGTGGAGGAGCAGAGGGATCTTGGGGTCTATGTTCATAGCTCTTTGAAAGTTGCCACTCAAGTGGATAGAGCTTGTAAGAAAACCTATGGTGTATTAGCGTTCATTAGCAGAGGGATTGAATTCAAGAGTCGTGAGGTGATGTTGCAGCTGTACAGGACCTTGGTAAGGCCACATTTGGAGTACTGTGTGCAGTTCTGGTCGCCTCACTTTAGGAAAGATTTGGAAGCTTTGGAGAGGGTGCAGAGGAGGTTTACCAGGATGTTGTCTGGAATGGAGAATAGGTTGTACGAGGATAGGTTGAGAGTGCTCGGCCTTTTCTCGTTGGAACGGCGAAGGATGAGGGGTGACTTGATGGAGGTTTATAAGATGATCAGGGGAATAGATAGAGTAGACAGTCAGAGACTTTTTCCCCGGGTACAACAGAGTGTTATAAGGGAACATAAAGTTAAGGTGAAGGGTGGAAGGTATAGGGGGGATGTCAGGGGTAGGTTCTTTACCCAGAGAGTGGTGGGGGCATGGAATGCGCTGCCTGTGGGAGTGGCAGAGTCAGAATCATTGGTGACCTTTAAGCGGCAATTGGATAGGTACATGGATAGGTGCTTAAACTAGGACAAATGTTCAGCACAACATCGTTGCCGAAGGGCCTGTTCTGTGCTGTATTGTTCTATGTTCTAGATAGAGATTGTACTGTGTGTATCAGAGAGAGCGAGCGAGAGAGAGAGAGAGAGAAAGATTATGCTGTGTGTGTATTAGAGAGAGAGAGAGAGAGATTGTGTGTCTGTGTACCTTTAATATTTCCTTATGTAAATTGTGCTTATTGAAACCTTTAACAAAAATTCCATTTCTTCAGTCAATACCTGTGCCCACTCACTGCTGCCACACCTGCTTAGTATTTCCAGCATTTTCTATTTTCATTTGAACATCAATACTATGTGGTCTACTGATTATTGGATCTTACACTCCCATGGGTGTGAATGTTTGTGAAAGTCCTGAAAATGATTGTACTCAGTTACTCAATGGGCAAAGTCTTAGGGTTGGGTACAGCCCATTAAAAATCACAATTAATTACAACTACCTAACAAAATAGTCACTGCTTTTGTTTCTAAGGGGAGACAATGCAGCGCAGATAGAGATAATTCAGCCCATTGACTCTGTACTGGCCCTCCAAATCCCACCCCAAATTGACCACATTTAACCGGAAGACTACAGGACAATTTAACATCGAGAGTGTGGTGCTGGAAAAACACAGCAGGCCAGGCAGCATTCGAGGAACAGGAGAATCAATGTTTTGGGAATAATTCACTGAACCTACATATTTTCATACTGTAGAGGAAACCAGAGCATCCAAAGGAATCCCAGAGGGTGGCATTTGCATGGAATGAGCTGCCAGAGGAAGTGGTGGAGGCTGATACAATTAGAACATTTAAAAGGCATCTGGGTGGGTATATGAATAGGAAGGGTTTAGAGGGATATGAGTGTGAATGTGCAGTGGTGCAAGGCTGGAATTGAACCCTGGTGCTGTGAGGCAGCAATGCTAACCACTGTACCACCATGCTGCACAAACTCACAGCCCTTTCTTTGGCTCAGCCAATGTCAGAACAGAGAGGCGATACTAAAACTGTGTAAAATTCTAAAATAAAAGCCAAGTAGTGTGGATCCCGCAGAGAGAAACTGCATTAGAGAAGCTCAGTGGGTATGGCAGCATTTGTGGAGAGTGAAACACAGTTAACACTTTGAGTCCGGCATAACATTTTTTCAGAACTAAACACAAGTTGTTCCACAGCTAGAGAATGGTGTGCAATTTTAGTGGCCACATGACAAGATGCACCCGATCAAATTGGATGAGGAACAGAGAGGAAGGGGGGACTGGATTGGAAAATATTCACTTGACTAGGACTGTAATAGAGGAGATTGAGATAGGATTGAAATGAGATCAGTAAAATGATGAAGGCCTCATGTATAGTGAACAGGAAGGACCAGTTTCTCTTAGCAGAGGCAACAATTTTGTTTTAAAAATGGGACAAGGTATCGCTGGTTAGGCCAGTGGGCAGGAAAGGCATCTCTGTGGGTCTGGAGTCATGTGTAAATCAGATTTTCTTCCTTGGAACGAATGAATGTACCAGGTAGCTCTGTGGTCACCATGAGACCAGCTCCTTTAATCCAGGTCATTTTTATTGAATTTGAATTTCAACATTGACCATGGTAGGATTTGAACCCAGGTCCCCAGAACATCAGCTGAGGGTTTTGGATCGCTAACCCAGTGAGCATCGTTTAAAGTGCTCACTGGGAAATCACACGAAAGAATTCAAGCAACATACTCCAATAGAACCATCATTCTAGGGTGTGGTTGCCTGCAGACATACCATAAGGCTGATTCATTGTTAATAATGGTCTCCTCCCATCTAACTGTGTATAGAATCTTAGAGTCATAGAGATCTCCAGGACAGAAACAGATCCTTCAGTCTAACCTGTCCCTGCCGACCAGATATCCCAACCTAATCTAGTCCAATTTGCCTGCACTTGGCTCATATCTATCTAAACTCTTCCTATTTATACCCATCCAGATGCCTTTTAAATTTTGTAATTGTACCAGCCTCCACCACTTCCTCTAGCAGCTCATTCCATGCACATGCCACCCTCTGCGTGAAAATGTTGCCCCTTAGGTCTCTTTTATACCTTTCCCCTCTCAACCTAAACTCATGCCCTCTAGTTCTGGACTCCCCCACCCCAGGGAAAAGACTTTGTCTATTTATCCTATCCATGCCACTCATGGTTTTATAAACCTCTATAAGGTCACCCCTCAGCCTCTGATCCTCCACGGAAAACAGCCCCAGACTATTCAACCTCTGCCTATAGCTCAAATCCTCCAACCCAGGCAACATCCTTGTAAATCTTTTCTGAACCCTTTGAGGTTTCACAACATCCTTCCGATAGGAAGGACAATACAATTGCTTGCAATATTCCAAAAATGGTCTAAACAATTTCCTGTACAGATATAACATGACCTCCCAACTCCTCTACTCAACAATCTGACCAATAAAGGAAAGCATACCAAACGTCTTCTTCACTATCCTAGCTACCTGCGACTCTACTTTCAAGGAGCTGTGAACCTGCACTCCAAGGTCTCTTTGTTCAGCAACACTCTCCGGGACCTTACTATTAAGAATATAAGTCTGGCTAAGATTTGCCTTCCCAAATTGCAGCACGTCGCATTTATCTAAATTAAACTCCATCTGCCACTTCTCAGCCCACTGACCCATCTGGTCAAGATCCCATTGTAAACTGATGTAAACTGCTTCACTGTCCACTACACCTCCAATTTTGGTGTCAGCTGCAAACTTGCTAATTGTACCTCTTATGCTCACATCCAAATAATTTATATCAATGACAAAAGTAGTGGACCCAGCACCAATCCTTGTGGCACTTCACTGGTCACAGGCCTCCAGTCTGAAGAACAACCCTCCACCACCACCCTCTGTCTTCTACCTTTGAGCCAGTTCTGTATCCACATGGCTAGTTCTCCCTGTATTCCATGAGATCTAACCTTGCTCACCAGTCTCCCATGGGGAATCTTGTCAAACACCTCACTGAAGTCACATCTACTGCTCAGTCCTCATCAATCCTCTTTGTTACTTCAAACACAATCAAGTTTGTGAGACCTGATTTCCCACGCACAAAGCCATGTTGACTATCCCTAATCAGTCCTTGCCTTTCCAAATACATGTACATCCTATCCCTCAGGATTCCCTCTAACAGTTTGCCCACCACTGACCTCAGGCTTACTGGTCTACAGTTCCCTGGCTTGTCCTTACCACCTTTCTTAAACAGTGGCACCATGTTAGCCAACCTCCAGTCTTTTGGCTCCTTACCTGTGACTATCGATGATGCAAACATCTCAGCAAGGGTATAACTTCCCTAGCTTCCCATAGAGTTCTGGTCAGGTCCTGGGGATCTATCTATGTTTCTGTGCTTCAAGACATCCAGCACTTCCTTCTCTGTAATATGGACATTTTTCAAGATGTCACCATCTATTTTTCTACATTCTATTTCTTCCATGTCCTTTTCCACAGTAAACACTGATGCAAAATACTCTTTAGTAGCTCTCCCATCTCCTGCGGCTCCACACAAAGGCTGCCTTGCTGATGTTTGAGGGGCCCTATTCTCCCCCAAGTTACCCTTTTGTCTTCAATGTATTTGTAAAAACCCTTTTGATTCTCCTTAATTCTATTTGCCAAAGCTATCTCATGTCCCCTTTTTACCCTCCTGATTTCCCTCTTATATATACTCCTATTGCCTTTATACCCTTCTGAGGATCCACTCGATCTAACCTGTCTATACCTGACATATGCTTCTTTCTTTTTCTTAGCCAAACCCTTAATTTGTTTAGTCATTCAGCATTCCCTACACCTACCAGCCTTTACTTTCACCCTAATAGGAATATACTTTCCCTGTATTCTCGTTATCTAATTTCTGAAGGCTTCTCATTTTTTAGCCGTCCCTTTACCTGTGAACATCTGCCCTCAATCAGCTTTTGAAAGTTCTTGCCTAATATGGTCAAAATTGGCCTTTCTCCAATTTAGACCTTCAACTTTCAGATCTGGTCTATCCTTTTCCATGACTATTTTAAATCCAATAGAATTATGGTAGCTGGCCCCAAAGTGCTCCCCCACTGACACCTCAGTCACCTGCCCTGCCTTATTCTCCAAGAGTAGGTCAAGTTTTGCACCTTCTCGAGGACATCCACATACTGAATCAGAAAATGGGAATTCCGAGCGATTAGTGTCTCGGGCTCATACATCTGGTAAAGCCACACACTTAACAAATTCCTCTCCATCTAAACCCTTAACACCAGTGTATGTTTGGAAAGTTAAAATCCCCTACCATAATCACCGTATTATT
Source organism: Hemiscyllium ocellatum (assembly GCF_020745735.1). Classification (NCBI taxonomy): domain Eukaryota; kingdom Metazoa; phylum Chordata; class Chondrichthyes; order Orectolobiformes; family Hemiscylliidae; genus Hemiscyllium; species Hemiscyllium ocellatum. Next base: position 20,638,856 of record NC_083447.1, on the reverse strand, counting down.
CTTACAGAAAACGGATATCTCCTTACAAAGTTATTTCTCAATTTCCTTCTGTCTATTGGGGGGTCTATAATACCATCCCAATAAGGTGATCATCCCTTTCTTACTTCTTAGTTCCACCCAGATAACCTCCCTGGATGTATTTCCGGGAGTATCCTCCCCCAATATCCATTATCAAAAATGCCACTCCCCCTCCTCTCTTGCCTTCTTTTCTGTCCTTCCTGTAGCATTTGTCTCCTGGAACATTAAGCTGCCAATCCTGCCCATCCCGAGCCATGTTTCTGTAATTACTGTGATACCCCAGTCCCATGTTCCTAACTATGCCCTGAGTTCATCTGCCTTCCCTGTTAGGCCTCTTGCATTGAAATAAATGCAGTTTAATTTATCAGTCCTACCTTGTTCTCTGCTTTGTCCCTGCCTGCTCTGACTGTTTGACTCACTTCTTTTCTCAACTGTACCAATCTGAGAATGATCTTTTTCCTCACTATTTCACCGGGTCCCATCCTCTCACCTCACTAGCTTAAATCCTCCTGAGCAGCTCTAGCAAATCTCCCTGCCAGGATATTAGTCCCCTTCCAACTCAGGTGCCATCCGTCCTTGTACAGATCACTTCCACCCTAGAAGAGATTCCAATGATCCAAAAATGTGAATCCTTTCCCCCTATGCCAGCTCCTCAGCCATGCATTCATCTGCTCAATCCTCAAATTCCTACCCTCACTAGCATATGTGTACTATAAATACATTGTACATGGTTTAGAAATAAAGTGCTGATCTGAAATCCTTTAGTCCTTCACTTGAGCAAGGTGTGAGTGCAGTGCATCCGGAATTTACCACAACTGTGGTTGCGCATTCATGTCAGTTCCCAAGAAATTCCAGGCCAAGCTGTTAGAATGTAATGTTGGATCTTGTGGACGTCTCTCCTTTGCCCCAATGAGACTGCAACTGAGGCACAGATCAGCTACAGTCTCATTGAAAGCCTGAGATGAACCTGTGGGAGTGAATGGCCTTCTCTGCTCCCAGTTCCCGTGGCTTTGCCAGATGTATGAGCCCGAGACACTAAACGCTCGGAATTCCCATCGTGCTGGTCCTGTGGAATTTCACAGCAGGTTTGAACGTCTGATGGGAAATTTGCCTGACCCACTGGTCCCCTGCTCCGGACCCTCTGCAAAAGTCTCCAACTCTGAGCAAGAGGAGGACAAGTTTGGATAGTTCTGACGTTGCTGGTTAGAATCATACCTAGCACATGGAGTGCAGTTGTTGGAGGTCATCATCGTGATTGGCAGACCAGCCATCCAATCAACTCAGCTAACTGACCCCTCCTCCCCACTGGGTCACTGGGGTTAGACATCAGCTGAAATGTTGTGCCTGGGCGCCATTCTTTCAGAAGGATGTCAAGGCATTGGAGAGGGTTCAGGACAGAGTAATGAGGGTGGTTCCAGGGATAAGGAATCTCAGATATCAAGACTGAAAATGCTTATCTTGGAGGAAAGAAGGCCTTGGGGAGATTTGATTGAGTTGTTCCAATTTGTGAGGAGTCAGGTCAGAGTAGGCAGTGAATACTTTGCAATTGTCAATGGCTGTGATAAGTGGCAAAAAAAAAGGTTTAGACAGAGAGTGCTGAGGGTATGGTCTGAGCTGCCCAGGCACATCACCTCAGCTGAGGTCTAGCCCCAGTGACTCAGGGAAAGGAGGGGTCAGTTAGCTGAGTTGATTGGATGGCTAGTTTGCCATCCACGATGATGACCTCCGACAACTGCAACAATGTGCTAGCCGTGATTCTAACCAGGAATGTCAGATCTGTAGGAACTTGTCCTTTTGCTTAGAGTTGGGGACTTTTGCAGAGGGTCCAGAGGAGGGGACAGGCAATCGACACGTTCAAAAGGGAATGAGAGCTCTGGTGAAGAGTCATCTAGGCCCCAAACGCCAGCGCGCTTTCTCTCCATGGACGCTGTGATCTCCAGTACTGGCTGTGTTTGGAATGAGACCATTGTTTCAAAAAGGAAGGTTCAGGGTTATGAAGAGAAACTGGGGGACGTGATTTGAATAAACTGCTTATTCTGAGATCGCAGTGGCATTCTCCTGCTCCATGACAATACTCAGAAATGAAGCCCCGCCCATTTAGTTCTGGAGCTTTATTCAAAGATGAGGGTGCGGTCGGACCCAGAGATGGCTCCGCCCGGGGGAGGGGACAAGGACGGGGTCAGGCTGTCTAACCGGATTGACAGTTTTTCACGCCCTAATCCGGCTGCAGAAAACGAGAGGCTGTGCCGTTCACATTTCCAGCTGGATTGCAATCGGTAAGGAGAAATCTCTGAGTGACATCGCTTCTAAACAGAACCTAAATGTGTGAGGTTTCTTTAAGATAATGAATGTCATATTTTGTGCCCTGAAACTGACGGGATTGTTACATTGTATCCCCAGGCCCTGAGACTGACGGGATTGTTACATTGTATCCCCAGGCCCGGCCCCTGAAACTGACGGGATTGTTACATTCTATCCCCAGCCCCGGGCTCTGAAACTGACGGGATTGTTACATTGTATCCCCAGGCCGGGGCCCTGAAACTGACGGGATTGTTACATTGTATCCCCAGGCCGGGGCCCTGAAACTGACGGGATTGTTACATTGTATCCCCAGGCCGGGGCTCTGAAACTGACGGGATTGTTACATTGTATCCCCAGGCCCGGGCTCTGAAACTGACGGGATTGTTACATTGTATCCCCAGGCCCGGGCTCTGAAACTGACGGGATTTCGCTGAGGCTCTAGATTGATGTCTCTGTCTTTTTGCAGCTCTTGCACTTGTCTGAATCTTCACTCTCGCCATGTTCAGCATTTTGAAGGGTTTAGCTGGTGGTGGTGGCGGTAGCAGCGGCCTTTCGGGCCAATTACTCCAGGGATTGGCCGGCGTTATTGGGTAAGTGACTTCGTTTAAAAACTGCCTGAGTCAGATTGGGGTTTCCAAACAAAAATGACAACCTTGACTATTTCAAACCACCCTCTCGTCACTTTTTAAGATTCAATTACTTTGTGTAAACTTGCAATACTGTCTCCCTGTTCATCAAACTGCCTCATATTGTACATGCAGTTCCACAGTATTTTGAATGGGTGGGGTTCATCAACTCCCGTGCTCAACAAAATTCATCCGATTTGAGAAGCGTTTTAGCTCAGGCCTAACAGGATTTGGTCTGGGATCAAAGCTTTCAGTATCCTGTTGGCGGTGCCTGTTTGTAAATTGAAAACATCGCAGTGCATTGAAGGAAGTTGAGCACAAGGCAGGCTATTGCATTTTCCCATGCTGATTACAGAATTCTGCAAACTCAATTCCCTGCCCATATCGTTGTTGTAGTTTTAAATTCCTGACACACATGGAATAATGACCATTTAGGATTATTTTCAATCAATCTGTGCTGATATGTTATTGACAGAGACTCAACCCAGAGCTTCTGACACTACCATTGCTCCACAAGACCGTTTGGATACTGACCCGAGCACCCTGGGTCCAAGGAATTGATTACCAAAGCTGATCACTTGAGCAAAACTCAGCCATTAAGATGGTTAATTTCATGGCTTCTTTCTGATGTAAATTCCCTGTTGCTCCAATTCACCCATGTAGTGGTTTGGGCAAGGGATTAGTTCAGTGAAGTTTGTTTACTGAAGTTTGTTAGATCAGTGAAGGGGTAGGAAGCTTGAGTGAGCTTTGTCATGAAAGATTTTCGGTAACCACCTTCCAGCTGTGATTATGGCTGGCTGAAGTGTGTACCTTTGAGTGCTCGTGGAGATCTCTGCTGCATTGCTGGACCCATTGAAATACAGCATTTCAGAAATACAGTTTGCTTGAATTTCAGCAGTTGCTGCACTTCTAAAGTAGTTCATTGGCTGGAGAGCACTTCAGAGTATACTAGGCAACAAAAGGTTCTTCCAGTGCTCTCTGCCTCAGTTGAACTTGCCTCCATCTCTTTCCCAAGTCCTGACTATGTGCTGGGTAGGGACGGGGTGATGGAATTCCCCACGATTCTACGGACTACCAAAAATCCATAAACCAGGAGCCCCCCTCAGACCCATAGTCTCACTACCCGGAACTTACAGACTGGCCAAAGAACTACATGCAAGACTGAAATACTTCGCAGAAGAGTCACAGCACTCGATCCATTTCACCCAGGAATTCCTAAAAATCATCAAAAACACCAAAATAGAGGAAGACGAAACAATGATCTCATTCGACATAACAGCACTGTTCACCTCCATCAACATCGACCTGGCAAAGGAAACACCACACTTTTAGAAGAGACCATCACACACACCCTAACCACATCAATTACATTACCAACGAAAACATCATGAAGCTAGTGGACCTGTGCCTCACCACCCACTTCACCTTCAACAACATAATCTACAAACAAACCAACGGCATACCCATGGGATCTCTGCTATCAGGATTCATAGCGGAAGCGGTAATGCAAAGACTAGAACAAACAGCCCTACCAACCATCAAACCAAAAATCTTGGTCCGCTACGTAGATGACACCTTTGTCATCACAAAATGAAACAAGATAGAAGAGACATTTAACATCATCAACAACACCCTCACAGGCATAAAGTTCGCCAAGGAGGAAGAAACCGACAACAAACTCACATTCTTGGACGTCACAGTCGAAAGAAAGGACAATAGAGAACTACAGACCTGCGTATACAGAAAACCGACAAACACTGACCAAATACTTAACTACACCAGCAACCATCCCAACACACACAAACGAAGCCGTATCAGAACACTATTCCAACAAGCCACATTGCACTGCAGCACAGACGAACTTCGGAAAACAGAGGAGAACCACCTATACAACGTATTCAAGAAGAACGGATACTCAAAAAATACAGTGCGCATATTCCTCAAGAACAAACTACGACAAGCAGACCAAACACAGCCAGAAACCCTAACCACCTTACCATACATCAAAGAAGTTTCAGAAATGACAGCCAGACTACTAAGACCCCTCGGAATCGTAGTAGCACACAAACCCACCAACACGCAAACAAAAACTAACAAACTTAAAAGACCCAGTGCAACCCATGGATAAAACCAGTGTTGTCTACAAAAATTTCATGCAAGGACTGCCACAAACACTACGTAGGACAAACATGAAGAAAGTTAGCCACCAGGATACACGAACACCAGTTAGCCACAAAAAGGCACAACACTCACTCTCTCGTAGGCCTACACACCGAGGAATAAAAACCACCACTTCGACTGGGACAGCACATCTTTCCTGGGACAGGCTAAGCAAAGACATGCCAGAGAATTCCTAGAGGCCTGGCACTCCAACCACAGCGCCATAAACAAACTCACAGATCTTGATACCATCTATCAACCCGTCTGATAATGAACAGGAAATGACATCACCACGAACCCCATCCAGGAGAAAGATATAAATAGAAAGTAGGAGACAACAGCTTCGCTTCACTTGGAGGTCGCCACTGATGTTACTTAGTCAGGTAATGAAACGTCTGGATATCAAACCTACAGCTCAGCAAGCAAATCTACACCCTAAACCTCAACCTGAGCTACAAACTTTGCAAAAACCCTATTATTAAAGTCCTACATAAAACTTCAAAGCACTTAAGTTTGGTGGTAATATACTGGCCTTAATTGAGAATGAGTTGGTAAGCAGGAAACTGCAGGAATAGGTGGGTCATTTTCAGTGGGAAGGCAGTGACAACTGGGGTTCCGCAAGGATCAGTACCCGGATCCCAGCTATTTTCAATGATCTGACTTATTTGTTTGGGAAAATCAAATATAATATTTGAGTTTGCTGAAGACACAAAAAGGAATTGAGTGATGAGGAGGATGAGAGGGTTCAAAGCAATTTAGACAAGTTGATTGAGTGGACAGATGCTTGATGGATAAATGTGAAGGTATTCACCTCAGTATGACAAAATAGAATAGCAGAGTATTATTAAAATGGTGATAGGTTGAGAAATATCAGTGCACGAAAAGAACTAGATGTCCTTGTACAATAGTTACTCAAAGCAAGCATGTTGGTGCAGCAACAGTTTAAAAAATATCGCCCTTTGATCTTCATTACAAGAGGATCCAATTAAAGGAGTGTGATACCTTACTGTAACTTTACTGGGCTTGGTGAGACCACACCTGGAGACCACACCATGTGCAGGTTTGGTCTCTTTCCCCAAAGACAGGACATAGTAGACATGGAGAGTATACAGTGAAGGGTTCACCAGACTGATTCCTGGGATTAGAGGAAGCGAGAGTGGTTTGGCTGGGGTGGTGTTCACCAGCATTGAGAAGAATGATGGGGGGGTGAGGTGGGGACGATTTCAATGAGATGTGTAAAATTCTGACAGGCCTGGACAGACTGGATGCAGGGTCCTCTGGCTTGGATGTTTACAGTCCCAGAATATTGGGTAGGCCTTTAGGAATGATGAGCAATGTCTTTAACTGGGAAGGTAGGGAGCCTGTGGAATTGTCTATGCTGTAGGGGTCAAGTCATTGGTTCAATGTCTTTCTGAAATTGAGGTTTGTGTTAAAGCTGTCAAGAGGTATGGGGAGAACGTGGGAGTATGGCATTTAGCTAGAAAATCAGTTGTGATCATATTGAGTTGTGGGGCAGGTGGATGGGCCCAATGGCCTACACTCCTATTTTTCTATGAAGTCGCTGGGGTAAAAAGGTGAGGAAATGGGCACGAAAGTTGTCCTCATGTGCAGTATCCAGCCTGGGAATATCTGTGGGAATGTTGCATTTAAAAAAATTAACCTATTTTTCAGATATTATTACACTCTTCAGGAGCAGATGGGACTTGATGCCAGGCAGCTCTGGTCCAGAGGCAGAAGCACTGCCCCTGCACCACAAGGGGGCCCCCCTGTGCCAACAATTAAAAGATGGGTGTGCGCTTATGAGTAACTCAGCCTCTTCCATCGGCAGGTGTGGCTTTTAACAGGGTTGGTTCTTCCACATTTTTTTCATGTAATGAGCTGCTGAGCCCTTCCCTGATGTTAGTTACATGACGGCTCAGTGGAGGACAGGTCCTGACAGCTTTTCCATCAGGCGTTTGACACTGCACCAGTCCATTGTCCACAACTGACAGGACAGTCATGCACAGTGGTGGCAGATGGAATTCAGTCTGACAAAACTCTGGGCTCATGCTCTTGTGGAGGGCTAACAAGGTGAGGGATGACATTTGGAATGCTTGGGTCCTGGAGTACATTGAAGATCAGAGGGACCTTGATGTGCATATCCATAGTTCCCTGATGGTAGCAGGGCAGGCAGCTGAGGTGATCAAGAAATCCTTCAGGATTCTTGCCTTTAGTAGCCATGACACACAATACAAGAGCAGGAATGTTATGCTGGAATTGTATAAAATGCTGGTTAAGTCACAGCTGGAATACTGCATGTCGTTCTGATCTTGAGGTTATAGGAAGGATGGGGTTGAATGAGAGAGGATGCAGCGGAGATTGACCAGGATATTACCTGGGCTGGAAGGTCTGTGCCAACTGGAGAGATTGGGATTGTTTTCCTTGATTAGAGACAAAAAATAAATCTGCAGATGCTGGAATCTAAGATAGTGTAGATTATGTATTTCTGGCAGTACAGACTCGATAGGCCAAAGAGTCTCTTCTGGTCTGTGTGATTCAATGAACGCTGCACTAAAAGCTAGGCCTCCATCTTTTCTTCCAGAAAGATACCATGGCACCATCACCACCACTCCATGGCACCCTGCCAATTCCCCAGCCAACATCAACACAGATTAGATCATTACCATATTGCTGTTTGATCATGACTGCATTGTTTGTTCGATATTGCTGTGTGCTGCTTGTGATACACAAATCATAGGATTTAAACACCAACAGTAACCCATAAACTCACTCACTCAAGCAGATTTACGTTCATTCTTCCAACCCCCTCAGAGTGAAGCTTGCATTGACAAGTTGCAAATCGATCATTTAATCAGCACTTATTCCATATGCATGACTGTTTTTTATTACAGGTGCAAATACAAACTTCCAGCTCCTCAATTCTTCTTGAGCATGATCATAATGCTATCCTGGTTATGCAAATGAAGCTGTGGTCAGTCAAAAGGATATATATCCACCACACTGCATCAAGATCTAGTGTTACAAAACAATGGAGTGTTCACAGAATCAGACATTTACAGCATGAGGCCATTCAGACAGGTCTATGTTGGTCAAAGATCTGACTCTATTCATTCCATTTTTCATCTTGACCCTTGTCCTGGAGGATATGACAATGTAACTGAACAAATACTGAAGTGTTAACGAGAGTTTCTGTCTCCAACGCCCTTTCAGGCAGTGAGCCCCAGACTCCCACCGACGTTTCGGCCTCTTACCTTAAATCTATGATCCTTGGTCATTGACCCCTTTACTAATGGAAAAGTGCCTTCCTATCAACACCCCTCAAATCTTTGTCAAGTCCCCTCTCAACCTTCACTGCCCCAAGGAAAACCATAGAGACAGTCAGGAGGCTGGAAGAACACAGCAAGCCAGGCAGCATCAGAAGGTGGAGAAGACAACATTTTGGGTGTAACCCTTCTTCAGGATTGCACCTCCAGATGCTGCCTGTCTGTTTTAGATTTCAGCATCTGCAGGTTATTTTTTTTTGTCTCTAATTAAGGAAAACAATCTCAATCTCCAGATGGTACATACCTTCCAGCCCAGGTAATATCCTGGTGACTGTTACACTGGTTCCACTTTCCAGCTACTAGCTCTATAGCCTTGAATTTCAAGTACCCATTCAAATATCATTATTTAAAAGTTGTGAGGTTACCCATCATTCCTGATGAAGGGCTCTGGCCCGAAACGTCAAATTTCCTTTTCCTTGGATGCTGCCTGACCTGCTGTGCTTTAACCAGCAACACATTTTCAGCAGGTTACCCATCACAACTCCCCTCCTAGACAGTGCGTTCCAGACCTCTCCCATTGTCAGGGCAAGGTTGGGGGAGAGGATTTCTTCAATTCCTTCTGAGACAGAAAGTGGTGGTGGAGGGTTGTTTTTCAGACTGGAGGCCTGTGACTAGTGGAGTGCCAAAAGGATCAGTGCTGGGTCCTCTACTTTTTGTCATTTACATAAATGATTTGGATGCAAGCATAAGAGGTACATTTAGTAAATTGCAGATTACACCAAAATTGGAGGTGTAGTGGAGAGTGAAGAGGGCTACCACAGATTACAACAGGATCTGGACCAGATGGGCCAATGCACTGAGAAGTGGCAGATGGAGTTTAATTCAGATAAATGCGCGGTGCTGCATTTTGGGAAAGCAAATCTTAGCAGGACTTATACACTTAATGGTAAGGTCCTAGGGAGTGTTGCTGAACAAAGAGACCTTGGAATGCAGGTTCATAGCTCCTTGAAAGTGGAGTCGCAGGTAGATAGGACAGTGAAGAAGGCGTTTGGTATGCTTTCCTTTATTGGTCAGAGTATTGAGTACAGGAGTTGGGAAGTCATGTTGCGGTTGTACAGGACATTGGTTAGACCACTGTTGGAATATTGCAAGCAATTGTATTCTCCTTCCTATCAGAAGGGATGTTGTGAAACTTGAAAGTGTTCAGAAAAGATTTACAAGGATGTTGCCAGGGTTGGAGGGTTTGAGCTATAGGGAGAGGCTGAACAGGCTGGGGCTGTTTTCCCTGGAGTGCCGGAGGCTGAGGGGTGACCTTTATAGAGGTTTACAAAATTGAGGGGCATGGATAGGATAAATAGACAAAACCTTTTCTCTGGGTCGGGGCGTCCAGACCTAGGGGGCATAGGTTTAAGGTGAGAGGGGAAAGATATGAGACTTACGAGGCAACATTTTCATGGAGAGGGTGGTATGGGTATGGAATGAGCTGCAGGAGGAAATGGTGGAAGCTGGTACAATTGCAACATTTAAGAGGCATTTGGATGGGTAAAAGAATAGGAAGTGTTTGGAGGGATGTGGGCCGGGTGTTGGCAGGTGATAGTAGAATGGGTTGGGATATCTGGTCGGCATGGACAGATTGTACCGAAGGGTCTGTTTCCATGCTGTACGTGTCTGATTCTATGACTCCTGCCTTTCACCATAAAAGTTCACCTGAGATGTACTGGAGTGTGATTTGAACCACTGACCCGACCCGTCATCTCCCTCCCTGTTAAAGACCATTGCCATCTCACTTTGAGCTATGCAGTTTACTCAGTTAGCAGATACCCTTGGTTGAAGATCCATTTCTAGAGAGCAGGTCAGACAGTTGGCAGGGTGTGGGGTGGGTAACTCACCACCGCCAAACTGAGGGAGTGGGCAAATCACTTTTTCAAATACTTTACCCCCCTCTACTTTGTCCCCACCCTGGAGATTTACTGCGTTGTTAGGTTTCTACGTAATTTCAGGTTTGACCAGTTGATTCCAAGTGACAATCTCTGAATTGAGAAGTGGGCTGAATTATAATGATAGTAGAAGAGCAACATCTTAGTTTAGACTAGGGGCCTCTGCAGTCTTTGGGGCTCAGTATTGGAGTTTATTAATTTTCAGGCTTGAGCACCTTCTCCCGTGTCCTTAGCCCAACCTCACCACACCAGGCCTTATCATCACATGAGCTGCTACTACGCATGGCACATTGCCAGTTACTAATGGTCGCCATTAGCAGCTATTGATTTCCCCAGGCTGACTTTGACTCCTTCCTTTGTCTGACCCACCGTTGTTCATTCTTTTTCTCCCTCTCTGCCTCCATCTATTGTTTACTCATCTCCTTTTGCTCAGACTGCCCCACCATCACAACGCCATCTTCAGCATATATACCACCATTTTCCTGGTTACAATCTGTTCTGAAGAAGGGTCGCTGGACCTGAAATATTAACTCTACTTTCCTTCCAGATCTGCTGAATTTTCTCAGCAATTTCTGGTTCACTATGCGCAGTTTATTTTTGAATTATCTCCTATTTCACCCTTTTTTATTTTCTTTCCCTTGCAACCTCTCTCTGTCACTAGAGTCTAAACAACCAGCCAACAGAATGGGCAGTTGTACCACTGGGCTTAACTCATGTTCAGAGAAAAATAATCCTCTCACCTCCTATCCTGCTACCTTTTGCAAATGAAACTAACATTCTCTTAAATGAGACTAGAGGTGGCACAGTGGTTAGCATTGTCCCTTACAGCACCAGGGTCCCATGTTCAATTCCAGCCTCGGGTGACTGTGTGGAGTTTGCACATTCTCCCAGTGTCTGTGTGGGTTTCCTCCGGGTGCTGCGGTTTCCTCCCACAGTCCAAAGATATGCAGGTTAGTTGAATTGGCTGTGCTAAATTGCCCATTGTATTAGGTGCATTAGTCAGAGGGAAATGGTTCTGGGTGGGTTATTCTTCGCAGGGTCGGTGTGGACTGGTTGGGCCGAAGGGCCTGTTTAAACACCGTAGGTAATCTAATCTAAATGTCATCTTTACGTATTATTACATTTTAGTCATAGTAAGTTGACTGTTGAGTGTTGACCATCTGTATATCAGTGGGTTCATGTTCCACTTTGTGTCATTTGTGAGATAAAAAGACAGCCCATCGCTCTAAACCACGCCCACCCCACACTCCTAAGCCCCACCAGTTTAAAAACTGGAGCAAAGACACAAGTCAGAGTATCTAGACCATCCAAAGGAGTGAGGTATTTATTTGAATTCTGCCTTGCAATATAGAACTTAACAAGAAACTTCTAATCTGGAAATTTACTTAAATTAATTTGGTTTTTAAAAAAATTGTTGTCACATGTGAAAGATACAGTGAAAGGTGTTTTGCATTCTGTACGGGCAGTTTGTACCATATAAAGTGCATCAGGGTAACAGAATAGAATGCAGAATACAGCCACAGAGAAGGGTGCAGACAGCGAGAGATCAGATGCAACAGTTGAGAGGTCAGCTCAAAAGTCTGCTAACAGCAAGGAAGAATCTATTCATGTGTGAATTTGAACTTGCACAATCTTCTGTCTGGGGTGAGAGGGATCATTTGGTTGCTTTCTTGAGGCAGTAGGAAATCTACGTGGAGTCAATGGATAGGAAGCTGGTTTGTTTGATGGACTGGGCTTGTTCATGATTTTCTGCCGTTACTTAGTCTTGGGAAGAGCAGTTGCCATACCGTGCTACGTTGCATCTAGATAGGACGCTTTCTACGATGTAGATAGGACGCTTTCTACGATGTATCAATAAATATTGATCAGAGTCATTGTGGAGATATGAATTTCCTTCGCCTCCTGAGGAAGTAGAGACTTTGTGCTTTGACCATTGTGTCGACGTGGCTGGACCAGGACAGATTGTAACTGATCATCACTCCTGGGAGCTGACGCTGTTGACCATCTCTGCCTCAGTGCCTGGGGTGTGCCCTTGACTCCACTTCGTTCACTCAATGACCAGCTCCTTCGTTTGGCTGACGTTGATGAAGAGATTGTTATCTTACACCCCATGCCTTTGAAGAACTCCATCTCTTTCCTGTATTCTGTTCTGTCGTTGTTTGAGACCCGATCTGCAACAGCAGCGTCATCAGCAAGCTTGCAAATGGAGTCCGAGTGGAATGTGAACACACTGTGAGTGTATAACGAGTACAATAGGAGGCTGAGTATGTAGCCTTGCAGGGCACTAGTGTTAAGGATTATGGCAAAGGGAGTGGTGTCGCTTATTCTTATTGATTGAGGTCTGTAGGGTCAGAAAGTCAAGTTACCAAGCGGAGAGCTGAGACCTAGGTCCCGGAGGTTAGAAATGAGTCTGTAACTTGAACCGACGTTTACAAAATGACCATCTTCCTTCATTGCACTTAAAAGGCCACTTCTTAGCAGCATAGAAATACAGGATGCACATAAGAGAATATTTTTGATGTAAAAACATTTTTTTTGATGTATTATAACTGTTGCTGAAGAGGGATCCTTGAAATACAGAAATAAAAACAGAAGTGACTGTAGGAACTCAACAAGTCAGGTACCATCTGTGGAGAGAGAGCACAGTCAGTGTTTCAGTACTGAAGAAAGGTCATTGGGGCATAAATGTTAAGTCTATTTTCTCTCCACAGATGCCCCCGAACCTACTGAGTTTCTCCAGCTATTTCTGCCAGATTTTTGGCAGCCGTAGTTCTGGTTTTTGTTTGGTTTCTTAGGTGTACCAGGACGGTTAGACAAGGGGTCAGTGAGGCATCTATCCCAAATGTGTCTAATTATTGTCCTACTGCTATAAATGTCTACGGTTCAGATTACTTTTTTTTAAAAATCAGAGCAATTTCGGTAACTGCTGTTAACATACTTAGGCAAGTTGAAGAGGTTTCTAACCGCAATTATTGGAGGCTGGTTGTCCACAGAATGTAGCATACTTGAGGACTTTGAAATGTTGTTTATTTAGGGGAAACAAGGTCTTTTCCCTGGGGTGAGGAAGTCTAGAACTAGAGGGCATAGGTTTAGGGTGGAGGGGAAAGATATAAAAGAGACCTAAAGGGGCAAATTTTTCAGAGGGTGGTGCATGTATGGAATGAGCTGCCAGAGGAAGTGGTGGAGGCTGGTACAATTGCAGCATTTAAGAGGCATTTGGATGGGTATATGAATAGGAAGGGTTTGGAGGGATATGGGCCGGGTGCTGACAGGTGGAACTAGATTGGGTTGGGATATCTGGTCGGCATGGACGGGTTGGACCGATGGGTCTGTGCTGTACATTTCAATAAAGCTGAAGCACAATGTCCCAAGAATGGGAGATGGATAGTCTGGAGCATGAACTCTGGGTTGAATAATTTTGGTTAAAGTTTCATATCTCAAATCTGTTTGAAATGTTTCATGTTTACAACATGTTAATTTTTATTTTTCTGCTCTTTCTTATGTTTCGCCCTCCAGACAAATGGTAGCTGGCCAAGTAAGTATCTTGAATCTTTTCTTGGTTTTAAATTAATTAAAACTGCATTTGATTTAAACTAAACGTTAAATGTATTACTTGTTTCTAAGTTAAACTGTGACCCCAGATTCTCTTTTTGATTAGAGTTTTAGCAAGTTGTCTTTACTGCTGTAGCCCACTGGGAATCAGCTAGGATGATGGTTGCATTGTCCTGTCTCCAGGGACCATTGTCTGGTACGGTATGACTGAAGCCATCAATGCTCAGTGCCCTTATTGAGGCAGGAAGAATAACTCCTTGGTTGAATTCTGTTGTAGAACAACTAGTGGCTGTGAATGCATGTCTTGGCATGAGGTAATGCCTTCAAGAGTTTTCTTGTGTCCAGATGTGGAAGCAATATCTGGAACCATACAAATGTCTAGCTGGAAGTATGCTAGGAACAGCTGGCTTATGTGCATGAAATACTTTTTCAAAAGTATTTCATTAAATATAATTATATTGATTTAAAAGTATCACTCAATTCTCCCCACTGGAAGTTAGGATCATCATTGACTGAAGTTTGCTGTTTTGTTTATTTATTTTAAATTCACTGAATTGTCAGAGGCTTGTTTTGGATAGGAGGCATTTGAAGCCTGATAGGGTTCATGGATATAGGAACTTGCAATTGGTTAAGGTCTGAATGATATTGTTCGTCTCATGTCAATCGATGTTTCGGGCATGAGTTCTTCTTCAGGATTCCTGAAGAAGGGCTTATGCCCGAAACGTCGATTCTCCTGCTCCTTGGATGCTACCTGACCTGCTGCGCTTTTCCAGCAACACATTTTCAGCTCTGATCTCCAGCATCTGCAGTCCTCACTTTCTCCTACTCTCATGTCAAGCCAATTTGTTCACTTGAATGTAGAAGCGACAGTTTGTGTGTCCCCTAGTCTTATGGCAAAATAAACCCAACCTTTACAAATACACGTTTAACAATGACACTGAATTTTTTTTTAAAAGAAAGTTCTAAATGGGATGTGGTCATTACTGAATGGGCCAGCAATTGCTTGCCACCTCTAGATGCCCTTAAAGTGGCTGTGAACTGCCATCTTGAAGCATTGCAGTCCATGTGGTATAGACCCATAATGCCATTAACGAGGAGTACAGTTGCCCAAGGGTTTGCACTGTGCTATATGAATTCTGTGTTAGAGTGTAATGACATCAACTATTCAGGGAAGCATCTCATTTCACGTTGGTGAGTCCGGACTGGGTAAAATCTGAGTCCTTTCATTCACCAATTAACAAACTGCAGCCAAGATTCCCAGAAAGGGCATGATAAACTGAGCATAGGGAGATATGAGGAATACAGGGTTCCACCCAAAATGGGTTCCATTGGGAATTGTAGAAAGACAACACAATGGTGCTAAGCTGCCTTTTCCTTCAGCCACATAGGGAAACCAGGATTGTTCTTATTGTTTTCTTTTCTCTTTTTACTGGGTCTGGTTTGTGATGGCAGGGTCTAATGAATTAAGCTTCTCAAATAATTGTATGATGCCCGAAATGTTTACCCCTACTCAGTGATGACTGAGTGAATTTCTCCAGGAGTGTACCTTTCTCTCATCACCACTGAAATACTCCACAGATACTGATATCCTGTCACCAGTCACCCTTTACTTACACACGAACAGTCCCTGATACTGGTCCAGCTTCCTCAGAGCCAGGTCTCGGGAGTGAACAGAACCTCTGACCCTCCTGTTTATCTTTTTTTCCCGCTGAACCCAAAAGACTGTCCACTGGCTGACTGGCGCCCATGCCTCCCTGGAGGTCAACCTGGTGCCCGGTACCAGGATTATTCTTGGTGCTGAGAAGGTTGAGGTGATTGGCTAGAGGAAAAATGAATAGTTCTGATCAAACGAGGTGGGGAAATTGTTTTTTGTTAGCACGAAAGAGGGTAATCGGAAGATATATTGTGCTCTTCTGTAAGAGGAGATTGACATACAGGGATTATTTACTGTTTTGTTGGATACTGTGGTTATTATTTCATAGGTTATGAAATTATCATTTATTTCTCTGTTGTCTTTTAAATAATTTTGGCCCAAATGTGCTTCCTCCTGTCTGAAACGTGTACTCTCTTCACGCCATCTTGATCTGGAAAACCTTTATTGCTTCCCTCCCTCACTCTAGGCAATCTGCTGTTTGCAAATGGCCTGAACATTTACTGGTCCACTGTCATGTGTCAAGGTGAACAATCTTTGGGATAATTCAGGAATAAATGAGTGATACTCTGCAGCATGTAATGCCCTTAGGATTCCTGTTCACATTTTTAAAACCAGATTTCTTCAATGGAGTAAAGAAAGAGGCTTCAACTGGGTGCTTGTGAGCAGGTCATGTGATTACCTACAGGACCCTGTCAAACCAGAGTTGGCAAACACCATTCCTGAGCCTCTTGTATTCTATCTGTCCATTTTAAAACCAGCTCTAAATGCCTCTGAGTTTTGACAGAGAGAGAGAGAACATTGACAATGAGATGATAACATTCTAGTCTGTTTGTTTTGACATTCCTATGAAGGGCCTGTCATTACTAACCATCTGTTGCCTGTTTCCTAGGCCGAACAACCCCGCCATGTTTCTCAGATTGAGTCCTGCGAGAACGAGGAGGAGCGAAGGTTCCGAGGGATCTTCAAGCAACTGGCTGGAGATGTAAGCGTTACAGGGACAAGTTCACCTGTTTATGAGCTGTTCTGAACTTTTTATGTTTACCCTCTGTCGGGCACAGTCGATCAAATATGGAGCTGGAGAAGGCACAGCAGGTCAAGCAGCATCAGAAGAGCAAGAGAGTCGACACTCTCTGTTATGAATTATAAATTTGGGTGATAATGTCTTGTTTCATTGTACCTCCCCTGCATCTGGGAGACTGTGTCTATTTTCAACTAACTCAATTACACATTGAATATTGGCTGAGGTTTAAACTTGAGCTTGTGTTTGAAGCAGGTGACATATTAGATTAGATTCCCTGGAATATGGAAACAGGCCCTTCGGCCCAACAAGTCCACACTAATCCTCTGAAGAGCAACCCACACAGACCCATTCCCCTACGTTCACCCCTGACTAATGCACCTAACACTGGGCAATTTAGCATGGCCAATTCACCTGACCTGCATATCTTTGGACTGTAGGAGGAAACTGGAGCACTCAGAGGAAACCCACACAGACATGGGGAGAATGTGCAAACTCTACACAGACAGTCGCCCAAGGGTGAATTGAACCTGGGTCCCTGGCACTGAGGCAACAGTGCTAACCACTGAGCCACCGCGCCGCCCCCTATTGGTAAAGGGTCCTTCGGTTGTACAGCCCGCCAAGGTTTTAAAGAGGAGAAAATTTGGAGAGGAACGTCAGTCAAGGCTGATACGAGGACTCGGAGCTGCTGGAGGTGTTCAGGTCCTCGCCTGTTCCACCATTCAGTAAGATCATGGCCAATTGGATTCAGGGACACCATGCCACCTTTTATCCAGATGGGAGACTTCTGATTTTTAAATTGCCTTCCATAAAGGGAAGCATCCCTCTTTTTCCCCCCCCCCAACCCATTGTCCCCTGCCCCATGACCAAACCAAAGCATTTGTATTAATAATGGGACCGAGGCAGTTGTGGAGCTTCATTATCAGCACCTTCCTCCCACCACAGTTCTAACAGAAAATTGTATCTTATTTACTGAATCATACTTTTTGAGGAAGTAACAATGAAGATTGATGAACACAATACTGTAACTTGTCACTGTGAATTTTACTAAGTTTTTTTTTAATAAGGACGCACATGACAGTTTAGTCAGAAAAGTGAGATCCCATGGGATATTGGTGGTGAGTTGAATCCAAAATTGGCTCAGCAACAGGGAATTAGGTTTATGGTCAATGGATGTTTCTGTGATTGGAAGTTCGCTCTCGTGCACACTGGCTCTCTCTTTCCTTTTTGATCGTTTTGATGATTGAGTCAAAGTGTTTGTGTTAATGATGTGACCGAGACAGTTATGAAGCTTGATTATCAGCACCTTCCTCCCACCACAGTTCTAACAGAAGATTGTATCTTATTAACTGAATCATACTTTTTGAGGAAGTAACAATGAAGATAGTACTGTAGCTGTTACCGTTGTGAATTTTAGTAAGGTTTTTGATCAGGTCGCATGACAGTTTATTCAGAAAAATGAGATCCCGTTGGATACTGCTGGTGACTTGGATCCAAAATTGGCTCTGCAACAGAAAAGCAGCCTTATGGTCACTGGATGCTTCTGTGGTTGCAAATGGTTTCTCTGTGCGTGTGTGTGTGTGTGTGTGTGTGTCTCCTGCTTAGTAATCGAGTTAAGCATTCTGAGTACATTGTCTACCAAGGTAGGATTCAAACCAATGAAGTTTGAACCCAGTAGAAATCCGGATTAAAACCTGGTCTAATGGTGTTCTGTTAGTGTCATTAAACACTCTTATCATTCACTAATCACTTCTGGGGTGGGTAGCTGCCACCATTCCCTGTTCTGTCCCAAGTGTGATTCCAGACCCACAGCATTGTGTTTGACTCTTACATTCCTCTGGACAATTTGGTTTGGGCAACAAATGTTAGAGTAGCCAGTCACACCCCTGTTTCATAACTGCATTTTAAATTTAAGAAAATGGCTCCTCTCACTTGTTGTTAAGTAGGGATTTGGGAGCGGGCCACCTGCTTGTTGCCGTTCACCCAGCCAATGTACTCCTCTCACTTTAACAACTTGAAATTTTGTAACTTACAGCATTAATGCAGCCATTTAGTTTGGAGGGTGGGGTCAGGACACTGAGTGCAGTTATGGTTGACTCATATATGTTTTCTTGGAATGTGAGTCATCAGATCAGCCTGTGACTATTTCCTCACAAACCTGTGAAGGCGCAGCTGAAAGAACAGACGCTTGCTATGTCCCTACTTTTTGGATTACTCTCCTATGATTCGAGAGACTGGAACATGCCAACCCCAGTGTCACCTAATTTTGAGAAACAAATTGGTAAAAGTAGAGATGTGATTTATTTTAAAATGTTGTGGTTTTTTTCTTCAAACTTAACCAATGATAGGTTTAACAATTGGCTCATAAACTTCAATAATGTGTAATCACACCTGGGTTTTATGCACAAGTTATCACTGGAAAGGTTTACAAAAGCTCATTCTATCCGATGTTGCCATACAGTGGTGACACTGTGGTTATGTCACTGAGCTGGTAACCCCAGAAGCCATTTATCTCTCCACCCCTGAGGCTCCCAGCCTCATTCCTGATGAATGACTTTTGTCGATTTTCCTGCTCCCCGGATGCTGCCTGACCTGCTGTGCTTTTCCAGCACCGCTCTAATCTTGACTCTGATCTCCAGCATCTGCCTAACCCCAGAAGCCCGGTCTAACACTTTGTAGTTAAAAATCTCAGAACACCAGGTTATAGTCCAACAGGGTTATTTGGAAGTATAAGACACAAATTGATAGTAAAACTGTGTCTAATGATCCTGCCCCACGAGCTACCTGATGAAGGAGCGGTGCTTCGCAAGCTAGTGCTTCCAAATAAACCTGTTGGACTATAACCTGGTGTTGTGTGATTTTTAACTTTGTCCACCCCAGTCCAACACCGGCTCCTCCATACAATGCTTTGTAGATATGGATTCAAATCCCACCGAGGCAGTTGGTTAAATAAAATTCCATTAATAAATCTGAAGTATCACGCTGGTCTCAAATAGCAGCTTTGGTGCCAGTTAATTGTCAAAAAAAAACCCATCTGGTTCGCTAATGTCCTTGAGGGAAGGAAACTCCTGTCCTTACCTGGTCTGGCCGAAATGGGACTCCAGACCCGTAGAGGAGTGGTTCACTCTTAACTGCCCTCTGAACTGGCCGAGCCAGTTGCTTTGTTCAAAGATGATTAGGCATGTCCCATTTCCTGTTAAAAGAGCAATGATTAAAAATAAAGTATTCTGGGTTAGAGTGGTTCTGGAAAAGCACAGCAGTTCAGGCAGCATCTGAGGAGCAGGAGCCCTTCCTGATGAAGGGCTTTTGTCTGAAACGTCGATTTTCCTGCTCCTCAGATGCTGCCTGAACTGCTGTGCTTTTCCAGCACCACTCTAATCCAGAATCTGGTTTCCAGCATCTGCAGTCATTATTTTTGGTAAAAACAAAAGTATTGTCTGTTTTCCTAGCAGTCAGTATTAGCTGAAACAGTTGGCTCAAACTGCAACCAACTCTGCCAATTTTTTAAAAAATTTACATTCATTCCCAGGCAGTTGATAAGACCTACAATCATGTGATAGTTGGTCATGTGACCCTTTTTTTAAATCCTAAAAGGGTAAGCCAGCATTTATAGCCTGACCCTAATTAAGAGTCACCCACGTTGCTGTGATCTGGAGTTGCATGGACAATTGGCAATGTTTCATGGTCATCATTTATTGATTCAGATCCTGCCATCTGCCAGGCACGATTTAAATCTGGGTCTCCCGATCATTATCGGAGTCGCTGGTGTTATAGTTTAGGGACCATTTTGAGTCCCATCCGTCAGGAAAGCTGTATTGGCCCTGGAGTGGATCCAGAGGAGGTTCACAAGAATGATCCCAGGGTTGAAAAGCTTTAACATATGAGGAATGTTTGAGGACTCTAGGACTTGACAGAGTTTAGAAAGATGGGGGAGCGGGGTATCTGAAACTTCTAGAATACGGAATGGCCTGGACAGAGTGGACATTAGGATTTGCTGTGTCCCTGGGAAAGGGCGAAAAGATGAGAAATGGCTTCATCCAGAGAGTGGAGCCCCTAGTGGAATTCTCTGTCATGGAAAGCAGTTGAGGCCTATACATTGAATGTTTTCAAGAAGATGTTGGAATAGTTGTTAGGGCTAAATTGATCAAAAGGTACTGGGGAGAAGCAGGAAGCGGAGGACTGAGTTGAATGATCAGCTATGGTCATGTTGAAGGCAGAATAGGGCCAAAGGGCCGTATGGCCAATTCTGCCTATTTTCTGTTTCCAGAATTGTTCAGTGTCTGGGGTGAACTCCTGAGGTTTCACTGCAATTCTATATTCTGTATCTGAGAAGGAGCTTCTAGATTAGAGTGGTGCTGGAAAAGCACAGCAGTTCAGGCAGCATCCGTGGAGCAGGAAAATCGATGTTTCGGGCAAAAGCCCTTCATCATGAGGGCTTTTGCCCAAAATGTTGATTTTCCTGCTCCTCGGATGCTGCCTGAACTGCTGTGCTTTTCCAGCACCACTCTAATCCAGACTCTGGTTTCCAGCATCTGCAGTCCTTGTTTTTACCTGTCTGAGAAGGAGCTGCTATTCCACCCTTTGGCACTGACTAGTAAGGGAGCCAAGCAAAGAGAGTAGAGGAACATACTCTCTGCTGATGTCCAATTGAGGCTCAGCCATTGAAGCAAGATGGATTCAACTCAACCCAGAAGCTGCTATTTGATATTTCAGTGCATGAAACCCATATAGCCATTGGCTACAATGTGAGAAATGATTCTGACCCATTTTCCAGCTCGTAATGACCTCTCATTAACATTAGAGGGTGAAGAGAACAGGGTGACTTGTTTCACATTAAAACCGCAATGTCTTAAGTTAAGAGAAAATCTTGCAGCTTGATCTTTCTGTTCCTCCTGTAAAGTAATGGAATTGAAATAGTTCTTATTCCCACATGGGACATGGATATTTCTGGCTATGCCTTGGAGGAGGTGGTGGTGAGTTGTCCTTTTGAACAACTGCAGTCCTTTTGCTGTAGGTAGACCCACAATGCCAGTGGGGACGGAAGTCTAGGATTTTGACCCAGCGACTCTGAAGGAACAGTAATATACTTGCAAGTCAAGATGGTGCATGGCTTGGAGGGGAACTTGCAGGGTGTGGGGTTCCATGCATCTTCTGCCCTTAACATTGGAGATGGTAGAGATTGTGGGTTTGGAAGGTGTTGTCAGGGGAGCCTTGGTGAATTGTTGAGTGATTCTGTTGTGATCTAAGAGTCTTGATTCTTTGCAGGACATGGAGGTGAGTCCTGTTGAGCTGAAGAACATACTCAACAAGATTGTCTGCAGACGTAAGTATAGGCTTTTAGTATTTCTCACGGCCTTGACACTGTCTTATGTGATGCAACTATATTTAAATTGCTTTTGTAGGGATCAGCAAACTAGAGTCTCAGAACTGAGACCTAATTCTATCCCTATTCCTCAATATCAAGGGCTAACACACATTTAACCATCTTGGTTTAAAGATGAGCAATTTGGTTTGCCATCAATTGTCAAGAGAGGTCCAAATGTGTACCAGCTAATGAAAAATGTTGTTTCATTTCTTAAAGGTGTAGCTCCAATTTTGGTTTTTAAATACAACTGCCTCTTACTCCTGAACTCCAGAAGAATAAGCAGAAGTAATTTCTCACAATTTGTGTCCTTTTAATATCAATCGAATTGCCCACAAGCTAAACTCTCTAGAACAGGAGTCTGTGCCATAACTTAACTCTTGGAAAGCATTTGAATAATCCTGCTTTGATTTGTACTTTTTTTTTGTGTGTGTTGAGATTCCGATCAGATGATAAGTTCCCCCTTTAGAGTCAAGATTTGGGTGGTGCTGGAAAATCACAGGTCAGGCAGCATCCGAGGAGCAGGGAAATCGACGTTTCGGGCAAAAGCCCTTCGTCAGGCCTTCGCTCCTGATAAAGGCTTTTTGCCTGAAACATCAACTTTCCTGCTGCTTGGATGCTGCCTGACCTGCTGTGCCTTTCCAGCACCATTCTAATATAGATTCTGATCTCCAGCATCTGCAATCCTCACTTTTGCCCTGTGTCTAATTGTCCCTGTGCTGACTGGTACATCAGTTGGTGAGATATCAAACTCTGCTTTCGGAGGGCTGGTTATCCTGGAAATGGGATGTTTTGAAGGCTCGTTCCCTGGACGTTGGTTTCCCTGGTTCTGTCTGTCCCTCTGGTGTCTATCGCCCTCTCTTGGTGACGAGCAGTTGCTGTGAACAGCTATTGGTGTTTTGTACAGTTGAATTGTTGAGCACTTCAGATGGCAGTTCAGAGTCCACTGCGTGTGTCTGGAGACCTATGTAAAGCCACACGAGGTAAGAATGACCGCTTTCCATTCCAAAGTCTTAGAGAATCAGGTTATGAGTGTGTGTGTGCTTTTTTTTTAAAAAAAAATGATAACTTCACTGTCACCATTACGTAGACTGGCCCTTTAGAACCTTGAATTCTTCAAAGAGATTCCCCCTGTTTCTATACACTCCAGAGAGTATGGATCCAACTTACTCAGCCTCCCAAATTGGAGACTGGAGTATGTGGTGGACACAAGCTTTATAACACCTTTTTTAACATGATGAAACTTCCCCCAAAAAGGTTTACAATAATGTTGAACATCATGTGACACTGGGGGCAACATAAGGCGATGGTCATCTGACTTGACGAAACCTGGGAGGAAATGTAGATTTTTTTTGGTAGTATGTTAAAGGAAGAAAGTGAGACATAATTGGAGAGGTTTGAGCAGGAAATTCCCTACTGTGGAAAAAGTGTTTGAGTTCCCTTTCTTTAAAATTACATTTTCTAATTATTATAACTTTTGTATTCAAAGAGATACCCTTTTTTGGTTGCTCTTACCAATGGCTGTATTAAAACTGAAGTGGTAAAACAGTGTTTAGTTTTGAGCAGTGCTTAGAGATGTCAGATTTTGATCTGGCCAGCTCTCTGGTTGTTCCTCTGGGTAAAAAGAGTGATTTCCTGACTTTTAATTCTGCTGATGTTTTATTCTCTGTCACAGATCCCGATCTGAAGACTGATGGGTTCAGCTTGGAGTCTTGCCGCAGTATGGTTGCTGTTATGGATGTATCCTTTTGAAAAGGGTCAAACTGATTATCAGCTTGACTCAAAATGGCTGAGGGCCTTGGCTCTTTCCAACACTATTGTTCTTTATTTGAACTGTTGAATTGTACAGTTGAATTGTTGAGCCCTTCAGATGGCAGTTCAGAGTCCACTGCGTGTGTCTGGAGACCTATGTAAAGCCACACTGTATAACTGTTCTTTATATGCAACAGAGTAATTTGACACTTGACCACCGGGCTGTTCTGGTCACCCTGTTATGGGAAGAATATTATTAGAGCCAGAGAGGGTTCAGAAAAGATTTACCAGGATGTTGCCAGGTTTGCGTTGTGAGTAGAGAACTGATAGGCTGGGACCGCTTCTCACTGGAATATAGGAGTTTGAGAGGTGACCTCATAAAGGTTGATAAATTATGAGAGGTATAGGTAAGTTGAATGGCTGGTATCATTTCCCTAGGGTAGGGGATTTCGAGACTAGATGGCATATTTTTAAGGTAAGAAAGATTTTTAAAAAGCTATGGTAAATTTTTTGTTTTACACAGTGGTTTGTGTGTGCAGTGAAGTCCCTGGGGGAATGGTGGATATGGGTATAGTTACATTGTTTAAAAGATATTTTGGATAAATAAATGAATAAGAAAGGTTTGGAGGGAGATGGGACTACTTAATTGTTATGGTTGGCGTGGTCTGATTGGAACAAAGAGTTTTGTTTCTGTACTTCACGACACTGACTTTCAACAGAGGACATTGGGGGTAGAGAAACTTATAAAACAAAATTCTTTCAAGGGTGTCCTTTTGAGGACAGTTAACAGTCAACCACATTCCTGTGGGTTTGGAGTCTTAAGTAGGCCCGACCAGTTAAAGACAGCAGATTTCCTTCAAGAACATTAGTGAACCAGATGGGATTTTGTAACAATGTAGTGTCATGGTGACCTTTACTGAGACTGAGGAGTTTGAAGCATTTAGGTTTCTTAAGGGGCTTGACGGGGTAAACGCTGAGAGAATGTTTCCCCTTTTATGGGAGGGTCTAGTAGCAGGGGCCGTAAAGGGCCACCAATTTAAGAATCTGGTAAAGCTTTTCTTCTGAGGGTTGAGTGCTTTGGAGTTTGTTGTCATAGAGAGCTGTGGGGTTGGAGTCCTGGTGTATATTTAAGGCTGGGATAGGTATTGATTCTTGACCAGTTGGAGAATTGAGGGTTATGGGAAAAAAGCAGGAAAGGGGACATGAGGAATGCAAGATCAGCCATGATTCTGTTGAATGGTGGGGCATGCTCAAGGGACCGAATGGCCTACTCCTGTCCTTGTTTTTTTTTAATATATGTCTTAGCATAAACTAAGAGTCTCAGCTGGGTTGGGTGAGGGATTTTTAACATCATGGGACAAACGTTAACCGTTCTTAGTCCCCTTGATGTTCCTGCAAAGCTGGTGATTTTCTCGATTACCCTGTTGTCGAGTTGGTGGACCCACTCTCTCCTAATTCCATCCATCTTCACCATTGTTACTGGAGCTGCACCAACTGCCACCTGTGTCAGTACTCAGACCAATCCCTTCACCCTTCAGCTTCTGTGTTTGTTGACCAATTCGCAATCCTGAGTGACACCCCTTCCCATTCCTGCACCATTAACCTCTGTATGCTGAGGATTTAGCCATTAGCAAGTGGTTGCTCCAACATAATGATTATTGCTACCTCTTGCTGACACCATCCAAAAACATGGTTCTCATGTGCATTGATGAAAGCTGACTTGATCTCACAAGCACCTCTCTGGAGCAGTGCTGAACAATCTTATTTGTTTCTCTGACATTCACTCATGGGCTCCTATAAAACATCAGAGGTGTGAAGCTATTGATTCGTGTCTCTATTCCAAATTTCACACTCTTCACCAGTTCCATCTCTCTTCTGGGAAACGGTCCAAGGCAAGTGTATCTGATTGGTGCCCTATTTAATCCAGGGATGATGAGCTTCTGCCAGCACATCCGTGCTATCCCTCAGGTGGCTGGTTTCAATCTCTGGTATCCCCTAATGGTTCAACTTTTGTTCACTACCGCGCTCTAAACCTTAGGTCATTGAAAACTCTGCCTCACGCCAAACTGCCTTTTGCCCATTGAATGCTTGCTGACCAATGCTAGTTCTTTGAGAGGCAGATGGCGAACCCAAGTTCTCATTCGTGTTTCCAAACCATTCTGTGTCCTTGCCCCTCCCGGTCTCTGTTATACCTTGCAAAGCCAAACACCTTTGAGATATCTCTGCTTCCACTTCTTGTCTCTTATAAAACAATAAAAAACAAATAGCACAGGAACGGGCCAGTGCTGACGGATGATGCCTTTGTAAACTACAACCCTTTTGCCTCTATGCAGTCCATAATCCTCTCGTTCCTGTCTATTCGTGTATCTGACAAGATGTCTCCAAAATGTTGCCGTCATGTCTGGCTCCACCATCTCCAGTGGCGGCATATTCCAAGCACTTAATACTTTTAAAAAACAACTCTGCATTAAACTTACCCTCGATAAAAGCAAATTACTGCAGATGCTGTAATCTGAAACCAAAAGAGAAAATGCTGGAAAATCTCAGCAGGTCTGGCAGCATCTGTAAGGAGAGAAAAGAGCTGATGTTTCGAATCTAACTGACCCTTTGTCAAAGCTGTGACAAAGGGTCAGTTAGATTCGAAACGTCAGCTCTTTTCTCTCCTTACAGATGCTGCCAGACCTGCTGAGATTTTCCAGCATTTTCTGGTTTGTTTAAACTTACCCTCGTTTACCTCAGAGGTATTTCCCTCATAATTGATATTTCTGCCCTGGGAGGGGAGATAACAATAGAGTCTAACTATCCAATATGTCAATGCGTCTCATAATTTTGTAAACTACGATAAGGTCACACTCATCCTTCGATATTCAAGTAAATGTCCAATCTCTCCTAATAGTGAATGCCTTCCAAACCAGGCAACACCCTGGTAAACTGTTTCTGTATTGCCTCCAAGACCTTCATATCCTTCTGTGGCAACCTGAGTTGTACACAATAGTCCAAAAATGGGCAAACTAAAGTTCTGTACAGCCCTAATGTGATTTGCCAGTTTTTATATTTCATTCCCCAACTGATGAAGGTGAGTTTGTTGTATATCTTAACCATCTTATCCATTTGTGTTGCCACTTTCAGAGAGCTGTGGACCTGTATACCTAGATCTCTCTCTACGATGTTTCTTAGGGTTCTGCTGTTTACTGTTCTACTTCTCTCCTGCATTACAGTTTTCAAAATACATCCCCTTGCACTTTTCTAGATTAAATGTCATCTGCCATTTCTCTGTCCAAGTCTGCAGCCTATCTCTGTCCTGCTGTATCCTCTGGCAATTCTTCACACTGTCCACAGCTCCCCACAATCTTTGTGTCATTCACCATCTTACTAATCACCTGCTACACCTATTACAAACCATCTGGGTCTCAGCACTGACCCCTGCAAAACACCCCTGGTCACTGATCTCCAGTCAGAAAAACAGCCTCAACCACTACACTCTCTTTGATGGCTGAGCCAGTTCTGTATCCATCTTATCAGCTGATCTTTCCGTGTGGTTTCACCTTTTGGAAGGTTTCACTTTCCTTGCTTGAGTTTTTTCCTGCTATCTTTGCATTTTTTGAGGCCTCTTTGTCTTTTAGTTTCCTCAACCTTGCATATACCTCCTTTTTCTTGTTGACGAAGCTCTCACTTTTTCTCTTGTCATCCAAGGTTCCCAATTCTTGCCATCCTTCTCCTTAGTTTTCACAGTAACACACTGGTCCTAAACTCTAATCAACTGGCCTTTAAAAGATTCCCACGTGCCAGATGTGGATTTATCCTCCAATAGTTGCTCCCAAGATACATTCCCTAGTTCCTACTTAATATTTTTAGTTTGCCTTCCTCCAATTTTATACTTTCACCTGAGAGCTACTCTTACCCTTAAAATTATGGTCTAAAATGCTAACTACTGAACTTTTGAAACTAGTGTTCCAAGATTTTAATTGTTCCCCATCAGTGGCTGTTCCTTCAGCTGCATGGGACCTAAAATCTCTCCTTCCTTCAGTCAACCTCCTTCCCCACTCTAACTCCATTTCCCATCTTTTTAAGACACTCCTCCTTACATTGGCACAACATCGAGGGCCGAAGGGCCTGTACTGCACTGTTAATATTCTAAAACCTATCCAACTGAGCTGTCGGTTATCCCTACTGACCTCCTTGTGTGTCTCAGTCCCCTGATCTGATTTATTACGTGAAGCAGCTTAAAATATTTTTTGAATGTTGAATGGGCAGAGCTTGCTTCTGTTATGGGACAGTCCTCCCCTTGCTCAGACCCCAGACTCCATCTGCTGCTCTAATACTGACCTAACGCATCAACTTCTAATCTCTTACCACCACTCTGCTCATTGGCTCCTGCTTCAGTGCTGCCTTGTTTCAACTGTTCACCTTCTATTCCGTTCCCTCAAGTCTCATCCTCCCTCCCTTTCTTGGCTTCCATATCAAACCCTGCAACTCTCTTGGACCTCCTGCCATTTTGACCTGTGGACTTTAAAGTCTGTCACCCTACCATTGACGGTTGTGCTTTCAGCTGGCTGGGTGCCCATTTCTGACAATCCTTCTCTTGCCTCTCTCCCACTTTTTAAGACACTCCTTTACACCTATGAATTGTGCCCAGTGTCTCCCTTTTTGACTTGATGTCAGATAATTCTGAGGTCAGAGTCAAGAGTGTGGTGCTGGAAAAGCCCAGCAGGTCAGGCGAATCAACATTTCGGGCATAAGCCCTTCATTAGACCTTTCTCCTAATTCTCTGAGGATCTTGCTGTGTTAGTGCAGCTTCTCTGTATCGTGATCTCTAGCTGCCAGGGATGAAGTGGATTAGATGTGATCAGTGTATCCATCTTGAGTGCTGGTCTCTGATCAATTGCTCCCACTCAATATCCTGTGTTCCACCCGTAAACTTCACCATCAGTGAGGAATTGGAGCCTGTTCCAGAAACACAACTCGATCTTTGAAATTACTGTGGAGACCTGCTGCTTGAGTTGCTGATTCTGGAGACAGTGTGTTGGATGGACTGGGTTAATTTTATTTTTGAATTATATACTGTATATGCCTGTGCTTCTTGCACCACAACATTGGCTGCAGTTGAAAATGTACTTTGAGATGTCTGGTAATGAAAAGTAGTTGATCAATGGAGGTTTTATTTTCATGTTCAAGTTCAGGAGAATTCCACAGATGTTTTGGCTTGGAGTATCTGTTAGTGTTGAACTGAGTTTGTTACACTGCCTTAACCCATCGATTTCAGGCTGACAGCACTGGAAGGCTGGGCTTTGAAGAATTTAAATACCTTTGGGATAAGATTAAGAAATGGCAGGTGTGTATGTCTCTAAGTTAGTAA
Source organism: Hemiscyllium ocellatum (assembly GCF_020745735.1). NCBI lineage: Eukaryota > Metazoa > Chordata > Chondrichthyes > Orectolobiformes > Hemiscylliidae > Hemiscyllium > Hemiscyllium ocellatum. The sequence continues at coordinate 20,609,857 of NC_083447.1, read as the reverse complement.
GTCCACATACCTATGTCTGTACACAGCAGTTCAGATGTACTGGGGATTGCATCCCTCAGGCTCATTGTAACAGGCATACTTTGGATTCAATGTGACTGTTGTGCCATGGATCAGAAAAGTCCCGTGTTCACTGGGTAACCAAACTAAGCACGCTGCCTGTAACAAAAACAGATTGCTGACAAAAACTCAGCAGGTCTGGCAGTATCTGTGGGGAGAAAGCAGAGTTAATGTGACTCGTCATCAAAACAGGCATACAGACACTGGCTGTAAATGAAGCTTTAGCTCAGACTTTGTGTGTGTGTGTGTGTGTGTGTGTGTGTGTGTGTGTGTATAAAATTCACTCAGTGAATCTTTATGACTGACATCAATACTTTGCTAAAGCTGACTTTTGGCAGTACAATGCCAACAGGATTAGGTTAGATTCCCCTACATTGTGGAAACAGGCCTTCGGCCCAATAAGTCCATACCGACCGTCCGAAGAGTAAACCACCCAGACCCATTTCTCTCTGACTAGTGCACCTAACACCAAAGGCAATTTAGCATGGCCAATTCACCAATGTGCAAACTCCATGCAGACAGTCGCCGAAGGCTGGAATCGAACCTGGGACCCTGGTGCTGTGAGGCAGCAGTGCTAACCACTCAGCCACCGTACTGCCCCATTGGTGAATATCTCACTCCTGGACAATGTTGAGCAGTTTCTTTCTGGAATGAAGTTAGTCCTGTGATGGTTGTCTACTGTACTTTGTGTAACTTTCACCTCTTGTGTGGAGGACTCCCTATAGCCCCCTATCTCTCTGTTACCCTTTTCTCTATATACCCTTTTTGATTACTTCTATTTTGCAGCTTTGCAAATTCCATGTTTAACATGTCAGATTTTATTTGGATCTTGGGAGATTTGCCCGGTCGGGGAGCACTCCTTCGATGGACAGGACTAGAGAATCCCTGTCATTACAACAAGAAAGTGAAACTGCCTCCCCCCTCACTCTCGGATATTCCAGACCCTAACAACTTGAGTGAACCTACAACCCCCGCCCTCGCTCTCAGGATATTACCCTCTGTGTGAAAAAGTTGCCCCATAGGCCTCTTGTATCTTTCCCCTCTCACCCTAAACCTATGCCCTCTAGTTCTGGACCCCCACACCCGGTATAGGTGCCCGTATATCCCTGGGTCATCCTCCCCCTGAATTTCTTTTTACAATTTTTTATGTTTCTTCCCCACTTCTCTCTCCACACCTGCGACACCCCCCCCGCCACCCGACCCCTGATCATTTCCCACTCTTCTACATTAAACTTCCATGTGACATTTACAATTTTGCAAATTGAGTTGATTTTTTTTTCAAAAATGCAATCAATTTCTGCAATGAAAAGTTTACATTGTGATTGTTAAGAAGCCGAAGCATTGAAAACTTGAAAGGATTCAGAAAAGATTTACAAGGATGTTGCCAGTGTTGGAGGATCTGAGCTACAGGGAGAGGCTGAACAGGCTGGGGCTGTTTTCCCTGGAGCGTCGGAGGCTGAGAGGTTTGCAAAATTGAGGGGCATGGATAGGATAAATGGGCAAAGTATTTTCCCTGGGGTTGGGGAGTCCAGAACTAGAGGGCATAGGTTTAAAGTGAGAGGGGAAAGATATAAAAGAGACCTAAGGGGCAACTTTTTCATGCAGAGGGTGGTACGTGTATGGAATGAGCTGCCAGAGGAAGTGGTAGAGGCTGGTACAATTACAACATTTAAGAGGCATTTGGATGGGTATATCAATAGGAAGGGTTTGGAGGGATATGGGCCGGGTGCTGGCAGGTGGGACTAGATTGCCTTGGGATATCTGGTCGGCATGGACAGGTTTGACCGAAGGGTCTGTTTCCATGCTGTGCATCTCTATGACTCTAAATGGGAGTATGTTATTCTGCCCCCTCTAACTCACTCCCTATCTTTCTGGTCTGGTATCTCAACCCCAGAGGTTCCATAAATCTTAACACCTTTCCCCGGTGGGAAAAAAATACATATCCATCTCTGTTTTCGCATTTTCAGCAGCTTTTGGGTGGGCGGGGTTGTGGATACAGGTTTTCGTCAGAATGGCCTTTGGTTCTAAATGTAACTTGCTCATCTCGTTCTAGGTACTGTCACCAGAGTGAATGGTGTCTCTATTTACCCTGTGTGAAACTTAAAACACTTTATTAGATGTCCCCTTAATCTGCAATAAAATTATTTAGCCTATTCAAGGGTGTTATGGCAAATGTCCAGGCAGGTTGAACTTTGAAACTGGACCTTCTGGTCTCTGAGGTAGGAACGTTACCATTGCACCATAACCGCTCCCTTGGATTTGTTATATGTGAAGGAAATACAGGCCTGGTCCACAGAAATGAAGCTTGTCACTCCAGCTTTCTAATCCAGTGTCATTCTTGTCAATCTGGACTGTGACCTTTCCCAGCTCAACATATCTGTCTTTTGGTCATGTTCCCAGATCTGCTTGTGAACAGCAACCTTGTTCCAACTGTCTCCTTGGAGACAATCACTGAATCTTGCTTCAGTGATATAATGCTCTCCACGTTGGCCTGTGAGCTGAGCTGTTTCTAGTTTGGGGAAACAGTACCTACACTATGTGGACGCAGGCCATTTGGCCCATTTGAGTCCACAGTGAACTTCCAAACAGCATCCCACCCAAACCCACCCCCTACATTTCCCATGGCTAATCCACCTTGCCTGCATATCCCTGGACACTATGGGTAATTTAGCACGGCCAATTCACCCCCCTGTGGGAGGAAACCACAGCACCCAGAGGAAACCCACGTGCTGTGAGGCAGCAGTGCTAACCACTGAGCCCCCATGCTGTGCTGACATTGGCTGATATCTTTGGATTATTTTCGAGAACGGAGACTGAAAACGGTGCGACTAGCTATCTGCCACTAATTGCCTACTGCCTCTTGCTGGCAATCAATGGTGAGATGTGTATATCCTCCAATAGCTTTTCTGTCTAAATTTGTGCACTTGTCAAATCTGTGGCTTGACTGTTTGTACCCCACCCTCCAGTGAATCTGTGCCCTTGCTAGTCATTCTGACCCTGTATGCAGTTTGAACTAAATATGTAATTCACCCTCCACAGGCTGTCTACAAAAGTTTCGATGCCGACAAATCAGGAACCATTAATTGCCAAGAGCTTCCTGGGGCTTTTGCAGCAGCAGGTAGGACATGTTGATCAACTGACCTATAACTCCATGGAGGGGGCTGTGGGGAGACGGTGGTGCCAAGGGCACATTCATACATGTGTTATAATGCAGGAGGAGACCATTCAGTCCATCAGTGCTGGTACTATGAGGGAGCAGTTCTCAACATTTCCCTGCCTAGCATGAGTCTGATCAGGAATTCAGGAGACCCTTCAGTGTGCTAAGGGCATGCAGCAACGTGAAAGGTGTGAGGTGACTAGTATAGATTTAAATGAAGGACAGGTTGGATGAGGACATTAAGAAGAACGAATGGGAGGTTGGGTGAGAGGAGATGACTAGAGTGGGCAAGGGCCTTTGAATCAGCCAAATGATCTGGCTCTGTCTTGTGTATTTTAATTGATGTGGAAGTGCCTGTGTTGGATTGGGGTGGACTGTGTCAGAAGTCACAGGACACTAGGTTATAATTCAACAGGTTTATTTGGAGCCCTGTTCCTTTGTCAGGTGTAGTCACTTCACCCACAGAGGGGCAGCACTCTGAAAGCTTGTGATTTCAAATAAACCTGTTGGAGTATAACTTGGTGCTATGAGACTTCTGATTTTAATTTCAACAATTACTGGTAGTTCCTTTCTCCTGCCTAGCTTAAGGGCATTGCTTGCTAGGCCAGCATTTATTGTCCATCCCTAATTGCCCCTTGAAGGTGAAGTTGAACTCTGTGGGGTGTAGGTAGACCCATAGTGCTGTTTAGAAGGTAGATTCAGGATTTTAACACAGTGTGAAGGAACAGCGATGTATTTCCACATCAGGATAGCCAGGAGTTCAAGTGGAACTTGCAGATGGAGGTGCTTCGAGGTGGAAGGTAGCTAGGAATGCAATAGGTAGATGGAGGTGAGGGATGATGGTGATAGGTCAGAGTTGAGGGTGGAGTGGATAGGTGGGAAGGAAGATGGACAGGTAGGACAGTTCAAGAGGGCAGTGGGGAGTTGGAGGGTTGGATCTGGGATGAGATGGTGGCAGGTGGGGTGGGGTGGGGTGGGGTGGTGGAGATGAGGAAACTAGTGAAATCAACATTGATGCCGTGTGGTTGGAGGGTCCCAGGGCAGAAAATGAGAGATTCTTCCTCCAGGCGTCAGGTGGCTTGGATTTGGTGGTGGAGGCGGCCCAGGACTTGCATGTCCTTGGCGGAGGGGGAGTTGAAGTAGTCAGCCACAGGGCTGTGGGGTTGTTTAGTGCGTATGTCTCGGACTCGAATAAAAATGCCTTCAGTGTTCTTTCATTATGTCCCTTTCAAGTGCTCTGACAATAGAAGATTTTGGTTGATCTTGTCTTTTTTTTGAACTAAATTTTCTTCTCCAGTTTTAAGGTTGATAGATTTTTCATTCTATCCCACCTTTTTACTTTTTGCATTCACTGGACCTATGCCCTGAATTACTTTCTGCACAACAGGAAACCTTTGGTTTTTCCCTTTACCTTCAATTGCAAAAAGTACTTTCAAACAGTTGTTTTTTTTGGACTTTCACTCCTTTACAAGTGTCTTAAAATGGGGCAATTATTCAATTTTTTTTGATTACTTGAGGCACTATCAAATGGGTAGTTCAGCTCTGTTGACTGAAATATCTCAGTACATGAGTCTCAAATAGTACAGAGATCATTCCAAAAGTCGCCTATGCTCTCAGCCTCAGATTGGTGTTTATAATTTTAAAAATCCATTATTGCAGAAAATAGCCTTGAAAAGCTTTCTCGTCACTGACTGTCATAGCACCAAGTCTGCCAAGGTTTTCATGATAGTACTTTCCAAGCCTGCAACCTCAGTCTAAAGGAGAGCAGACTCACGGAGAAAATTCCCACATTTCGTCGAAATCATAGAATCCTGACAGTGTGGAAACAGGCCGTTTGGCCCAACAAGTCCACTCTGATCCTCCGAAGAGTAACCCACCTAGATCCATTCCCCAACTCTACACTTACCTCTGACGAATGCACCTAACCTGCACATCCCTGAACACTATGGGCAATTTAGCATGGCCAATTCTCTGCACCACCCTCCAGGTCTCCTCTCGTCCTGACTTGGAAATATGTTACTGTTCTTTTATCATTGCTTGGTTGGATTTTGACATTTAACCTTCTCTACTTCTGTCTCCTTCTGTCCAAAGGATATCCTCTGAATGATGAACTTTACCGACTGCTGTATCGTCGATATGCCAATGAGTCTGGTGACATGGACTTTGACAACTACATTGCCTGCTTAGTCCGGTTGGATGCCATGCTCAGTAAGTGGGTTCTGTTAGCACCTATTAACTTGACCAATCAGTTTGGAGCTGAAAATGTGTGGCTGGAAAAGCGCAGCAGGTCAGGCAGCATCCAAGGAACAGGAGATTTGACGTTTCAGGCATAATCCCTTCTTCAGGAATTTGAAGAAGGGCTTATGCCCGTAACGTCGAATCTCTTGTTCCTTGGATGCTACCTGACTTGCTGCACTTTTCCAGCCACACATTTTCAGCTCTGATTTCCAGCATCTGCAGACTTCACTTTCTCCAATCAGTTTGGAGCCATTCCTGTGACATTGCTGCCTGGCACAGCTCAGTGACAATATTGAGGCATGTGCTGTGTATGAAACTAGAAATAAAACCAACAAAAAGCTGAGTGCTGTGCATACTTGTCTCCTCATAAATTGATATTGAGAATGTACAATAGACAGATGTGGACATTCTGAAACTGACCCATTGCACTCCAGATTAGAATAGACCCAGCCGCATCTTCGAGGAGAAAGTGAGGACTGCAGATGCTGGAGATCAGAACTGAAAATGTGTCGCTGGAAAAGCGCAGCAGGTCAGGCAGCATCCAAAGACCAGGAGAATCGACGTTTCGGGCATGAGCCCTTCAGGAATGAGGAAAGTGACTTTCCTCATTCCTGAAGAAGAGCTCATGCCCGAAACGTCGATTCTCCTGCTCTTTGGATGCTGCCTGACCTGCTGCGCTTTTCCAGCAACACATTTTCAGCCCCAGCCCCATCTTCTCCAATAAAGCAGGATTGGGAGGTTTGATGGGGGTAGATGCAGGTATTCATTTGTGCAGTGATTGAAAACTCAGGGCTCTTAAAACACAATATGGATGGATGGACAGACCCTCTTTCACCCAGGGAGTGGTGAGCATGTGGAACTGGCGAACTGAGGGAGTGGTTGAAGTGTATAGCAAAGGGAAGTGAGGTGATGAGATGATGGAGAAAGCAGTGAAGGTTATGATAATGAGTGAGAGGAAATGTTAGAGTGTGGAAGAGAGGAGCTGCCTGGGGAGCAGAAACCGTTTGGTCTGAATGGCCAGGTTTGGTGCAGTAAATCTGATCGCTGTATGGAATGGGTTCCTTTGCCTAGTCACTAGATGCAAGGATTCAGGCTACAGTTCAGAGAGATAGAATACAGTGTGACAGATCCTGCCTGTTTGCTGCATTTAGCAGGAACTGAGTGAGATCCAAATCATGAGACTTCCCAAATGGGAATGTATTGAGTGTGTTGATAGCAGAATTTTAGTTTCACATCTGGACCTAATTGACAGCTGTGGGTAAAAAGGCATTTTTCTGAAGTGAGCTATGCTTCTTAATTGCAGCCTCAGGCTGATAGTGTACCGTTTTATTTTGTTTAGTGTAAGTTTGTTTGGAGAAGATCAACAGATGCTTAAAGTCTGTAAACGGCAGAGTCGGGCCGCTTGAAGAGCAGGCCATTTCATTCTTTGTGTTTGGGTCACCCTTTTCAGAGGGTCTTACGGCACAGAAACAGACCCTTCGGTTCAACCCGTCCATGCCGACCACATGTCCCAACCTAATCTAGTCCCATTTGCCAGCATTGGCCCATGTCCATCCAAATGCTTTTTAAATGCTGTAATTGTACCAACCTCTACCACTTCCCCTGGTAGCTCATTCCTTACATCACCATCTGCGTAAAAAATTTGCCCCTTGGGTCCCTTTTACATCTTTCTCCTCTCACGCTAAATCAAAGCCCTCTAGTTTTGGACTCTTTCTCTCTCTTTCCCCCCCCCTCCCCTCCCCAGGGAAAAGACCTTGACTGTCTATTTATTCTATCCATGCCCTCTTGGTTTTATAGACTGCTATAAGGTCACCCCTCAGCCTCTGCCGGTCCAGGGAAAACAGCCCAAGCCTATTCAACTTCTCCATCGAGCTCAAACCCTCCAACATCCTTGTAATTCTTTTCTAAACCCTTTCAGGTTTCCTAGCATCATCCTTATATCAGGGAGCCCAGAATTGCACACAATATTTCAAATGTGGCCTAACCAATGTTCTGTACTGCCGTAATGTGACTTCCCAACTCTTATACTCAATGGTCTGACCAATAAAGGAAAGCATACCAAACGCCACCTTCACTATCCTATTTACCTGTGACTCTCCTTTCAAGGAGCTATGAACCTGCACTCCAAGGTCTCTTTGTTCAGCAACACTCCCAGGACCCTAATGTTAAGTGTATAAGTCCAGCCCTGACTTGCCTTTCCAAAATGCCGCACCTCACATTTATCTACATTAAACTCCATCTGCCACTCCTTGGCCCATTGGCCCATCTGATCAAGATCCCATTGTCCTCCTCTTCGCTGTCTATTACACCTCCCATTTTGGTGTCATCTGCAAACTTACTAATTATTCCTCCTGTGTTCTCATTCAAATCATTTATATAAATTACGAAAAGCTGAGCTCTTCAATTAATTCTGTTCCCTCTGTTCATTCCTCGCAGATTTGAAATGTTTATCATTTTCAAACATTTATCCAATTCTCTTTTGAAAGTTCCTGGACCTGATAATCTGCATCCCTAAATGGCCCGGGAAATATATGGATGCATTGGTCATCTTCTAAGATTCTTTAGATTCTGGAACAGCTTTTACCGATTTGAAGGGTAGCTAATGTAACCCACAATTTGAAAATAGTGGTAGAAAACAGGGAATTATAGATTAGGAATCTGATGGTTGTGGGGAAGATGCTAGAGTCCATTACCATGGATTTTATAGCAGAGCGCTTGAAGGGAAAATAGTGATAGATCAGATGCAGCATGGATTTACAAAAAAGAAATCATACTTGACAAATCTACTGAAGTTCTTTGAGGATGTAACTAAAAGTGTTGAGCATGGGGATTTTTTTTGGGGACTTTGAAAGGGCCTTTGACACTGTGCAATGTGAAAGATTCATGTGCAAAATGAACGTGCATGAAATTGGGGGGTATTGTATTGAGGTGGTTAGAAAATTGGTTAGGCAGGAAATGGTAAGAAAAAATGGGTTTTTTTTTGCATCGCAGGCAATAGCTAATAAGGTACGCTGGGGATTAATTTAAGGATCTCCGTTATTCTCAATATATGTTAATGATTTGGACGAAGGAACTAAGTGTAGTACAGGTGCACAATCCTTTATCTGACATGCTTGGAACTTGCCATTTTTCGGAATTCAGAATTTTTCGAATTTCAAAGCAAGTGACAGTTTGGTGAAATTTAAAAAATCTTTCCGGGAGGAGCAGACTCTGAGTAAAACAGGCCCTGAGGCAAAATTGAGGCCTGCCATTTCAGGGCCACGCTCACAATGTCACATCACAGTGACATGCATGGAGTGGGTGTCGACTTGGTGTGCAAACAAACAGTTAACCCATACATCCTTGTTAACGAGGGAAAAAACACTTTACAAAAAACCTTTGGACTTTGGAGATTTTCGGAAATCGGATAAAGGGTTGTCTACCTGTATCTCCAAATTTCCAAGTGACACAAAGCTGGGTGGAAGAGTGAGCTGTGAGGAGAATGTAGAGATGTTGTAATGTGACTTGGACAGGCTGAGGGGGCAAATGCATGGCAGCTGCAGGATAATGGGGGAAAAATATGTTATCCGTTTTGGTAATCAAAATAGAAAGGCAGATATTTATTTAAAGGGCTGCAAGTAAGAGGGGAAATGTTCAGCAAAGCTTGGAAGTCCCCATGTACCAGTCACTGAAAGTAAGTGTGCAGGTGTAGAAGGCAAACTCCAAAGAAAAAGTGCAGGTCAGGTGATTTGGCCAGACTAAACTCCCCATTGTTTTAGGTGCATTAGTCAGGGTAGGGTAGGGGAATGGGTCTGGGTGAGTTACTCTTTGGAGGGTGGATGTGGACTTGTTGGGCCAAAGGGCCTGTTTCCATACTATAGGGAATCTAATCTAATCAAACTGCACGTTGGATTATACAAGCCACACCGGGTATATTGTGTGCTTGCTTGGTCACCTTACGAGGAAGGATGCTCCTGCTTTTGAGGGATTGTAACAAAGGTTTCCCGAACTGATTCCTGGCAGGGCTGACCCATATGAAGAGAGACTGATTTTAGTTAGGATTGCATTCACCGAAGTTTGAAAGAATGGGGGTGGGGTGCAGTGATCACATAGAATTTCATAGATTTCTAATAGTGAGATGGATTAAATGCAGGAAGGATGTCCGTGATCATGAGGTGTCCAGAGCTGTGGGCCTTAGTTTAAGGGGTAAACCTTTTTAGGAGTGAGATGCGTGAAGAAAATACTCGGACATTGAGAAACTTATGGAGTTCATTTTCCACAAAATGGTTCAGGCCAAAACCTTGTGTTTTCAAGGAGATGAAGCTCTTTTGGCTGAATGTACAGAAAGTGGCAGGATTTAAGGCATTGAGATGAATGATTTATATTGAATAGTGGAGCAGGGTTAGGGTTTGCTCCTGTCTCCTAGAGAAGTTGTTATTGAATCTACCCCTACTGCCACTTCAGATAGTGCATTCCATAATTGTTGCTTCAATTAAAGGACAATTCTTTAGTCTATTTATTCACCTTCCCACTTCCCTCCATCTCTTAAATCTGAAAGTTTTAGTCACCGTGTGTTCAGGTTTCAAGGCTTGTGAACAGCAACTGTATTTAAAAAGAAAAAGTGGACTTAAAGTTAATTCAAGACTCTGATTGTGTCCTCATTCATGTCAAGTCCAGGTTGCTCACCAATCTCTGCTCTTATATCTGAAATCTAAAAATATAGTTGTCCTTTTTTAAATCCTTCCATGATATCTGGCCTGTCCTGTGTTCTCAAACCTCCACCAGATCAGCAAACTTAAACTTTCTTTGCTTTTTTTTTCCAATTCTAGCCTCTCGTATATTGCTGTTATCCTTTGTTGCTGGTCCTATCTCTAGCTAGGTGGAGGTGGGTACTGCAGATGCTGGAGATTAGAATCCAGATTAGAGTGGTGCTGGAAAAGCACAGCAGGTCAGGCAGCATCTGAGGAGCAGGAAGATTGGCATTTTGAGCAAAAGCCCTTCATCATGCCTCTAGCTGTCTAGTCCCACAGTTCTGAAATATCCTTGTTCAACCCCTTGCTCTTCTTTTCCAGATGGTCCTTTTGAAGCCCTTGTGTTTGGCCATCTGTCCTAACAATTTCTTTAAGTGACTCCCTAACAAATATGCTTGGTAATAGGTTTTGTGAAGTGATTGGTGACATTTTATCTACATTTAAAGAAACTATATAAATGCACATCACTGTTGAGCAGAGCTGGTTAATCATTCCTTGTCTTTTTTCACTTGCAGGATCGTTCAAGGCTTTGGATAAAGACGGCAATGGCTCCATCAGAGTGAACATAGTGGAGGTAGGATCATATCCCCAGTAGTATTAGTATTAGTCATGGAGATGCACAGCACGGAAACGGACCCTTCGGTCCAACCTGTCCATGCCAACCAGATATCCCAAACCAATCTAATCGCACCTGTCAGCATCCGGCCCATATCCCTCCAAACCCTTCCTATTCATATACCCATCCAGATGCCTTTTAAATGTTGCAATTTACCAGCCGCCACCACTTCCTCTGGCAGCTCATTCCAAACACATACCACTCTCTTGCCCCTTAGATCTCTTTTTTATATCTTTTCCCCCCTCACTCTAAACCAATGCCCTCTGGACTCACCCACACCAGAAAGGAGACTTGGTCTATGTGTCCTATCCATGCCCCTAATGATTTTATAAACCTCTATAAGGTCACCCCTCAGCCTCTGACGCTCCAGAGAAAACAGCCCCAGCTTGTTCAGCGTCTCCCTATAGCTCAAATCCTCCAACCCTGGTAACATCCTTGTAAATCTTTTCTGAACCCTTTCAAGTTTCACAACAGCTTTATGATAGGATGGAGACCAGAATTGCATGCACTGTTCCAAGAGTGGCCTAACCAATGTCCTGTACAGCTGCAACATGACCTCCCAACTCCTGTACTCAATGCTCTGACCAATAAAGGAAAGCATACCAAACACTACTTCACTATCCTATCTACTTGCGACTCCATTTTCAAGGAACTATGAACATGTATTCCAAGGCCTCTTTGTTCAGCAACATTCCCTAGGACCTTGCCATTAAGTGTATAAGTCGTGGAGGTTTCCTCCACCAAACTGCTTTCTCTTTTGAGAGAGTCATACAGCACAGAAATGGACCCTTCTGTCCAATTTGTGCAGCTCAGTGGTTAGCACTGCTGCCTCACAGCACCAGGGTCCCAAGTTCGATTCCAGCCTTGGGTGACTATGCAAACTCCACAAAGACATTCTCCCCGCGTCTGCGTGGATTTCTTCCGGGTGCTCCAGTTTCCTCCCACAATCCAAAGATGTGCAGGTCAGGTGAATTGGCCATGCTAAATTGTCCATAGAGGGAAATGGGTCTGGTTACTCTTCGGAGGTTCGGTGTGGACTTGTTGGGCCTAAGGGCCTGTTTCTACGTTGTAGGGAATCCAATCTAATCAAACTTGTCCATGCTGACTCAGAGATTGTAATAGAGTGAAGAACAGAGTTTGTAGTGAGTTCTGAAGAATATTTGACACTGTATGCTCAGTTTGACTCTTGAGAATGGGATGGGTGAAATGCCAGTGGGGCAACTTTTAGGAGATTGCAATAATGGTGTTATCTGGAATTCTAAGATTTATTGGACTAATTTCTGGGTTGGCAGGATTGTCTTTTGAGGAGCAGTTGGGCATTTTGAAGAATGTTAGGTAATCTCATTGGGAAACTTAGACAATTCACCACAGGCTGGATGTAACCAGGACGTTCTCCCTGGCTGCTGGCTGTAGAATCAGAGACACAAGCTCAGGATAAAGATGTAAGATGGTTAAGACTGAGATGAGCTTAAGGAGAGGCTAGAAAAACTGGAGCAGCAGAGGGTTGACAATCAATATCATTTTCCCAGAGTTCAAATGTCAAATCTAGGGGGCACTAAGGTAAGAAGGGGAAAGCTTAAAGGAAATGTGAGAGTCATTTTTATATAGAGAGTGATAGGAGTCTGGAACATGTTGCTGGGGTGGGGTGGAGGTGGATTTTCCCTACAGTGTGGAAACAGGCCCTTTGGCCCAACAAGTCCACACCGACCCACCGAAGAGAAACCCACGCAGACACTGGGAAAATGTGCAAACTCCACACAGACAGTCACCCAAGGCTGGAGTCTAACCTGGGACCCTGGTGTTGTGAGGCAGCAGTGCTAACCACTGAGCGACCATGTTGCCCCTTGTTCAAAGTTTTTGAGAGACTTTTAGTCAAGGACACAAATATGCAAGGAATGGAGGGATGTTGGTCAAGGGCAGGCAGAAGGATTGATTTAATATGGTGTCATATTCAGTACAGTATTGTGGGCTGAAGGGCCTGTTCCAGTGGTGTGTACAGCTCTGAGGAGGAATTTTTTTACTGACTGTGGTGAAGCTTTTGAATTCCCCTCTGCCAGAGGGCTGTGGAAGTGTAATCATTGAACATGTTCAAGACAGACCAATAGGTTTCTGGAAATTAATAGCAGGAAGAGATATGGAGGTGCAGGCGAGTGGTATTGATGAGATGACCAGCCATGATCTCGAATGGTGAGGCAAGTTTGATTGGCTGAATGGTCTACTCTTACTCCTAAAAGGAGCAGCCTAGAGTGAAAATCAATGAGATGGCACCAACAACCGTGGGATGGGAACGGATTTGACCCTGGCAACTTATGATCAGAAATGACCTGTAACAGAACTGGGGACTGCCTTGTAAAGAGGAGGCAGTTGGGGTACAGTTTCGCAAAGGGCAGGGGAAGGAATAGCAAACAAATGTGGAGCTTCCTGGGCGACAGAATGGCAGATGACACAGGGAAAAACAGCAAATGAATGATGCCAGGTCTATTTTATGGTTGAGGATGGGATTGAATCTGGACAGAGGGGTGTGTGGTCATGGCTGAAAGTACAAACTCCACACAGACAGTCGCCTGAAGCTGGAACCGAACCCACGTCCCTGGCTCTGTGACACAGCATTGCTGACCACTGAACCAACCTACCCGCCCTGTCTGTCTGTCTGTCTGCCTCCCTCCCTTTTATGCTGGGCCTCAGGGTATGGAGGTTTGACTACCAAGAACTTCAGTCACTTCAATCAGCATTTAAAATTTTTTTTTCATGGTTTTGTTGCAAATGGAATTGAAAATCTCAAATAGCCATGGTGAAGATATGAGTGCCTATCTGCAATTGTTTATTTTTGTTCTGATCTCTGCCGTATTAATCTGATAATGTAGCCACACATTTATTGGATGTGTGTGGGTTACCTTGTCGATAATCATGGTAAAGTACACATTGATCACAAAAAAAGGTGACTAATGACTGTCCATTTTCTCTTTTAGTTTCTACAACTCACCATGTATTCCTAAAGCAAATGCCTTGGGATCAGCTCATCAAAGAAAACTGAAGATCTCCTTGTCACTACTTATCTATCAGAGCAATAGCCCTTTGCTTGGCTGAGGATGGGGGGGTGGGGGGGGTGGGGAAGAAAGAGGGTGAAAATATATTTTTCTGCATGTAGGCTTTTTACTGTTCCTGAGATCTCTGTAAACTCAGCTTGTTGGAAGCACAGTGGTTAACCTTGACCATTCCAAACTTCAAGACTACTTTCTTCTGAGATTGCCAAAATCAAGAAAAAGATAATGTTTGAAAGAAAGGTCTTGTTGAGAATGAGCTTTGGAAATGGGAGATTAAAGGTCAGTATCACTGACCATTGACCCCCCTCTCAGATCCACAAGCTTCTTGGAAAAAAACAATCGTTTCATTCTCCTGTGAGCTTTTCCTTTCTTGTTTGAATCTGTTGCCCTCGAATATTTCCTTGTGCGTGTGCCTAAAAGACTGAGGAAAACAATTTATTTTTAAACAATGTTAAAGGTCACAGCCCGATCGGAAGCTGTAGTTTTAAGATTTATTCACACGCTTGAGTATTTGTTCTCCTTATTTTATGGAGAAGCCAAACTTGAAAGCATCCCTTGTTGAATCTGGTGTGTGGAGGGCGTGGGGAGATGTTGTGTGCCAAGGAGCACTTAATGAATGCTTCTTTGCACACAACAGACGAGTTCTGTTTGCCAGTAACTGGAGCTTTGGAAAGGTCAAGCTTATTCTTGCAATGTTGTGCTTTGTACTTTGTGGGGTATTATAAAGGTTCTTTAAGTGCTGTTGTGTACAGGAACTTGATCTATTGAGTGCTGTCACCTGTCTGTCTGCTGTTTGATCTTGCTGCTTTATGCCCAAAGTATAAAAAACTTTATTTATGATCCCCTGGCAATTCATTGCAGCCTCTCCCTTTGCACAAAACAGCAGCCCCAGCAAACGATGGTGTTGCAGAAGGTGCTTGTGCCAATGGTCCAAAGATTGGAATTCTGGAAATACATTTCCTTCTTCATGGAGGTGTGCCTGAGCTAGGGGAGGCTTCCTAACCTTTCAAATGTACAAGGGCCCATTTCCTGATTATTACTCCATTAGAGGTAGTAAGCCATTGGTTTGTCAAATCTGTGATGTATTGCCCAAGAGCAATGCAATCAGTCTGGTCAGTTTCTTTCTCTTTTGTATAACTGCAATACCACTAATCAGTACTGGTGAGATAATGGTTTTCTGTTAATAATCATTTGGGTAAAGACATTTTTATTTCATCAATCTGTGTAAAAACCTGTATTCCATTGCTTTAGCGTTCTCAAAACCCAAATTTGTCTGCAAGTAAAACCAATTCTGAGTCTTGCCTTTTTGAGGTGGTTCAACATATTTAGCCATTTGGCACCATGTTTAATTGCAGAGATGGGCCGTGCCTTTTCTCATCCTGACACTCATTAACCGTGTGGAATAGCCGTTCAATCACCTGGACCCAGAACGTTGCCAAGGCGCAGGGCTCTCCATTTGGGAAGGTTGAGAACTGCTCCAGCTCAGCCCATTTCAAGATGAATCAAAGTTGCAGTGTTTTGAAGTGGGAGCATCAAATCCCATTCCTCCCTTGCCAAAAATCTCATGATATGCCAGAGCCTCTGTGTTCTTTTAATGCTGAAGTCCCATTGGATCTACCATATTGTAACAAAGCACTGAGGCAGTTGGGGTGAATATGTGATTTTAAATTTGCTAATCTGCTCTTTGTGATATTAACCTGCTTTTATTTTTCTCTCCCTTCCAATGGCCAGAATTTGAGATTTTTAATAAAAGGAAATCTATTAGCCTTTTTAAAAAAAAAAGTAAATGTATTAGTAACTAATCAGCTGTAAAGAGTCTTTACTTTTCCCAAGGTGGAAATGTCAAATACTACGGGGCGTAGATTTAAAATAAGGAGATACGTTTTAAGGGAAATGTGAAAGGCAAGCTATTATTTGCACAAGGCGTGGCAGGAGCCTGGAGTCTGCTGCCAGGGGAGGGTGGTGGAAGTGAACACAGTAACAACATTTAAGATGCATTTTACAGGAAAGATAGAAAGGGAGGCAAGAGAGGAGGGGGAGTGGCATTTCTGATGAGGGATGGCATTACAGCTGTGCTGAGGGAGGATATTCCCGGAAATACATCCTGGGAAGTTATTTGGGTGGAACAGAGAAATAAGAAAGGGATGATCACCATATTGGGATTGTATTATAGACCCCCCAATAGTCAGAGGGAAATTGAGAAACAAACTTGTAAGGCGATCTCATCTATCTGTAAGAATAATGGTTATGGTAGGGGATTTTAACTTTCCAAACATCGACTGGGACTGCCATAGTGTTAAAGGTTTAGATGGAGAGGAATTTCTTAAGTGTGTACAAGAACATTTTCTGAATCAGTATGTGGATGTACCTACTAGAGAAGGTGCAAAACTGGACCTACTCTTGGGGATTAAGGCTGGGCAAGTGACTGAGGTGTCAGTGGGGGAGCAATTTGGGGCCAGCCACCATAATTCTATTTGTTTTAAAATAGTGATGGAAAAGGGTAGACCAGATCGAAAAGTTGAAGTTCTAAATTGGCGAAAGGTCAATTTTGAGAGTATTAGGAAAGAACTTTCTAAAGTTGATTGGAGGCAGGTGTTCGCAGGTACGGCTGGAAAATGGGAAGCCTTCACAAATGAGATAACAAGAATCCAGAGAAAGTATATTCCTGTTGTGGTTCTGTTCGCTGAGCTGGGAGTTTGTGTTGCAAACGTTTCGTCCCCTTTCTAGGTGACATCCTCAGTGCTTGGGAGCCTCCTGTGAAGCACTTCTGTGCTGTTTCCTCCGGCATTTATAATGGCTTGTCTCTGCCGCTTCCGGTTGTCAGTTGCTGTCCGCTGCAGTGGCCGGTATATTGGGTCTAGGTCGATGTGTTTGTTGAAATCTGTGGATGAGTGCCATGCCTCTAGGAATTCCCTGGCTGTTCTCTGTTTGGCTTGCGCTATAATAGTAGTGTGGTCCCAGTCGAATTCATGCTGTTTGTCATCTGCGTGTGTGGCTACTAAGGATAGCTGGTCATGTCGTTTCATGGCTAGTTGGTGTTCGTGGATGCAGGTTGTTAGCTGTCTTCCTGTTTGTCCTATGTAGTGTTTTGTGCAGTCCTTGCATGGGATTTTGTACACTACATTGGTTTTGCTCATGCTGGGTATCGGGTCCGTTGTCCTAGTGAGTTGTTGTCTGAGAGTGGCTGTTGGTTTGTGTGCTGTTATGAGTCCTAGTGGTCGCAGCAGTCTGGCTGTCAGTTCAGAAATGTTTTTGATGTATGGTAGTGTGGCTAGTCCTTTGGGTTGCGGCATGTCCTCGTTCCGTTGTCATCCACAGATTCTATCAACAAACACATCGACCTGGACCCAATATACCGGCCACTGCAGCGGACAGCAACTGACAACCGGAAGCGGCAGAGACAAACCATTATAAATGCCAGAGGAAACATCACAGAAGCGCTTCACAGGAGGCTCCCAAGCACTGAGGATGTCACCTAGAAAGGGGACGAAACATTTGCAACACAAACTCCCAGCTCGGCGAACAGAACCACAACAATGAGCACCCGAGCTACAAATCTTCTCCCAAACTTTAAAGTATATTCCTGTCAGGGTGAAAGGGAAGGCTGGTAGGTGTAGGGAATGCTGGATGACTAAAGAAATTGAGGGTTTGGTTAAGAAAAAGAAGGAAGCATATATCGGTACAGATAGGATAGATCTAGTGAATCCTTAGAGTATAAAGAAAGTAGGAGTATACTTAAGAGGGAAATCAGGAGGGCACAACAGGGACATGAGATAGCTTTGGCAAATAGAATTAAGGAGAATCCAAAGGGTTTTTACAAATATATTAAGGACAAAAGGATAACTAGTGGGAGAGTAGGGGCCCCTCAAAGATCAGCAAGGCAGCCTTTGTGTGGAGCCACAGAGAATGGGGAGATACTAAATGAATATTTTGCATCAGTATTTACTGTGGAAAAGGATATGGAAGATATAGATTGTAGGGAAATAGATGGTGAGATCTTGCAAAATGTCCAGATTACAGAGGAGGAAGTGCTGGATGTCTTGAAATGGTTAAAGGTGGGTAAATCCCCAGGATCTGATCAGGTGTACCTGAGAACTCCGTGGGAAGCTGGAGAAGTGATTTCTGGGCCTCTTGCAGAGATATTTGTAACATCGATAGTCACAAGTAAGGTGCCAGAAGACTGGAGGTTGGCAAATGTGGTGCCAATGTTTAAGAAGAGAAGTAAAGACAAGCCAGAGAACTATAGATCGGTGAGCCTGACGTCAGTGGTGGGCAAGTTGTTGGAGGGAATCCTGAGGGACAGGATGTGCATGTATTTGGAAAGACAAGGGATAGTCGACACTGCTTTGTGCGTGGGAAATCATGTCTCACAAACTTGATTGAGTTTTTTGAAGAAGTAACAATGATGAGGGTAGAGCAGTAGATGTGATCTATGTGGACTTCAGTGAGGCCACATAGATTCCCCATGGTTGACTGATTAGCAAGGTTAGATCTCATGGAATAAAGGGAGAACTAGCCATTTGAATACAGAACTGGCTCAAAGGTAGAAGACAGAGGGTGGTGGTGGAGGGTTGGTTTTCAGACTGGAGGCCTGTGATCAGTGGAGTGCCACAAGGATCAGTGCTGGGTCTTCTACTTTTTGTCATTTACATAAATGATTTGGATGCAAGCATATGAGGTACGGTTAGTAAGTTTGTAGGTGACACCAAATTGGAGGTGTAGTGGACAGAGAAGAGGGTTACCTCAGATTACAACAGGATCTTGACCAGATGGGCCAATGAGCTGAGAAGTGGCAGATGGAGTTTAATTCAGATAAATGTGAGCTGCTGCATTTTGGGAAAGCAAATCTTAGCAGGACTTATACACATAATGATAAGGTCCTAGGGAGTGTTACTGAACAAAGAGACCTTGGAGTGCAGGTTCATAGCTCCTTGAAAGTGGAGTCGCAGGTAGATAGGATAGTGAAGGAGGCGTTTGATATACTTTCCTTTATTGGTCAGAGTATTGAGTACAGGAGTTGGGAGGTCATGTTGCGGCTGTACAGGACATGGGTTAGGCTACTGTTGGAATATTGCATGCAATTTTGGTCTCCTTCCTATTGGAAAGCTGTTGTAAATCTTTTCTGAACCCTTTCAAGTTTCACAAGGATGTTGCCAGGGTTGGAGGATTTGAGCTACAGGGAAAGGCTGAACAGGCTGGGGCTGTTTTCCCTGGAGTGTGGGAGGCTGAGGGGTGACCTTATAGAGGTTTACAAAATTAAACCTGAGGGGCGTGAATAGGATAAATACACCATGTCTTTTCCCTGGTGTTGGGGAGTCCAGACCTAGAGGGCATAGGTTAAGGGTGAGAGGGGAAAGATATAAAAGAGACCTAAGGGGCAACTTTTTCATGCAGAGGGTGGTACGTGTATGGAATGAGCTGCCAGAGGATGTGGTGGAGGCTGGTACAATTGCAACATTTAAGAGGCATTTGGATGGGTATATGAATAGGAAGGGTTTGGAGGGATATGGGCCGGGTGCTGGCAGGTGGGACTAGATTGGATTGGGATATCTGGTTGGCATGGACGGGTTGGACTGAAGGGTCTGTTTCCATGCTGTACATCTCTATGACTCTATGACATGAACAGGCAGGGGATAGAGATGTATGGACCCCTTGTAGGCTGATGGGATTAGTTTAGAATGACAAAATAGCTATGGGTATGGTCTCTAAATTGAGACCATACCTGGGTATTGTGCACAAAATCAGAGGAAGGACTTTCTTGGATATGGTATATCAATGATTTTATGACCAAAACTTAGAAAATTGAGGTGATTTGATTGGGACGGCACAGTGGGTTAACCCTGCTGCCTCACAATGCTGGGGACCCAGGTTCAATTCCAGCCGTGGGTGACAGGTATTCTCCCCATGTCTGTGTGGGTTTCATCTGGGTGCTCCAGTTTCCTCCTCCAGTCTGAAGGTGTGCAGGTTAGGGTGGATTGGCCGTGCTAAGTTGCCCTAAGTGTCCAGGGATGTGTGGGCTAGGTGGATTAATCATGAGAAATGCAGGGTCCGGGTAGGATGCTCTTCGGAAGGTTGATGTAGACTTGATGGGCTGAATGGCCTGCTTTCACGCTGTATGGATTCCATAATAGCATAAACCTTTAAACTTTTATGTATTTGACAGGTTAGATACTTAAACACTGCCGAATCTAGAATCTGATCTGCAGGGCAAGGATTTGATGTTACTGATTGGGGTGACTCAAACTGAGCAGACATGAATTGGGGTGAAGTGTCGAGATGGGGTGAAGCCAGAATTCTGTAATCGTGATCCTGTTCCTGCTGGGCACTATGTTGACTAGAGCAGGGGGAGGCATGACAGATCATCATTCTTTTAATCCTACCTCAACTTTACATCTCCTTTGAGTTTGATTCAGTGAGACCAGGGGGGTTTCTGAAGTTTGTGCAAATTAAGATGAGGGGTCGTGAACTGTGAGCTTAGACCATTCTCAATTTGGAAAAGTTGTTGCTAGCTTCACATCCTAATTAGACAAGATTGTGTGTTTTTATCGTAGCAACTGGGTGCTTTGTTCTTGAAAGATAAATGAATATTAAATTGACTAATGTTGTGGAAGCATTCAGATGCATGAGAGTCCATTGTCTAATGGATAAAGTGTATTAGTCTGCTTTCAATAGTGTTTGAGATTCTAATGTTTATTGTCAATACACAGAGGTTTTTTTTATTTTTACCTTCCACTCAGCCAGCTGTTGAAATGGTGATTAAAAAGAAGCTTAAAACTCATCTACAGAACTTGGTCAATGTCCCTAGGAAAAGAGAGATGCTTTACAAACTGTTTGCATTGGTACCTGCCCAGCTCCAGACTGTACTGCCAGAGTGACCAGATGGAGTCAGTCAGTATGTGGCACTGTAATGTTCCACCTTTTTAAAAAGGTAAAATAAAAAGCCATTTCGGACTCTGATGACAAACATTAATCACTTCAAAGCTGAAAATGTGTTGCTGGAAAAGCACAGCAGGTCAGGCAGCATCCAAGGAACAGGAGAATCGGCGTTTCGGGCATGAGCCCTTTTTCAGGAATCTTCACTTCAAGTTGAGATGTTTTGAAATCTGCACTAGAGAGCTATAGTGTCTCTGGTGTTGAGTATATTCAAAAGTAAGAGTTTTTTCCCTGTTGAGGGATAAAAATGAGGATGGTGAACTGAGGCCTGAATAGCTGCTCATCCTTCCCATTGTGTCACAAATTGTAGCCAAAATTGCTCCATCTGCTATCTCCAGTGGTCTTTCATGTGTGGAGACTCCAGAATGAGTCTAGTCTTTAGGAAAAGTTGGTTTGGGGGGATAAGTGGAGCCTGTCATGCAGGTTTCTCTTTTAAATTGGCCCTCTAAAATCAAAAAGGTAAAGTATTTTTACGTCTTTTTAAAACATGGGTTTCTGGTGATCAGGAGCAAAGAGTTTGAATGGATTGGAAGAAAAGTTAGATTAAATTGTTGTTAGAGTGCTGTTAGAGTACTAGTCTTGGTGGGAAGATTTAATCACTGAATGACATGTTTGTATAGCTTCAAAATAGCTGAAAATGTGGTGCTGGTTAAAGCACAGCAGGTTAGGCAGCATCCAAGGAACAGGAACTTCGACGTTTCGGGCCAGAGCCCTTCATCAGGAAGGTCTCTGGCCCGAAACATCGAATTTTCTGTTCCTTGGATGCTGCCTAACCTGCTGTGCTTTAACTAACCAGCAACACATTTTCAGCTTGGATCTTCAGCATCTGCAGACCTCACTTTTTACTCGTAGCTTCAAAATATAAGGCTAAGAAACACTATTGTAGACGGCGCATTTTCAATATTACACACTGCACTTGAAACGGGGGATGGCATAGCCAGGGTGCCACTTGGCTCATGGACACACAAAATGGCCACTGAGCCACAAGTTGGCCACTTGACACACAAGATGGCTGCCAGACTACAATAAGGAGAGAGACAGCAGAGAACCACTAACCACTGTTAGGTAAGGGGTAAATGTAGTGGTATGGGTGGGTTGCGCTTCGGCGGGTCGGTGTGGACTTGTTGGGCCGAAGAGCCTGTTTCCACACTGTAAGTAATCTAAATTAATGGTTCTTCAATGTTTACAATAAACAAACCATGTTACAAAGACAATACCCTAATCACTGATCTATTATTACAAAATGTGTAAAAATATCTTGACATGCGCTCTGGGTCAAGAGAAGACTCGTAGCTGACCACTGTGCTGTTGGTGTCTCTCTCTTCCCGGAGTTCTGGTGTTTCCTCGTACAATAAACTTTGTCATTTAACCCCGACTCTGACACCGAGGCTGGTGATTTTCCCCACAACAATTGGCGCTGTGAGCTGGGTTCTTATTACTGGTGCCCTGGTCAGAGGCCATGATCGGGGAGCTGGGGTAGGAACCAATTTGTACCTGCAAATGGGAAGAGTCAGACCGGGTCAAGGACACCATTTAAAGGGTATACTGATGGGAATGTCTAATTTGCTACAGTACTGAGTTTAAAAAAAAAGTTTTGTGCATGTCTATGGAGAATAAGTGTTTAACTGTACTAACTGATCTCAGGACCTGGTGCTTGTGCTGAAACAGCCAGAGGATAAGGTTGTGCCTGTCTCAAAATCCCTGCCCTAAACCGGTGAAGAGACGTAGCCCATTTGCCCACCCCCCCCACCTCCCAACACGCAGGTTGGGATTTGAAGTGGGAATTGCGGTGCCAAGGGCACTGGGAGTTGTGAAGCACAAGTGGCAATGTAAGGTATCTCTGGACTCTGTAGGGGTGAATAATGCAGATTTCAGTTAGAGTTTAAGTTAAAAGTTGGGTGCTGTCTGTCCTTGTAACTTCCAATGAGGTGAGGGAGAGGAGCTGATCACTCTGACCAACCCTCAGTGGAGCGCCCGTTGCCAAAGTGGGGAGTGTGGACACTGTCAATCCAGAGTAGAATGACAGAACTTGAAAAGTGATGGTGGCGGGGAGGGTAAAGAGTCCCAATAGTGGAGAGCACACTGGACTAGAGGTAGGTTTCTGGGCCTATCGGGAGGTGTTGGGTCAGTAGAGGTGGTAGAGAGCACACCCTATTGAGGCAACATTTCCAGACTACCAGTAGGTACCGGCTAGTAGTTGTGGCTGAGAGGGTAGAGAAGTCCCACTGGTAGAGAGCACACCATGCTCGAAGGCTGCTGCGGTCGTATAGATGGTGCTGGGACAGTATTATTGGCCAGGGGGGTAGAGAAGTCCCAAGTGGTTAGGAACACTTTACTGTTGATGATATCCAGGGTTACACAATCTGCTAAATGGCAGATCACAGTTTTAAGGGGGATACTGTAGGTTCCCTTATTGAGAAATACAAGGAAGACAGACAAGGGCTGACAGAGCAAATCAGGAAGAGTAGTTGGGACCTATCTCCGATATTAGTGTAACAGAGAGAGGGGGGTAGACAAACAGAAATGAAATAAAACTAAAAAGATAGGGGTAATGTTAGTGTACCAATTAGCAGGCCTAATTGAACAAGTAGGTGCCTCCACTAGCAGGTGCAGAAAAGGCCAAGTATGAAGTGAGGATCTGGAGGACAGGATAAAGGAGCGAGAACATAGATTAGAATAAATCCAAGAGGAAAGCGAAACTGACTCACCCCTCCTATGGAACCATTCAGCAGGGACCAACTGCTCCCCCTATTGGAAGAACGATGCAAGAATATAACTTGGGGCCTGTTACCAGAGGAGGAACAGACTTGCAGCCCAAAGTGAATTATAAATCCTTCACCCCTGAGGAGAGACAGCAAATTATGGCCTCACTGGGCAAATTACAGCCCCAGAGCGCAAACACCAGGTTCTGGGAAGAGCTGGGAAGTGTATAAGTAGGGCATCAACTAGACCTGAAGGGCATACACCAGCTGGACCAGGCAGCTTGCCCAGTGGACAAGTGTGGGCAAGTAACTGGTGCACCTGATGCCACAGCAGCCCAAGACTTTAGGGGAGGACGGTGGGTACATGCTGACTTTAAAGATGAAATTCGGAAGGTGCTAGGGAATGCTCACACGAACTGGAGCAGGATCAAGACCACTAAGCAACTTAAAGGGAAAGGAGGCTCTGAGTATGGGGAATGATTATTTAGGGTCTATTAGGAATGCTCGAGGTAAGCAAACCCAGATCGGGTTGGGGGGTGGGGGTGGAAATGGGCAATCATCCAAGATTTTAAAAATGGGCTCTCCAGCGTCCAACAAGCCATCCTGAAAACGGGAGTAATAATGTCCCAGGATTATGATGATCTAGTTGAGTGGGCTAGTGGGATGCAGGATGCAGAAGATCCTGTGATAAAGGCAAGTCCTGACAAAGCAGGACTGTGGGTGGCAGGGACACTTGGCTAGAAAATGTAGGGTCCCATGAGCAGAGAATAGAGCAGGGAACAATGTAAAATACTGCAGCTACTGCAACAGTATAGGAGATATGGAAGCAGTGTGTTAGGAAAAGCATGGGGCACTCCTAAACACCACCTGGAACACCATGGAACCGCAGGGATCCTGAGGTCAGCAGAGCTGACAACCAGCTGCCCCTATTAGTGAGGGTAAGGGAGAGGGGAAGAGTTTACATCCCTGCAGTAATAGGAGGGAGGAAACGTGAAATGCTCGTAGACACAGGAGCGGCCGTATCTATCACAAACTTACCCTTACCCCACACAAATAAAATGATTCACCTAACTGGAATAGGAGGGGATAAAGCACCATCTTACTGAAGCGAAGCTACCCTTGTAGAATTTCATGGGGATATTTGTACTGTTTATTTCTATGTATGCCAAAATAACGAGGGCATTATAATGGGCAATGATCTCGTGAGAGAACATAATGTTCTAATCCATTGTGCAAAAGGGAAATTGATTTGGCCCAGACAGCACGGTCGCAAGACTGGGATTGGGAAACTTACAAGTCACCTTGAAACTATTAAAGTGGCTACAGTCACCAGTAGGGACTGGAACATTGAAAAGGGGGGATTCAGAGCTATTCGTGCCTCCGTCCCGGGAGCACGGGCAGAAACAAAGTTAGATACAGGTCGTGTTAACATCGACCCAATAAGGGTTCCCGGACCGAAGCATAAGCCCCACCGATAATACCCAATAAAACCCGAAGCAGAGCAAGCAATTGTGGAGGTAGTGCAGGGACTAGTGAGACAGGGAATCCTGAAAGAAACCACAAGTACAACTAATTCCCTGATGTGGCCAGTAATAAAGCCTGATGGGAGCTACATGCTCACCATTGATTATGCAGGTCTAAATAAGATCACCCCCAAATTGCACCCCGTTGTAGCAGACCCCTCCACCATTTTACGGCTTGGTCCCCAAACACAAGATGTTTACTGTTTTAGACATAGCCAATGGGTTCTGGTCTATCCCATTATACCCTGAGTCTCAGAATAAATTTGCTTTTACAGTAAGGGACAGGCATTATAGGTGGACTCGCCTGCCAGAAGGATTCCACAACAACCCCACCGTTTTTCACAGGGTGATAAGTGACATTCTGAAGAGCATAGATCTACCAGAAGGTAGCACTGCCCTCCAATATGTAGATGATATCCTAATTGCCCCAGAGGCCGAGTCAGGACACCAGGAAGCTTTATGTCTAGTATTGCAGGAATTGGCAACCTCAGGGTTAAAAGTTAGCCCCACAAAGGCATAAATTGGCACAACACAAGTCTTATACCTGGGACACATCATATCCCAGGGACTCAAAGAAACGATGGCAAGAAGGCCCAACCTGCCACTGTCAGGGGAGTCAGAAAGGTCATGGGGCTATTCAACTACAGTTGGAGCTTTATACCTGAGTTTGCAAAGTTGGCTGAACCGATCCAGAGATTAACTAAAGGAGGCAAGCCCACCTTGGAACCTGTAACCTGGGGGCCAGAACAGGAGGCACCATACAGTCAGCTTAAAACTCGACTCATATCAGCCCCCAGGCTGGGGCAGCCAGATCCCAGCAAGGATTTTCACATCCACTGTAATAATGTGGGAGGATTTTACTCTGCAGTGGTCACCCAAGACCATGGTAGCAGGAGAAGGCCCGTAGGGTACTACTCAACTACAGAAGGGCCAGTAGTCACTGGCTTACCCAGGAGCATTGCAGCCTTAGACTGTGCTGCTTGGGCCGTTAGAGTTAGCGAGCCCAGAGTAATGACTGGGAATGTCATCCTCCACACTAAACTCACCCTAGTAGAGATGCTAAACACTGGGAAACTGAGGGCTGTCTCCAATATGAGAAGGGCAAAGTGGGAGGCAGTTTTTTTACCCCCAAGTCGGTCCGTGGTAATAGTTAGGGATACGGGAGGAAACTCAGCTGAGGGAATTCTGGACACAGGGAAACCGTACAACTGTGGGGATATAGATGGGGATGAATATAGGGGGAGAGTAAAAGGTACCCGCCTAGCCACAGCTGAGGAGACCCTGTTCGTGGATGGGTCACGAAAATACATAGCAGGGTCACCCCAAACAGGATGGGCTGAGGTAAATGATCAATTACAAACAGTTATGTCCGGGAGCATTGATGGAAGTCAGTCTACACTGGGAGCAGAACTGGTAGCACTCACCAAAGCACAGGAACGAGCAAAAGGAAAAACCGTGAATATATATATACGGACAGTCAATATGCCTTCGGTGTAGTTCATGACTACATGGTGGCATGGGGTAGAAGAGGGTTCACTACTGTGGGGACATCCCCTATCAGACACCAACTAAGAATTCAGGCAATATTGCATGCCAGTGAACGGACAACAGAGGCTGCAGTAATAGAAATAAAAGCCCATCAAAAGGAATTAGCAAACATAAGTCCAAGTTGGTTAAAATTCAAAGGAAACCAGGCAGCAGACTGAGCAGCTCAGAAAGCCCTAGAAAAACAAAGCCATTGACGAGGCTGCAATAGCCACCTATTGAATTAGTGAAAGACGCTATCCAAATTCAACAGCTACAGGAGGACACCCTGCAGGAAGAGTGAGAGAAATGGAAACTACAGGGGGAATTCAAAGGGGAGGATGGTATCTGGAGGTGAGCTGACAAGGTGATAGCATCAGCGTGTTAACAAAACACATTGCTCGAACTGCACCACGGGCTCTCCCCCGTACAGGTAGAGAGGCCATGATCACAAGCCTAGGGAAGGGAATGGGAAGATACGTGGTCAAGTACTGTCGCAGATGCATGGTTTGTGCACAACATAACCCAGGGAAACCCACAAAGGGTCATTTGGGTGGCTCGATAGCTCAGTGGTAAGCACTGCTGCCTCACAGCACCAGCAATCCGGGTTCGATTCCAGCCTCGGGTGACTGTCTGTGGAATTTGCGCATTCTCCCCGAATCTGCGTGGGTTTCCTCCGGGTGCTCCGGTTTCCTCCCACAGTCCAAAGATGTGCAGATCAGGTGGGTTGGCCATGGTAAAATTGCCCGCAGGATAGGTGCATTAGTCAGGGGAATGGATCTGTGTGGGTTACTCTTCTGAGGGTTGGTGTGGACTTGTTGGGCCGAAGGGCCTGTTTCCACACTGTAGGGAATCTAATCTAATCATAAAAGTTAGGGTGGGACACCAGCCCAGACCTAGGGGACCCTGGGAACACCTTCAGGTGGATTTTACAGGCCACTACCAAATTCCCATGGGAAAACGTACTTCCTGGTCATCATAGAACAATTCACCCAATGGGTAGAGGCATTCCCGACCAAAAGCTGCACTGCGACCACTGTAGCCAGGAGGTAATCCCAGGGTGGGGGTTACCCCTCCAGGTCGACTCTGACCGAGGAACGCATTTTACAGGCAAGCTCATGAAGGCTGTCTGCCAATTATTTGGCATTAGACAAGAATTTCACATTCCCTATCACCCCCGGAGCTCAGGGATTGGAGAGGGAATGAATAGAACATTCAAAAATACTTTAGCTAAGGCTATGCAAACCTCAGGCAGGACATGGGCTGAAGTGTTGCCAGCTAGACTAATGAATCACCATGAATCAGGCAACGAGGCTAACACCATCTGAATTAATGACCAGGCGAGCAATGCAATTGGCAGAGACAATAATCGATGTGGGTCCACTCAAGGACAAAATTTAGTGGTATGTGATAGAATTAAGCACCCAGTTGGAAATGATGCAGAAATCTGTAATTGATAAACAAGACAAAAAGGTCAAGGCAGGGGAACTCAATATCTTCCCTGAGGCCACAGCAGCAGGAAGCCGTGTCCTGGTGCGAGCACTGCCCGACAAACCAGGCTTTACCCCAAAATGGAATGAGCCATTCGATGTGGTAAAACGTGGGGACACCTGGGCCTGCCTAGACAGTAAAGGAAAAGGCACATGGAAGCACTGAGCCCATCTAAAACCTGTTTAAAGACTCCTGTGACCAAACTAATGTCATTGACCATTCCAAAGGCGCACACAGGAACGGCAGATAAGATGGTCTTCCCTGGGGGAAGACCGAAAGCCTCACAGAACAAACCACACAGAAGCACATCCGCACCTCCTGACACAAGCAAAGACTTTGATTGATAACTTTATTTTAACTGCAAAATGTTTATACCTGTATATACCTGCATAGTTACAAATCACACAGCAAGTTATAGCCCAACAGGTTTATTTGGAAGTCAAGAATGTGGCACTGGAAAAGCACAGCACGTCAAGCAGCATCCGAGGAGCAGGAAAATCGATGTTTCGAGCAAAAGCCCTTAATCAGGAATGAATCTGAGAGCCTTGAGGGTGGAGAGATAAATGGGAGTGGGGTGGGGCTGGGGGGAAGATTGTGAGAGTGCAATATTGCTGCCTGATTTGCTGTGCTTTTCCAGTGCCACACTCTTGACTTTCCCTTGACTCTAATCTCCAGCATCTGCAGTCCTCACATTTGCCAGGTTTATTTGGAAGCACTAGCTTTCGGAGCGCTGCTCCTTCATCAGGTGTTGAAGAGGCAGTACTCCAAAAACTAGTGCTTCCAAATAATCCTGTTGGACTATAACCTGGTGTTGGGTGATTTTTAGCTGAAAATGTGTTGCTGGAAAAGCGCAGCAGGTCAGGCAGCATCCAAAGAGCAGGAGAATCGACGTTTAGGGCATGAGCCCTTCTTCAGGAATGAGGAAAGTGTGTCCAGCAGGCTAAGATAAAGTAGGGAGGAGGGACTTGGGGGAGGGGCGTTGGAAATATGATGGGTGGAAGGAGGTCAAGGTGAGGGTGATAGGCCGGAGTGAGGGTGGGGACGGAGAGGTCAGGAAGAAGATTGCAGGTTAGGAAGGCAGTGCTGAGTTCGAGGGATTTGACTGAGACAAGGTGGGGGGAGGGGAAATGAGGAAACATGAGAAATCTGAGTTCATCCCTTGTGGTTGGAGGGTTCCCAGATGGAAGATGAGGCGCTCTTCCTCCAGCTGTCGTGTTGCTATGGTCTGGCGATGGAGGAGTCCAAGGACCTGCATGTCCTTGGTGGAGTAGGAGGGGGAGTTGAAGTGTTGAGCCACAGGGTGGTTGGGTTGGTTAGTCCGGGTGTCCCAGAGGTGTTCTCTGAAACATTCCGCAAGTAGGTGGCCTGTCTCCCCAGTATAGAGGAGGCCACATCGGGTGCAGCGGATGCAGTAAATGATGTGTGTGGCGGTGCAGGTGAATTTGTGGCGGATATGGAAGGATCCCTTGGGGCCTTGGTGGGCAGTAAGGGGGGAGGTGTGGGCGCAAGTTTTGCATTTCTTGCGGTTGCAGGGGAAGGTGCCGGGAGTGGAGGTTGGGTTGGTGGGGGGTGTGGACCTGACGAGTGAGTCACGGAGGGAGTGGTCTTTTTGGAACGCTGATAAGGGAGGGGAGGGAAATATATCCCTGGTGGTGGGGTCCGTTTGGAGGTGGCTGAAATGACGACGGATGATACGATGTATATGGAGGTTGGTGGGGTGGTAGGTGAGAACCAGTGGGGTTCTGTCCTGGTGGCGATTGGAAGGACGGGGCTCAAGGGTGGAGGAGCGGGAAGTGGAGGAGATGCAGTGAAGGGCATCGTCAATCATGTCTGGGGGGAAATTGTGGTCTTTGAAGAAGGAGACCATCTGGGTTGTACGGTATTGGAACTGGTCCTCCTGGGAGCAGATGCAGCGGAGACGAAGGAATTGGGATTATGGGATGGTGCTTTTACAGGGGGCAGGGTGGGAGGAGGTGTAGTCTAGGTAGCTGTGGGAGTTGGTTGGTTTATAGTAAATATCCATGTTGATTCGGTCGCCCGAGATAGAAATGGATAGGTCTAGGAAGGGGAGGAAGGAGTCTGAGATGGTCCAGGTAAATTTGAGGTCGGGGTGGAAGGTGTTAGTAAAGAGGATGAACTGTTCAACCTCCTCGTGGGATACCGTCATCGATGTAGTGGAGGAAAATGTGGGGGGGTGGTGCCAGTGTAGCTGTGAAAGATGGACTGTTCCACATATCCTACAAAGAGGCAGGCATAGCTGGGGCCCATGCGGGTGCCCATGGCTACTCCTTTGGTTTGGAGGCAGTGGGAGGATCTCTTTCCCCCCACCAACCCAACCTCCACTCCCGGCACCTTCTGCAACCACAAGAAATGCAAAACTTGCATCCACACCTCCCCCCTTACTTCCCTCCAAGGCCCCAAGGGATCCTTCCATAACCGCCATAAATTCACCTGCACCTCCACATACATCATTTATTGCATCCACTGCACCCGATGTGGCCTCCTCCATATTGGGGGGACAGGCCGCCTATTTGCGGAACATGTCAGAGAACACCTCTGGGACACCCGAACTAACCAACCCAACCACCCCGTGGCTCAGCACTTCAACTCCCCCTCCTACTCCACCAAGGACATGCAGGTCCTTGGACTCCTTAATCGCCAGACTATAGCAACACGACGGCTGGAGGAAGAGCGCCTCATCTTCCACCGAGGAACCTTCCAACCACAAGGAATGAACTCAGATTTCTCATGTTTCCTCATTTCCCCTCCCTCCACCTTGTCTCAGTCAAATCCCTCAAACTCAGCACCACCTTCCTAACCTGCAATCTTCTTCCTGACCTCTCCGCCCCCACCCTCACTCCGGCCTATCACCCTCACCTTGACCTCCTTCCACCTATCGCATTTCCAACGCCCCTCTCCCAAGTCCCTCCTCCCTACCTTTTATCTTAGCCTGCTGGACACACTTTCCTCATTCCTGAAGAAGGGATCATGCTTGAAACGTCGATTCTCCTGTTCCTTGGATGCTGCCTGACCTGCTGTGCTTTTCCAGCAACACATTTTCAGCTCTGATCTCCAGCATCTGCAGTCCTCACTTTCTCCTGTTGGGTGATTTTTAACTTGGTCCACTCTAGTCCAACGCTGGCTCCTCAACGTCAAGGATAGATGGATTTATTTTTTCCTTACTCTTAAAATATAAGGGGAGGATCCACCATCTGCGGATAACTAAACCAACTTGATAATATCTTTTGAACTTTAAGAAACATAATATAGCTGTGCAAAGACAATTGGCAAGTCAGAAGATTGGACAAAATGCACAAACCAGCAAAGAATGTTCAGAGAAGATTCTTATTAAACCACGTTGAGTTACTGAGAGCAGCTCTGGGCACCACACTCGGGAAGGATACGTTTGACCCAGAATGAACTTTACTAAGATGATGATTGGTTTCTAAGCTTTAAATTATCAGGAGAGATTGTAAAACTCAGGTGAGTTTTTCCTAGAATCTTAGATGATGAAAGTGTGATTTGATAGTCATCAATGTATTAAGGGGCGAATCTATTAGATTGGCTGGGGAGTATTTATCTTTACAAGTGAATTTCAGGGCTGTCTTAGGGTGCAGTGGTAATGTCCCTACTCCTAGACAGGACCCCTGAGTTCCAAACCCACCTGTTCCAGAGGTGTGTAATAACATCTCTGAATGGCTTGATTAGAAAAATTGGTTATTTTTTAAAAAGTCTGAAAAACTTTAGAACAGCATTTCAACCAAAACATTTATCAAAACAAGAATGTAACCAGGACAGGAGCCATTAAGACAGCAGAGTCAGTGGTAGGTGGAGCATGTGGAAGCTTATAGCTGCCTGGGTGATCCGAGGCAAATACGTCTGGATTAATATTTGGTTGAGATGTCAAGCTGCAGAAACTAGGAGATCATGAGGTGGAATATTATCTCAACACTTTGTTCTGGGAGATGATCACTGCCTTATGATAGGGTCCTCTGATTTGATCCATGGTCAGGGAGTAGGAGGTTTGTGATTGTTAATAGTGTAAATATGAGATTTAACAAGATAGAAGTGGAGAAGCCTCAACCTTTAAAACTGTCTAAGGGTCTGAATCAATGAAAGTGGGGTCTACAGGCTGATGAGCAAACAGACCATGGTACAGAAAGCCATTCAAACGGCAGTAGGGGTGGGAGCAGAAGTTATTGGAAATGCTGTGGTAGTAAGTCAAGGGTGACAGAGCTGTCCTAGAATAGTACAGCACAGACTAGGCCAGTAGGCCCGTCATATCTGCTGGCCATGATGTCATTCTAAACTAATCCCATCTATCAGTACATGGTCCATATCCCTCTATTCCCTGCCTATTCATGTCTCTTAGTGACCTTAAACTTTGCTACTAACCCTGGCATTATGTCTGCAAAAGAAAATGTTTCTTGCACGTCTCCCTTTAAACTTTCCCCCTTACTTTAAACCTATGTCCCATGGTATTGACACTTCCACTCTGGATCGAAGAGTGTGATGCTAATAGCACTAACCAACCCCACTGCCATGTGGCTGAACACTTTAACTCCCCCTCCCACTCTGGCAAGGACATACAAGTCCTGGGCCTCTCCATCGCCAAACCCTAACCACCCGATGTCTGGAGGAAGAACACTTCATCTTCCACCTTGGGACCCTCCAACCCCATGGCATCAATGTGGACTGCATAGTTTCCCCACTTCCCCTTCCCCCCACCTTATCCCAGTTCCAAGTTTCCAACTCGGCACCAGCCTCTTGAATGGTCCTACCTCTCCATTTTCCTTCCCACCCATCTGTTCTACTCTCCTCTCCAACTTCATCTACCCATCACATTCCCAGCTACCTTCTCCCGAGCTCCACCTCCCTCCAATTTATCTCTCAGCCCCCTTGGCCCACTAGCCTCATTCGTGATGAAGGGCTTATGTTCAAAACATTGACTCTCCTGCTCCTCAGATGCTATCTGGCCCTATTGTGCTTTTCCAGCACTACACTCTCGACTCTGATCTCCAGCATCTGCTGTCCTCACTTTCTCCTAGTTGATTACTTCTATAGTTGGAAAGAGACTCCAACTATCCACCCTCTCCATGCCTCTCATAATTTTATATACCGTTATACACTTGTGTAAAAGTCAATTTTTTTTTAGACACTTTTTAAGGTTAAATTTATGGGGTAAAGTATTACAGAAATACTACTTTTGATGGGCTGAAATCATGCTACAGTCCAAAATACCTTATCATTAGCTGAAGCCCAACTGATCTCTAAACAAATAAAGAAAAAAAAGAATTATGGTAATTGCCAGATAAAGACAATAGAAACAAAAATGAATTAGTAAGCTTTTATTTATATATACAAAAACTGATGTAGAAATACAATACAGCTTTAAATCACAATTACACGGTACATCTTAAATTAAACATGTCAAATGCTAAAGTTCATTAAAATCCAGCACCGAATAAGTCTTCATAATCATCAGCATGAATGATATTATGTGTGGATGCTCTTCATCCTCACTGTCTGTAGTTAGCAGTAGCTCACCATCTTCATCTGTGACATCACATCGATAAAGTTAAAAATCACACAACACCAGGTTGGCCAACAGGTTTATTTAGAAGCACTAGCTTTCGGAGAGTGGTTTTGGAACATGACCATTCAGCACAAAATTTATAGCAAAAGGTTTCCAGTTAAAAGTTGTTTAATATATCATTACAATTCCATGACACTGTAACACTTTTGCTATAAATTCTGTGTCATATGGTCATGTTCCAAAACCACCTGATGAAGATGCAGTGCCTCGGAAGCTAGTGCTTCCAATTAAACCTGTTGGACTATAACCTGGTGTTGCGTGATTTTTAACTTTGTCCATCCCAGTCCCAACTCCAGCACCTCCAAATCCCATAGATAACCATCCTCTGTACTGACCAAAGCCTTCGAAATTTCACACCTCTTGACTGATTTGAAAATAGTGTCAGCTGTTATTTCCTTCCACGAATCGACGATCCATTCACACATCAGCGGCGGTGATGGAGACTGCATACTGCCTCCTTTGTGTTTGCTTTTTCTCCAGTTATTCCACTTCATTCTCATCATGTTCATAAATGGCTTATTGATCCCAACATTTATTGGTTGCAAAACCCTTGTAAGTCTGCTGGGAATTACAGCTACATCAGGATTTTGTGATTGGGTATTATCAACAACATCCTTCACTCAGTGTGATCTAAGCTGGCCCCAGATGAGCAAGCCTTTTTCCTTGCGTAGACCATCAGGTCCTAAATTCCAAACTTCCTTTCTCCATTTTCTACATCCACCTTCATCCATATTGGGCAACAATTCCCTTTGGAAATTTCTCCTTTGGCGAAGTTTTTCTCTTAAAAACAGTTATCGATTTTAACTTAGTGCCATCAGTCATACATGAAACAACTAAAAGTAAACCTATTTTTCTCATGGCCTGTGGTTTTCACCAATACATTTTTTTTCCTTTTCACGGCACAGTTCTGTTCTCCGACATGTTGAGAGTATAAGTGTTTTGTCTATGTTTCTGCATGATAACTTGCAGACTTCCTTCTGCTGATTTCTGATTACAACCTGGTGAAACCGTAATGTCTTGTCTTCTCGTTTATCAGGCATTTTTGTGCAATCTTCATTCTCTGCCAAAGTACTCAGCCTTCTCATGAAACCTGCACACCATCCAGCACTTGCCTTAAAATCCGAAATTCCATCCTCCCTTGAATCGTTTCATGTGTGGATTCGGATGGCTTCATTACTAACGCACTTCCACAATTTTCAAGAAGTGACTCAGCAATTTTTTTTTCTCCAGTCGTGGTTGGGTTTACCACTGTTGGCACATTTTTGTTAGGGCTTTGTCTGAGGTTGGTTCGATATCTTTCTCCAGTCTCTCACAGGTTTCTCCGAAACACACACGTCTCTTGCTGCTACACAGTCATTCGTCTTCTCTGCAACTCCAAATACTTTTCAGTTGAAATGCTGCTGTTTATTTTCTGTTTTTGTTTCTAGAGGGCATTTTCACACAAAGTGATGATGAAATTTCAAAACCTCAGCTAGGTATATGACTGCATTCCATGAGAGCTACAGGGGAACTGAGCTCAGCTGAGCTGCACACAAACGGAGGTTGTCACCTGACTCTGACCTGATGCGTCTTAAACTTTTGCGCCAAATTGGTGTGAATTGCACATCAATATGCATAATAGCATGAAAAAGAAAATTAATTTCCTCACCATAACATTTATGTACAGGATTACACCTTCACTCACAAATGTTGATCTGTGAAGAACTAGTGTTGACTTTTACACAAGATATCTGGAAAATTCCAGATTTTCTTTCAAAAATAGGAAGTTGCCTTTTACATGAGATTGGCTTTTACTTGTGTACATATGGTATTTTAATCACATTGCCCCCTCAGCCTCCGATGTTCTTGTGAAAACAATCCAAGTTTGTCCAACCTCTCCTTAGAGCTAATACACTCTAATCCAGGTAACATCCTGGTAAACTACTTTGCACCCTCTCCAAAGCCTCCACATCCTTCCTATAGTGAGGGGATCAGAACTGCTCGCAATCCTCAAAATCTGGCCTGACTAAAATCTGCAAAAAGGCTTGCCAACTTGTGTACTCAGTGCTCTGACCAATGAAGACAAGGGTGTCATATGCCTTCTTTACCACCTTATTCACGAATGCTCCTCAGGGACCTGCCATTTACTATATATTTTCATCGTGCATTTTTCTCCCAAAATGTCACACCTCACACTTGCCCAGATTAAACTCCAACTGCCATTTCTCCACCCAACTTTCCAGCTGGTCTATATCCCTGTAGGTCCTTGATATCCTTCCTCACTACCATCTGGACCAGACGAGCCAATGGGCTGAGAAGTGGCAGATGGAGTTTAATGCAGGTAAATGCGAGGTGCTGCATTTTGGGAAAACAAATCTTAGCAGGACTTATGCACTTAATGGTAAGGTCCTAGGGAGTGTTGCTGAACAAAGAGACCTTGGAGTGCAGGTTCATAGCTCCTTGAAAGTGGAATCGCAGGTAGATAGGATAGTGAAGAAGGCATTTGGTATGCTTTCCTTTATTGGTCAGTGTATTGAGTACAGGAGTTGGGAGGTCATGTTGCGGCTGTACAGGACATTGGTTAGGCCACTGTTGGAATACTGCATGCAATTCTGGTCTCCTTCCTATTGGAAAGATGTTGTGAAACTTGAAAAGGTTCAGAAAAGATTTCCAAGGATGTTGCCAGGGTTGGAGGATCTGAACTACAGGGAGAGGCTGAACAGGCTAGGGCTGTTTTCCCTGGAGCGTCGGAGGCTGAGGGGTGATCTTATAGAGGTTTACAAAATTATGAGGGGAATGGATAGGATAAATAGACAAAGTCTTTTCCTTGGGACGGGGGAGTCCAGAACTAGAGGGCATAGGTTTAGGTGAGAGGGGAAAGATATAAAAGAGACCTAAGGGGCAACTTTTTCATGCAGAGGGTGGTACATGTATGGAATGAGCTGCCAGAGGAGGTGATGGAGGCTGGTACAATTGCAACATTTAAGAGGCATTTGGATGGGTATATGAATAGGAAGAGTTTGGAGGGATAAGGGCCGGGTGCTGGCAGGTGGGACTAGATTGGGTTGGGATATTTGGTCGGCATGAACGGGTTGGACCGAAGGGTCTGTTTCCATGCTGTACATCTCTATGACTCTACGACTTTATGAGTTAGGGCAGCACGGTGGCTCAGTGATCCATTCTGCCCCACAGTCCCAGGGACCCAGGTTTGATTCCACCCTTGGGTGACTGTCTGTGTGAGATGTTCACGTTCTCCCTGTGTCTGCGTGGATTTCCACCAGGTGCTCCGGTTTCCTCCTGCACTCCAAAGATGAGCAAGTTATGTGGATTGACCATGCTAAATTACCCATATTGTTCAGGGGTGTGTAGATTAGGTGCATTAGCCATGGGAAATGCAGGGTTACAGGGATAGGTTGGGGGGATGAGTCTGGGTGGGATGCTCATCAGAGAGTTGGTGTGGATGTGATGGGCCAAATGGCCTGCTTCTACATTGTAGAGATTCTTTGGAGGTTATGTCCCCATTCCATTAATTTTTGTGTCATCTACCACCAACATTTTCATACAAATCATTTATATATATTACAATAACAAAGATCCCAGCATTGATCTTTGTATCACAGACCTCCAGTCAGAAAAACACCCCATCCATAACTATTCTCTGTCTTCTATAGCCGAGTCCAATTTAATATCCATCTTGCCAACTCACAATGGATTCCGTGCAATTTGATCTTCTGGATCAGCCTACTATTGTCAAATGCTTTAGTAAAGTTCATGGAGACAACACATACTGCCTCGCCTTATCAATCATCTTCATAACTTCCTCAAAAAAACTCAATCAGGTTTGTGAGACAAGACCTCTGCTGCATAGCACCAAGCTGACTATCACTAATAAGTTTTTGTTATTCTCTAAATGCCAGTAAATCCTGTCCCTAAAAAATCTTCTCCAATAATTTCTCTATCATTGATGTAAGGCTTTCAAGCCTATAATTTCCTGGATTATCCCTTTTGGCCTCCTTAAAGGAACAACATGGTCTATTGTCCACGTTCTAAGACTTCAATAAAGAGGATACAAAGACCTCTGTCAGCAATCTCTTCCCTTACCTCCCTTAGTATCCCAGGATATATCCCATCATGCCCCAAGGATGTATCTACGTTAATGCATTTCATAAGTTCAGCTATGATCCAGCTGAAAGACAAAGGAGGCTCAAGGGGCCAAATGGCACCTAATTCCTGTGCATCTAATGCTGATAGAAAAGAGAGAGGGAAACTATTTCTGATGGTTGAGGAGTTTGAGTCAGAAATTACAATCAGGCCTTTCAGGAATAGAGTTACTTCTGCAGACATTTGGAACCTTCTGCTGCAAATGGCTATTAATTCTAGATCACTTGTTAATGTCAATGTTCTGAGATTGACAGAAATTTGCTGACCACCAAACAATACAGGATGTGGGGCACTGGCAGGTCTCTGGAGTTAGGTGATAACACAACCATGATCACGCTGAATAGTGGGACTGGCTGAAAAGCCTCTTCCTGTGCTATGTCATTTTGTACACAGTAATGTTCAACCATCAGTAATGTGAGAGTGACCGGATAAATCTGATTTCTACTTGGTTTCTGGCTGGTAAACTTTGGACACTGGGGGGAGCTCCCTCAATACTGAATTGGAAAGTCAGTCAGCAGTGGGACTTGAACCTACAACATTGTGACTCAGACATGAAAGGCACAGCCATGGTGAAATATATTATTCCAGTTAAGATGGTTCGCAGTAGGAACGAGAGTGACAGTGAAGTTGTTATGGGGGATTTCAACTTCCCAAATATAGACTGGGAATACTCTAGTTCAAGTACTTTAGATGGGTCAGTTTTTG
Source organism: Hemiscyllium ocellatum (assembly GCF_020745735.1). NCBI lineage: Eukaryota > Metazoa > Chordata > Chondrichthyes > Orectolobiformes > Hemiscylliidae > Hemiscyllium > Hemiscyllium ocellatum. The sequence continues at coordinate 20,571,401 of NC_083447.1, read as the reverse complement.
TCCAATGTGTGCAGGAGGGTTTTCTGACACAGTATGTAGACAGGCTAACAAGGAACAAGGCCACATTAGATTTGGTACTGGGTAATGAACCAGGCTAGATGTTAGATTTGGAGGTGGGTGAGCACTTTGGTGAAAGTGACCATAATTCAGTGATGGAAAGTGATAGGTATATACCAGAGAAAAGGCAATTATGATGTGATGAGACAAAATCTAGTATACATAAGATGGGGAAGGAAAATGCAATAGTTGGGCATAATGGAAATGTGGAACTTATTCAAGGAACAGCTACTGCGAGTTCTTGATAAGTATGTACACGTCAGACAGGGAGGAAGTTGTCGAGCAAGGGAACCATGGTTTAGTAAGAAAGTTGAATTGCTTGTCAACAGGAAGAAGAAGACTTATGTCAGGATGAGACATGAAGGCTCAGTTAGAGCGATTGAGAGTTACAAGGCAGCGAGGAAAGACCTAAAGAGAGACCTAAGATATGTGGGGAGGGGAACATGAGATGTTATTGAAGGACAGGATCAGGGAAAACCCTAAAGCTTTCTAAAGGTATATAATGGATAAAAGAATGACTAGAGTAAGATTAGGGCTAATCAAGGAAGTAGTGGGAAGTTGTGTGTGGAGTCAGAGGAGATAGGGGTAGTGCTAAATGAATATTTTTCATCAGTATTCGCATTCGAAAAAGATAGCATTGTTGAGGAGAATACTGAGACACAGGTTACTGGACTAGATGGGATTCAGGTTCACAAGGAAGAGGTGTTAGCAATTCTGGAAAGTGTGAAAACAGATAAATCCCCTGGACTGGATGAGATTTATCTTAGGATTTTCTGGGAAGCCAGGGAGGAGATTGCAGAGTCTTTGGCTTTGATCTTTATGTCATCATTGTCTCCAGGAATGGTGCCAGAGACTGGAGGATAGCAAATGTTGTCTCCTTGTTCAAGAAGGGGAGTAGAGACAACCCTGGTAATTGTAGACCAGTGAGCCTTACTTCTGTTGTGGATAAAGTGTTGAAAAAGATTATGAGAGATAGGAATTATAATCATCTTGATAGGAATAAGTTGATTAGGGATAGCCAGCATGGTTTTGTGAAGGGTAGGTCGTGCCTCACAAACCTTATTGAGTTCTTCGAGAAGGTGACTAAACAGGTGGATGAGGGTAAAGCAGTTGATGTGGTGTACATGGATTTCAATAAGGCTTTTGATAAGGTTTCCCATGGTAGGCTATTGCACAAAATATGGAAGCGTGGGATTGAGGGTGATTTAGCGGTATGGATCAGAAATTGGCTAGCTGAAAGAAGACAGAGGGTGGTGGTTGGTGGGAAATGTTCATCCTGGAGTTCAGTTACTAGTGGTGTACCGCAAGGATCTGTTTTGGGTCCACTGCTGATTATCAATTTTATAAACAACCTGGATTAAGTCATAGAAGAATGGGTGAGTAAATTTGCAGATGACACTAAGGTCATAGAGTTGTGGATAGTGCTGAAGGATATTGCAGGTTACAGAGGGACAGAGCTGGGCTGAGAGGTGGCAAATGGAGTTTAATGCAGAAAAGTGTGAGGTGATTCACTTTGGAAGGAGCAACAGGAATAAAGAGTACTGGGCTAGTGGTAAGATTCTTGGGAGTGTAGATGAGCAGAGAGATCTCGATGTCCATGTACATAGATCCCTCAAAGTTGTCACCCAGGCTAATTGGGCTGTTAAGAAGGTGTACTGTGTGTTAGCTTTTATTCATAGAGGGATCGAGTTTCGGAAACATACGTTCATGTTGCAGTTGTACAAATCTCTGGTGCAGCCACACTTGGTGTATTGTGCACAGTTCTAGTCACTGCATTATAGGAAGGATGTGGAAGCTTTGGAAAAGGTTCAGAGGAGATTTACTAGGATGTTGCCAGGTATGGATGGAAAGTCTTTTGAGGAAAGGCTGAGGGAACTGAGGCTGTTTTCGTTAGAGAGAAGGTTGAGAGATGATTTAATTGAGACATATAAGTTGCTCAGAGGGTTAGATCGGGTGGACAGTGCGAGCCTTTTTCCTCAGATGGTGATGGCTAGCAAGAGGGAGCATAGCTTTAAATTGTGGGGTGATAGATATAGGACAGATGTCAGAGGTAGTTTCTTTACTCAGAGAGTTGTAGGGGTGTGGAATGCACCGCCTGCAACAGTTGTAGACTTGCCAACTTTATGGGTATTTAAATGGCCATTGGATAGGCATATGGATCATAATAGAATCATGTAGGTTGATGGGCTTCAGGTTGGTTTCACAGGTCGGTGCAACATCGAGGGCCGTAGGGCCTGTACTGTGCTGGAATGTTCTATGTTCTATATTGCACTGAGTAAAGAACATTATTTTGTCATAGCATGTGTAAAGTCCAGAAATGTTGTTATTTTGCATTCTCCAATCTATTAAATCAGGTTGATTTTTGTTTGAAAGTTTCCGAGATCAGACGACTTCAGTTGGATGATAATTTAAGCGCCTCCAGACTGAATCTGTTTTTTTTGACAGATCAGTTGATAAACCCAACATGGGCTGAATCTCTGATACAATGCGTAGTGTTATTCTCATAAAACCCAAAAGGTGGTACTGTTCACTTCAGTCTGAGCTTGTCTTCCTCCCCCCACTCCTATCATCACTGAAAACAATACTTGAACATTAAATCAGCTTCATCCTCCCACCACCTTCCTGCAGATGTTAACCAGTGGAACAGTGTGATGTATAACACTGACAAAAACTTTTACCCTTAAGTGACAGGGGGGTTCATCAGAGTTGAGATCAATCTCGACCTCATCCAATTTCCATGAAAATACTGAGGAAAGGGTAGGGCCAATTAGTGATCAAAGGTAGAGAGGCAAAACAAGCTGGGAGTGGGTCTTGGTGAATTCTCCACATCTGTCTTCACGAGAGAGGGGATGATCATGCCCATGCTGTAGTTATGGAGGAGGAGGGGGAATGTAAGGTATTAGATTGAATAAACACAATGAGAGAAGAAATATTAAGTGGTTGGGCATCTTTCAATTGGATCATCTTCTTAAATTATATCTGTATCCCAGGCTGCTAAAAGAACCAAAGGAGAAAATAGCAGAAATTCAGACCATTTCTAATCCAGTGTTGCTGGAGCAGCTGAGGATTTTGTGTTCTTGTTTAAATAGGGAGGATTGGACATTCGAGTAACTAACACAGTAGGTTACTGCAGATGACGGAAATCTGAGATAAAAAAAGTGAAATACTGGGGATGAACAACAGGCCAGGAAGCATCTGATTGATTTGTTAAGGAAAGGTCATGTCTGATGAAAATAAGAGTCATAGAGTCACAGAGATGTACAGCACAGAAACAGACCCTTTGGTCCAATTCGGCCATGCTGACCAGATATCCTAAATTAGTCTAGTCCCATTTGCCATCTCTTGACTCATATCCCTCTAAACCCTTCATATTCGTAACCCCATACAGATGCCTTTTAAATGTTGCAATTGTACTAGCCTCCACCAATTCCTCTGGCAGCTCATTCTATACACGTACCACCCTCTGTGTGAAAAAGTTGCCTCTTAGGTCTCTTTGATATCTTTTCCCCTCTCACCTTAAACCTAAGGCCTCTATTTGGCAGTGTGGAGGAACAGAGGGATCTTGATCTGTAGGTACATAGATCCCTTAAAATTGCCACCCAGGTGGACAGGGTTGTTAAGAAAGCATATGGTATTTTGGATTTCATTAACAGGGGTATTGAGTTTAAGAGCTGTGAGATCTTGTTGCAGCTCTATAAAACTTTGGTTAGACCGCACTTAGAATACTTTGTCCAGTTCTTGTCGCCCTATTATACGAAAGATGTGGATGCTTTGGAGAGGGTTCAGAGAAGGTTTACCAGGATGATGCTTGGATTGGAGGGCTCATCTTACGAAGAGAGGTTGACTGAGCTTGGACTTTTTTCATTTTCAAAGAAGGAAGAGAGGGGACCAAATTGAGGTGTACAAGATAATGAGAGGCATAGATAGAGTTGATAGCCAGAAACTTTTTTCCAGAGCAGAAATGGCTAACATGAGGGGTCATAGTCCTAAGCTGTTTGGCGGAAAGTATAGAGGGGATGTCAGAGGCGGGTACTTTATGCAGAGAGTTGTGAGAGCATGGAATGCGTTGCCAGCAGCAGTTGTGGAAGCGAGGTCATTGGGGGCATTTAAGAGACTGCTGGACATGCATATGGTCACAGAAATTTGAGGGTGCGTACATGAGGATCAATGGTCGGCACAACATTGTGGGCTGAAGGGCCTGTTGTATGCTGTACTGTTCTATGTACTTTTGGACTCCCCCCTCCCCCCCCATCCCAGGGAAATAACCTTGTCTGTTTACCTTATCCATGCCCCTAATGATTCTATAAGGTCACCCCTCAGCCTCCGATGATCCAGGGAAAACAGCCCCAGCCTGTTCAGCCTCTCTCTATAGCTCAAATGCTCCAACCCTGGCAACATCCTTGTAAATCTTTTCTGAACCCTTTCAAGTTTCACAACATTCTTCCGATAGGAAGGAGACCAGAATTGCACATAATATTCCAACAGTGGCCTAACTAATGTCCTGCACAGCCACAACATGACCTCCAAACTCCCATATTCAATGCACTGACCAATAAAGGAAAGCATACCAAATGCCGCCTTTAATATCCTGTAACCTGCACTCCAAGGTCTCTTTGTTCAGCAACACTCCCCAGGACCTTACTATTAAGTGTACATGTCATGCCCTGATTTGTTTTTCCAATATACAGCACCTCACGTTTATCTAAATTAAACTGATTGAACTTGTGGAAGAGATAACAATGTGAGCCCATGAGAGCAGTTTAATTGGTGGAATCTATATTGAGTGCAGCTAGGTTTTTGTCAAGGTCCATCATGACTGCCCGGTAAGAGGCCACAGGATCCAAGGAAAAGTGGCAAGTTGCTTCCAAAATGGATGCAGAGGCAGGAAGCAGAGGCTACTGACCAATGGGTGATTTTCTAACTGGAAGTTGTTGAGTGGTGTTCTGCAAGGATCAAGACGGACCCCTGAATGAGGTGAGGATTTCAATTAAACTGTATAAGGTATGATTAAGTCGTCAACAAATGAGACAGAAGTGGCCCAGTGCTTGATAAAGAAGGAAGAAAATTGTAGATTGCAGAAAGATGGCAATGGACCAACCAGATGGACAGAAAACTGGTAAATGAAATTCAAACTGGAGAAGTGTGAGATGATCAATTTGCAGAGGAAAAGCAAGGTAAAGGAATATACAATAAATGGCAGGATGTTGAGAGATGTAAGTGGACTTACCACTGTGTGGCTACCTGAGATAGCAGGACAGCTGAATAAGGTGGTCAAGAAGACTTCTAGGCTTTGATCTTTTGGAGTTTGAGCCTTGAATTAAAGCTGTGGGGTTATGCTAGACCTGGATACAATAACAGCAGTGACATGGTGACTCACAGCGCCAGGGACCTGGGTTCAATTCCACCTTCAGGCGACTGTGTGGGGTTTGCACATTCGCCCCATGTCTGCATGGGTTTCCTCCCACAGTCCAAAGATGTGTAGGTTATGGTGGACTGGCCATGCTCAATTTCCCAGGAGAATGTGAGGACAGCAGATCCTGGAGATCAGAGTCGAGTGTGGTGCTGGAAAAGCACAGCAGGTCAGGCACTATCCCAGGAGCAGGACATTCGACGTTTCAGGCAAAGGCCTTTATCAGGAATGAGGCTGTGAGCTGAGGGGGTGGTGAGATAAATGGGAGGAGGGGTGGGACAGGGGAGAAGGTAACTGAGAGTACAATAGATGGGGGGGGGAGGTGTGTGTGTGATGGTGATAGGTCGGGGTGGAGTGGATAAGTGGGAAGAAAGATGGACAGGTCATGAGTGCAGTGCCGAATTGGAAAATTGGGACTGGGATAAGGTCAGGGGAGGGGAAATGAGGAAACTGGTGAAGTCCACATTGATGCCGTCCTTGCAGAGAGAGGAGGTGTTCAGGGATGTGTAGGTTAGATGGATTAGCCATGGGAAATGCAGGGTTACAGGGATACGATAAAGGTGTGGGTTTGGGTGGGATGCTTTTTGGAGGGGTGGTGTGGGCTGAATGGCTTGCTTCCACACTGTAACGAGTCTATGATTAGAACAGCAAGACCCATATACACTGTATAGTTCTGATCACTATTACAGGAAGCAAATGATCACATTAGAGAGGATACAGAGTGCATTGTCATAAATGGAAGTTTTTACCTATGAGATAAGATTGGATGGGAGTAGGCTAGTTTCTTTAGAATGGAGGAAGCAGAAGAAAAATCTAATTCACGTCTCCAAAATTATTAGCAGCTTTGATGATCTGGATAAAAAAAGTACTTAATCCTTAGGAGAGACAGCAATAATCAGGATTTAAAGTAACTGTTAGAAAGGATAGTGGGAGGTGCAGATGGAGTGGGTGGGATGTGGAAATCGCTTCATTAAAGGGTGGTGGAAGCTGAGATTGTGAAACAGTGGTGTCTAGAAGCCTGGACAATATCCAAGCTTGGGCTGATAAGTGGCCAGTAATTTCTGCATCGTAGATGGACAGGCAATGTCTATCTCCAAAAAGAAACTCTTCTTGATATTCAGCGGCATTACCATCACTGAATTCCCCATTATTAATATCCTGTAGGCTACCATTGACTACATACTCAACTGTATCTGCTGTATAAAAAGTGTGGCTACAAAAATAAGTCAGAAGTTCTGAATTTTGCAGCAAAGGAATTCACCTCCCAACTCCCCAAAACTTGTCCAGCATCTACAAGGTACAAGGTACAAGACCGGGGATGTTTTGGAGTTTTCTGCGCTTACCTGGAAGTGTGTAGACCCACCAGGACAAAACAGCTACTTGAATACATCCCAACTATCATATTAAACAGCGACTCCCTTCAGCCCCATAGTATACTAATCCACAAAATGTACGACAGTAACTTGTCATGATTCCTGCGACAGCACCTTCCAAATCCATGACCTTTAACCCCTAGAAGGACAAGAGCAGCAGATACCTGGGAACACCCTATTTATTAGTTCCCCTCCAAGTTACATGCCATTCTGACTTGGAAGTATATCGATATTCCTTCAGTGTTGTTGGGTCAATATCCTGGAAGCCCCTGTCTTATAGCATGGTGGGTGTCTCTACACTCTGCAGAGATCCACACGGATGATCCCTGGAATGGTAGGTCTAACATACGAGGAACGGCTGAGGATCCTGGGATTGTATTCATTGGAGTTTAGAAGATTAAGGGGGGATCTAATAGAAACTCACAAGATAATACATGGCTTGGAAAGGGTGGACGCTAGGAAATTGTTTCCGTTAGGCGAGGAGACAAGGACCCGTGGACACAGCCTTAGAATTAGAGGGGGTCAATTCAGAACAGAAATGCGGAGACATTTCTTCAGCCAGAGAGTGGTGGGCCTGTGGAATTCATTGCCGCGGAGTGCAGTGGAGGCCGGGACACTAAAAGTCTTCAAGGCAGAGATTGATAAATTTTTGATGTCACAAGGAATTAAGGGGTACAGGGAGAATGCGGGTAAGTGGAGTTGAAATGCCCATCAGCCATGATTGAATGGCGGAGTGGACTCAATGGGCCGAATGGCCTTACTTCCACTCCTATGTCTTATGGTCTTATGGTCTTATGGACTACAGCAGATCAAGAAGGAAGCCCACCAGCACTTTCTGCAAGATAATTAGGGATGAACATTAAGTCATGACCTGCCCAGTGAGGCCCACATCCCATAAATAGATAGTAAGAAGGAAGAAACTTCCATCCCATTTATAACATATTTGGATATGCACATGACATGTTGTCACTCATGGGGTTATAGAGCAGGAAGTGGGATCAGGCTGGATTGTTTTTTAGCAGTCAGCTCACACACACACACACACACTGGTCTAAATGGCCGAATGTTGAGCCATAAATATTTTTTGTTTCTATGAATTACAGCAAATACCCAATTCAGAAATAGGTCATCCAGGCTATCCAGTCCATATTGACAGATAAGCCTCTCTCCCTGGCCTTGACCCTCCTTTCCTTAACAAATTCAATCAACTCTCATGTTTATCAAGCTCCACTAGACATGCATAAAAACCATTAATCTCTGTCACTCCCTCTACTGGTGAGTTTCATTCTTATGCCCCCCTCCCCTCCTCGCCCCCCACTCTCTGGCAGATTACAACCTCAAACAGATTCTCCAACTGTTTTCTGCTTCTGGTATGATGGGTGATGTCAGGGCACCTATGAGAGTACATTGAGTGTGAACACTCTAATAGTGAGTGTCAGTACACTGTCAGTGTTGTGTTCCCAGGACATTGTCATTGATACAGTGCCAGCACAGTGCCAGTGGTGTAGTGCTAACACCGCTGGTGATACAGTGCTAGTGGTATGGTTCAAACCCTGCTGGTGAGACAGTGCCAGTGGTATAGTGGTAACACTGCCAGTGGTACGGTGCTAACACTGCTGGTGATACAGTGTTAGTGGTACGGTGCTAGTGGTACGGTGCTAACACTGCTGGTGATACAATGCCAGTGGTACGGTGCTAACACCGCTGGTGATACAGTGCTAGTGGTACGGTGTGAACACTGCTGGTGATACAGTGCTAGCGGTACGGTGCTGACACCGCTGGTGATACAGTGCTAGTAGTACGGTGCTAGTGGTACGGTGCTAACACTGCTGGTGATACAGTGCTAGTGGTACGGTGCAAACACTGCCGGTGATACAGTGCTAGTGGTACAGTGCAAACACTGCCGGTGATACAGTGCTAGTAGTACGGTGCTAACGCCGCTGGTGATACAGTGCTAGTGGTACGGTGCTAACACTGCTGGTGATACAGTGCCAGCGGTACGGTGCTAACACCGCTGGTGATACAGTGCTAGTGGTACGGTGCTAACACTGCTGGTGATACAATGCCAGTGGTACGGTGCTAACACCGCTGGTGATACAGTGCTAGTGGTACGGTGTGAACACTGCTGGTGATACAGTGCCAGTGGTACAGTGCTAACACCGCTGGTGATACAGTGCTAGTGGTACGGTGCTAACACTGCTAGTGATACAGTGCTAGTGGTACGGTGCTAACACCACTGGTGATACAGTGCCAGTGGTACGGTGCTAACACCGCTGGTGATACAGTGCTAGTGGTACGGTGCTAACACCGCTGGTGATACAGTGCCAGTGGTGCGGTGCTAACACCGCTGGTGATACAATGCCAGTGGTACGGTGCTAACACCGCTGGTGATACAGTGCTAGTGGTACGGTGCTAACACTGCTGGTGATACAGTGCTAGTGGTACGGTGCTAACACTGCTGGTGATACAGTGCCAGCGGTACGGTGCTAACACTGCTGGTGATACAGTGCCAGTGTTACAGTGCAACACCGCTGGTGATACAGTGCTAGTGGTACAGTGCTAACACTGCTGGTGATACAGTGCTAGTGGTACGGTGCTAACACTGCTGGTGATACAGTGCCAGTGGTACGGTGCTAACACCGCTGATGATACAGTGCCAGTGGTACGGTGTGAACACCGCTGGTGATACAGTGCCAGTGGTACAGTGCTAACACCGCTGGTGATACAGTGCTAGTGGTACGGTGCTAGTGGTACGGTGCTAACACCGCTGGTGATACAGTGCTAGTGGTACGGTGCTAACACCACTGGTGATACAGTGCTAGTGGTACAGTGTGAACACTGCTGGTGATACAGTGCTAGTGATACGGTGCTAACACTGCCGGTGATACAGTGCCAGTGGTACGGTGCTAACACCGCTGGTGATACAATGCCAGTGTTACAGTGCAACACCGCTGGTGATACAGTGCTAGTGGTACAGTGCTAACACTGCTGGTGATACAGTGCTAGTGGTACGGTGCTAACACTGCTGGTGATACAGTGCCAGTGGTACGGTGCTAACACCGCTGATGATACAGTGCCAGTGGTACAGTGCTAACACCGCTGGTGATACAGTGCTAGTGGTACGGTGCTAGTGGTACGGTGCTAACACCGCTGGTGATACAGTGCTAGTGGTACGGTGCTAACACCACTGGTGATACAGTGCTAGTGGTACAGTGTGAACACTGCTGGTGATACAGTGCTAGTGATACGGTGCTAACACCGCTGGTGATACAGTGCTAGTGGTACGGTGTGAACACTGCTGGTGATACAGTGCCAATGGTACAGTGGTAACACTGCTGGTGACACAGTGCGAGTGGTACGGTGTGAACACTGCTGGTGATACAGTGCCAATGGTACAGTGGTAACACTGCTGGTGATACAGTGCCAGTGGTACGGTGCTAAATCTGCTGGTGATACAGTGCTAGTGGTACGGTGCTAACACCGCTGGTGATACAGTGCCAGTGGTATGGTGTGAACACTGCTGGTGATACAGTGCCAGTGGTACGGTGTGAACACTGCTGGTGGTACAGTGCTAATTACTGCTGGTGATACAGTGCCAGTGGTACGGTACTAACACCGCTGGTGATACAGTGCCAGTGGTACAGTGTGAACACTGCTGGTGATATAGTGCTAGTGATACTGTACAATGCCAAGAGTATAGTGCGAGTGGATTGCCAATGTTTTACCATTGAGAATATGTTCCTGTGGATTTCTCAGCAACTTTAAGTAGTTTCTTGATTTCTCAGTTTGATATCTGTCAGGGCCCCAGTAATCTCCCATAACAGCAGTGTAATAGTGGTGGAAATCTGACCCCAGTGATTTAAACATAGATGACCAAGAAAAGTGGGCACATACTTGTGAGGTAACAAGCTTAAGGACATTAGAGAGCAAGGGAAGCTGGAGATGGAGTGTAGTTTGCAATAACGGAGAGGCCACAGGAAGTATTTGAGGAGGAATATGATGATGTGGCTTTCAATGGGTGAGATTCTTAACGAGTACTTTGCATTCTCACTGAGGACAGGGACATGATGGATGTTGAGGACAGGGATAGATGTTTGATTACTCTAGATCAAGTTAGCATAAGGAGGGAGGAAGTGTTGGGTATTCTAAAAGGCATTAAGGAGGACAAGTCCCCAGGTCTGGATGGGATCTATCCCAGGTTACTGAGGGAAATGAAAGAGGAAACAGCTGGGGCCTTAATAGATAACTATACAGTATCCTTGAGCACAGGTGAGGTCCTGAAAGACTGGAAAATTGGTAACATTGTCCTCTTGTTTAAGAAGAGTTGCAGGGATAATCAGGTAATTATAGACCAATGAGCCTGATGTCAGTGGTAGGGAAGCTGCTGGAGAAAATACTGAGGGATAAGATCTATTCCCATTTGGAAGAAAATGGGCTTATCAGTGATAGGCAACAGGGTTTTGTGAAGGGAAGGTCATGTCTTACCAACTTAATATAATTCTTTCAGGAAGTGACAAAGTTGATTGATGAAGGAAGGGCTGTCGATGTCATATACATGGACTTCAGACAGGCATTTGATAAGGTTCCCCACGGTAGGCTGATGGAGAAGGTGAAGTCGCGTGGGGTCCAGGGTGTACCAGCTAGATGGATAGAGAACTGGCTGGGCAACAAGAAACAGAGAGTGGTAGAGAACGTTTCTCAAAATGAAGACCTGTGACCATTGTGTTCCACAGGGATCTGTGCTGGGACCACTGATGTTTGTGATATACATAAATGATTTGGAGGAAGGTGTAGGTGGTTTAATTAGCAAGTTTGCAGATGACACTAATTGGTGGAGTAGCAAATAGTGAGGGGACTGTCAGAGAATACAGCAGAATATAGTTAGATTGGAGAGTTGAGCAGAGAAATGGCAGATAGAGTTCAATACAGATAAATGCGAAGTGATGCATTTTGGAAGATCTGATTCAACAGCAAACTATATGGTAAATGGAAAGTTGGCTGGCACGGTGGCTCAGTGGTTAGCACTGCTGCCTCACAGCACCAGTAACCCAGGTTTGATTCCCACCCATCTGTGTGGAGTTTGAACATTCTCTCCATGTCTGTGTGGGTTTCCTCCAGGTGCTCCAGTTTCCTCCCACAATCCAAAGATTTGCAGGTCAGGTGAATTGGCCATGCTTAATTGCCCGTAGTGTTAGGTGCATTAGTCAGAGGTAAATATAGGGTAGGGGAATGAGTTTGGGTGGGTTTCTTTTTGGAGGGATGGTGTGGGCTTGTTGGGTTGAAGGACCTGTTTCCACACTGTAGATAATCTAATCTAATCTAATTCTGGATAAAATTGATGTACATAGAGATCTGGGTTCAGGTCCATTGTACCCTGAAGGTGGCAGCGCAGGTCAATAGAGTTGTCAAGAAGGCATGTGGCATGCTTTCCTTCATTGGATGGGGTATTGAGTACAAGAGTTGGTAGGTCATGATACAATTTATAAGACTTTAACTCTGCGTGGAAAGTTCTTTACGCAAAGGGTGATGGGTGCATGGAACACATTGCCAGCAGATGTGATAGAGCTGGGCACGATAGTGTCACTTAAGAAGTATCTAGACAGACACATGAATGGACAGGGAGCAAAGGGATACAGACCTTTAGAGAATAAGCAACAGGTTTAGATAGAGGATCTGGATGGACACAGGCTTGGAGGGCTGAAGGGCCTGTTCCTGTGCTGTGATTTTCTTTGTTCTTTGTTCTTGGATAGAGAGAGAGGGACAGTATTTAAAGAGGGAGAACCATGAACATCAATCATCTAACCTGGAGACTGGGAGGGAAAGTTGGATGGTCAGAAGCTTAATGGAATTAGGGTCAAAGGAGCAGTTGGTAGGTCTCTTGAACAAGATGAGTGTGTACAGGACATGAGAGGGAGAGAAAAGAAACTGAAGGAAGATGCAAACTCAGAGTTAAAGTGGAGGTTGGGGAGGGTGTGCTTTGGGGGTTTGGCTTGTTGGGTAAAGGGAAGGGAGGGCAGACACAGAGACAGCTCACCGTGATCTTAACCTCAGTGACAAACAAGTCCATGGAGATCTCGCTTTTGTTATTGGACATGAAGGTTACAGGAGAGAGGGGTTTAAGGTAATAGTTCACAGTCGAGAAAAGAAGTCAAGGGTTATATTTACATTTGAGGTTCATCCTGGAATCATCAGTATTTTTAACAAATGAAAAGAGCCCCTCCCCAGACAGTACTGTGGACTGAAGCCTCTCATCAGGTTCTATTCCTCCTGAGCCTGACCCTCAGGAGAAGTGAAGATGGTTTCAGGAGGGACCTCTGGCCAATGGGTGAAAGGTGAGAAGTCCACAACAAGCTCCAAGCCTGTGAGCACTTGTCCCATTGAACTAATCACAGAAACATAGAAAAGTGGAACAGAGGTAGGCCATTGGACCCTCGAGACCGCTTTGCCATTTAATATGATCATGGATAATCATCCAACTCAGTATACCCAGTTACAAAACCAGAAATTGCTGGAAAAGCTCAGCAGGTCTGGCAGCATTTGTGGAGGGAAATCAGAGGTAACATTTTGGGTCCAGGGCCTCTTCCTTGCTACACTCTGTTCTCACTTTCTCCCCATACCCTTCAATCCCTTTTGCAGTAAGAACTATATCTAACTAGTTCTTGAAAACGTTTAGGCTTCAACTATTTTCTGTGGCAGAGAATTCCACACTCTCTGGATGAAGAAATTGCTCATCTCAGTCCTAAATAGCTACTCCATATCCCTAGACTGTGATTGCTGGGCATTGGGAGATTCTTCCTGTGTTTACGCTGTCTAATCTTGATAAATCTTTACAGGTTTCTATGAGATTCTTTCCTCCCATTCTTTTAGATGACAGTAAATATAGTCCAAACTGATCCACTCTCTCTTCATAACTCATAGAAGCCCTACAGCATGAAAGCAGGCCATTTGGCCCTTTGAATCCACAACGACTCTACAAAGAACATCCCACCCTATCCCTGTAACCCTGCATTTCCCACAGTTAATCCACCTAGCCTGCACATCTCTGGATGCTATGGTAATGTAGTGTGACCAATCCACCTAATCTGCACATCTTTGGACTTGGAGAGGGAGCCCATAGAGAAACCGGGAGGATGTACAAACTCCACACAGGCAGTTGCCTGAGAGTGGGTCTGTGACAGTGTGAGACAGCAGTGGGGTGTCAGGGGGTGAGAGTTGGGGAGGGGAGTGTGGGGTGGAGGGGTTTCAAGGGGGTCAGAGATTGGAGTGGGGTCTGGGAGGACTGGTGGGGTGTCAGCTATGGGGTGTGAGAGCGTATGAGGAGTATAGGGCTCTCCAGAAACAGAACCCTGCACAACTGGATTCACCAAGGAAACCGCAGACTGACAGACCTCGTGTCCAATGAATGGCTACGATCTGCAACTGGTCCCGCCTCCCCTACATTATTTAACTGACAGGTAGATGCCCAATCGGATAGATGATATTTAGCAGATAAACCAATGGGGGTGTCTGAGCGGCGGGGTTGGTCTCTGGATGTGGGATACTGAAGTGAGGCAGAAATTGTTTGAGTATTAAGTAGAATTTCTGTGAGGACAGTTAACTCGAGTTACAATCATAGGCAAAGAGGACTTCAATTAATGTGTGCTTTCATGAAGATGCTCTGTAGTGAAAGGCAACTTAATTCTAAAATGAAGAAGAATACTTATCTTTCCTTGTCTTTGATTTCCTGTTGAATTTTCTCATTAATTTTGTAAATATAACTTCTAACTCTAAACTCAAAATAAACTCAAAATGACCCAATTTAGTCCCACCTGTCAGCACCCGGCCCATATCCCTCTAAACCCTTCCAGATTCATAAACCCATCCAGATGCCTTTTAAATGTTACAATGCACCAGCCTCCACCACTTCCTCTGACAGCTCATTCCATACATGCACCACACTCTGCGTGAAAAAGTTGCCCCTTAGGTCTCTTTTACATCTTTCCCTTCTCACCCTAACCCTATACCCCACCCCAGGCAAAATACTTTGTCTATTTATCCGATCCATGCCTCTCTATAAACCTCTATAAGGTCACCCCTCAGTCTCCAATGCTCCAGGGAAAACAGCCCCGAGGCTGTTCAGCCTCTCCCTATAGCTCAAATACTCCAACCCTCAAGTTGAGAGTGTGCTGCTGGAAAAGCACAGCGGGTCAGACAGCATCCAAGGAGCAGGAAATTCGATGTTTCAGGCAAAAGCCCTTGAAGCCAGCTCACTGTTGTAATGGAGTAAATGTAGAAGTCAGTTTATAGCTTTGTTGTTATTCTCAGTCCACACTCCAGTCAAAGAAAGTGCAGAGTTCAGGCCAGCTACGGGGAAGTAGAGAATATCTGGACAGTCTACCCCACTCCCACCTTTTTCCCAAAATCCACAAACAGGACTGCCCAGGCAAACTCATTATTCCAACCTTTTTCTGACCCAGACGCCCACCCTGTCTGGGTGAAACAAAATTTCGTCAAATCCCTTCTAAACCTCCTGCCTTTCACCTTAAAATTATGCTCCTTGTTATTTACCATTCAACAAAAGGGCGGCACAGTGTCTCAGAGGTTAGCACTGCTGCCTCATAGCACCAGGGTCCCAGGTTCGATTCAAGCCTTGGGTGACTGTCTGTGTGGAGTTTGCACATTCTCCCCGTGTCTGTGTGGGTTTACTCCGGTTTCATCCCACAGTCCAAAGATGTGTAGGTCAGGTGAATTGGTCATGCTAAATTGCCCATAGTGCTAGATGCATTAGTTAGAGGGAAATAGGTCTGGGTGGGTTAATCTTCACAGGGTTGGTGTGGACTAGTTGGGCCGAAGGGCCTGTTTCCACACTGTAGGGAATCTAATCTAATCTAAAAAGGAACTGTTGCTTTCTCTTCAACCTGGCCTTGCCCCCTCATGATCACAAGCATCTCTGTCAGGAAAACAAACCCCCCCCTCAATCTTCTTTGCTCCAAAGCTAACAATTTGAGCTTATCCAGCATGTCTTCATAGCTCCATCCCACTCCAGTCAGGTGTATCTCCTCTGCACCCTCTCCAGTGTGCTGGTGTGGATTGGGGATGTACAACTGGGGACAGGCTATCGGAATAATTTGATACCGATTTCAGCAGGAATGTCTTCACTGAGGATGTGGTCAATCTTTAGAATCCACTGACCCAGAGGGCTGTGGAAGTTCAGTCATTGAAGATGTTCATGACAGAGCTTGATAGATTTCTGCAGATATCAATGGATACAGGGATGGTTTGGGAAAATGGTTTTGAGGTGGAGGTTTGGCTACTTTTGGGTTTAATTGCGAACCATAATGGAGGAACTGAAAGGCCTCCCCCTGCTTCTATTTCCTATGTAGTATCATCCATTGTCCACAGCTATGAGGCTTGGTTTCCCAATTAAGAGTTCATCCTAACCTGCTCGCCAGCTAATGGTTTTACAGATCATTGCAAGTATTAGCAGGTAGTGTATGGAACATACTTGTATCTGTCCAAAGATCAACACAACCTTGCCCTCAATGCCTGGTGATGGAGAATCTTGGTGTCAAATGCAAGCATTCTGTTCATAGAAACCAATGAGGTGTTAATTCGATTGGCCAAACATCTGGTATTAGTTGGTGGCTTAGCGAGTTTTGAGAAGATTTGTAGCTCAGGTTGAGGTTCTGGATGTAGTTTGCTCGCTGAGCTGCAAGGTTCATTTCCAGATGTTTCTTTACCCTACGAGGTAACATCTTCAATGGGCTTCAGATGAAGCAATGCTGAAAATTCCTGCTTACTATTTATATGTTTGGGTTTCTTTGGGTTGGTGACGTCATTTTCTGAGGTGATGTTATTCCCTGTGGTGAAGTCACTTACTGTTCCTTTTCTCAGGGGTGGTAGATGTGCTCTAACTCGATGTGTTGGTGACTCCCACACCCATGTTCATGGATGCAGGCTCCATGCTTCCTGCAGCCCATGTAGAGGGAGATAAGCACATGCACTTCACCCTGCCTTACGCTCAATAATAATCTGGCTGGAGGACTTCAGTGTAATGATCCAACTAGATAATCTTGCAGATCCCACGACGCTTACCTCAAAGTGACCCTCACTTCCTTCAAAGACAAAGTGTAACAAACCGTCCAACACTAGACCTCCACAGCATATTTTGCTGACCAGATCATGGATCATGCAAAAGAGGGCCTTCAGCTCATTGAGTCTGCACTGACATGTGAGAGACACCTGAGCTTCAACCTAATTTTGTGTACCTGCTCTTGGTCCACAGCCTTGAATGTGCCAAGAGCTCATCCAGGTACTTTTTTAAGGCCAGAACCTGAAAGGTCAGCCTCAGAAGGCAACTGGCCTCTAGCAGCCTCCCAGGCAGTGCATGGTGGACTGTCTCCACCCTCTGGGTAACAAACGTTTTCCTCACATCACCCCCAGCCAGCAGTAGGGAGAGGCAAAATGGCAGAAGCTTTGTTGGCCAACACTAGGATATTCCAGACACGTGCAGTGAATCTTTCATCAATGTGCTTGGTGTCAACCCAGAAGAAATAACAAACTTTAACAAAAACAACTTGGAAATGAAGATATTGATTGGACTGGAGTTTCATTTTCAAGACACGTTACTGTATGTGCTGTTTCTAAATTTTACTATTGATATTTCCTGCTAAAGGGCAAGTTTGAAAAAGAGTAAATGGGGTTGACTTACAGAAGCCGAGAAAGTGGTGCTGGAAAAGCACAGCAGGTCAGGTAGCATCTGAAGAGCAGGAGAACCCTGACTTACAGAAGCTTCAGGATAGTCACGGGTGTGCACATAGTCAGGTGCAGATTGGAATTTCTTTTATTCAGAAAGTTCTTGTGTTTTAGAACACACTGTTTGAGAAGATAGTGGAAGTCAAATAGTACCAAATGAACAAAACCTTGCAGGGCTACAGTGTGAGAGAAGAGAAGTGGCACTATTTGAATTATACTCTTTGAAGAACCAGTATTGGCATAATGGGCCAAATGGCCTCCCTCTGTGCTGTATGATGCTCTGCTTCTACAAACACAACAGTAAATGTTTAAGTAATTCAAGGTTTGTCAAGACTCACTTCCACGTTCAGGGAGCATTTTTACTATCCTTTACATAAGGTCAGATCTTTAGATTCTGGTGTTGCTGTGATACTGAAATAAGGACATTGTTAACAAATTTGTAAAGCCTGTGCAAAGCAGTGTATTACGTAAAGAAAGGCGAGTGGGAGTACTTGTAGGAAAATCTTATCTCACTCTCTCTCTCTCCGTGTCATCTTTATCACAAGATGAGGATGTTTTGCCTGCTCCTGTTTTGAAGGATTTTACTGGATGTAATTCTACAGATGACAGCAGCCCGTGACTACCTTGCTAATTGGTTATTTGACCTTGGCATGCGTCATACCAGAGATTAGTCTTGCCCTGTTATATCTGAGTGCACCTATACAACTCTTACTCACAAACCCACTCCATACAGACTAGTACATTCACACACGCTGTCACAAACACTTCTGTATGCATTCACACATCAATTAACCCATTAACACGTTCATATACACACTCTCCCTCATACATACACTCTCACATGTGCCTCCACTCTCTCAGACACACTTGCCCATAGACTCGTGCACAATCTCACACTCATGCAGCCGCGCACACTCATGTACAGATGTGCCCTCCCACTGTACATGCTCCTTAATAAGGCGTTTAAACAAACAGTGACACAAAGAATAGGGAGACAAAGGCTCTGACACAAATTATTAACCCTCTGCAGTTGGGGGGGAGGTGTGTGGCAGGAAAAAGCATCAGAAGGAGAGCCTATACTTTGTTGCGTAATATTTTGGGAATGATGGTGTTGAGGAGGCCCTTTAGCGCTCAGGTGGGGTCTCAGTTAAGCAAATGAATGGTTCCCACCACCACCTCCAACCTTTTACTGATGTCGGCTGCTGACTAATGCAGAGATTCTGCCAGGTAAATGGAGGCAGCTCTCCATTATATTTGTGAATAGGGTCTTCAATTGATTGGCCAGCAAAATGTCCCCTTTGTGCATAGCTCCGCCCCCCCCGCTACCTTGAGGTTCCAATCCCACCACTGGAGGTTTTAGGACCTGCCCACCTGCTCCAGGGTCCTGGCCCTAGAGGGTTACTCAATGAGGGGGAGGCATTTCTGTCTCCCTACAACCTCCATTAAATGACTGGTCCCTGAATTTACAACCTTCTCTGGAATTTCCATTGATGCCCAGCAGCATGCACTCCGGCCCACTGATATACCGATCCACCCAGAATATAATCCTGCCTGGAGTAAATACACACCCCCAGCCACTACCTCCAGCTACCCAGGGATATCTGCTTTTACTACCCCTTCAACCCCAACTTCTCCATTCTCCTCACCCCCATTTTCCCCTCACCACCAGCCTCACCCTACGCCTCACCCCCAGCCTCACTTCACTCCTCACCCCCATTTTCCCCTCACCCCCTAGCCTTACTCCACTCCTCACCCCATTATCCCCTCACCCCCAGCCTCACTCCACTCCTCACCCCCATTTTCCCCTCACCGCCAGCCTCACCCTATTCCTCACCCCCAGCCTCACTTCACTCCGTACTCCCATTTTCCCCTCACACCCAGCCTCACCCTCTGTCTCCCCCACCCCTTTGCCCGCCCTGTTTTACCCCTTATCCCAGCTTGTGTCGTGCTCAGCTGTGCTTCCTGTGGAGTGTCATGGTCAGCTGAGGTCAGCTGTCTCTCCTGTTCACGCAGTGGCTGGGTCCATCTTGGCATTATGTATAATGGCTCCATTAGTCACCCAGTTCTCATGGTTTTAGGATTTCAGCATTAGCCCCATTGTGTCACTGAAAAGAGCAGCTTGAACAGACCCTGTTCCTTGTGGGATTCTGCTTCTCTGTGAACTCCATAACCCAGTATGGAGTGGGGTGGGGGTGGGGGGGGGGGGGGGTTAGTGAGAGAGGGAGACTCTGTCCTTTATTGATGATACATTGGGAATCTTCCACATGCTGGGCAGTGCAGCTGTGCTTGGTAGTGGAGACTTTGCTGTCATCAAGGGGATTGTTTCATCCTGAGGTTGCCTTCCTACAAAGCAAATAATCTGTTTACCGTGTGACCTGCTTTTTATATTCAGTTACCAGGAGAACGCTCCCAACAGGAAACAAAACAGAAATAATAGTAACTGTGTGCTTTCTGCACAATGTGGAATTAACCATTTCAGGACTGCGACAGTGCAGAGCCTGCTCAAAGGTGAGAGTGTTCAGTAGGAAACTGCTCTCACTGGTGCTGTATTCAGCCAGGGATGTCCAGTTCATGAACTGAGCTGAAGTCAAAACAGAACATTATTGCTCGACATGCACTGGGTTCGCACAGAATCTGCAGAGGCACACAAAAAAATCAGAGTTTGAAGTGAGCTCATTAACCTGAAATCTTACCGGACCCTGGATGGGCAGGAGTAGATATT
Organism: Hemiscyllium ocellatum; assembly: GCF_020745735.1. NCBI lineage: Eukaryota > Metazoa > Chordata > Chondrichthyes > Orectolobiformes > Hemiscylliidae > Hemiscyllium > Hemiscyllium ocellatum. The sequence goes on along the minus strand of NC_083447.1, from coordinate 20,551,105 downwards.
GGGGAGATGGGTAGCAAAGCAAGGAACTTTGACTCCCCACCACAGTTATGGGCTATAACGGCAATTGGATGTGTTACTTTGTGTTATGCTCAATCCCAGAGTGGGATTTGGACACCTCACCTTCTAATCCAGAGACCAGTGCAATCTGTTGACTAGAGTGGCGCTGGTCAGTTGAAGTTTTTCAAATTGAGAACGATGTGATTTTTGATGAGAAAGGGTAGTTTGGGATTTGAGAGGAAATTGGGCGTGAGGTGCAGATAATCTGTTGACTGACAGAGCTCAAGGGACTGAATGACCTGTTTTTTTTAATAAAAAAATAGAATTCCTACAGTGTGGAAACAGGCCCTTCAGCCCAACAAGTCCACACTAACCCTTTGCAGAGTAACCTACCCAGATCCATTCTCCTTACTAATGCAGCTAACCTACACATCCCTGAACACTATGGGCAATTTAGCATGGCCAATTCACCTAACCTGCAGATCTTTGGATTGTGGGAGGAAACCAGAGCACCCGGAGGGGACCCACGCAGACATGGAGAGAATGTGCAAACTCCACACAGACAGTCACCCGAGGCTGGAATCGAACCTGGGTCCCTGGCGCTGTGAGGCAGCAGTGCTAACCACTGAGCCACCATGCTGCCCTCAAATTGTTGGATTGTTCCTCAGATAAGGACCCTGGTCCAGAGATGGAGAGTGTGATTCTTAGGCAGTGATCAAGTTAGACTCAGTTGGGGAGCCTCTGTGATCATCTAGATTATTTTATTCTGTGTTTTCACACAGCGAGTAGTTAGAATAGAATGCACTGCCTGAGAGTGTGGTGGAGGAAGATTCATTCGAGGTATTAAAGAGGGAATTGGATTATTATCTGAAGCAAAACAATGTATAGGGCCATGCAGAGAGGGACAAGCATGGTTCTAGATGTTTTGCTCATTCTGAGGTGACCAGATGACCTTCAGTGGTGTAATTGATTCTGAAAATGCCTATCACAGTTATTCTGTAATCTGTAATTAATCAGTAAAGAAAGGACTTATCGAAATGCAAAGGGCTGTTCAAATCCCACAGAATGGGACAAACGGAAAGACCACAAAGCGGCTTATAAGTGCGGCTAAAAAGATAAGGAAAGGGAACGTGCAAGGGACATATAAGACAATAAGAGATTTTATAGTCATCTATAAGGAAAGTGGCTGGTTAAGATACCATTGGCCCACTGAAGCCTGAGAGTGGGGGTATTGTCAATGACAAGCTGAACAATTATTTTGCTTCAGTATTCACAGCAGAAAAGTGGCAACACCTGCCAATTTGGGAAATTAACAGTGGATCAGGGACAGGGTTTCAATAACACCAGCTGAAGTAAATAATCGATAACGGGGAAGTTGCTGGAACTGGAGAGTGACAAATCCACAAGACCTGATGGTTTCCATCCATGGGTCTTCACAGAAGTCAGAGAGGCCTACAGCACAGAGACAAGCTCTTCAGCCCAAACTGGTCCACGCTGACCAAAATGTCCGCTCATGCTAACCCCATTTCTCTGCACATGGCCCATATCCTTCTAAAACTTTCCTATCCATGTAATTGTCCAAATGCCTTTTAAAAGATGTTAATTTACCTCCCCCCCCCACCCCCCCCCCCCCCCACCTCACCAACTTCTACTGGCAGCTCATTCCATATGATACCACCCTCTGTGAAAAACATTGCCCCTCAGGTTCCCTTTTATTCATTTCCCTCTGACCTTAAACTGATGTCCTCTCATCTTCGATTCCTCAACCCTAGGAAAAAGAGAGTGCATTCACCCTATCCGTGCCTCTCATGATCTTATATACTTCTATAAGATCCCCCCTCAGTCTCCTACACGCTAAGGAAAAACGTCATCCTTCCCGTAGCAAGGTGACCACAATTGAACACAATACTCCAAATGCAGCCTTCTGAATGTCCTGTACAACTGGAACATAACTTCCCAACTTCTATACTCAATGTCCTGATTGATGAAGGCCAGTTGTCCAAAAGCCAACTTCACTGCCTTGTCTACATGTGACTCCACTTTCAGAGAACAGTGTACCTGAACTCTAAAGTTCCTCTGTTCCACTACATTCCTTAAGACTGTCCATTCACCATGAAACTCCTTCTTTGACTTGACTTTCCAAAATACAACACCTCACACTAATCGAAATTAAACTCTATTTGCCATTTCTCAGGCCACTTCTCCAGCTGATCAAGGTCCTGCTGCGATTTCTGATAACCTTCCTCACTGCTCACGATATTGCATATTTCAGTGTCATCTGCAAACGTACTAATAATGCCTTGTACATTCTCATCCAAATCATTGATATCAATAACAAACAGCAATGGGCCCAGCATGGACCCCTGAGGCACTCCGCTAGTCACAGGCCTCCAGTCTGACAAGCATCCCTTCCACTATTACCCTCTGCTTCCTATCATCAAGCCCATTGTGTATCCAATTTGCCAGCTGTTCTTGGATTCCATGTGATCTAACCTTCCAGAACAGCCTACTATGTGAAACCTTATCAAAGGCCTTACTGAAATCCATATAGACTATGTCTACAGCCCTGCCCTCATCAACCTTCCTGATCACTTTATCAAAGAACTGTAACACATTTGTGAGGCATGATCTCCCATGCCCAAAGCCACGGTGACTATTCCTAACCGAACCCTGTCATTCCAAATGCTTGTATACCTTATCTCTCAGAATCTTCTCAATTAATTTACCCACCACAGATGATTCCAGGTTTTTCTTTGCAGCCCTTCTTGAAAAAGAGCACAACATTCTCTACCCTCCAGTCTTCCAGGATCTCACCCGTGGGCTAACGCTGATGCAAATGTATCAGCCAAGGCCCCTGCAATTTCTGCTTTAGCTTCTAGCTCTTGGCTATATCTGGTCAGGATAAGGAGATTTATCCAAGTTCATATATTCTGATAGGTCTAACACCTCTTCTACTGTGATATGGACTGTCCCGAGTTCCCAAGTCTTCATGTCTTTCGCCATGGTAAACATAGGGAGAAAAATTCATTGAGGACCTCACCCATCTCCTCCAGTTCCTTACAAACATGTCCACTTTGGTCCTTGAAGGGTCTTATTCTATCTCTAGTTTTTTTTTCCTTTAATATACTTAAAGAACATCTTTGGATCCACCCTGATCTTCTCAGCGAAGGCCATCTCATGCCCCCTTTTCACCTGCCTGATTTCCTTCTTCAGTAAACTCTTGTATCCCCTATATCCCTCCAGGGATTCCACATTGCTCCAACTATAACCTTTCAGAGTTCTCTGGATTGGAAATTTGCTCATGTCTAGAAATTTGCTCCACTCTTTATAAAGGATGACAGAAGGAGACCCAGAGAATTGCAGACCAGTTAATCTGACGTCTGTAATGGGGAAGTTGTTGGAGTCTGTAATCAAGGAAAGGGTAACCAATGACCTCAAAAAAATTCAGTTAATCAGGGAGGGTCAGCTTGGATTCAAAAGGCTGGGTCATGCCTGACAAACCTCAGAGTTTCTTGAATAGGTGAGAAAGATACTGGACAGATATGTATCAATGGCTATTGTTTATATTGACTTCCGGAAGACTTTTGCTAAAGTCCTACTCAAGAGACTGTTAGCTAAGGTGGAAGCCTATGGAATCAAGGGCCAATTACTGACATGGATAGGAAATTGGCAGGAAACAGAGTTGGAATGATGGGTAAGTAGTTAGTTTGGCAGTAGTGGTGTCCTGCAGGAATCCGTTTTGAGACACAATGTTCTTTTTGACTTAGACAATGGCATAAAATGTCAAATATCCAGATTTGCTGATGACACAAAATTGGGCAGCATTGTAGATAGTGTTGATGACAGTATAAAATTACAACAAGATATTGATAGGTTGGGAGAATTGGCAAAGTTTTGGCAGAGGTATTTTTAATGTAAGCAAGTGCAAGGTCAGACTGAAAGTGAGAGATCATGGTATTTTTTGAAGTTAAACACAGTGGATGTCCATTGAGATTTGGGCATTCAAATGCATAGCTCTTTAAAATGTCATGAAGCGATGCAGAAAATAATTAAGAAAGCCAAAGAAATGTTCTAAGGACTGGACTATAGGGATGCAGATGTTATGCTGCAGTTATACCGAACCCTAGGTAGATCCCACTTAGTGATCTGACCATCACACCTTGGAAAGAGTGCTTTGGCCCTGGAGAAAGTTCACTGCAGGTGTTCAAGGAAGATGCCTGGACTTAAGGAACTAAGTTATGAGGAGAGATTAGTCAAATTAGGCCATTATTCTCTAGAGCTTAGAAGGTTAAGGAGTAATCTGATCGAGGTCTTCAGCATCTTAGCAGGAAAGAGGGTAGATAAAGACAAACTATTTTCACTGGGTTGAAGTTTCTAGAAGCAGGGGCATAGACTAAGAATTAGGGCCAGGCCATCCAGGAGAGATGGTCAAGAGCATTTCTACACACAAAGAGGAGTGGAGGTCTGGAACACTCTTCCTCAACAGCAGTCAATGCAAATTCAGTTGTTAAATTTAAATCTGACAGACAAATTTTTATTGAGTAAGACTTTCAAAGCTTATGGATCCAGGGAAAACATTTGGAGTTAGGTCACAGGTCAGTCTTGATCTGATTGAATGATGGAGCAGGCTCAAAGGGCTGAATGGCCTCCTCTTAACCTTATGTAATTCTCTTGAGAGCAATTTCAAGGTCATTTCTGTTGGGACCCATGATAAAGTCACCCAAGTTCATCTCCACTAAGATCCTTCAAGGCAAAATTCAGACAGATTGTCATCATGGGTCTGGACAGAATTGGGGGTGAGGACTTAGTATCTTGCCCTTAGTGGTTTGAAAATGCCCGTGTTTTTGTTTGAAGGCAAGACTTTTCACGACTTTGGGAGATCCCATAGCACTTTGCAGCCAATAAGTGATTCTGCAATGCTGTCATGATGAGGGGGAGCTGCAGCAGCCAGTTTACACACACTGAGGTCTCGTGTTCAGACTGTGAGAATGAGAAGGTAATCCATTACTGTTAATGGCCAAGGGAAATCACACACCCTGTTCACCTTCAAATTAATAAAATAGGATTTTTTGGGAGGGGGCAGACTGGATCTCATTCTAACATCCAGTATGAAAGACTGAGAATCCGATAGGGCCATATTCCATGTGACTCTTCATGGTCACCAGGAAGGACGGGAGGGGCTTTCATTTAAGGTGTTGCCTGAAAGGTGCACCTGGGGAATGCTGTGTCTGGGGAATGCTGTACCTGGGAAATGTTGTGCCTGGGGAATGCTGTGTCTGGGAAATGCTGTGCCTGGGGAATGCTGTTCCTGGGGAATGCTGCACCTGGGAAATGCTGTGCCTGGGGAATGCTGTGTCTGGGAAATGCTGTGCCGGGGGAATGCTGTTCCTAGGGAATGCTGCACCTGGGAAATGCTGTGCCTGGGGAATGCTATGTCTGGGGAATGCTGTGCCTGTGGAATGCTATTCCTGCAGAATGCTGTACCTGGGGAATGCTGCTCTTAGGGAATACTGCACCTGGGGAATGCTATGCCTGGGGTATGCTGTACCTGGGGAATGCTGTTCCTGGGAAATGCTGTGCCTGGGGAATGCTGTGTCTGGGAAATGCTGTGCCTGGGGAATGCTGCACCTGGGAAATGCTGTGCCAGGGAATGCTGCACCTAGGAAATGCTGCACCTGGGGAATGCTATGCCATGGGAAGGCTGTGCCAGGGGAATGCTGCTCCTAGGGAAAGCTGTACCTGGGGAATGGTGCGCCTGGGGAATGCTGTGCCTGGGGAATGCTGTGCTTCCAGAAAGCTGCACCTTGGCAATACATTTTGAAGAGCATCAGAGAATATCCAGGTGGTGACCTTCACGGTAGGATGGGGAATGTCCGTGCCGAGACTTGAGGGCATGCGTTAGAATTTCAAAGCGGGCACACTGGAGATGGGTGGTGCTGGGAGAACATTGAGGCCATTGAGTGGCTGAGACTGTGGGTTCCAATGTCTTCAGGTGAAATGGAGTATTGTAAAGCTCTAAGGGTGTGTGGATGATTACACCTGCACCAACACTTAAGATCAACATCATTCAGGACTAAGCCAGCCCAGTGCGCTCCCCATCTACCACCTTCTAAGTTCAGTCCCTTCTCCACCCACCACAGTGTGCCACATCTACAAGATGCACTGCAGTAACTCACTCAAGGCTCCTCCAAATGCACCTTCCAAACACATGACTACTCCACCTAGAAGGATAAGGGCAGAAGATACATGTGAACACCATCACCTGCAAGTTCCCCATCAGCCACTCGCCATTCTGATTTGGAAATCACTGTCGCTGGGCCAAAATCCTGGAATTGTCTCCCTAAGGGCACTGTGGGTCTACCTACAGCAGATGGACTGCAGCAGTTCAAGATGGCAGCTCACTCCCACCTTCTCAAGGGGCAACTAGGAATGGACAATAAATGCAAGGCCCAGCCAGCAACGCCCATGTGTAAGGAAGCTGAGGGAAGGCAGTGATTTTTTTTAATATTACAAAAATTTTTTTTAATTTCAAAAATATAGTTTATTCATAAAATACTTTGATGATCTGTACAATTGGTCATGCCATACATAAGTAAACATTCCATTTCTTTGCATACAGAGACAGAATAATCATTCATATATACAGGTCTGTAAGATTACTCTCCACATATTTAGCTGGGGGGTCAGCGGAGCCCCCTTACTGCGTCGGACCCCTGTGCTTAGGCAGGCAGATGTCACACGGTGGTCTTTCCCCACCGCGCCTTGGCGGCAGCTGCCCCAAGCTTCAGCGCGTCCCTCAACACGTAGTCCTGGACCTTGGAATGTGCCAGTCTGCAACACTCAGTCGGGGTCAACTCCTTAGCTGGAAGATCAACAGGTTTCGGACCGCCCAGAGAGCGTCCTTCACCGAGTTGATGATCCTCCAGGCACATTTGATGTTCGTATCGGTGTGCGTCCCAGGAAACAGACTGTAGAGCACAGAGTCCCGTATCACGGTGCTTCTCGGGACGAACCTCGACAAACACCACTGCTTCCTCTCCAGAATTCCTTTGCGTAGGCACATTCCAGGAGGAGGTGTATGACAGTCTCGCTCCCCCCCACAGCCACTTTGAGTCTGGGCTGAGAGTCCGGGCATGCATAAAGGATCTCACAGGCAGAGCCCTTCTCACTACCAGCCAAGCCATGTCTTGGTGCTTGTTGGAAAGTTCTGGTGATGAGGCATTCTGCCAAATGGCTTTGACAGTCTGCTCAGGGAACCGCTCGATAGGATCCACCCTCTCCTTTTCCCGAAGGGTCTCAAGGACACTATGTGCTGACCACTTCCTGATGGACTTGTGGTCAAAGGTGTTTTTCTTCATAAATTTCTCCACGATGGACAGATGGTACGGAATGGTCCAATATACTTAAGCAGGCAAAACATTTCAAATAGATATCAGATCATTTGTCAGGGTCCCGCATCCTCACACTTGGTTGGAGGTGCTCCATAAGGTGGATGCAAATGATGTACATTAGAATGGGGTGGAGGGTGTGAAGATTTTGATTTTGCACACAACTAGATACTGGAATGCATATGTGATGGCAATGTCTCTTTACCTATGTATGTACCAAAGATCAAAACATTGCCCACATTTGCATGTTAAAAGTAATTATGCGTCAATTAATAAATTCGACTGTGTGCTTTTCTTTTTTGTTATTTTGTCAGTTGGAGACAGCCTGTCATAATTTAATTTTTCTCTTTGTAATACAGAAGCAAAGGAAATTATATATTTAAAAATTGCCATTTGTTGTTTTTGTTGTATTTTGAAACTACGCAACAAAAAAAAATTGATTTTTTTCAGATATTGAAATAAGGGGATTAAAATGTTTAAGAATGAATAACCACACAGAGCATTTTAGGTTATTTGTGTGTATGTAAGTTCTTTGACCTGAGACAGTGTTGTTGAAGGAACTGAAAATGTGTTGCTGAAAAAGCGCAGCAGGTCAGGCAGCATCCAAGGAGCAGGAGAATCGACGTTTCGGGCATGAGTCCTTCTTCACCTTCCCTCCCACCACAGTGGGAGCAATGAGGTACCAGGAACCTTGTTCAAAGGCGGAATGCTCAATGCCCCAGAAAGGGTGGGAGGGAAGGTGAAAGGTCAAGGAAGGGAGGATTGAGAGACCAAAGTAGGTCAAATTCAACATAGTGCTTGAAGGGGAGAAATGTGAAAGAGCGGCTGAGAGGCTAGCGTTAGGTAAGTCTGACAGGGTAAAAATGGAAGATTAGCGAGAGTCACTGCAAAACAACTTAATGTGATACAGAGTCCATTTATACACTTAGGACACAAGAGCTCTCTGTGCCAAAAATTAGAAGCATAGATGATAAAAAAAAGGATGGAAGAGAACACAAATACTGAAAGAACAAAGTGTGGAATAGACATTTTGGAAATTTCAAGGAGGCTACTATTGAATTGGGATCAAGGACTCTCAAAAGTAATGTCAATAAAAAACCAATAGTGAAGTAGATAATGGGTTTTAAGAATGATAAGCCCCCAGAATCAGATAGTCCCCATTCCAGGATTTTAAAGGAAGTAAGTGCGAATTCATTAGATTAGAATCCCTACAGTATAGAAACAGGCCATTTGGCCCAACATGTCCACACCAACCCTCTGAAGAGAAACCCACCCAGACCCCTACCCTATATTTATCCTGACTAATGGCATCTAACACTATGGACAATTAAGCATGGTTAATTCACCTGACTTGCACATCTTTGGATTGTGGGAGGAAACCAGAGCACCTGGAGGAAACCCATGCAGACACGGGGAGAATGTGCAAACTCCACACAGTCGCCTGAGGTGGGTATTGAATCTAGGCCCCTGGCACTGTGAGGCAGCAGTGCTAACTACTAAGCTACCTTATTCCTTAATTATAACCTTCTAAAGTTCTGTTCGGGATAAATTCCCTTAAATTGCAGTAAGATGCTTGCCCCTTTGCTCTCTAAGAAAGTTTAGAGAGAAAAATAAGGAGTTATCAGGTGAACTACAAGAGCATTCCACAGTCTTGAAAATTGCAACTGTGAAAAAAGATTGGATGGGTCATACTGGACTCCAAATGTTACAACTGTGTCTCTGTCTACAGATACTGTCAGACCTGCTGAGTTTCTCTAGCACTTTTTGTTTGTATTTTAAAATTCTTAATAGAAATTTAAATTTATTAATAGAAAGCAGGAGTTTTCAGCATTGCTTCACCTGAGGCCCACTGAAGATGTTATCTAGTAGGGTAACAAAACATCTGGAAATGAACCTTTCAGCTCAGCGAGCAAACTTACATCCAATATAATGAGAAGCTTGGAGAGTCACAGGTAGATAGGATAGTGAAGAAGGCGTTTGGCATGCTTTCCTTTATTGGTCAGAGTATTGAGTACAGGAGTTGGGAGGTCATGTTGTGGCTGTACAGGACATTGGTGAGACCACTGTTGGAATATTGTGTGCAATTCTGGTCTCCTTCCTATCGGAAAGATGTTGTGAAACTTGAAAGGGTTCAGAAAAGATTTACAAGAATGTTGCCAGGGTTGGAGGATTTGAGCTCTAGGGAGAGGCTGAACAGCCTGGGGCTGTTTTCCCTGGAGCATTGGAGGCTGAGGGGGCTGACCTTACAGATATAGATAAAATCATGAGGGGCATGGACGGGATAAATAGACAAGGCCTTTTCTCTTGTGTGAGGGAGTCCAGAACTAGGGGGCATAGGTTCAAGGTGAGAGGGGAAAGATAAAAAAGAGACTAAGGGGCAAATTTTTCACGCAGAGGTTGGTGCATGTATGGAATGAGCTACCCGAGGGAGTGGTGGAGGCTGGTGCAATTACAGCATTTAAAAGGTAACTGAATGGGTATATGAATAGGAAGGGTTTAGAGGGATATGGGCCAAGTGCTGGCAAATGGAATAGATCAGATTAGAATGTCTGGGTGGCATGAATGAGTTGGACTGAATGGTCTGTTTTTGTGCTGTATATCTCTATGACTCTGTAATTGTTTGCCCACCAGAAATCAGTGACCCAGGGCATACAGATTTAAGGTGATTGACAGGAGATTTGAAGGGGACATGAGGAGAACAGTTTTCACCCAGAGGCTGGTCAGGATCTAGAATTCGCCTCCCCATTTGGTTGTTGGGCCAGAGACCCTCACCTTATTTAAAATGAATCTGGATCTGCCTCTGAAGAGTGAGGCTAGCTACGAGGTGCTGGTAAGGGTGATTAGAATGGGCTGCTATTTTATTCAGCCAGTATAGACATGATGGGGTGAATGGCCTTTCTTTGTGTTGTAACTTTTCTGTGTTTCCCTTCTTCAATGGGAAGCATCCACCAGTTAGTGTAGCTGAAGGCAGGCACTATGGGGACAGAGTTTGTGGCTTGCTTTGAGATGGAGCAGATGGACAGAGAAATGGCGGGAAGCATTGTGCAGCCAAACACCCCACCTCTGTGTCCTGTACCATTGTGAGGCTGAGAAAGGTGTGCGTACATCTGATCTCACCAGACCCCCTCAGCAGCCCATTTAATCTCGGTAATGGCTTGTTAAAGCCCATCTCTGGACACCTTTTGCATTTTCTTGGAAAGTAGCTGGAGGCAAGCAAAGACCCAGAGACTCAGAGAGTCATATAATTTGGAAATAGACCTTTTGGTCCAACTTGCCGACCAGATATCCTGAACCGATCGAGTCCCATTAGCCAGCATTTGGCCCATATCCCTGTAAACCCTTCCTATTCATTTCGGGGTGAGTGATGAGGCAGGGTAAGTTTTAAAAGGTAAATCTAAACACCTACCTCCTTGAAGTAAATGTTATAGCAGCCCGTGACAAGTCAGGAGAGAAGTCTGGATAGAATGCGAAACTTTGATTAGATTAGATTACTTACAGTGTGGAAACAGGCCCTTCGGCCCAACAAGTCCACACCAACCCGCCGAAGCGCAACCCACCCATACCCCTACATTTACCCCTTACCTAACACTATGGGCAATTTAGCATGGCCAATTCACCTGACCCACACATCTTTGGACTGTGGGAGGAAACCGGAGCACCCAGAGGAAACCCACGCAGACACGGGGAGAATGTGCAAACTCCACACAGTCAGTCGCCTGCTAACCACTGTGCCATCGTGCCGCCCACCAAGTTGCCAGTTCAGGAGATCATCATCCTTCTGGCATCAGGACAGCAGCTGCTTAGATTCCATCTGAACATCAGGAAGTGAATGACTGGGAATGGGAGCTGGCTCCTCTGAGATCGAGGCCGTCAGAGATGAGGATCTCTCCAGCTGCACTTGGAGGACAGCCATCAGAGAGGGAGGATGGTTGAGAAGGAGACAAGACCCTGAGTATGGGATCCACAGGCAGAAGTGAAGAGATCCAGAGCAGTGCCAGTCTGTGGTACAAACTCCCTCATTGAGGACAATCTGCAGTCCTGACAGTGGCTAATACGAGATTCTGAATGAGCCCCCACTTCACCTGAGCTTAAAGGGCTGAATGGCCTACTCGTCTTCCTGTTTTTATGTGAGGAGGCCACATATAGTCACTTTATTTAATAACTACTTAGATAACTGGATAGAAAACCAGATACTGAAACTTGCTGACAATACCAAAGTAGGCAGCATTATAAGTTGGGTAAAAGTGAGGACTGCAGATGCTGGAAACCAGAGTTTAGATCAGAGTGGTGCTGGAAAAGCACAGCAGGTCAGGCAGCAGCCGAGGAGCAGGAAAATCGACGTTTCAGGCAAAAGCCCTTCATCAGGAATGGGTGGAGAGATAAATAGTGGGGTGGGGGGGAAGTTGTGTAAATGGAAATAGAAAATCAGAAAAGAAACACAGGTAAATTCAGGAACATGGTGAAAACCAAGGCAAATGGATTTCAAATTAGACAAGAGTGGTCATCCACTTGGGGTGATCAACAAGACTCTGCAGAAATTCACCAAGCTCCTTAGACAGCACCTTCCATGATCATGTCCACCTAGAAGGACAAGGGCAGCAGATGCATGGGAACACCACCCCTTGAAAGTTCCCTTCCACGTCATTCGCCATCCAGACTTGGAAATATACCACCGTCCCTTCAGTGTCACTAGATCAAAATCCTGGAGTTCCCTAATGGCATTGTGGGTATGCTTACTGCAAGAAGGTAGCTCATCACCACCTTCACCAGGAAAACCAGGAACAGGTAATAAATGCTGTCCCAGCTGGCAATGCCCACATCCCATGAATGACGAAAGAAAGCTCACCTGGAATATGACAAGCTGACAGTGCACCACTGAATTATCAGTCTAGATTATTGTATTTGAGTCCTCAGAGTGGGATTTGAACCCAGAATCTTATAACTCAGATTTGAGACCCACTGAACAATGGCTGATACCCAAGAACATCTGTTTTAATGAGGTTACATGCAGACGTGGCAGAAAGCAGCTTGTATATAATTTAGCCTAGGGTATTAAATAATATGTTGCTGGATTCTGGAAGACATTAACTTACAAAGTGTTTGTTGACCAGTGTTAGACAGTGTTGCCAATTGAATATTCTGGCCGGTGTTATTCGAAAGGCTTTTCTGACTTTTTGCATGTGGCAGATGTTGGGAAGCAACAAAGTTGGCAGTAGCTCCTTTGTATAAATTTGCATATCCCACATGGTGATGCTCAGAATCGAAAACGAAAGGAGCCCATAAATCTGTGCTCCGAAGTACTGTGCAATGAATCAGTGCTCCTCCAAGTTGAATGACAGTCAGAGGAAGTGCTGAGGGTGGCAAAGACACCGAATGCATTCCACATGGGGGTATTCAATGGCCATTAACAAGAATGGCTTGGTAGCAGCATTGCTGACTGAATAAGGCCATAGCTACTAGATGAGATCTGTGGCAGGTAGCCTGCCATCCCTATCCTCCACACCAATCCATTTATCACAGAGAGAGAGAGAGAGAGAGAGAGAGAGAGAGAGAGAAAGAGAGAAAGAGATAGAGAAAGAGCAAGAGAGAGAGAGGGACTGGCGGCGGGGGTGGGGGGAGGAGAGGGATACATCTGTCCATGAAAATTTCGGTAGGATTAACCACCAAATGGTCCTTGAGGAGGCATAGTCCCCTCCGGATTCCACATTTTACCTTTGTTAAGCTCCATTTCCCTCACTCCCTGTTCTTTTGCTGTCCTCCCACATTCTGACTGAATTTAGAAACCAAATGGTGCTATAATGTCGTGAACCTGTGTGCTAGTCTGTCCTGTAACTAGACTTCTGGCAATGTGTTGCAAAATCCTCTGTAGAAGGGAATAATTATTGATCTGAAACTTATTATCGGAATTAACTTTCTAAATCAACACAAGCTTCTGTTAGTCTCTGAATAACAGGAGAATAAACATGATCAAAAACATGTTGGAAGCTACCTCTAAAATTTATTAACACCAAAGAGCAGGTAGTGATGGAAAATTAACACAGCAGATTTTATTTGATTGCAGAAATTTTAATTTGTTCTGCCTCAGAAACAAAACAAAGTGTTTGACTCCTTGCCAACTCTCCCAGCCTTGCTAAAAACTGGATGAGTGCCCATCACAGGAACTTAAGGGTTTTGTCTCTTCAAATTGAAGACTCCAACCTCTATCTTGATGTGTTGGAAAGAACTAATGATGAATTTCAGCAGAGATTGCTGAGTACATGTTAGCCCCTCGCCACAGAGCAATTAATCAACACCACTGCTTCCTCTCGGGCAATGAAGATGTTTCTGCTATCAATTCTAACACTTCCCAATGCTCCATTGTTCCACTTTCCAATTACACCTTAAAGTACTGCACTGTTCCTGAGAAATCAATGTTCTGACAACACCAAGATTTTGCATTCATAAGGCATTAGGAACAGGATAAAGTGTTTTGTCGACATGTATAAAGGAAGCAGACAGGAATGGAGAGATTGGGAGAGCAAGAGACTTCAGTGTAAAACCCACTTGAGGGAATACTGCACTGTTGGAGCTTCAATCTTTTTGGTGAGCTATTAAATCGAGGCCCCCATCTGTTAATTGGATGGAGACAATGGGGATCATTTCATAGATTCATAAAGCACAGAAAAGGCCCTTCAGCCCATTGAGTCTGCACCAACTTACTACCACTAAAGATGCGCTAATCCCAATTTCCTTCACTTGTCCTATGTCCTTGAATGTTATATTCTTTCAAATATTTTTTAAACCTTGTAAGGTTTCAAGTCTCTGCTCACTTCCCAGACAGTGCGTTCTGGATTCCCACCACTCACTGAGTGAGAACATTTTTTTTCCCCAAATCCTCCCTGAATCTCCTGCCCCTTCCCCTAAAATTATCCCCCCTCGTGATTGACCCCTCAACCAAAGGGAATAGCTGCTCTCTATTCATCCTGCCCACACCCCTCATATCTTACACACCTCAATCATGTCCCCTACTCAGTCTTCTATGTTCAAAAGAAAACAATCCAAGCCTACCTAGTCTCTCTTTTTAGTTCAATTTCCCCATCCCAAGCAACATCCTTGTGAACCTTGTCTGTACCCCCTCCAGTGCTATCACATCCTTCCAAAGTGATGTGACCAGAACTGCACACAGTACTCCAGCTGCGGCCTGATCAATGCTCTCTACAGCCCCAACATTACCTCCTTGCTATGACTGATGAAAGCAAGTTTCCTATATGCTTTCTTAACAATCGTATTCATGTGCTCCGCCGACTTGGGGGATCTGTGAATAAATACCCAGAGATCCCTCTGCTCCTCTAAGCTACCCAGTGTCCTGCCATCATTAAATACCCCCTCAGCTTGTTTCTTCTTACAAAGTGCATCACCTCACACTTATCAGGGTTAAACACTATCTGCCACTGGTCTGCCCAACTGACCCAATTATATTTCCTGTAACCTACAAACATCTTTGCTCTTAACCACTCTACCATTCGTGATGTTATTTGCAAATTTGCTGAACATTCCCCTCACATTTTCATCTGTATCATTTATGTTTATAACAAATGTATAAAAACACCTATGTATGTAACAGTTGTGCTGCTATAAATGGATTGTGCCTAGGTTAGGAGGTATATGTTTGTGTACCTTGGTAAATAAAATCTTTACATAATTGTTTAAAGATTAGCTCAGTTTTGTCCTCCACCGCTGGACTTTCTATCTGCTGACGACAGTTTGGTAGCTGTGAATTATAAAATTGGCTGTCGAGGTCAGTGACATTCGTCTGGATGCTATTTTATTACAAGATGGCGCAATGGATATCAAACAGCCTGTCAGATATTTTCAAAGAAACTAACAGCATATCACCAGAAATATTTGACGATGGAGGAGACATTTCAGTTGTATGTTGGCTCTACATCATTTTGAAATAGATATCACCAATAACGTGAAAGTAGCTGCTATCTATATGAACCACCATCTCTTTTTTTGACAAATGTTTGAACAAGAATGTACAATAGTTTCAGTGGAGTTTAATTCTCCAGCTGTACAACTCAAAAATCATTCATGTGCCAGAAAAAGAGTATGTTATCGCAGACACATTGTCAAGAGGATGTATGAAGTAAACTGGTTGCTATGATGAAAATGGACTTAAGTATGGTTGGCTTGTAACTCATTGTATGTATAACATCCAATTATTACTACTGTTAATGCGTCATAGAAATAGAGTTGAAAATAATTTTTTATGAGTATCACAATTCACTGAGGTAATGCTCTGGAAATCAAGTCCCATCATTCTTGAGGTTGTCTCAAATGTGCAAATTTAATTAAACCACTGAATTGTCAGTTTAATCTAACTGTTCACTTAAAGTGATATATACACCAGGTTTTTACCTTAAACTCTACTGCTTTTAAAATATTCCCAGACACATACAAACAGACACATGAGACAAGACATGAACATTATAGTTGCAGAAGGAAGACGGAAGTCATTGAAGCTTAGTCCTGACACTAGTCCGAATTATAGCATCAATACATTGTTTTCCTTTCAATTCCTTTCAATGTTTTGATGAGGACACAAATTTGACTACAAACTGATGCTCAATCTTTTCATTCACTCCTTCAAGATTCACCCTTTCTGGGTCTCTGAAAGTAGACACCCACCCCTCATTCTTTTCAAGAAGGGAATTTGCAAGGTGAGCAATAACTCGGAATTAGCTGTGCAGGATAATTGTTTTATTTCTCTGCTCAGAGAAGAAAAAGAGCTGAACAGTTGGACTTACATTATCAATCACCCAGTGAGCAAATCAAGAAGCTGGTACTATGCTGATTATTCCTTTACACACACACACACACACACACACACACACACACACAATTGATCTTGATTGAAAAAAAACCAAACAAAAGTCTATCAGTGGGCAGAACTGTCTGGAATGTTCATGCACACACACACATACTTGAGGTAACTAGCATTCTCCTCCACTGCTTGAATTAGACAACATTGGAGATACAACTCAAAATGAGTTCCAGCAGCTATTTTCTTTTACAACTGTGATACTTACTTCCACAGTCGTCTTGGTTTAAAGCCGTATTTTCCCATGTTACATTTTCATCGTCCAAAAATGAAAAATGGTATTTATGGGGGAATACTTCTTAATGAGACATTTTCAGTTATCTTTGTGGAAGGTGTTATGACAGATATGATTAATATATGTTGGATTTTAAACTAGTGGCATATGGGTGTTAGTCTATTTTTGCGAAGGGGTTTAAATATTAATTAGGTCAGTCTTTTCAGAAGCATGATTTAAGTATGTGTCAGAGAACAGGACTGCAGGGCCTGAATTATTACATGCACATATTCTCAGGGAAACTTCAAACAGGGAGAAGCTTAATAAGATAGCTAAGGGACTGACGATTGCTTCCAAGTGGCAGAAAGCCATATCTTGCAGGCATGTTTGTTTTACCCTCCAGGAATACACAACTGTAGGAGTTCAAAAGTTAGTTTGAACTCATCTGGGAGGGGATGAATGAAAATGAATGTTTTCATGTGTACCACCTATTATCATAGAATTCCTGCAGGCCTTTTGGCCCATAGAGTCCACACTGATGCTCTGAAGATCATCTCATCCAGATCCACCCCCCTGCCCTATCTCTGTAACCATGCATTTCCCATGGCTAATCCACCTAGCCTGCACATCCCTGGACACTTGCATGTTGTGAAGATCACAGTTGAAGAAGTATTCCCCTGCTTACTCCTATGTCACAAGTGAAAATCCCTTCAAATTTGAGTGCTGCAATTCAGTTAAAATGTAGACAGGGCAATAAAAGATTCTCTCATGTTCCTGAATGCTGGAATTCAATCAGGGTTGCAAGGCATCATAACTACAGAATCTTAACCAATCTGTGAAGCTAAGGATTGTGAAGTTTGCTGTTCACATATCATAAGACCATAAAATGTAGGAACTGAAATTAGGCCATTCAGTCTATTGAGTCTGCTCCGCCACTCAATCGTGGCTGATAAACTTCTCAACCCCATTTTCCCACTTTCTCCCCTTGATTCATTGAACACTCAGGAACCTATCTATCTCCGTCTTAAACACACTCAATGTCCTGGCATCCACAGCCTTCCATGGCAGCGAATTCCATAGATTCACCACTCCTTGGCTCTCTGTTTTAAAAGATCTTACCTTTTCTCTAATGCTGTGCCCTCATGTCCTAGTCTCTTCCTCCAAGGGAAACATCTTCCCAATGGCAATGCTACAAGTAATGGCTACAACATTTAACTATCCACTCTTCATGAACAATTCAGATACTGCTCTGTATATCTGTTGATTATAAAATTTATCTTTTTGGATTCTCCTCTTACACATGGATTGGAAATATATGTGTTGCATTAGTATTCTTGTTTGTAGTAATGAATAAACTGACTGTTTATCTCTTTTCAAAACAAGAAATGCTGGAAAGCAGCATCTGTGGAGAGAGACTGCTGCAAATGTGTTGCTGGTCAAAGCACAGCAGGTTAGGCAGCATCTCAGGAATAGAGAATTCGACGTTTCGAGCATAAGCCCTTCATCAGGAATAAGAGAGAGAGAGCCAAGCAGGCTGAGATAAAAGGTAGGGAGGAGGGACTAGGGGGAGGGGCGATGGAGGTGGGATAGGTGGAAGGAGGTCAAGGTGAGGGTGATAGGCCGGAGTGGGGTGGGGGCGGAGAGGTCAGGAAGAGGATTGCAGGTTAGGAGGGCGGTGCTGAGTTGAGGGAACCGACTGAGACAAGGTGGGGGGAGGGGAAATGAGGAAGCTGGAGAAATCTGAATTCATACCTTGTGGTTGGAGGGTTCCCAGGCGGAAGATGAGGCGCTCCTCCTCCAGCCGTCGTGTAGTTGTGTTCTGCCGGTGGAGGAGTCCAAGGACCTGCATGTCCTCGGTGGAGTGGGAGGGGGAGTTAAAGTGTTGAGCCACGGGGTGATTGGGTTGGTTGGTTCGGGCGGCCCAGAGGTGTTCTCTGAAGCGTTCCGCAAGTAAGCGGCCTGTCTCACCAATATAGAGGAGGCCACATCGGGTGCAGCGGATGCAATAGATGATGTGTGTGGAGGTACAGGTGAACTTGTGGCGGATATGGAAGGATCCCTTGGGGCCTTGGAGGGAAGTGAGTGTGGAGGTGTGGGCGCATGTTTTACATTTCCTGCGGTTGCAGGGGAAGGTGCCGGGGGTGGAGGTTGGGTTGGTGGGGGGTGTGGATCTGACAAGGGAGTCATGAAGGGAGTGGTCCTTGCGGAACGCTGATAGGGGAGGGGAGGGAAATATATCCTTGGTGGTGGGGTCCGTTTGGAGGTGGCGGAAATGGCGGCGGATAATACGTTGTATGCGCAGGTTGGTGGGGTGGTAGGTGAGAACCAGTGGGATTCTGTCTTGGTGGCGGTTGGAGGAGCGGGGCTCAAGGGCGGAGGAGCGGGAAGTGGAGGAGATGCGGTGGAGGGCATCGTCGATCACGTCTGGGGGAATCTGCGGTCCTTGAAGAAGGAGGCCATCTGGGTTGTGCGGTGTTGGAATTGGTCCTCCTGGGAGCAGATGCGGCGGAGACGAAGGAATTGGGAATATGGGATGGCGTTTTTACAGGGGGCAGGGTGGGAGGAGGTGTAGTCCAGGTAGCTGTGGGAGTCAGTCGGTTTATAATAGATGTCTGTGTTGAGTCGGTCACCCGAGATAGAAATGGAAAGGTCTAGGAAGGGGAGGGAGGAGTCTGAGACAGTCCAGGTGAATTTCAGGTCGGGATGGAAGGTGTTAGTAAAGTTGATGAACTGTTCAACCTCCTCGTGGGAGCACGAGGCAGCGCCGATACAGTCATCGATGTAGCGGAGGAAAAGGTGGGGGGTGGTGCCAGTGTAGTTGCGGAAGATGGACTGTTCCACATATCCTACGAAGAGGCAGGCATAGCTGGGGCCCATGCGGGTGCCCATGGCAACTCCTTTAGTTTGGAAGAAGTGGGAGGATTGAAAAGAGAAGTTATTCAGGGTGAGGACCAGTTCAGTCAGTCGAAGGAGGGTGTCAGTGGAAGGGTACTGGTTAGTGCGGCGGGAAAGGAAGAAGCGGAGGGCTTTGAGTCCTTCGTGATGGGGGATGGAGGACTACACCTCCTCCCACCCTGCCCCCTGTAAAAACGCCATCCCATATTCCCAATTCCTTCGTCTCCGCCGCATCTGCTCCCAGGAGGACCAATTCCAACACCGCACAGCCCAGATGGCCTCCTTCTTCAAGGACCGCAGATTCCCCCCAGACGTGATCGACGATGCCCTCCACCGCATCTCCTCCACTTCCCGCTCCTCCGCCCTTGAGCCCCGCTCCTCCAACCGCCACCAAGACAGAACCCCACTGGTTCTCACCTACCACCCCACCAACCTGCGCATACAACGTATTATCCGCCGCCATTTCCGCCACCTCCAAACGGACCCCACCACCAAGGATATATTTCCCTCCCCTCCCCTATCAGCGTTCCGCAAGGACCACTCCCTTCGTGACTCCCTTGTCAGATCCACACCCCCCACCAACCCAACCTCCACCCCCGGCACCTTCCCCTGCAACCGCAGGAAATGTAAAACTTGCGCCCACACCTCCACACTCACTTCCCTCCAAGGCCCCAAGGGATCCTTCCATATCCGCCACAAGTTCACCTGTACCTCCACACACATCATCTATTGCATCCGCTGCACCCGATGTGGCCTCCTCTATATTGGTGAGACAGGCCGCTTACTTGCGGAACGCTTCAGAGAACACCTCTGGGCCGCCCGAACCAACCAACCCAATCACCCCGTGGCTCAACACTTTAACTCCCCCTCCCACTCCACCGAGGACATGCAGGTCCTTGGACTCCTCCACCGGCAGAACACAACTACACGACGGCTGGAGGAGGAGCGCCTCATCTTCCGCCTGGGAACCCTCCAACCACAAGGTATGAATTCAGATTTCTCCAGCTTCCTCATTTCCCCTCCCCCCACCTTGTCTCAGTCGGTTCCCTCAACTCAGCACCGCCCTCCTAACCTGCAATCCTCTTCCTGACCTCTCCGCCCCCACCCCACTCCGGCCTATCACCCTCACCTTGACCTCCTTCCACCTATCCCACCTCCATCGCCCCTCCCCCTAGTCCCTCCTCCCTACCTTTTATCTCAGCCTGCTTGGCTCTCTCTCTCTTATTCCTGATGAAGGGCTTATGCTCGAAACGTCGAATTCTCTATTCCTGAGATGCTGCCTGGCCTGCTGTGCTTTGACCAGCAACACATTTGCAGCTGTGATCTCCAGCATCTGCAGACCTCATTTTTTACTCTGTGGAGAGAGAGCAAGCTAATGTTTCGAGACAAGTTGCCTCTTCATCAGAGCTGGCATGAAGTGTGGAGGGGCCAGCATTTATGCAGTAGTGGTGGTGGGGAGTGGGGTGGTGTAGTGCTGGGAGAGAAAGGATGTTGATAGTGCAGATTAAGCCATCACATCAGCTCTGACGAAGAGTCATCTTGATTTGAAACGTTAGCGTGCTTTCTCTCTATGAATGCTGCCTGACTCGCTGTGATCTCCAGCACTTTTCGTTTTCACGACAGACCCAGCGTCTGCAGTAATTTGCTCTTCCTTGCAAAACGAGATCATTCGGAGGCAGGGATGTTTTCACTGTAACCGAAGGAGGAGGAGCTCGGTGGAGAGCCAGTTCGTCCCTCTTCATCTGGGAGCCTAATGTTCGAGTTATCCCACCTCAAACCAAACCCTCACCTGGGGCTTGGCTGAAACAGAATGAGATCACCTGTGGGGAACACAGACCCCCTGGTTTCCTCAATCTCTCCTTGTACTGACAGCCCTGCCATTGCAGGCATTAGCCTGGTGAACATCCATTGGACTGCGTTTGTGATGAGTAAGTCCCTCTGCCTATGAAGGGGACCCAAACTGCCCAGCTCGCTTCCTGTGCATACTCCCTGCTGTAACTCTAGTGGAGCATAAGGTCTAGTGATGTGAGAAGGAAAAGGTGTGGAACAAAGAAAAAATGTACAAAGTGTTTTCAGGGATGTTGAATAAAGTATTTGATATTTATTGTTAATAAAATATCCTAAACGCTTTGGATTGTGAACTAAAATTGTGAACAACTTAATAAATTGTTTATACATCTATCCCATCCAGTGGCAGCACCTCCATCTCCTGGGCTGGATCAAGGCAGTTGGATGTAGTGGAGGTGGACAGGAAGGACTCATATTCATCGTAACTCGTGTCTGCCTCTTTACTTTTGAAGCCCAAACTCAGTATAATTTTGTGGATGATCTCATCCAGAGCCTCTGCCGAGGGAACGTTTAGGTTTGAGCAGCTTGACATCCAGGCATCATGCTCCTCTGCGCTCTTCAGCAGCAGGTTGTTGGTCTCCGAGGAAACAAAGTCCTTCATGTCGATGCCCTTGACCAGCTCCTTGAAGTAGTGGGAGACTGAGATGCTGCCTTCCTTCGGGATCTGGGGCAGTGCCTCCTGCTGGGAGAACCTGGCCACCTCTCCCCGAAGCTGCTTGTCCTCCTTAAGGAAGTGCACGGGGTTCAAATGGGAGTCCAGTAACCGCTTCATCTGCAGGTAGAGCTGGGTCGGACCGTGGAGAGCAGCTAAGATCTCCTGCAGCTTCTCAATCTTCTGGACCCTCTCGCTCTCCACTTTCATCTTCAACATATTAATCTTAGACTTCAGTTCGGTCAGGAGACTCGCCCCGACAGCGTCGATCATTGTCTTTGTGTCTTTGCAGGCGGACACTATGTCAGTTATTAACTTCTCAATCTCCTGTTGGGACAGGGAAAGGAAATGATTGGAGAATAGACCCATACAGTGAAAGTGAGCAGCTAGAGACTGTGGATACACAGTGATTGGCTGGACTCTCAATTGCAAACTAATGACCATTTCCAGCAAGCAAGAATCAAACAATTGTCCCCTGAAATGGAATGGCCTTACCTTCGCTGAATCTCCCACTGGCAAATAACATGGGCGTTGCCATTGATCAGAAACTGAACTGGATAATCCAGCCACTACATCAGCAGGTCAGACGTCAGAAATCCACAAGAGGTAAGTGGCATGTAACTCTCTCCTCCGCTCCCCCCCACTCTCCCAAACCCTTTCCACCATCTACAAGGCAACAAGTCATGAGTATGATGGAATACTAGGCGAAAGTGGGGACTGCAGAGCCTGGAGATTAGAGTCGAGAGTGTGGTGCTGGAAAAGCACAGCAGGCCAGCTCTTCCTGATGAAGAGCTTTTGCCCGAAACGTCGATTCTCCTCAGATGCCGCCTGACCTGCTGTGCTTTTCCAGCACCACGCTCTCGTCTCTGATGGAATACTCTTCACTTGCCTGAATGAGTTCAGCTCCAACAACATTCAAAAAGCTTCGACACCATCCATGACAGAGCAGCCTGGAGAAAGTGAGGGCTGCAAATGCTGGAGATCAGAGTTGAGAGCGTGGTGCTGGGAAAGCACAGCAGGTCAGGCAGCATCCAATGAGCAGGAGAATCGACATTTCAGGTATAAAATCTGATTGAAGATTTGTAGCTCGGGTGTCCGTTGTTGTGGTTCTGCTCGCCGAGCTGGAAGTTTTTGCTGCAAACGTTTAGTTCCCTGACTAGGGAACATCATCAGTGCTGTTGGAGCCTCGTGTGGAGCGCTGCTTTGATGTTTCTTCCGGTATTTATATTGGTTTGTTCTTGCCGCTTCCGGGTGTCAGTTTCAGCTGCAGTTATTTGGATGTGGGGTCCAGGTCGATGTGTCTGTTGATGGATGTTCTTGCCGTTTCCGGGTGTCAGTTTCAGCTGTAGTGGTTTGTATATGGTGTCCAGGTCAATGTGTCTGTTGATGGAGTCTGGGGATGAATGCCATGCTTCTAGGAATTCTCTGGCTGTTCTCTGTCTGGCTTGTCCTATGATAGTGGTGTTTTCCCAGTCAAATTCATGTTGCTGGTTGTCTGAGTGTATGGCTACTACAGATAGCTGGTCGTGTCGTTTTGTGGCTAGCTGATGTTCATGGATGCGGATTGTTAGCTGTCTTCCTGTTTGTCCTATATAGTGTTTTGTGCAGTCCTTGCATGGTATTTTGTAAACTACGTTAGTTTGACTCATGCTGGGTATTGGGTATCTAGTATTCACTCACTAGAAAAAAGGACCCAATACCCAGCATGAGCCAAACTAACGTAGTTTACAAAATACCATGCAAGGACTGCACAAAACACTATATAGGACAAACAGGAAGACAGCTAACAATCCGCATCCATGAACATCAGCTAGCCACAAAACGACACGACCAGCTATCTGTAGTAGCCATACACTCAGACAACCAGCAACATGAATTTGACTGGGAAAACACCACTATCATAGGACAAGCCAGACAGAGAACAGCCAGAGAATTCCTAGAAGCATGGCATTCATCCCCAAACTCCATCAACAGACACATGGACCTGGACACCATATACAAACCACTACAGCTGAAACTGACACCCGGAAACGGCAAGAACATCCATCAACAGACACATCAACTTGGACCCCACATCCAAATAACTGCAGCTGAAACTGACACCCGGAAGCGGCAAGAACAAACCAATATAAATACCGGAAGAAACATCAAAGCAGCGCTTCACACGAGGCTCCAACAGCACTGATGATGTTCCCTAGCCAGGGAACGAAACGTTTGCAGCAAAAACTTCCAGCTCGTCGAGCAGAACCACAACAATTTCAGGTATAAGCCCTTCATAACAAAGCAGCCTGCTTGCTTAACACTACACCACCAACTTGACCATTTCCTTCACCACTGACCCTCAGTAGCAGCAGTGTGTACCATCTACAAGATTCACAGCAACAATTCACCCAGACTTCTTCAATACCTTCCAATGCCCCAATGTCAAAGATGCGTGGCAACAGCACCGTCTGCAAATTCCTTGCCAACTCACACACCGTCCCAATTCCTTTCATGGGATACAGGCATTGCTAGCTGGGCCAGCATTCATTACCCATCCCCCATTGCAATGGAGAAGGTGATGGTGAGCTACCTCTAGAGCTGCTGCAATATATATGCTGCAGGTACATGCACGGTGCCACTCAGGAGAGAATTCCAAGATCTTGACCCCATGGCAATGAAGGGACAGCAATAGATTTCCCAATCAGGATGGTGAGTAGGTCATTGGGAACTTGCAGCTGGTGGTGTGCCAGCATATCCAATGCTCTTGTCCTCCTGGATGGTAGTGGTCGTGGGTTTGGATGGTGCTGTTTCAGGGGCTATGGTGATTGGTAACCCCTGGGATTTTGATATTGAGGGAATTCTGTGATGATGATATCATTAAATGTCAAGGGGCAACTGTTAGATTCTCTCTTGTTGGAGATGGTCATTGCATGCACTTACTTACTTACCACTGCTGTGGAAGCATCACTGGTCTCAGAGGTCTGCTTTCTCCCACAGATGCTGCCAGGCCTGCTGAGTTTCTCCAGCAATTTCCGTTTTTGAGGGAAAAGCATAATTTAATTGTACAAAGGGCTTTATGATCGAAAATGGGAGCGATCCCTTGGGATTGTTCTTCCATTCAGTTAGATCATTGTTGAGTTTAATCTTAACTTCAGTTTCCCACCTCACTTATAGAATCTTTCACCCAGTAACAATTTATTAACCCCTGTTTGAAATTTTCAATTGGCCACCGGTATTTCAGGGTGGGAGCTCTGGATTTCCACTCCCCTTTGTGTGTAATCCTCATGTCCTTTAGGGAAGGAAACTGCCATCCTTACCCAGTTCAGGCTACACGTGACTCCAGACCCAAAGCAATGTGGTTGACTCTTAGTTGCCTTCTGGGCAATTAGGGATGGGCAATAAATGCTGATTTGGCCAGTGATGTCCTTATTTCCCATGAATGAACAATAATATAGTGTTTCCTGACATCAGCTGTGTGGAGTTTGCACATTCTCCCCGTGTTTGTGTGGGCTTCCTTCGGGTGCTCCGGTTTCCTCCCACAGTCCAAAAATGTGCAGGTTAGGTGAATTGGCCATGCTAAATTGCCCGTAGTGTTAGGTGAAGGGGTAAATATAGGGGAATGGGTCTGGGTGGGTTACTCTTCTGCCAGTCAGTGTGGGCTTGTTAGGCCGAAGGGCCTGTTTCCACACTGTAAATAATCTAATCTGATTTCTGAATGATGCTGCTTGCTTGTTAAAGAAGCGAGAATGGCAGAGGAGATTTAACGTGATGTGCAAATGAAACAGGGGTGATGTGAGAAAAGAAATGAAGGATTAGGGTGTGGAATGCACTGTTCTCGAGAGGTACTGGGGACAGGTTCAAACTGAAACATTCAACAGGGCATTGGACTGTCGGTTGAACAGTAATGGTCTGCGTGGAAATGCAGAAAAGGCAGGAGATTGGCACTCGATAATAGAGCTAGTGCAGGCACGATGGGCCCAATGGCCTTCTCCAGCATTGTAATGATGCTGTGAATTTTAAGGCCCTACCCCACCATCCCTGCACTCATCACAGGAGTTCACTTCTCGATGTTCGACTCCATCAAAGCCCTCCATCATCTTGAACCCTGCATTTAGATCGGCCTTTCATTGGCGCCACACTCCTTATTCGGATGGTGTTGGATGAGGGAGAGCTCCGTGTTCTTCACAAATCCTAGAGTTTTCAGCATCTGCCCAAGCGGACAGGCGTCTGATTTCTCTGTTTAGTAGCAACACAGAGGTGGTTTGATGCAGACTTTGGTATTTAGCTGTATTGGTGAGTTCACCAGCAACAGGAGCCCTGAGGACATTCCGTGGGTGGGTTTAGTCATGACTCATGAACCGTATCCCATGACAAAAGATTTCCCCCCTCAAGATGCTGGAAAGAGCACTGAAAGGTGAGTCAATGTTATTAAATGGTTGAGTATCTGAATGCCGTTCAACCGTGTCCTGTGATTACCCTGCAATTAAGCACATTGTGCGATTAATTGCTCTCCATTGAAATGAATGGGGCTGCTCTCCCACATCACTGACTTGTGTAATTTAAATCAGTATTGAGTGAGTCAGAGCTTCCCTCATGGCCTAGTGCCAAGCCACCTGTATGAGAGAGTGCATAGCTTAGCCCTGGGCAGGGACTGCACATCTCTTCCTCGTTCTGTTGTCATTGGGGCTGTGATGAAGCGGGTGTGACACTGTGATGTTCACTTGGACTGCCATTCCAGGTGATCCTGTACAAGGGAGTGTGGTCCCCACCATCTGGGATCTTGTATGACCAGGTCAGCACTGCAGGACTGGGAGAATCCGAGAGGATTTCACCGTAATATCAACAGTCAGTTTGATGATTCTGTTTGATTTCTACGTGGTACATTTTAGCTTGAAGTATTTTATTTGTTCTTCCTTTAAAATTCAAGAGCGACGCAGACGCTTAGTGTGCAGGTTCATAATGGGGTGTCTGTGCAAGGGTCTCACTGTGGTGTCTCAGTGTGTGGTCTCACTGTCGTGCCTCAGTGTGGAGTCTCACTAGTGTGCCTCAGTGTGGGGTCTCACTGTGGTCCCTCAGTGTCGGGTCTCACTGTCGTGCCTCAGTGTGGGGTCTCACTGTGGTCCCTCAGTATGGGGTCTCACTGTGGTCCCTCAGTTTGGCGTCTCACTGTGGTCCCTCAGTGTGGTGTCTCACTGTGGAGCCGCAGTGTAACGTGTCAGTGTGGTGCCTCAGTGTGGGGTCTCGGTGTGGTTCCCTCAGTGTGGGGTCTCGGAGTGGTGCCTCAGTGTGGGGTCTCACTGTGGTCCCTCAGAGTGTGGTCTCACTGTGGTTCCTCAGTGTGTGGTCTCATTGTGATGCCTCAGTGTGGGAACTCACTGTGATGCCTCAATGTGGGGACTCACTGTGTTGCCTCAGTGAGGGGTCTCACTGCGGTGCCTCAGTGTGGGGTCTCACTGCGGTGCCTCAGTGTGGGGTCTCACTGCAGTACCTCAGTGTGGGGTCTCACTCTGGTGCCTCAGTGTGAGTTCTCACTGTGGAACCTCAGTGTGGGGTCTCACTGGAGTCCCTCAGTGTAGGGTCTCAGTGTGGGCCCTCAGTGTGGGGTCTCACTGTGGTGCCTCAGTGTAGGGTCTCACTCTGGTGCCTCAGTGTGAAGTCTCACTGTGGAACCTCAGTGTGGGGTCTCACTCTGGTGCCTCAGTGTGAGGTCTCACTGTGGAACCTCAGTGTGTGGTCTCACTGTGATGCCTCAGTGTGGGGTCTCACTGCGGTGCCTCAGTGTGGGGTCTCACTGCGGTGCCTCAGTGTGGGGTCTCACTGCAGTGCCTCAGTGTGAGGTCTCACTGTGGAACCTCAGTGTGGGGGTCTCACTGGAGTCCCTCAGTGTGGGGTCTCACTGCGGTGCCTCAGTGTGGGGTCTCACTGCAGTGCCTCAGTGTGAGGTCTCACTGTGGAACCTCAGTGTGGGGGTCTCACTGGAGTCCCTCAGTGTAGGGCCTCAGTGTGGGCCCTCAGTGTGGGGTTTCACTGTGGTCCCTCAGGGTGGGGTGTCACTGTGGTGCCTCTGTGTGGGGTCAAAATGTGGTGCTTCAGTGTGGGGTCTCACTGCGGTGCCTCTGTGTGGGGTCTCACTGCAGTGCCTCTGTGTGGGGTCACAATGTGGTGTCTGTGTGTGGGGTCTCACTGTCGTGCCTCAGTGTGGGATCTCACTGTGGTGCCTCAGTGTGGGGTCTCAGTGTAGGGTCTCACTGTGGTGCCTCAGTGTGGGGTCTCAGTGTAGGGTCTCACTGCAGTGCCTCAGTGTGGGATCTCACTGTGGTGTCTCAGTGTAGGGTCTCATTGTCGTGCCTCAGTGTGGGATCTCACTGTCGTGCCTCAGTGTGGGGTCCCACTGTGGTCCATCAGTGTCGGGTGTCGGTGTGGTGCCTCAGTGTGGAGTCTCACTGTGGTGTCTCAGTGTAGGGTCTTATTGTGATGCGTCAGTGTGGGGTCTCACTGTGGTGCCTCAGTGTGGGGTCTCACTGTGGTGCCTCAGTGTGGGGACTCACTGCGGTGCCTCCGTTTGGGGTGTCACTATGGTCCCAAAGTGTGGGGTCTCACTCTGGACCCTCAGTGTGGGCTCTCACTGTGGGCCCTCAGTGTGGGGTCTCACTGTGGTCCCTGAGTGTGGGGACTCACTGCAGTGCCTCAGTGTGAAGTCTCACTGTGGTGCCTCAGTGTGGGGTCTCACTGCGGTGCCTCAGTGTGGGGTCTCACTGTGGTCCCTCAGTGTGGGGTCTCACTGTGGTCCTTCTGTGTGGGATATCACTGTGGTGCCTCAGTGTGGGGTCTCACTGTGGTGCCTCAGTGTGGGGTCTCACAGTGGGTCCTCAGTGTGGGGTCTCAGTATGGGGTCTCACTGTGGTGCCTCAGTTTGGGGTCTCACTGTGGGCCCTCAGTGTGGGGTCTCACTGTGGTCCCTCAGTGTCGGGTGTCAGTGTGTTGCCACAGTGTGGGGTCTCACTGTGGTGCCTCAGTGTGGGGTCTGATTGTGATGCCACTGAGACCACATATTTAGACACCATAGTGAGACCCTACAATGAGGGACCACAGTGAGACCCCACACTGAGACACTGCAGTGAGACCCCACACTGAGGCACCACAGTGAGACCTCACACTGAGTAATCACAGTGAGATCACACAGTGAAACCCAACACTGAGGCACCACAGAGAGACCCCACACTGAGTCATAACAGTGAGAACCCACACTGAGGCACCACAGTGAGACCCCACACTGAGGCACCACAGTGAGACCCCACACTGAGGCACCACAGAGAGACCCCACACTGAGTCATAACAGTGAGAACCCAAACTGAGGCACCACTGTGAGACTCCACACTGAGGGCCAAAGTGCGATCCCACACTGTGGCACCACACTGACACCCGACACTGAGGGACCACAGTGAGACCCTACACTAAGTCACGACAGTGAGACCTCACAGTGAAGGACCACACTGAAGCACAACACAGAGACCCCATACTGAGGCACCACACCGAGACTTTACCCTGACGCACCACAGTGAGAACTCACACTGTGGGACTAAAGTGAAACCCCACACGGAGGGACCGCAGTAAGTCCCCACAATGAGGAACCACAGTGAGACCCCACATTGAGGGACCACAGTGAGACCCCACAGTGTGAGACCACAGTGAGACCCCACACTGAGGCACGACAGTGAGACCCCACACTGAGGGACCACAGTGAGACCCCACATTGAGGCACCACAGTGAGACCTCACACTGAGGGACCACAGTGAGACCTCACACTGAGACACCACAATGAGACCCCACACAGAGTGACGACAGTGAGACCTCACACTGAGACACGACAGTGAGACACCACACTGAGCGACCACAGTGAGACCCCACACGGTGGGATCACCGTGAGCCCCCACACTGAGGGACCACAGTGAGACCCCACACTGAGAGACCACAGTGAGACCCCACACTGAGACACCATAGTGTAACCCCACACTGAGGCACAATAGTGAGACCACACATTGTGGCACCATAGTGAGACCCCACACTGAGGCACGACAGTGAGACCCCACACTGAGTGACCACATTGAGACCTCACATTGAGGCACCACACCGAGACATTACACTGAGGCTCTACAGTGAGACCCCACACTGCGGGACCACAGTTAAACGCAACACTGATGCACCACAGTGAGACACAGCACTGATGCACCAAAGTGAGACCCCACACTGTTGCACCACAGTGAGACCCCACATAATGTGGGACCACAGTGAGACTCCAACTGAGGGATCACAGCAAGACCCCACACTGAGGGACCACAGTGAGACCTCACACGGAGGGATCACAGTGAGCCCCCACACTGAGGGACCACAGTGAGACCTCACACTGAGGCATGACAGTGAGACCCCACACTGAGCCACCACAGTGAGACTTCACACTGAGTCATCACAGTGAGACCCCACACTGAGGGACCACAGTGAGACTCCACACTGAGGGACCACATTGGGACACATCACTGAGGGACCATAATGAGACCACACACTGAGGCACCACAGTGAGACCACACACTGAAGCACCACACTGAGGGACCACAGTGAGATCACACACTTCGGCACCACACTGACACCCACACTGAGGGACCACAGTGAGACCTCACACTGAGACACCGCAGTGAGAACACACAGTGAGACCCCACACTGAGGCACCACAGTGAGACCCCACACTGAGGCACCATAGTGAGACCCCACACTGAGGCAACACAGTGAGACCCCACACCGAGGCAACACAGTGAGACCCCACACTGAGGCACCACAATGAGACCCCACACTGAGGCACCAGAGTGAGACCCCACACTGAGGCACCACAGTGAGTCTCCACACTGAGGGACCACATTGCGACCCCACACTGAGGCACCATAGTGAGACCCCACACTGAGGCAACACAGTGAGACCCCACACCGAGGGGCCACAGTGAGACCCAACACTGAGGCAACACAGTGAAAACCCACACTGAGGCACCACAGTGAGACCCCACACTGAGGCACCACAGTGAGACCCCACACTGAGGCACCACAGTGAGTCTCCACACTGAGGGACCACATTGCGACCCCACACTGAGGCACCAGAGTGAGACCCCACACTGAGGCACCATAGTGAGACCCCACACTGAGGCAACACAGTGAGACCCCACACCAAGGGGCCACAGTGAGACCCCACACTGAGGCAACACAGTGAAAACCCACACTGAGGCACCACAGAGAGACCCCACACTGAGGCACCACAGTGAGTCTCCAAACTGAGGGACCACATTGCGACCCCACACTGAGGCACCACAGTGACACCCCACACTGAGGCACCACAGTGAAACCCCACACTGAGACACCACACTGAGACACCACAGTGAGACTCCACATTGAGGCATCACAGTGAGACTCCACACTGAGACACCACAGTGAGACCCCTACTGAGGGACCACAGTGAGACACGACACTGAGGCACCACACAGACACCCGACACAGAGGGACCACAGTGAGACCACACGCTGAGACACCAAAGTGTGACCCCACACTGAGAGACCATAGTGAGACCGCACACTGAGGGACCACATTGAGACACAACACTGAGGGACCACAGTGAGACCATGCACTGAGGGACCACAGCGAGACCCTACACTGGAGCACCACAGTGAGACCACACACGGAGGCACCACTCCGAGACTCCACAGTGAGCCCCCACACCAAGACGTTACACTGAGGCTCCACAGTGAGCCCCCACACTGAGGCATCACAGTGAGACCCATCACTGGGGAGCCACAGTGAGACCCAACACTGAGGCACGACAGTGAGGGACCATAATGAGACAACACACTGAGACACCACAGTGAGACCCCACACTGAGGTACCACAGTGAGACTCTACACTGAGGGTCCACAGTGCGACACCACAGTGAGACCCCACACTGAGGCACCGCAGTGAGACCCCACACTGAGGCACCGCAGTGAGAACACACAGTGAGACCCCGCACTGAGGGACCACAGTGAGACCTCACACTGAGACACCGCAGTGAGAACACACAGTGAGACCCCACACTGAGGCACCACAGTGAGACCCCACACTGAGGCACCATAGTGAGACCCCACACTGAGGCAACACAGTGAGACCCCACACCGAGGGGCCACAGTGAGACCCCACACTGAGGCACCACAATGAGACCCCACACTGAGGCACTACAGTGAGTCTCCACACTGAGGGACCACATTGCGACCCCACACTGAGGCACCATAGTGAGACCCCACACTGAGGCAACACAGTGTGAGCCCACACCGAGGCACCACAGTGAGACCCCACACTGAGGCACCACAGTGAGACCCCACACTGAGACACCATAGTGAGACTCCACATTGAGGCATCACAGTGAGACTCCACACTGAGACACCACAGTGAGACTCCTACTGAGGGACCACAGTGAGACACGACACTGAGGCACCACACAGACACCCGACACAGAGGGACCACAGTGAGACCACACGCTGAGACACCAAAGTGTGACCCCACACTGAGAGACCATAGTGAGACCGCACACTGAGGGACCACATTGAGACACAACACTGAGGGACCACAGTGAGACCATGCACTGAGGGACCACAGCGAGACCCTACACTGGAGCACCACAGTGAGACCACACACGGAGGCACCACTCCGAGACTCCACACTGAGGCACCACACCAAGACGTTACACTGAGGCTCCACAGTGAGCCCCCACACTGAGGCACCACAGTGAGACCCATCACTGGGTAGCCACAGTGAGACCCAACACTGAGGCACGACAGTGAGGGACCATAATGAGACAACACACTGAGACACCACAGTGAGACCCCGCACTGAGGGACCACAGTGAGACCTCACACTGAGACACCGCAGTGAGAACACACAGTGAGACCCCACACTGAGGCACCACAGTGAGACCCCACACTGAGGCACCATAGTGAGACCCCACACTGAGGCAACACAGTGAGACCCCACACCGAGGGGCCACAGTGAGACCCCACACTGAGGCACCACAATGAGACCCCACACTGAGGCACTACAGTGAGTCTCCACACTGAGGGACCACATTGCGACCCCACACTGAGGCACCATAGTGAGACCCCACACTGAGGCAACACAGTGTGAGCCCACACCGAGGCACCACAGTGAGACCCCACACCGAGGCACCACAGTGAGACCCCACACTGAGGCACCACAGTGAGACCCCACACTGAGGCACCACAGTGAAAACCCACACTGAGGCACCACAGTGACACCCCACACTGAGGCACCACAGTGAAACCCCACACTGAGACACCATAGTGAGACTCCACATTGAGGCATCACAGTGAGACTCCACACTGAGACACCACAGTGAGACTCCTACTGAGGGACCACAGTGAGACACGACACTGAGGCACCACACAGACACCCGACACAGAGGGACCACAGTGAGACCACACGCTGAGACACCAAAGTGTGACCCCACACTGAGAGACCATAGTGAGACCGCACACTGAGGGACCACATTGAGACACAACACTGAGGGACCACAGTGAGACCATGCACTGAGGGACCACAGCGAGACCCTACACTGGAGCACCACAGTGAGACCACACACGGAGGCACCACTCCGAGACTCCACACTGAGGCACCACACCAAGACGTTACACTGAGGCTCCACAGTGAGCCCCCACACTGAGGCATCACAGTGAGACCCATCACTGGGGAGCCACAGTGAGACCCAACACTGAGGCACGACAGTGAGGGACCATAATGAGACAACACACTGAGACACCACAGTGAGACCCCACACTGAGGTACCACAGTGAGACTCTACACTGAGGGTCCACAGTGCGATACCACAGTGAGACCCCGCACTGAGGCACCGCAGTGAGACCCCACACTGAGGCACCGCAGTGACACCCCACACTGAGTCAACACAGTGCAACACCACAGTGAGACCCCGCAATGAGACACCACAGTGAGATCCAACACTGAGGCACCGCAGTGAGACCCCACACTGAGTCAACACAGCAAGACCACACATTGAGGCACACAGTGAGACCTCACACTGAGGGACCACAGTGAGACCCCACACTGAGGGACCACATTGGGACACATCACTGAGGGACCACAATGAGACCACACACTGTAGCACCACAGTGAGACCACACACTGAAGCACCACAGTGAGACATTACACTGAGGCTCCACAGTGAGACCCCACACTGAGATGTTACACTGAGGCTCCACAGTGTGACCCCACACTGAGGGGCTACAGTGAAACCCCACTCTGAGGGATCACAGTGAGACCCCACACTGAGGCACTTCAGTGAGTCTCCACACTGAAGGACCACAGAGAGATACAACACTGAGGGACCACAGTGAAACCCCACACTGTGGCACCACAGTGAGACTCCACACTGAGGCACCACAGTGAGACCCCACACTGAGGGACCACAGCGAGACCCCACACTGAGGCACCACAGCGAGACCCTACACTGAGCGACCACTGTCGTGCCTCAGTGTGGGGTCGCACTGTTGTCCCTCAGTGTGGAGCCTTACTGTGGTCCCTCAGTGTGGGGTCTCACTGTGGCGTCTCAGAGTGGGGTCACACTGTGGTGCCTCAGTGTGGGGTATTACTATGGTGCCACTATGTGTGGTCTCACTGTCGTGGCTCAGTGTGTGGTCTCACTGTGGTGCCTCAGCGTGGGGTCTCACTGTGGTCCCTCAGTGTGGGGTCTCACTGTCGTGGCCTCAGTGTGGGGTCTCACTGTGGTGTTTCAGTGAGTGGTCTCACTGTCGTGCCACAGTGTGGGGTCTCACTGTGGTGCCTCAGTGTGGGGTATCATTATGTTGCCATAATTGTGGTCTCACTGTGGTGTCTCAGTGTGGGGTCTCACTGTGTTCCATAAGTGTTGAGTCTCCCTGTGGCTTCTCAGTGTGGGGTAACACTGTGGCCGACTGTGTGGGGTTTCACTGTGGTTCCTCAGTGTGGGGTCTCACTATGGTGTCTCAGTGTGTGGTCTCACTGTGGTTCCTCAGTGCGGGATCTCATTGTGGTCCCACCATTTAGGCTCTCGCTGTGGTCGCTCAGTGTGAGGTCTCACTGTGGTCCCTCTGTCTGGGATCTCACTATGGTGCTTCAGTGCGTAGTCTCACTGTGGTTGCTCAGTGTGGACCCTCACTGTGGTACTTCATTGTGGTGTCTCACTGTGGTCCCTCAGTGTGTGGTCTCACTGTGGACCCTGAGTGTGTGGTCTCACTGTGATGGCTCAGTGTGAGGTCTCACTGTGGTGTCTCAGTGTGGGGTCTCACTGTGTTCCATAAGTGTGGGGACTCCCTGTGACGTCTCAGTGTGGGGTAACACTGGCTGTCAGTGTGGGGTTACACTGTGGTCCCTCAGTGCAGGGTCTCATTGTGGTCCCGCCATTTGGGCTATCACTGTGGCCCCTCTGTGTGGGGTCTCACTGTGGGGCCTCATTGTGGGATCTCACTGTTGTCCATCAGTGTTGGGTCTCACTGTGGTGCCTTAGTTTGGGGTCTCACTGTGGTCCCTCAGTTGACGTCTCAGTGTGGTCCCTTAGTGTTGTGTCTCACTGTGGTCCCTCACTGTCGGGTTTCACTGTCGTGTCTCAGTGTGGGGTCTCACTGTGTTCCCTCAGTGTGGTGTTTCAATGTGATGTCGCAGTGTGGAGTCTCATTGTGGTCCCTCACTGTCGGGTTTCACTGTCGTGCCTCAGTGTGGGGTCTCACTGTGTTCCCTCAGTGTCGGGTGCAGTCTGGTACCTCAATGTTGGGTGTCACTGTGGTCCCTCAGTGTGGAGTCTCACTGTGGTGCCTCAGTGAGGGGTATCACTGCAGTGTCTCAATGTGGAGTCTGACTGTGGTGCCTCTGTGTGGGGTCTCACTGTGGTGTCCCAGTGTGGGGTCTCACTGTGGTCCCTCACTGTCGGGTTTCATTGTCGTGCCTCAATGTGGGGTCTCACTGTGGTGCCTCAGTGAGGGGACTCACTGCGGTGCCTCAATGTGGGGTCTCACTGTGGTGCCTCAATGTGGGGTCTCACTGTGGTGCCTCAATGTGGGGTCTCACTGTGGTCCCTCAGTTGGCATCTCAGTGTGGTCCCTTAGTGTTGTGTCTCACTTTGGTGTCTCAGTGTTGGGTCTCACTGTGGTGCCTCAGTGTGGTGTCTCAATGTGATGTCTCAGTGTGGAGTCTCACTGTGGTCCCTCACTGTCGGGTTTCGTTGTCGTGCCTCAGTGTGGGGTCTCACTGTGATGCCTCAGTGAGGGGACTCACTGCGGTGCCTCAATGTGGGGTCTCACTGTGGTGCCTCAATGTGGGGTCTCACTGTGGTGCCTCTGTGTGGGGTCTCACTGTGGTCCCTCAGTGTGAGGTCTCACTGTGGTCCCTCAGTGCGGGGTCTCACTGTGGTCCCTCAGTGTGGGGTCTCACTGTGGACCCTCAGTGTGGGGTCTCACTGTGGACCCTCAGTGTGGGATCTCACTGTGGTCCCTCAGTTGGCATCTCAGTGTGGTCCCTTAGTGTTGTGTCTCACTTTGGTGTCTCAGTGTTGGGTCTCACTGTGGTGCCTCAGTGTGGTGTCTCAATGTGATGTCTCAGTGTGGTGTCTCACTGTGGTCCCTCACTGTCAGGTTTCGTTGTCGTGCCTCAGTGTGGGGTCTCACTGTGGTGCCTCAGTGAGGGGACTCACTGCGGTGCCTCAATGTGGGGTCTCACTGTGGTGCCTCTGTGTGGGGTCTCACTGTGGTCCCTCAGTGTGAGGTCTCACTGTGGTCCCTCAGTGCGGGGTCTCACTGTGGTCCCTCAGTGTGAGGTCTCACTGTGGTCCCTCAGTGTGGGGTCTCACTGTGGACCCTCAGTGTGGGATCTCACTGTGGACCCTCAGTGTGGGGTCTCACTGTGGACCCTCAGTGTGGGATCTCACTGTGGTCCCTCAGTTGGCATCTCAGTGTGGTCCCTTAGTGTTGTGTCTCACTTTGGTGTCTCAGTGTTGGGTCTCACTGTGGTGCCTCAGTGTGGTGTCTCAATGTGGTGCCTCAGTGTGGTGTCTCACTGTGGTCCCTCACTGTCAGGTTTCGTTGTCGTGCCTCAGTGTGGGGTCTCACTGTGGTGCCTCAGTGAGGGGACTCACTGCGGTGCCTCAATGTAGGGTCTCACTGTGGTGCCTCTGTGTGGGGTCTCACTGTGGTCCCTCAGTGTGAGGTTTCACTGTGAGGTTTCACTGTGGTCCCTCAGTGTGGGATCTCACTGTGTTCCCTCAGTGTGGGGTCTCACTGTGGACCCTCAGTGTGGTGTCTCACTGTGGACCCTCAGTGTGGGATTTCACTGTGGTCCCTCAGAGTCGGGTCTCACTGTGGTCCGCCACTTTTGGTCTCACTGTGGTCCCTCAGTGTGGGGTCTCACTGCGGTCTCTCAGTGTGGGGTCGCACTGTTGTCCCTCAGTGTGGGGTCTCACTGTGGACCCTCAGTGTGGGGTCTCACTGTGGTGTCACTGTGTGTGGTCTCACTGTGGACCCTCAGTGTGGGGTCTCACTGTGGTGCCACAATGTGGAGTCTCACTGTGGCCCCTCAATGTGAGCTCTCACTGTGGCCCCTCTGTATGAGGTCTCACTGTGGACCCACAGTATGGGGACTCACTGTGGTGCGTCAGTATGGGGTCTCACTGTGGTCCCGTTGTGTGCGGACTCACTGTGGTGCCTCAGTGTAGGATCTCACTGTGGGCCTCAGTGTGAGGCCTCACTGTGGACCCGTTGTGTGGGGTCTCACTGTGGTGTCTCATAATGAGGTCTCACTGTGGTCCCGCTGTGTGGGGTCTCACTGTGGTCCCTCATTGTGGGGTCTCATTGTCGTGCCTCAGTGTGGGGTCTCACTGTTGTCCGTCAGTGCCAGGTGTTGGTGTGGTGCCTCAGCGTTGGGTCTCGCTGTGGTGCCTCCATATGGAGTCTCATTGTGGTGCTTCAGTGTGGGATCTCACTGTGGTCCCTCAGAGTCGGGTCTCACTGTGGTCCGTCACTGTGGGGTCTCAATGTGGTTCCTCAGTGTGGGGTCTCACTGCGGTCCCTCAGTGTGGGGTCGTACTGTTGTCCCTCAGTGTGGGGTCTCAATGTGGTTCCTCAGTGTGGGGTCTCACTGTGGTCCCTCAGTGTGTGGTCTCACTGTGGTGCCTCTGTGTGGGTCTCACTGTGGACCCTCAGTGTGGGGTGTCATTGTTGTCACTCAGTGGGGGCCCTACTGTGGTCCCTCAGTGTGGGGTCTCACTGTGGTGTCTCAGTGTGGGGTCTCACTGTGGCGTCTCAGAGTGGGATCACACTGTGGCCCCTCAGTGTGGAGTCTCACTGTGGTTCCTCCGTGTGGGGTCTCACTGTGGTCCCTCAGTGTGAGGACTCACTGTAGTCCCTCTATTCGGGGTCTCACTATGGTGCCTCAGTGTGGGGCCTCACTGTAGTACGTCATTGTGGTGTCTCACTGTGGTCCCTCAGTTTCGGGTGTTGGTATGGTGCCTCAGTGTGGGGTCTCACTTTGGTGACTCAGTGTGGGGTCTCACTGTGGTCCCTCAGTGTGTGGTCTGACTGTGTACCCTGACTGTGGGGTCTCAATGTGGTCCCTCAGTGTGGGGTCTCACTGTGGTGTCTCAGTGTGGGGGCTCACTGTGGTGCCTCAGTGTGAGTCTCACTGTGGACCATCAGTGTGGGGTCTCATTGTTGTCACTCAATGTGGGGTCTTACTGTGGTCCATCAGTGTGGGTGCTCACTGTGGTTCCTCAGTGTGAGTCTCACTGTGGTGCCTCAGTGTGAGTCTCACTGGACCCTTAGTGTGGGGTCTCATTGTTGTCACTCAATGAGGCATCTTACAGTGGTACCTCAGTGTGGGATCTCACTGTGGTCCCTCAGTTGGCATCTCAGTGTGGTCCCTTAGTGTTGTGTCTCACTTTGGTGTCTCAGTGTTGGGTCTCACTGTGGTGCCTCAGTGTGGTGTCTCAATGTGGTGCCTCAGTGTGGTGTCTCACTGTGGTCCCTCACTGTCAGGTTTCGTTGTCGTGCCTCAGTGTGGGGTCTCACTGTGGTGCCTCAGTGAGGGGACTCACTGCGGTGCCTCAATGTAGGGTCTCACTGTGGTGCCTCTGTGTGGGGTCTCACTGTGGTCCCTCAGTGTGAGGTTTCACTGTGAGGTTTCACTGTGGTCCCTCAGTGTGGGATCTCACTGTGTTCCCTCAGTGTGGGGTCTCACTGTGGACCCTCAGTGTGGTGTCTCACTGTGGACCCTCAGTGTGGGATTTCACTGTGGTCCCTCAGAGTCGGGTCTCACTGTGGTCCGCCACTTTTGGTCTCACTGTGGTCCCTCAGTGTGGGGTCTCACTGCGGTCTCTCAGTGTGGGGTCGCACTGTTGTCCCTCAGTGTGGGGTCTCACTGTGGACCCTCAGTGTGGGGTCTCACTGTGGTGTCACTGTGTGTGGTCTCACTGTGGACCCTCAGTGTGGGGTCTCACTGTGGTGCCACAATGTGGAGTCTCACTGTGGCCCCTCA
Source organism: Hemiscyllium ocellatum (assembly GCF_020745735.1). Lineage (NCBI taxonomy): Eukaryota > Metazoa > Chordata > Chondrichthyes > Orectolobiformes > Hemiscylliidae > Hemiscyllium > Hemiscyllium ocellatum. The sequence goes on along the minus strand of NC_083447.1, from coordinate 20,511,672 downwards.
ATGTGAGCTCTCACTGTGGCCCCTCTGTATGAGGTCTCACTGTGGACCCACAGTATGGGGACTCACTGTGGTGCGTCAGTATGGGGTCTCACTGTGGTCCCGTTGTGTGCGGACTCACTGTGGTGCCTCAGTGTAGGATCTCACTTGGGCCTCAGTGTGAGGCCTCACTGTGGACCCGTTGTGTGGGGTCTCACTGTGGTGTCTCATTATGAGGTCTCACTGTGGTCCCGCTGTGTGGGGTCTCACTGTGGTCCCTCATTGTGGGGTCTCATTGTCGTGCCTCAGTGTGGGGTCTCACTGTTGTCCGTCAGTGCCAGGTGTTGGTGTGGTGCCTCAGCGTTGGGTCTCGCTGTGGTGCCTCCATATGGAGTCTCATTGTGGTGCTTCAGTGTGGGATCTCACTGTGGTCCCTCAGAGTCGGGTCTCACTGTGGTCCGTCACTGTGGGGTCTCAATGTGGTTCCTCAGTGTGGGGTCTCACTGCGGTCCCTCAGTGTGGGGTCGTACTGTTGTCCCTCAGTGTGGGGTCTCAATGTGGTTCCTCAGTGTGGGGTCTCACTGTGGTCCCTCAGTGTGTGGTCTCACTGTGGTGCCTCTGTGTGGGTCTCACTGTGGACCCTCAGTGTGGGGTGTCATTGTTGTCACTCAGTGGGGGCCCTACTGTGGTCCCTCAGTGTGGGGTCTCACTGTGGTGTCTCAGTGTGGGGTCTCACTGTGGCGTCTCAGAGTGGGATCACACTGTGGCCCCTCAGTGTGGGGTCTCACTGTGGTTCCTCCGTGTGGGGTCTCACTGTGGTCCCTCAGTGTGAGGACTCACTGTAGTCCCTCTATTCGGGGTCTCACTATGGTGCCTCAGTGTGGGGCCTCACTGTAGTACGTCATTGTGGTGTCTCACTGTGGTCCCTCAGTTTCGGGTGTTGGTATGGTGCCTCAGTGTGGGGTCTCACTTTGGTGACTCAGTGTGGGGTCTCACTGTGGTCCCTCAGTGTGTGGTCTGACTGTGTACCCTGACTGTGGGGTCTCAATGTGGTCCCTCAGTGTGGGGTCTCACTGTGGTGTCTCAGTGTGGGGGCTCACTGTGGTGCCTCAGTGTGAGTCTCACTGTGGACCATCAGTGTGGGGTCTCATTGTTGTCACTCAATGTGGGGTCTTACTGTGGTCCATCAGTGTGGGTGCTCACTGTGGTTCCTCAGTGTGAGTCTCACTGTGGTGCCTCAGTGTGAGTCTCACTGGACCCTTAGTGTGGGGTCTCATTGTTGTCACTCAATGAGGCATCTTACAGTGGTACCTCAGTGTGGGATCTCACTGTGGACCCCCAGTGTGGGGTCTCACTGTGGTGACAGAGTGTGTGGTCTCACTGTGGACCCTCAATGTGGGTTCTCACTGTGGCCCCTCTGTGTGAGGTCTCACGTGGCCACTCTGTGTGAGGTCTCACTGTGGACCCTCAGTGCGTGGTCTCACTGTGATCCCTCAGTGCGGGGTCTCACTTTGGTCCCTCAGTGCGGGGTCTCACTGTGGTCCCTCAGTGTGGGGTCTCACTGTGGTGTCTCAGTATGAGGTCTCACTGTGGTCCCGCTGTGTGGGGTTTCACTGTGGTGCATCAGTGTGGGGACTCACTGTGGAGCCTCAGTGTAATGTCTCGGTGTGGTGCCTTAGTGTGGTGTCTGTGTAGTCGCTCATTGTTGGGTGTCAGTGTGATCCCTCAGTATGGGGTCTCGGAGTGGTCCCTCCCTGTGTGGTCTCACTGTGGTCCCTCAGTGTGAGGTCTCACTGTGGTGCCACAGTGTGGGGCCTCACTGTAGACCCTCAGTGTGAGGTCTCACTGTGGTCCCGTTGTGTGTGGCCTCACTGTGGTGTCTCAGTGTGAGGTCTCAATGTGGTCCCTCAGAGTGGGATCTCAGTGTGGTGCCTCAGTGTGAGGTCTCACTGCCGTGCCACAGTGTGGAGTCTCACAGTGGTGTCTCAGTGTGGGGTCTCACTGTGGTCCCTCATTGTGGGATCTTACTGTCTGCTTCAGTGTGGGGTCTCACTGTGGTCCCTGAGTGTCTGGTGTCGTTGTGGTCCCTCAGTGTGGTGTCTCACTGTGGTCCCTCAGCGGGTGGTCTCACTGTGGTGCCTCAGTGTGGGATTCACTGTGGTGCCTCAGTGTGGGGGTCTCATGTGGTGCCTCAGTGTGGGGTTTCACTGTGGTGCCTCGGTGTGGAGTCTCACTGTGGACCCTCAGTGTGGGGTCTCACTGTGGTGCCACAGTGTGGGGTCTCACTGTGGCCCGTCAGTGTGAGGTCTCACTGTGGACCCTCAGTGTGGGGTCTCATTGTCGTGCCTCAGTGTGGGGTCTCACTGTTGTCCCTCAGTGTCAGGTGTCAGTGTGGTGCCTCAGTGTTGGATCTCGCTGTGGTGCCTCCATATGGAGTCCCACTGTGGTGCTTCAGTGTGGGGTCTCACTGTGGTCCCTCAGAGTCGGGTCTCACTGTGGTCCGTCACTGTGGAGTCTCAATGTGGAGTCTCAATGTGGTCCCTCAGTGTGGGGTCTCACTGTGGTCCCTCAGCATTGGGGTCTCACTGCAGTCCCTCAGTGTGGGGTCTCACTGTTGTCCGTCAGTGTGGGGCCTCACTGTGGCCCCTCAGTGTGTGGTCTCACTGTGGTCCCTCTGTGTGTGAGGGACCAGAGTGAGACCACACACGGAGGGACCACAGTGCGACCCCACACTGAGGCACCAAAATGAGACCCTGCACTGTAGACCGTCAGTGTGGGGTCTCATTGTTGTCACTCAGTATGGGGCCTTACTATGGTCCCTCAGTGTGGGGTCTCACTGTTGTGTCTCAGTGTGGGGTCTCTCTGTGGCGTCTCAGAGTGAGGTCACACTGTGGCCCCTCAGTGTGGGGTCTCACTCTGTTGTCTCAGTGTGTGGTCTCACTATCGTCCCTCAGTGTGGGGTCTCACTGTGGTCTCTCCGTGTGGGCTCTCACTGTGGTCCCTCAGTGTGAGGTCTCACTGTGGTCCCTCTATTCGGGGTCTCAATATGGTGCCTCTGTGTGGGGTCTCACTGTGGCCTCTCAGTTTCGGGTGTTGAGGTGTGGTGCCTCAGTGTGGGGTCTCACTTTGGTGACTCAGTGTGGGGTCTCAGTGTGGTCCCTCAGGGTTGGGTCTCACTATGGTCCGTCACTGTGGGGACTCAATGTAGTCCCTCAGTATGGGGTCTCACTGTGGTGTCTCAGTGTGGGGGCTCACTGTTGTGTCTCAGTGTGGGGTCTCACAGCGGTGCCTCAGTGTGAGTCTCACTGTGGACCCACAGTGTGGGGTCTCAATGTTGTCACTCAATGAGGGGTCTTACAGTGGTCCCTCAGTGTGGGGTCTCACTGTGGTGTCTCAGTGTGTGGTCTCACTGTGGTCCCTCAGTGTGGGGTCTAACTGTCGTGCCTCAGCGTGGGTTCTCACTGTGGTCCCTCAGTGTCGAGTGTCGGTGTGGTGCCTCAGTGTGGAGTCTCACTGTGGTCCCTCAGAATCGGGTCTCACTGTGGTCCCTCACTGTTGTCCCTCAGTGTGGGGTCTCACTATGGTGACTCAGTGTGGGGTCTCACTGTGGTGACTCAGTGTGGAATCTCACTGCGGTCCCTCAGTGTGGGGTCTCACTGTGGACCCTCAGTGTGGGGTCTTATTGTTGTCGCTCAGTGTGTGTTCTTACTGTGGTCCCTCAGTGTCGAGTGTCGGTGTGGTGCCTCAGTGTGGAGTCTCACTGTGGTCCCTCAGAATCGGGTCTCACTGTGGTCCCTCACTGTTGTCCCTCAGTGTGGGGTCTCACTATGGTGACTCAGTGTGGGGTCTCACAGTGGTGTCACAGTGTGGGGTCTCACTGTGGTCCCTCAGTGTGGGGTGTCACTGTGGTCCCTCAGTGTGAAGTCTCACTGTGGTGCCTCAGCGTGAGGTCTCACTGTGGTGCCTCAATATGTGGTCTCATTGTGGTCTCTCAGTGTGGGGTGTCACTGTGGACCCTCAGTGTGCGGTCTCATTGTGATGCCTCATTATGGGGTCTTACTGTTGTGCCCTAGTGTGGGGTCTCACTGTGGCGTCTCAGTGTGAGGTCTCACTGTGTTCCCACTGTGTGGGATCTCATTGTGGTGCCTCAGTGTGAGGTCTCACTGTGTTTCTGCTATGTGGGGTCTCACTGTGGTGTCTCAGTGTGAGGTCTCACGGTGGTCCCATAGTGTGGGGTCTCACTGTGTTGTCTCAGTGTGAGGTCTCACTGTGGTCCCTCAGTCGGTCTCTCATTGTGGTGTCTTAGTGTGGTGTCTCACTGTGGGGTTTCACTGTTGTGCCTCAGTGTATGGTCTCACTGTGTTCCCTCAGTGTCGGGTGTCAGTGTAGTGCGTCAGTGTTGGGTCTCACTGTGATGCCTCAGTGTGGGGTCTCACTGTGGTCCCTCAGTGCGAGGTCTCAATGTGGTGCCTCAGTGTGGGGTCTCAATGTGGTGTCTCAGTGTGGGGTCTCACTGTGGTCCCTCAGTGTCGGGTGGCGGTGTGGTGCCTCAATGTAGGGTTTCACTTTTGTGCCTCAGTGTCGGGTGTTGGTGTGGTGCCTCAGTACGGGGTCTAGCTGTGGTGTCTCACTGTGAACCCTCAGTGTGTGGTCTCACTGTGGTCCCTCAGAGTGGGGTCTCACTGTTGTCCCTCAGAGTCGGGTCTCAGTGTGGTGTCTCAGTGTGGGGCCTCACTGTGATGTCTAATTGTGGGGTCTCACTGTGGTCCCTCAGTGTGGGGTCTCATTGTTGTCGCTCAGTGTGGGGTCTCATTGTGGCCCCTCAGTGTGGGGTCTCACTGTGTCGTCACAGTGTAGGGTCTCATTTTGGTGCCTCAGTGTGTGGTCTCACTGTGGTCCCTCAGTGTGAGGTCTCACTGTGGTCCCTCAGTGTGGGGTCTCACTGTGGTCCCGCAGTCCGGGGTCTTACTGTGGTCCCTCAGTGTGGGGTCTCACTGTGGTATCTCTGTGTGATGTCTCGCTGTGGTGACTCAGTGTGGGGTCTCACTGTGGTGCCTCAGGGTGGGATCTCACTGTGGTCCATCAGTGTGGGGTCTCACAGTGGTCCCTCAGTGCGGGGTCTCACTGTGGTCCCTCAGTGTGGGGTCTCACTGTGGTCCCTCAGTGCGATGTCTCACTGTGGTCCCTCAGTGTGGGGTCTCACTGTGGTGCCACAATGTGGAGTCTCACTGTGGTGCCTCAGAATGGGGTCTTACTGTGGTCCCTCAGTGTCAGACCTCACTGAAGTCCCTCAGTGTGTTTTCCCACTGTGGAGCCTCAGTGTGACGTCACGGTGTGGTGCCTCAGTTTGATGTCTCCCTGTGATGCCTCAGAGTGGGGTCTCACTGGGGTACCTCAGTGTATGGTCTCACTGCAGTGTCTCAGTATGGGGTCTCACTGTGGTCCCTCATTGTGGGGTCTCACTGTGGTGTCTCAGTGTGAGATCTCACTGTGGTGCCCCAGTGTGGGGTCACAGTGTGGGGTCTCACTGTGGTGTCTCAGTGTGAGATCTGACTGTGGTGCCCCAGTGTGGGGTCACAGTGTGGGGTCTCACTGTGGTGTCTCAGTGTGAGATCTCACTGTCGTGCCTCAGTGTGGGGTCTCACTGTGGTGCCTCAGTGTGGGGTCTCACTGTTGAGGCTCAGTGTCGGGCCTCACTGTGGTGTCTCAGTGTGAGATCTCACTGTGGTGCCTCAGTGTGGGGTCTCACTGTGGTGCCTGAGTGTGAGGTCTCACTGTGGTCCTGTTATGTGGGGTCTCACTGTGGTCCCGTTGTGAGGGGTCTCACTGTGGTGTCTCAGTGTGAGTTCTCACTGTGGTCCTTCAGTGCGGCATCTCACTCTCGTGCCTCAGTGTAACGTCTCGGTGTGGTGCCTCAGTGTGGTGTCTCACTGTGGTCCCTCATTTTGGGGTCTCACTGTCATGCCTCAATGTGGCGTCTCACTGTGGTGTCACAGTGTGAGGGCTCACTGTGGTCCCACTGTGTGGGGTTTCACTGTGCTGCCTCAGTGTGAGGTCTCACTGTGGTGTCTCATTGTGGGACTCACTGTGGTGCCTCAGTGTGGGGTCTCACTGTGGTCCCCAGTGTGGGGTCTCACTATGGTGCCACAATATGTGGTTTCACTGTCGTGCCTCAGTGTGGGGTCTCACTTTGGTCCGTCAGTTTGGAGTCTCACTGTGGTGACTCAGTGTGGGGTCTCACCATGGTGCCTCAGTGTGGGGTCTCACCACAGTCCCTCATTATGGGGTCTCACTGTGGTGCCACAGTGCGGGGTCTCACTGTGGTGCCTCAGTGTGGGGTCTCACTGACTTGCCTCAGTGTGGGATCTCACTGTGGTGCCACAGTGCGGGGTCTCACTGTGGTGCCTCAGTGTGGGGTCTCACTGTTGTCCCTCAGTGTGGGGTCTGTCTGTGGACCATCAGTGTGTGGTCTCATTGAGGTGCCTCATTATGGGTTCTTACTGTGGTCCCTCAGTGTCGGGTCTCACTGTGGTGCCTCAGTGTGGAGTCTCACTGTGGTGCCTCAGTGTGGGGTCTCACTGTGGTGTCTCAGTTGGTGTCTCATTGTGGTCCCTCAGTGTGGGGTCTCACCTGGCCCCTCAGTGCGGGGTCTCAATGTGGCGCCTCAGTGTGGGGTCTCACTGTAGTCTGTCAGTGTGGGGTCTCACTGTTCTGCCTCAGTGTGGGATCTCACTGTGGTCCCTCAGTGTCGGGTGTCGGTGTGGTGCCTCAATGTGGGGTCTCACTTCGGTGCCTCAGTGTGGAGTCTAGCTGTGGTGTCTCACTGTGATCCCTCAGTGTGTAGTCTCTCTGTATTCCCTGAGAGTGGGGTCTCACTGTGGTTCCTCACTATTGTCCCTCAGTGTGGGATCTCACTATGGTCCCTCAGTGTGGGGTCTCACTATGGTCCCTCAGTGTGAGATCTCTCTGTGATCCTTCAGTGTGTAGACTCATTGTGGCGCCTCAGTGTGGGGTCTCATGATGGTGCCTTATTGTGGGGTATCACTGTGGTCCCTCAATGTGGTTTCTCAATGTGGTGCCTCTGTGTGAGGTCTCACTGTGGTCCATCAGTGTGGGGTCTCACAGTCGTCCCTCAGTGTGGGATCTCACTTTGGTCCATCAGTGTGTGGTCTCATTGTGGTGTCTCAGTGTGAGGTGTCAATGTGGCGTCTCAGTGTGGTCTCTCATTGTGGGGTGTCTCTAGGAACCCTCATAGTGGGTCTAACTGAGGTGGTCATTGTGGGGTCACACTGTGGTGACTCCTTGTGGGGTCTCACTGCGGTCCCTCAATGTGGGGTCGCACTGTGGTCCCTCAGTGTGAGTTCTGACTGTGGTGCCTCAGTGTGGGGTCTTCCTGTGGTCCCACATTGTGCGGTCTCTCTGTAGTCCCTCAGTGTGGGGTCTCACTGTACTCCCTCTGTGTTGGGTGTACCTGTGGTCCCTCAGTGTAAGATCTCACTGTGGTCCCTCAGTATGGTTTCTTACTTTGGTGCCTCAGTGTGGGGTCTCACTGTGGCGTGTCAGTGTGGGGTCTCACTGTGGTGCCTAAGTGTGGGGTCTCTCTGTGGTCCCTCTGTGTGGGTTCTGACTTTGGTGCCTCAGTGTGGGATCTCACTGTTGTCCCTCATTGTGCGATCTCTCTGTGGTCCCTCAGTGTGGGGTCTCACTGTGGTCCCTCAGTGTGGTGTCTCACTGTGTTGCCTCAGTGTGGGCTCTCGGTGAGTGGTTTGGGTCAGGGGTCTTGTTGCAGCGTTTGTAAAAACAATGACTGCAGATGCTGGAAACCAGATTCTGCATTAATGGTGCTGGAAGAGCACAGCAGTTCAGGCAGCATTCAAAGTGTAGCGAAATCGACGTTTCGGGCTAAAGCCCTTCATCAGGAATAAAGGCAGTGTCCCTGAAGTGTGAAGAGATATGAGGAGGGTCCATTTTAACAGTTTCCTCACTTCCCCTTCCCCCACCTCACCCTTGTTCCAAACTACCAGCTCAGCACTGTCCCCATGACTTGTCCGGACTTGTCCGGACTTTTCCTACCTGCCTATCTTCATTTCCACCTATCCATTCCACCCTCTCCTCCCTGACCTATCACCTTCATCCCCTCCCCCACTCACCTATTGTACTCTATGCTACTTTGTCCCCACCCCCACCCTCCTCTAGCTTATCACTCCACGCTTCAGGCTCACTGCCTTTATTCCTGATGAAGGGCTTTTGCCCGAAACATCGATTTCGCTGCATTTTGGATGTTTGGTGCAGCGTTTCATTAGGGGAACTGGTGTGGGGTCTTGATGTGGGATATGAGTGAGGGGTCTGTTCTGTATCTTAGCATGGATTTCTATGTGGCGTCTTGGTACAGTGCTCAGTGCTTGCTTAGTGGGGTGTCAGTCCGAGGTCTATGTACTAACATTGGAATGTGGTGAAGGTACTGTTATGGTTGTACTTTTCCGTTAAAGATGTAGGTACAGGGATGGACTGTTGTGACTCATATGGACTATGAGTACTGGTTGTGTGCTGTCGGTACAGTTATGTAGTGTAGATATAGGAGTAGGAATTGTGTCTTCCATTGGCATATGCACAGAATTTCTTCATAATGTATGTTTAAATAGCATTGGAGTGGGGTGGGGTGAATTACTTTTGACCTCAGTCTTCGGTTTGTGTGGACCTCAGTATTGGGTCAGAATGGACCTCAGTATTGGGTCTGTATGGGGGGTCAGTATAGGATCATTTTGGAAATCACTATGGGCATCAATATAGCTTCGTACAGGATCAGAACTAAGTTCAGTATAGGATCAGTATGGACATTAGAATAGGGGTCAGTGTGGGATGTGTTTATGGTCCATGTTTTGCTTAGTCTTGGGCCAGTATTGACCGTTCCAACAGTCTCCATACCTCTCACTGGATCTAATTCATATCAGGAAAACTTTCCTCTCCTGAGTAACCACTGATCATTGGGAATACCTGGAGATGGATGAGTGAGGGATTGTCAAACTGTGGGCCTTCAGAGCTGAGTCTGTCCTGTCTTCCTCACCTGGCACGTGTGGTTTTCAGCAGTTCAGCAGCAGTCAGTGATGTTCTCGGAGCCCTGAGACACTATACAGGAACCTGAGAACCTTCCAAATACTGAAGTTCCTACTCTCATATGGGACATGTTCTGACTGAGCTACCCCCCTCGACCTGCTAAGCTGCCTGCTCATTGTTAGGTGTCTCTGATAGCCAATGGGAGTGGGGAAGTGATTCAGACCTGATCAGCAAGGGGCCACATCCCTGTCTTTGGCTCAGTCAGATTTGAGATAGAGTAGTAAACACTAGATATTTCTGCAGATGAGAATGGTTGATCAGATTGGGGCAGGTACCTGGATGGTTCCTGATGCGTTCTCACTCCTCATGTGGAGAGACTTCATATCTTCAGTGAAACATTTCTTCCTTTGTTGATAAACATCGGAGAGCTTAGCGACATTGTGAGACTTGTGGTCTCCAAACAGCTTGCAGATGCTGCATATGGGCATATCATCGTGTAAGCACATCTGTGAAAACAGCACAACTTGGGATAGTGAAGGAACATTGTCAGACGCTGTGTGGTGCATCTCACCTTCTGGTTCACCAACACAACCCTGAGACTCACTTAGACTCTTACATTAGAGAAGAAATTGCACATTGTGATGTCAGGAACATGATTCATGAGACCTCTGATTCATTTGCAGTGTCTGAGTATATCTGATTAGATTAGATTCCCTACAGTGTGGGAACAGGCCCTTCGGCCCAACAAGTCCACACCGACCCTCCAAAGAGTAACCCATCCGGACCCATTTCCCATTTTTACCCCTGATTAACGTGCCTAACACTGTGGGCAATTTAGCATGGCTATGCTAAATTCAGCAATGGAGGACAACGGGATTAATTAAGAAAGGGAAAACAGAGCACATGTGTAAGTTTCTGAGGAACACACAACTTTTACAGTCAGATTTTTATAGGTTTGTGAGGAGAAAGGTGTTGCTGAAGATGAATGTAGCTCTCTTACAGACAGAAATGGGAGACTTGATACTTGGGAACAAAGAAATGGCTGATCAGCTACATTCACGCTTTGATTCGGTGTTCACAAAGGAGGGCACAAATACAGGAAATGTTGGGAGCACAGCATTTAGTGAGAGGGAGGAAGTGAAGGAAATCAGTATTAGTTGGGAAATGGAGTTGAGGAAATCTGTGGGACTGAAGGCTGATAAATCCCCAAGGCCTGACAAGCTACATCTCAGGAAGAGGCCCTAGAAATAGTGGGACGTGTCGATGGTCAACTCCCAAGATTCCATAGAACAACAGTTGCTACAGATTGGAGGATAGCAAATGCTCGCTTTTAAATAGGGGAGGCAGAGAAAATCAGAAATTATAGACCAGTTCACCTGAAGTTGGTATTCTCAGTTGTATTTTGTGTCTCCTAGATTATCCAGTTGTGGAGGGACTGTTGTTGGGAATCAGAGGAGGCAGGAAGTTTCTGGTGTGAAACCTTCATTGCTTGTGTGTGAGGGTGATGGGTTCCCATTCTCTCCTCACCTTCGTTTATGTTTGTTTAGCCTCAGCACGGGCAAGAAGTGGAAAGTTTGTGGAATTTGCCTGCAAAGCCTCTGGTCACTTTAAGGGTTGGGGAGACAGGAGGAAATGTTGCTCCTCTAAAAAATGGCATGGACCCGGGGGGGGGTATATTGGGGTGGGGTGGTTTCTCGTCAGTGTCGCCCCCTTTTCAGCTGGTGCTTGAAGTCTGCGTCCTCACCGAAACAAATTATCCAAGTAAAAAAATTTGGAGCCAACTGAAGTAACCATGAGGGAAATGGACTTAGGGGAAAAAGAAAATGTGTGTAGATTAGATTAGATTAGATTAGATTTACAGTGTGGAAACAGGCCCTTCGGCCCAACAAGTCCACACCGACCCGCCGAAGCGAATCCCACCCATACATTTACCCCTTAACTAACACTACGGGCAATTTAGCATGGCCAATTCACCTGACCCACACATCTTTGGTCTGTGGGAGGAAACCGGAGCACCCGGAGGAAACCCACGCTGACACAGGGAGAACGTGCAAACTCCACACAGTCAGTCGCCTGAGTCGGGAATTGAACCCGGGTCTCAGGCGCTGTGAGGCAGCAGTGCTAACCACTGTGCCACCGTGCCGCCCACAGCTTCTTTAAAATGGAACTGCAACACTCACCAGATTCATGAGTTCCTCTTCATGCTTGTCACACATTTGAGTTTTCTGGCTCAGTTCCTTGTTGCAGATAATCTCCAACTCCTGCTTAAACTTGTCCAGCACATTTTCTGCAAAAATGTTTCGTTTTAAAATCCCGATCCCTTTTCCACGCAGGTAGGTGAGCTGAGAAGGGATGTTAATTAAGCAAACAACAAATGCATTAGAGCAATTGTCCTCATGTTTATGTGAGTTTCAAGCTTGTCCTGGCTAAATTCAAGCCATATCACTTCGGTAAGTTACCCGTTCATTAGCATGTTATTGTTTGTGGGAGCTTGCTCTGTGCAAATTGGTTGCCATGCTACCAAAATTTGAAATGAGGCGGTGCGTCGAAAGTATTTAGAGTTATGGAGATGTACAGACCCTTCAGTCCAACTCATCCACGCCGACCAGATATCCCAACCCAATTTAGTCCCATTTGTCAGCACTTGGCCCATATCTCTCTAAACCCTTCCCAATTCATATACCCATCCAGATGCCTTTTAAATGCTGTAATTGTACCAGCCTCCACCACTTCCTCTGACAGCTCATTCCATACACGCACCACCCTTTGAATGAAAAGGTTGTCCCTTAGGTCTCTTTTATATCTTACCCCTCTCACCCTAAACCCATGCCCTTTAGATCTGGACTCCTCAGTGCTTGGGAGCCTCCTGTGAAGCGCTTCTATGATCTTTCCTCTGACATTTGTAGTGGTTTGAATCTGGAGGAAATGCTGGAGGAAAGATCATAGAAGTGCTTCACAGGAGGCTCCCAAGCACTGAGGATGTCATCTAGACAGGGGACGAAACATCTACAACACAAATTCCCAGCTCGGCAAACAGAACCACAACAACAAGCACCCAAGCTACAAATCTTCGTACAAACTTTGAACTAGATCTGGACTCCCCTACCCCAGGGAAAATACTTTGCCTATTTACCCTATCCATGCCCCTTATGATTTTAAGAACCATTATAATGTCATCCCTCAGCCTCCGACGCTTTACAGACAACAGCCCCAGCCTATTTAGCCTCTCCCTGTAGTCAAATACTCTAACTCTGGCAACCACATCCTTCCGATAGGAAGGAGACCAGAATTGCACGCAATATTCCAACAGTGGCCTAACCAATATCCTGTACAGCTGCAACATGACCTCCCAACTCCTGTACTCAATACTCTGACCAATAAAGGAAAGCATACCAAACGCCTTCTTCACTATCCTATCTACCTGTGATTCCACTTTCAAGGAGCTATGAACCTTCAGTCCAAGGTCTCGTTGTTCAACAACACTCCCTAGGACCTTACCATTAAGGTATAATTCCTACCCTGATTTGGCTTTCTAAAATACAGCATCTCATATTTATCTAAATTAAAATCCATCTGCCACTCTTTGGCCCATTTACCCATCTGATCAAGATTCCATTGTACTCTGAGGTAACCTTCTTCACTGTCCACTACATCGCTAATTTTGGTGTCATCTACAAACTTACAAACTATACCTCCTATGTTTACATTCAAATTATTTGTATAAATGATGAAAAGCAGTGGACCCAGCACCGATCCTTGTGGTACACCACTGGTCACAGGCATCCAGTCTGAAAAGCATCACCACCCTCAATCTTCTACCTTTGAGCCAGTTCTGTATCCACATGGCTAGTTCTCCCTGTATTCCGTGAGATCTAACCTTGCTAACTTCTACCATGAGGAACCTTGTCGAACACCTTCCTGAAGTCCATATAGATCATGTCTACCGCTCTGCCTCATCAGTCCTCTTCATCACTTCTTCAAAACATTCAGTCAAGTTTGTGAGACATGATTTCCTATGTACAAAGCCATGTTGACTATCCCGAATCAGTCCTTGCCTATTCAAATACATATAAATCCTGTCCCTCATTTTCCCTCCAACAACTTGCCCACCACTGATGTCAGGCTCACCTGTCTTTAGCTCCCTGCCTTTTCCTTACCACCTTCCTTAAACAATGGCACTACCTCCAGTCTTCCGGCACCTTACCTGTGACTATCGATGATACAAATATTTTAGCAGGGGCCCAGCAATCACTTCCCTAGCTTCCTGATCAGGTCCTCGGGATTTATTCACCTTTTTGCATTTTAAGACATCCAGCACCACGTCCTCTGTAATCTGGACATTTTTCAAGATGTCACCATCTGTTTCCTCACATTCTATATCCTCCATGTCCTTCTTACAATAACATTGATGCAAAATACTCATTTAGTATCTGCCTCATCTCCTGCAGCTCCACACAAACGCTGCCTTGCTGATCTTTGAGGGTGTCCTATTCTCTCCGTAGTTGCCCTTTTGTCCTTAATGTATTCTAAAATCCATTTGGATTCTCCTTAACCGTACTTGCCAAAGATATCTCATGTCCCTTTTCTGCCCTCCTGATTTCTCACTTAAGTATACACCCTTGTGTTGCTTTAAAGCATTTTGGATCATTATGTTGTTGTTAACAGCATTATATAAATACAACTGTTCTCACCATTTGAAATCCTTCTCATGAGTGACTGGTGTATGTCTGTTGGTTTTGTTCAGAGCAAGCTACATTACATAAGGCTTTGCATTATGTTATTGCGGTGAGCTGTGTTCTAAGGTTGAACTAGTCAGTTCACAAGTCAAGCGTGTGGTGCTGGAAAAGCAGAGCAGGTCAGGCAGCATCCGGGGAGCAGGAGAATCGATGTTTTGGGCAAACACCCTTCATCAGGAATGGGGCTCAGGACAGATGAGACTTGAACATGGGTCTCCTGGCCTAGAGACACTACTTATCCCTGCTGTGATCACGGTAAGTTGACTCATTCTGAGGTCAATTACAGGCTAATTCAGCAACCCTCTCTTGTTCCATATGCAATGCTTTCTCTGTTGAACTGGCAATTAGTTGCATTTCTTGTTTTCTGCTTAACCTCAGAAAAGCCTCTTTTCAAAACAATATTCTTTTCAATCTGTAACAAGTTTTGATAGATTTATCAGCTCCAGGTTTACTCCAAAGGCAGGTCCAGGTCCAAATGAGCTCCACTGTGGGTGGGGCAAGGAGACAGATTCCAAATCCATCTCGGCCAGAATGGGGATCAATCTGATCCACGCTGGTCATCCAACCAATTGACATGCACCACCCCCACCCAACTCCAACTCCTACTCCCCCACTAAGGATCCCCCAGTGGTTAGCACTGCTGCCTCACAGCGCAAAGGCCCCAAGTTCGATTCCAGGTGATTGTCCATGTGGATTTTGCACGTTCTCTGTGTGAGTTTCCTTCTGGTGCTCACGAGTTCGAAGGGCCGAATGGCTTCCTCCTGTGCCTATTTTCTATGTTAATGGTTCCTCCCATTCCACAGTTCAAAGATGTGCAGGTTAGGTGGATTAGCCATGCTGAATTGTCCATAATGTCTAGGGATGTGAAGGCTAGGTGGTTTAGTCATATTATGGGGATAGAGTAGGGGTCTGGGTTTGGGTGGGATTCTCGTCAGAGGGTTAGTGCAGACTTAATAGGCTGAATGGCACTGTAGGGACTCTATGAAATGCATTTATGAGCGCACAGTGACTTGATCTTTCCAAGTGCTTTCAGTTTAATAAGACAAAGCATTAAAGCTTACATGTGAACCACAGTGTCAGAACTGAGCAGGTGAAATAATGTGGATTTTGAAAGCTGGAGGAAAGCTAGGGTAAGAAACAGTATGGACTATTTGGAATTGTATCTACAACTTTGTATTACTGGGTGAGTCAGAGTGGCTTTGAAGTTTCCAATCCCTGCCACAATGGCGATGGAAAATGAGACAAGATAGAATTGGGATGACTACTAGTCTTAATGACAAAATTGTGAAATAAATACAGAGTTGAACAGAATACCAGAACAAACAAGGTTAGCAATTCTGTCAATGCTAGGGAAATGTGCTGCAAACTTTATTGTACTGTAGTTCTCATTGAGAAGCAGGAAATCTAAATTGGAGAAATATTAAAAGCCAATTTTACTTGTAAATGATATGTGTTTAACATCACAGATCAGGAAGAAAGGGAAAATGTTGATCAATACATGACTGCACTGTGACATCAAGCTGAATCTGAATTCCGACCAACCCTGAAATATCAGAAATTGGATTGTTTTTGGAAAAGAGATCCTGCCATTTACTGAGGGAAAGCTATCCCTGTGCAGAAGCTCTGAGGATATTAGTCATCAAATAGAGAATATTAAAGGCTTCGTCCGGAGGCTCATTGAAGATGTTATTTAGTATGGTGACGAAACGTCTGAAAGTGAACCTTCCAGCTCAGCGAGCAAACTTACATTCAATATTAATGCAAGGACAGTCAATACCTTATACTGAGAGTAAACAAGCCCAACAGAATGGGAAAAGTAAAGCAATTCCATATGAGGCAGAATAAAGATCAAGGCTGGATGACAGGATTTAAATGTTGTGGAGGATGCCTTGTGAATAGAAAGGAAAGATATCCAGCGTAGGGAAAGCAGTGCTTTAACTGGAAGAAGCTAAATCACTTTGTTTTCAAGGAAGAGAAGCAAGTCTTTAAAAACGGCTGCTGGAAAGATAACAGATGATGCTGATGAATCACTCTATACCATACAGCAAGGTGGTATTGTTAGATCTGGATTGTGACTGTTATGGGTGATGACTGCAGAAGGAGAGTATGATGTGTCAGATAGAGACTGGTGATTCCTGTAACAGCGTGAGCATCCCAGACCTTACAACGTGGTGCAAAATGGTGACCCAGGAATGGAAACATGGAAGATAAGGTTGAGGTTTATCTGATGGAATAATAGTCACCCCAGGCGGACAAGTGAAACTGAGAGCCCAGTGCACTGGGAAGAATGAAGACCTCAGTTCCAGACAGTAGACGTTAAACAACATCCACTCACCTCAACTGAAGAAAGTTAAAGCTTGAACTAATAACCGCAAATGTCCCAGCATTTTGCAGGGCACCAAATAATTTATTATTGGACAAATCATAGAAGATAACAGAAATGTTTTTGCAGGTCTCGGATGCCTAGCTGATGAATATAGTATACAATCCAGCACAAGAATAGGACCCACTGGCCAGCAAACCTGTGCTGATTGTAATCTTTATTTAGACCGCTTATTGCCCTTACACTGTTCCTGTTCACCTCCCACTAACGTGTCTACCATGATACCCCTTAAATGTTGCTAACATGCCTGCTTCAAGCACCTCCATTGGCAGTGCATTCCAGATGCTGACTACCCTCTGGGTGAAAGATTTTCCCCATACTACCCCCTCTCACTTTGAACCTGTGCCTACCCTGGGAAAAAAAGCCTGTGACTGTCCACCCTACCTATGTCTCTCCGAATTTTGTAGAGTTCTGACAGATCGTCCCCTCACCCCCTGTCTTTTCAGTGAAAACAATTTGGCGTTTGTCCAACCTCCCTTCATAGCTAAAACCTCCTCCAGACCAAATAACATCCTGGTAAAACTTCTCTGGAATCTCTGCAAAGCATCTTTCTGGTCGTGAGGCGACCAGAATATTCCAAATTTGGCCTCACTAAAGTTTCATACAGCTATAACATAACTCGCCAACTGTTACATTCGGCCAATGAAGGGAAGGGTGCAGTATGACCACCTTATCCACCTGTGTTGCCCCTTTCAGGGATCTATGGACCTCTATGCCCAGATCCGTCTATAATCAATGCTCTTTAAGTCTTCTGCCATTTATTATAGTGGTTGAGTGCGAGAGCAATTCAATAATTGCCAAGGAGAGTCCCTCCTGCCCTCCAGTCCAATCTGAAGATGAAGACATCGGAGCTAGAAAAGAAGGGAGTAATTGCAAAAGTGACAACTCTTGCAGAATGGATTCGAACCATAGTAATGGACCGCAGTAAAGCTTTGAAGAGATCTCAACATGCTGTGCCAACTATTGAAAGAAATTTTGCTAAGCACGCCAAGGCAAAGGCCATTATTACTGGGGATGTGAAGGCTGGTCACTGTTGAGTGAAGTTGGATGGAAGGAACAGCTTTCTAACGACATACTGAATGCCAATCAGGTAATCGTGCAAGCTGCTCGGCATTTCTACTGCTCCAGAAGGGGATCAATGCAGAGCATGAGACAGTCAGCGATTTTGCTGGAGTGGACACTATCATGGCTGATCTCCTGACTAAATGGATGTGGAGATAAACTTGAGGAAACCATCACAGACCACAGACAGAATCTAATATAACTGCTGGAGAGAGCTTGATAAACCTGAGGCTGAACAAGAAAAAGATCCAACTGAAAAGATGCAAATAAGCAAACAATAACATCACAAGAAATTCAGAAGTTGATTGGTTAGTAGCTGCTATTAGCGAGTGTGTGTAAAGTGCTGAAATTTGGAAAAACTAATGTAAAATTTTTTGAACAATCTTAAATATCTACTGTTATAAAAGAAACTAATATTCCATCGTTCATTTATTCTTAAATGGTGTGTTTTATTGGATATTTAAGGTTTACTTATCCCATAAGTGGTAGTGAGATGAAATAGTAATTTAATTATAATGAATTAACTAATTAGTTAAGGCACAGTAAAAAAGGCATGGCAGATGGTGTGAATGTAGAAGTTCTTGGATGGTGATGTAATTCAGGGCAAATCCGTCCGGTGTAATGAAATAACTCCAAGGTCAGTATCCCATCACTAAGTCACCCTTGATTTACATTTGGAGAGCCTTTGACATTGATCCCGCTCCCTCAGAGTGAACAGGACCTCTGACACTCCTGTTTACATCTGTCAGCCAGGGCTCCCTGATTGGACCAGGTTAACAGCCCCAATCAGGGAACTCCTATTCTATGTGGTCCATCTGGCTGCCCTTGTTGCAATCGCTACAGTAAGAGTCTGTGACTCCTGGAACTTTGGTTCAGGATTTGAGTTGGAGATCAAGCTGCAGACACTGCAACACTTCAAGGAGCGGTGAACATTACCTGAACACTTTGCCTCAGGAGGCAGTCACACCTTTTAGGTCATCTGATTTGGTCAGTGGTCCGGTTCAGGAAGGTGTGATTGTGAGTGAGGAAAGTGTGGAGGCACATCAGGGAGAAGGAGGAGGAACTCAGCATTTGCAATTGTAAGGCAGAAGTGGGTACTGCAGATGCTGGAGATTAGAGTAGATTACTTACAGTGTGGAAACAGGCCCTTCAGCCCAACAAGTCCACACTGACCCTCTGAAGAGCAACCCACCCAGACTCATTCCCCTACACTTACCCCTTCACCTAACCCTACGGGCAATTTAGCATGGCCAATTCACCTAACCTGAACATTTTTGGACTGTGGGAGGAAACCGGAGCACCCGGAAGAAACCCACGCAGGCATGGGGAATATGTGCAAACTCCTCACAGACAGTTGCCTGAGGCGGGAATTGAACCCATGTCTCTGGTGCTGTGAGGCAGTAGTGCTAACCACTGTGCCACCGTGCCGGCCGAATAGTCAAGATTGGAGTAGTGCTGGAAAAGCACAGCAGATCAGGCAACATCTGAGGAGCAGGAAAATCGACGTTTCAGGCAAAAGTCCTTCATCAGAAATTATTTTCCTGCTCCTCGGATGCTGCCTGATCTGCTGTGCTTTTCCAGCACCACCCTAATCTTGATTTGCAATTGTAAAACTGGTTCAAGGCTGTGGATGAAAGGAGTGGTTGAGGGATGGATTACAAACTGACCACAGCACCATAGCACAGGAAGTTATTCAAGTGGTGCATTAATAGGAACATGGTGCTGTTAGGGAACAGTATAGTCAGGGAGATCAACACAGTTGTCTGCAGCTGAGAGCAAGAGTTGTCAGTACAGTGTCATTGGTTGGAACATCTACTTTGGGCTGGAGAGGAATTTGCAGTGGGAGGGGACTGTGGCCCATGGAGACTAATGACATAAATACAACTAGGAAAGAGGATTTGCTAAGTAAGAAAGAGCAGCTTGGGCTAAATTGAAAGGCAGAGGCCCAAAGATAATATGCTTGGATTACTCCATGAGCCGCATGCGAATTGAAATTGGTAAACTAGATTAATAAACTGACTGAGGGTTTCAAAGATTGGTGGGCAATAAAGCGATTTCAATTCATGGGACACTTGTACCAATACTGGGAAAAGTGGGAACTGTATTATTGGGACAGCATTGATCCGAACCACACTGGGATTATTACTCTGGTGAGTTGGAAAGCCAGTGTCATGCTGGTAAAGCCAAAGTGGGACAAAGAGCTTTAAGCTAAATGCTGGCGACGTGAGATCAAACTTGCAATGAATAAAGAAAACGAAGGAAAATAACTAAGTAGAAAAATGATGATCAGAGTGTGGTAGGACATGACAGAGCATTCAACCTAAGAGTGCATGAGTATTTAAGGGTACATAACATTTTAGATGTTAGCAGCAAGGAAAATATGGAGGAGTAGCTCTGTTAATCAACGATGACATTGGTAGTATAAAATTGATTCATTTATTTCTGACACTGAGCTATCGAATCAGTTTGGGTGGAGACAAGAAATAGTAAAGGTAAGAATTCACTCGTCATGTGGTTTGTATACCCTTTAACAATGATCTCGCTGTATAATGAGGTATAATAGAAGAAATAATGGAGGCTTATGAGAAAGGTACAGTGATGATTTTAGGTGATTTTAAACTATGATGGGTGAATGAATAATCTTGGCAAAGGTGACATGGGCAATGAGTTTTAGTATTTTCAGAATAGTTTCTTAATGCCTCATATTCTAGATCCAAACAGTGGGCAGGCTGTACTAGATTTGGCAACGTGCAATTAAAATTGTTGATCTCATTGTGAAAGTGCCCCAAGGAAACAGTGATCATAATTGAACTTAATATCGCATTTTACTTTGAGGAAGAGAAGAATGAATTGAAAACTAATATTTCAAACTTAAATACGGGCAATTATGAGGACATGGCAACAGACTGAAGTGCACCTGGAAAATTAACTTACAGGATAGGTCAGCGGAAATACAGTGGTAGATATTTAAGGAGATATTTCAGAATACTCAGAATAATGAGAAATACCACTACTGGCAAATGAATGAGGTTAAAGTTAGTATTAAATTGAGAGAAAAGATGTACAATTCCACAAGATGGTCGAAGATCAGAAGATCGGACAGAATAGTTTTGTATGTTAGCTCGCTGAGCTGGAAGGTTTGCTTTCAGACCTTTCGTCACTGATGTTACCTCATCAACCTGAGCTCCAAATCTTCTCAAAGATTTGACAGAATATCGAGGTCAGTAAAAATGACTTAAGATTAATAAGGAAAGCTAACTAGAAATGTGAAAACACATGTCAAGAGTTTCTTCAGGTATTTAGAAGCAAAAAGTAAGTAAATGAGTGTCTTCTGGAGAAAATGTGTTGGGGAATTAAATAGGAAAATAGGAAAAACCAGTGGATGAATTTTTGAGTCTGTCTTTACTGTAGAGAATAGAAATGGTACCTGAGAAACAATTATGAAGAAGGAGGTGAAAAGGAGGGAGGAGCTTCAAGCGATTACAATCACCAGGGTAAGGGCACTGCAAATATTATTAGGACTGAAAATTGACTAGTCCACAGGACTTGATTGACATCATTCTGGGTTGGTGAAATAAGTAGCTGCTGAAATTATAGTTTTTAATTATCATTGGTTCTAATTTTCCAAAAATTCCTGAGGTTCTGAAAAACTCCAGTAAGATTGGAAAACAGCAGATGTAATGTCTCTGATCAAGAAAGAGGTCAGACAAGAAGCAAGCAACTACATCCTGTTAGCTTCCCATCCATCATGAAGAAAAGACTGGAATTTATTATTAAGGTGGTTAGAGCAGGAGACTTAGAAAATCTCCGCGCCATCAGGCAGTGTTGATATGGTTTTGGGGAAGGGAAACAGTATTTTATTAACTTATTGGAGCCCTTTGAAACAGCAACGAGCAGTACAGATAAAGGGGAAAGTGAGGGCTACAGATGCTGGAGATCAGAGTCAGGAGTGTGTTGCTGGAAAAGTTTTTGCCCAAAACGGTCGATTCTCCTGCTCCTCGGATGCTGCCTGACCTGTTGTGCTTTTCCAGTGCCACTCTCTCGACAGATTAAGGACAGCCTGTTGTGCTGTATGTCAGATTTCCAAAAGGCTTTCGATGATATACCTTATTAAATGTTACTACACAAAAATACAGCTTGTAGCGCGAGGAGGCAAGAAAAGGAGACCAAAATTACATCACACTCTCGATATGGTCTCACCAATTAACCTGCACAACTGTAGCAACACATTCCAGTTTTTATATTCTATTCGCCTTGCACCAAATGCCATCATTCCCTCTGAGTGACTTATGAACTGCTGTACCTGCATGTTGTGGGCTTTATGTACCCGGACAGAGTTCCCATCATAGCATGTTCTGAAGGAATTGCCAAGGAAATTGAACTCTCCTCGCAGTTCCTAGAGAAAGAACATTATCCCTTCATTGAGCAAATTCCAGACGAATAGCCAACAACATGCACATGGTTCCTTCGAAGATCCAATCACTTTAAAGTGATCCGATTGGGCACTCAGTGGCTCCATGGTTAGTTCTGCTTCGGGGACCTGAGTTTGATTCCAGCCTTGGGAGACAATCGGTGCTGAGCATGCACGTTCTCCCCATGTCCGTGTGGGTTTCCTCCCATAGTCCAAAGATGTCCAGGTTAGGTGGATTGGCCATGCTGAATTGGCCAGGGATGTGCGGGCTGAGTAGATAAGCCTGTGGGCAACACAGGATTATGGGGATAGAGTATGGGAGTGGGTCCGCGTGGGATATTCTTTGGAGGGTCAGTGTGGACTCAATGGGATAAATGGCCTACTTCCATACTGTCGGGATTCTATGATTATGTATGCAATGTGCATGTAGAGACTGAAAAACGTAGAAAGACTGATGTCATGAATGATAATTTTCTTTGTCAACACTGGCTTTTACCTGCAAATGACAATTTTTGCGATTTTTTTTAAAAGATTGTTTTATGAAGAGGACAATGGGTTAGAGAAATGCATTTGGAAGTACAGTTTGCCTTATCATAGTCATGTCACCTTTTGTTGTAAACGTTTTCAGTTTAAGAGAAGCAATTAAAACCCACACATAAACCAACCTTCATCAGATAACAGTCAAACTCTAATTGACGTCGTAAGCTCAAAGATGAAGCCTTTTAACCTTAAAACTGAATGGTGTTATTTTGAGTGTTACATAGTTAATAGGCTGAAACAGTCAACTTGATCAACAGCCCCATTACCTTTCTGCTCCCTCTGCTGTAGGTGCTCTGTTAGAACCGTACACAAATATATTAGATGGACAGCAGCAATTTTCCAAGGTTACATCAGCACCTATTCCTATGGCTACAACCTCCTCCAAAGAGAAGGAGAGGGAGGCACATAAACCCAATGGATAATGTTCTTGCCCCTTTTGAATGCCTATGAGTCATAGAGTCATAGAAATATACAGCACGGAAACAGACCCTTCAGTCCAACCCATCCATGCCAACCAGAAATCTCAACCTAACCAAGTCATTTGCCAGCACTTGGCCCATATCCCTCCAAACCCTTCCTATATAACCTCCAGATGCCTATTAAATGTTATAATTGTACTAGTCTCCACCACTTCCTCTGGTTACTCATTCCAAACATGCACCACGCTTTGTTTGAAAAAGTTGCCCCTTAGGTCCTGTTTAAATCTTGCCCCTCTCACCCGAAAGCTACGCCTGTAGTTCTGGACTCCTCCACCCCAGGGAAAAGACCTTGACTATTTACCCTGCTTCCATAGGTTTCATGCCTTTTCTAAAGTATGGAGCCCAGAATTGGATAAAGTACTTCAGTTGAAACTGAATTAGTGTTTTATATAAGTTCATTATAACTTCCTTGACTGAGGGCTGTATGTCCCTATAAATAAAACCTATTCACTGATTACATCCAGATGCTCTCCTTCTGCACCCTCTTTGAAGTTGGTCTCTTCATTTTATAATGTCTCTTTCCCTGTCCTTTCCCCTCACTAATATTCTCCTCATCTTCACTGTTTGTTTGGAAAATATTTTAAATTTGTTTTGCTACCGACCCTCCTTCATAATTTTGAGTGCTGCAATAAAATCTCCTTAATCTCAACTGCTCAAACAAGAATCATTTCAGCTTCTGTGGCCTCTCGAAATAACTGAAGCCCTAGTTCCTTAGTACCATTTTCCTAACTCTTCTCTGCACCCTTGACTCTCTTCCTAAGGTGCAGTGCACAGACATGGACTCCAACTAAGGCCAAACCTGTGATTTCCAATGGGTGAGCACCGGTTTACTTTTGGCAAACTCAAGAATCCTGTCAGAACATTGGAATAAAATGAAGCGATTCACATAGTTAAGGCTGCTCTACCATTCTGGACTATGGCTGGTCATCTACCTTGATGCCATTTTCCAGTGCTGTCCCTCGCTGTGGTGATTATCTCGAAATCTGTTGATCCCTATCTTGAGATTGTTCATTTGAATAATTGGAGTATCTTTTGATCAGCTTTATCAGCTTACTCTGCCGCCTTCACTGATTTGTGTTTGCACAAATCTCTCTGTGCCTTTACAAATTTATCGTTTTAGTTCCTGTGACCTTTTAGCACTCAACCACTTCAAAATGTATCCCAAACACTCCTCTAAACATCATCCACAAAATGGCTGCCTGTTTCACCAGTCTCTGCCTGTCATTCTGAAGACAATCCGTATCTGCCTTGCCTTTCCTATATCCCCATTGTACTTCCACCCTGGATGCTAAGTGACAATTGTCTAATTATGTATATTAAGATATACCAGATAATAGAAACTTTTCTGACAACACTTAACTTGAAACAATGAGGGGGGCAGAGCCCCCAAGCTCTCATGATCATTTAAGAACAACAAGTTTTTCCTACTTTTCTACACATGGGACAAAAGAAGTGACCGTTCACGTGGGTGCAGTTCTGAGAGAAGAGGGTTGCCTCGATGCACTGTTTGCAGTAATTGTGGCCGCAGGGCAGTTCGAGCACGGGTGGGGTATACAGCTCCAGGCACACAGGGCATGACAGTTCCTTGGCCAGTGCTTCATGGGCGACGTTCATGACGGAGAGCAGTCAGATGCCAGCTAAGAAACGCATTGTCCTGGGATCCCTCGGAATCCTGCTGAGACACCCGGGGTACTGTCACAAAAATAAAAGAAAACAAACTCGACCCAAGAGCCCAAGCCCCCAGTTGATAAGGAGATGATGCCACAATACACATTCTGTATGGTTCGGATCGTGATCTCACAAAAGGGGTCCTCTTTGAAACCACGCAGCTGTTACAGTTCCATTCCACATTGTAGACGTCATAATTCAACAATACAAGCTCAGTCTATTAGAAATTTCACATTTTATGAGCAAAGTGCTGTCCATTTCGCTACCACCATGGCGGACAAGAGGACATTCAGCCCCTCAAATCCATACTGACTTTCCATGGAACAAAGTAGATGAGCAGGAGGCAGGAAGAACACAGCAAGGCAGGCAGCATCAGGAGGCTGGGGGAACACAGCAAGGCAGGCAGCATCAGGAGGTTGGGGGAACACAGCAAGGCAGGCAGCATCAGGAGGCTAGGAGAACACAGCAAGGCAGGCAGCATCAGGAGGCTGGGGGAACACAGCAAGGCAGGCAGCATCAGGAGGCTGGGGGAACACAGCAAGGCAGGCAGCATCAGGAGGCTGGGAAACACAGCAAGGCAGGCAGCATCAGGAGGCTGGGGGAACACAGCAAGGCAGGCAGCATCAGGAGGCTGGGGGAACACAGCAAGGCAGGCAGCATCAGGAGGCTGGGGGAACACAGCAAGGCAGGCAGCATCAGGAGGCTGGGGGAACACAGCAAGGCAGGCAGCATCAGGAGGGAGAGTGACACAGCAAGGCAGACAGCATCAGGAGGCTGGGGGAACACAGCAAGGCAGGCAGCATCAGGAGGCTGGGGAAACACAGCAATGCAGGCAGCATCAGGAGGGAGAGTGACACAGCAAGGCAGGCAGCATCAGGAGGCTGGGGGAACACAGCAAGGCAGGCAGCATCAGGAGGCTGAGGGAACACAGCAATGCAGGCAGCATCAGGAGGGAGAGTGACACAGCAAGGCAGGCAGCATCAGGAGGCTGGGGAACACAGCAAGGCAGGCAGCATCAGGAGGCTGAGGAAACACAGCAAGGCAGGCAGCATCAGGAGGCTGGGGGAACACAGCAAGGCAGGCAGCATCAGGAGGCTGGGGGAACGCAGCAAGGCAGGCAGCATCAGGAGGCTGAGGGAACATAGCAAGGCAGGCAGCATCAGGAGGCTGGGGGAACACAGCAAGGCAGGCAGCATCAGGAGGCTGAGGGAACACAGCAGGCAGGCAGCATCAGGAGGCTGAGGGAACACAGCAAGGCAGTCAGCATCAGGAGGCTAGGAGA
Organism: Hemiscyllium ocellatum; assembly: GCF_020745735.1. NCBI lineage: Eukaryota > Metazoa > Chordata > Chondrichthyes > Orectolobiformes > Hemiscylliidae > Hemiscyllium > Hemiscyllium ocellatum. The sequence continues at coordinate 20,486,081 of NC_083447.1, read as the reverse complement.
ACACAGCAAGGCAGGCAGCATCAGGAGGCTGGGGAACACAGCAAGGCAGGCAGCATCAGGAGGTTGGGGGAACACATCAATGCAGGCAGCATCAGGAGGCTGGGGAACACAGCAAGGCAGGCAGCATCAGGAGGCTGGGGGAACACAGCAAGGCAGGCAGCATCAGGAGGTTGGGGGAACACATCAATGCAGGCAGCATCAGGAGGCTGGAAGAACACAGCAAGGCAGGCAGCATCAGGAGGCTGGAAGAACACAGCAAGGCAGGCAGCATCAGGAGGTGCAAAAGTTGATGTTTCACTGCTTATGGATGCAGTGCCAATCAGGCCGGTTGCTTTGTCGTGGATGGTGTCAAGCTTCTCGAGTGTTGTTGGGACTGCACTCACCCAAGCCAGTGGGGAGTATTCCATCACACTCGTGACTTGGCTCTGTAGTTGGTGCACAGGCTTTGGGGAGTCAGGAGGTGTGTTACATGCCTCAATATTCCTGCTTATCTGATCTGCTCTTGCAACCACTTTGTTTATATGGGGAGTCCTGTTGAGCTTCCAATCAATGGTAACTCCCAGGATGTTGATAGTGGGAAATTCAATGATGGAAACACCATTGAATGTCAAGGGTTGGTGGTTAGATTGTCTCTAATTGGTTGCCTAGCATTTGTGTTGGTGTGAATGTTACTTGATGTTTGACAGCTCAAGCCTGTATATTGTCCAGATCTTGGTGCAATTGGACATCGACTGCTTCAGTATCTGAGGAGTTGCGAATGGTGATGAACACTGTGCAATCATTGGCGAACATCCCTACTTCTGACCTTATGATATAGGGAAAGTCATTGGTGAGGCAGCTGAAGATGGTTGGGCCTAGGACACTAACCTGAGGGACTCCTGCAGTGATGTCCTGAAACTGAGATGACTGACCTCCAAAAACCACAACCATCTTCCTTTGTGCCAGGTATATATCCAACCACTAGAGAGTTTATCCTTTGATACCCATCGATTCCAGTTTTGTCAGGGCTTCTTGATGCCACAGTCGGTTGAATGCAGCCTTGATGGCAAGGGCTGTCGCTCTCATCCCATTTGGAACTGTCTGAAACAGAAAGATACAGTAGTGGTCAAGTAGTTTGCAGCCCGGATACAGTAATTAGGTTACAGCTATTGCTCTTTTTGATATCTGTTAATGACACGCACTTGAACCGTCCTGAAGAAGAGGTTACACCTGAAACGTCGACCTCTCCACCTCCGACACTGCCTGGCTTGCTGTGTTCTTCCGGCCTCCTGCCTTGTCTCCCAATGACCCATACTTTGGCAAACAAGGCATAACTTCAAAGTTTGCAAATGACACAAAACCTGCCAACATGAGAAAGTTAGTCGCAGACTTCAGGAGGGTACAAACAGACGGCTAAAATGGGTAGACACATGGCCAATGAAATTTCATGCAGAGAACGTGTGAAGTTATGTACTTTGGAAAGGAAGTAAGGAAAAATAACGTGGTCTCACTTATATAATTTTAAAGGGTGTAGGAACAAGAGAACTCCAGTTTCTGGTGAGAAACCTTTGAAGGTGGAGAGTGGGTTGAGAACGCTGTCAAACTACCTAATGGATCCTTGGCTATGTAAATAGAGGTACAGGGTATAACATTAAAAAAGTTCTGGTGAACTTTTATAAATCACTGGTTAGGTGCCAGCTGGAGATCTGTGCCCGATTGTAGGCACCAGACGTAAAGGAAGAACATCAAGATCTTGGACAGAGTACAAAGAATGATTCCAGGAATGAGGTACTGTGGGTTTTGAGAATAGTTTGAGATTATTCTCCTTTAGGGTGGAGAAAGTTCAGAAGGGATCAGTAGAGATTTCCAAATCGTGAGACATTTTGATAGAACAGATGATGAAAAACGGAGTAACACACGGGGGGGGGGGGGTGGGGGGGGTTGAGAAGAAATTGCTTAATGCCACAAATGATTCCGATGTGAAATGCACTGCCGAAAAGGAATTGGATAAGTCCTTGAAAAAAAAGAGACACTTGGGGGCTTTTGGGTGGGAGCAAGGGAGTAGCAGTTTGCATGGGGCATATTTTAATCAAAAGTGATCATGGGTTTTGATGCTATTTTCTAGTTTCTACCTTAAATTTTAAGAAGTAGTAAATGTTTTCCTTTCAAGGTTACCTGAATGCCTCAGCAGGTGAATGTCTGGTCAAAATCAGAAAAAAAAACAGTAATTCAGATCAAAACAGTTGGGAAACATAGAGCATTTTACAATTATAACTGTAGTAAATTGCAAAATATGTGGTTGTAGCATTCCATTGATAGATTGCAATGTGGTTATTCCTGGACAATATTCTTTTCGACCTGTGATTAAATTAAAGTGCAGCCACTGTTCTGAGTTTCAACTTGAAAAGGTCTTTTGCAACAACTAAAACAGAAGCCCTGAACAAAAGTCAGACTCTGTAATGTAGAGAATATTGAGAAGATATCTTTATGCCAGACAGAAAGCCTTCTTCAGCTTGCTGAACAATTCTGCCATTACCTGTTCCTAATTGATGCCAAATGGTTTGGTAGTAATAGCGTTGGATCTGGTTGGCTAGGCCAGTCAGCAGGTGAGGGGTAAGTTTTGGTTTCACATCTCATCCAGAATTGGAAACTTCCTCCACAGGTCAGGTCATAAAGAGACTGAGAAGGAGGAGGTGGTGACGTTGGCTTAAGCGGTGGCAGAGTGGAAGCTAGTTTGCTCGGAACAGCAGGCAAAGATCAGGGGGACCAAAACAGGGACTCTCTGGACTTAAGGTGGATTCCAACCTCTTTTCAGGAATGGGACTCATTGCATATGCCTGTTGTATTCTTGATGGGGTTGATAATCTTGGGAGCACTTTTAAAAGAGTCAAAAGAACCTTTAGGGTTACAAACGCAAGGCTGTCATTAGAATTGTTAAAAATCACACAACACCAGGTTATAGTCCAACAGGTTTAGTTGAAGCACACTAGCTTCCAATTAAACCTGTTGGACTATAACCTGGTGTTGTGTGATTTTTAACTTTGTACACCCCAGTCCAACACCGGCATCTCCAAATCATTAGAATTTTTGGCTTGAATGCGCAGAGACTTATATATCTACAGCACCTTCACTACCTCAGGGAGTCCAGAAACACTTCCCAATTGATCATGTACATTTGAAGTGTTGTACAGTTGTAGGAAACACAGCAAGTGTAATTGAGCATTCAATTCCTTCGTCTAAATCATGAATGTATATTGTAAACAGCTGGGGTCCCAGCACTGAACCCTGTGGCACCCGACTCGTCACTGCCTGTCATTCTGACAAGGGCCTGGTTATTCCAACTCTGCTTCCTGTCTTCCAACCAGCTCTGTATCCAAGTCAATATATTAGTAGGGTCACTGGACTCAAAATATTAACTCTGTTTTCTCTCCACAGATATTGCCAGACCCGCTGGGTTTCTCCAGCAATTTTTGCTTTTATGACAAACACGTAGCTCTCTGGTTTTTCCAACCATCTTTCTGCTCTCTGGGTTGTTGAATTTAATTATCAATCAAAACTATGTTCTTTTATTTGTATATGAAAGGGAACAATTCCAGAGTAGTAATGTCACCAAATTAACATTCCGGCGATATGGAACAGGGTGTTGTGGATGTGAGAGCTCCTGACTCACCGTGTGGGAAGTTGACAGGGTATTTGACGCACATACACCATTGCAGCAGCCTCAATGCTGTTCAACATTATAGCATAGCACCACCTCATCGTGTAGTCCCAGCTGTGGCCAGGATTGGGACTACAAGGATAGGAACAGGGGCAGACATTCAGTCCATCAAACCTGCTCCACCATTTAATACAATCAGAACTAATTGAACACTTCAAATGCCTTTTACCCACACTATCCCATTGCCCTTTACACCACCGATAATCTGACATCTATCAATTTCTACTTTAAACATATTTAAAGACTGAGTTTCCACAGGAATAGACAAATCCAAAGATTCACAACTATTTGAGTAACCTGATTTTTCTCCTCCATCCTATGTGACAACTCCATTATATTCAGTTGTGTACTCTCGTTCTAGACTGCTCAACCAGGGGAAATATCATACTTTCCTCCGCTGTGTTAATTATTTAAAGGTTTCAATGAGATCATCTCTCATTCTTCAAAACTGAGAATACAAGCCCAGTTATAACTTTACAGTTATACAAAATGCAGAAAAAATTCTTCCCTATCGAATGTTTAACTCAACTTCCTAATCTCTGTTCCAATCCATTGAGCTGTGAGATCTGTTCATTTTACGATTCACACAACTGACAGCTTAGACTTTCTCAGCTTTGAATAGCCAAGATAGATTACTAACCAAACACTACTGGTCTGGAAATTTCACAAACAGCACTCTTTCACTGAGGCAATATATTTCCTTAACTGCTCTGAATAATCTCCTCTTTCTAGGAGAGCTAGACTTGCATCTGACTTCAATCAAGTCCTCTTGGAACTGTCCAAATCTGGGTTTTTCTAAACTAAAATCGACTCTCAAAGATTCTAAACCCAAAGCAAGCAATGACTTTCAATACTTACTCTCTTCTGTCATAAGTCACCAACTTCAAGAGGTGCGTACTGATTAAAATCAGAGAAGACAAGCCTAGTTAACTTTTAAGACCCTTCACAAAAATAAACCAACACCCATGTGCAAGTAGTTTAAAATCCAAACTCTTTTTAGAGAGTTATGTTCATATATATAACTCAAACATCTTTCATCTTACAATGCATTCAGTTGTTTATCAACATCATGCAGGTTGCATTGATGCTTGGGGCGTCAGGAAGAGATGGAAATGAATCATCCAATCAGCATTTCTGGCTGAAGATTATGGTAAATGCTTCAGATTCAACATTCCTTGATCTTCTGAGCTCAGGGGGATGAACATTACATTCTATGACCTTTCCACCCTTCCTTTCAGTGGTGTCCAAGATGGAACACTATACAATCACCAATTGAGTGGTGGGGATTAGTAGGGGGAATCATCTGGAGGTTGTTTAATTCAGACACATAGGTGAAAGTGGGTACTGCAGATGCTAGAAATTAGAGTCAAAATTAGAGTAGTGCTGGAAAAGCACAGCACCTGATGAAGGGCTTTTGCCTGAAATGTTGATTTTCCTGCTCCTCAGATGCTTCCTGACCTGTTGTGCTTTTCCAGCACTACTCTAATCTTAATTCAGACACTTGTTGACATGAGGCTATGAGAGATGGGCCAATGGGCTGAGGAGTGGTGGATGGAGTTTAATTTAGGTAAATGAGAGGTGTTGCATTTTGGGAAAGCAAATCTTAGCAGGACTTATACACTTAATGGTAAGGTCGTAAGGAGTGTTGCTGAACAAAGAGATCTTGGAGGTTCATAGCTCCTTGAAAGTGGAGTCGCAGTTAGATAGGACAGTGAAGAAGACGTTTGGTATGCTTTCCTTTATTGGTCAGAGTATTGAGTACAAGAGTTGGGAGGTCATGTTGCAACTGTACAGGACATTGGTTAGGCCATTGTTGGAATATTGCGTGCAATTCTGGTCTCCCTGCTATCGGAAGGATGTTGTGAAACTTGAAAGGGTTCAAAAAAGATTTCCAAGGATTGGAGAATTTGAGCTATAGGGAGAGGCTGAACTGGCTGGGGCTTTTTTGCCTGGAGAGTCAAAGGCTGAGGGATTACCCTGCAGAGGTTCATAAAATCATGAGGGGCATGGATAGGATAAATAGACAAAGTCCTTTCCCTGGGGTGGGGGAGTCCAGAACTAGAGGGCATAGGCTGAGAGGGGAAAGATATAAAAGAGGCCTAAGGGGCAACATTTTCATGCAGAGGGTGGAATGTGTATGGAATGAACTGCTAGAGGAAGTGATGGAGGCTGTTACAATTGCAACATTTAAGAGGCATCTGGATGGGTATATGAATGGGAAGGGTTTAGAGGGGTATGGGCCGGGTGCTGGCAGGTAGGACTAGATTAGGTTGGGATATCTGGTAGGCATGGATGGATTGGACCGAAGGATCTGTTTCCATGCTGTACAACTCTATGACTGTGACTATGACTCTGTGACTCTATGACTCTGTGACTAAGGCTTCATGAAGTTCAGTGCCATTCTTCAGAAATCCCAGGATAATTTACTCCCGATTACAAACCACTCCAGACATGCAAAATGACTGCTGCATATCTCATATTAAAAAAGTAACTGAGTGCCCAAAAGTAAGTACTTCTTGGATATAAGTGCCCTTGGGAAAGGTGCACCAACCTTTTTATGAAAATCCTTGAGAATCTAAAGCCCACAAGAGGGTTTAATGTTTACTGTATCAAAAGAAACAACAACATCATTGCACATAAAGGAGGGAGTTACCCTCCAACAAAATTAACATAAGGCTGTTGCTCATCTACGACACAACACACACTCATTACCCTCTACCCCCAACACAACAAACACTCATTACCCCCTACCCCCAACACGACAAACACACATTACCCCCCCCCCCCCAACACGACAAACACTCATTACCCCCCTCCCCCCAACACAACAAACACTCATTACCCCCTCCCCCCAACACGACAAACACTCATTACCCCCTCCCCAATACAACAAACACTCATTACCCCCCTCCCCCAACAAAACAAACACTCATTAACCCCTCCCCCAACACGACAAACACTCATTACCCCCCTCCCCAATACAACAAACACTCATTACCCCCCTCCCCCCAAGACGACAAACACTCATTACCCCCCTCCCTACCACAAAAAACACTCATTACCCCCCTCACCCCCAACACATCAAATACTCATTACCCCCTCCCCCAACACGACACTCATTACCCCCTTCCCAACACAACAAACACTCATTACCCCTCACCCAATACAACAAACACTCATTACCCCCCTCCCCCAACACGACAAACACTCAGTACCCCCTCCCCCCAACACGACAAACACTCATTGCCCCCCTCCCCCAACACAATAAACACTCATTATCCCCTCTCCACATCACAACAAACACTCATTACCCCCTCCCCAACACAGCAAAGACTCATTACCCCCTCCCCCCAATACACCACACTCATTACCCCCCTCCCCCCAACACTACAAACACTCATTATCCCCTCCCCCAACAGGACACTCATTACCCCCCTCCCCCAACACAACAAACACTCATTACCCCTCACCCAATACAACAAACACTCATTACACCCTCCCCCAAAACGACAAACACTCATTACCCCCTCCCCCAACACGACAAACACTCATTGCCCCCCTCCCCCCAACACAATAAACACTCATTATCCCCTCTCCACATCACAACAAACACTCATTACCCCCCTACCC